>NC_134871.1:1900000-2535000 GCF_049852395.1 Peromyscus maniculatus bairdii | reverse complement strand
TATATATATATATATATATATATATATATATATATATATAATAGTAAGGGTATTCCAAATACCAATATTTTAGGTTTTAAGAGGAAAGAAAGATGTTCTTTCTGTAAATATTAGCAGAGTGACATAATTGTCCTTGAATTTAAGAAGTTTGAGAAGTGCAAAGAGTAGCTAGCAATATGGCTCTGGTACATGCTCGTGGTAAACCTCTTCCTCACATATTTGGGCATTTGCTGCAATTATTAGCTGAAGCAGGTACTGTAATATTCTATGACTAGCACAGAGTGAAGAAGGCTTCCAGCCTTAGCCTTTGAACTTCAGAACTATGACCTCTCAGTGGATTCCTAATCTCGTGGTCTTCATAGAGGAATTATGATAGTAGTACATTTTGACAAGTAGACAAGAAAGCAGTGAGAGTGTGCAAGACATCCTCAAATGTGCTGTGAGTTATAGCAGTTGAATAATGATGACAACAACTAGTCGTTTAACTTTTTAAAGTTATTATGATCTAATATGTAGAAGGTACTGGGAGTTGTTCCCAGACTAATAGAGAAATTGAGTCATCAAGAAATTAAACGACTAATCTAAGGACACGCTGCTAGTCATTGAATGAGTGAAAAGTTTAAGCCAAGAGTTTGGAACAAAAGCCCACACTTTTGGCCTTTGTATTATGATTGAAGGGGAATTGGATAGCATGCACACCTTTTCTCACACATCAGGGGCCCTTGTGATGTCTGTGATATCCTGGGAAATCAAAGGGACACTTCTCAGAAAATGTGAGGCTTGAATGAGGAAGTTAGTGAATTCCTTTCAAGGACTGAGATGACCTTGTTTACTGCATTTTCCCATAGGAAAATGAGGTGGACCATAGAAAAAAAGAATAGGTACTGTTAAAATCTATCACATAGCTCAGATCTCACTAGATGTTTTTGTCTCAGCTCTTGGACTTATGGACCAATTAGTCAACCAAGTAAGAAAATTATTCTGTGTATTTATTTGGGTTTAAAATCTCCCTGACTCCACAATACAAAGTTTCAGTTGGTAGGATGAAGCTGTCAGTAACGATATAGCCAAAGCTGTTAACCTAGTGGAAATCAGAGACACTATAAAGGCCAAAGCAAGTGGGATGATGCCAGGTTTACTCATCTTATTTAGCCCAGAACTATGGACAGCAATATTCTCAGTGATGTTTGCAGAAGATGATGGATTGAGATACTAGCTACAGAAACATGAAAAAGTCACTTACATGAAGAGAGTTGGATTGTGGCAGAGTAGTGCAGATGGGAGCTTGCTGAAAGCATTGTGGGAAACATCCTTTGGGTGGGATACTTACATGAAGAGATGATTTATTAGTCCTGGAAGGGTGTATGGGAGACAGGAAGTGAGAGGTTATGAAAGAGTGACCCTCGCATTACGGTGGGTGGAAGAATCCTGCAAATGTATGTTAGCTTTGCTCTGTGGTGAAGGGCTTGGGATTTCCTGGGTCTGAACTGTCCAACATGGTAGCCGTTAGTCACATAGGTCCATCAAGTACTGGAGATATTATTAATCTGTATTACACAATTCTCTAAATGTAAATGCAAACTTTCTTGCAGAAACTTCATGTAAAGCAAAGGATGAAAATTATCTCAATGGCTTTCACCTGATTATATAACAGATTACCATCAAAAATCATATATTGAATTAAATGCAAGGTAATGAAAATTAAACTTTATTTGTGTAATTGAAGTTTTACTTTTAGATAAAAACAAACTTGATGGCTAGAAAGTTTCAGGTCTGTCTATGGTTTACATGTATATCTTCTACCATGTTCCCACTGAGTAGTGCTTCTTGTATCTCATCAATGAGTAGGACACAGCCAAATGGAGAAAGTGTGAAGGGGCATGAAACTAATAATTTAGGTGGAGAGGCTCACTGGGTCTCAAAGTTCATCCTGCAGCACTGTTCTCTAACTCGGGGAAAACCCCTTTGGAAGGTAAGGAAATCAGTTGGTTACATGGAGGGCAAGGGTCTGAAGGGAGTCTGGGAGCGGCAGTCTCTGAGGAGTGAACTGGTAATTAAGTCCAGGAAGGAGACAAATGATTTGAGCACTGAGGGGCTCAAATTTTGTATATAGCAAACTGCTCCGTGATAATAGAGCAAACTGATGTCTGCTTAAACTTGTTGTCTTCCAATCTCTTATGCTTCCTTTGTTAAATATTTCTTCTTAACTTAATTGCACCTCATGTTTATCCTGAGAACACAGAGAAATTTTGCACAAGTTTCAGCCAGGCTTTGAAAGGCAATATGGCAGGACGCCAAAACACAAAAATGCTGAAAGCTCACTGATAGCAGGGACTACGTCTTTAGTTTCCTAATCATCTTGAACCAAGCATAGTACCTATAACACGATGAGAATACAAGATAGATTTGAATAGTGACTTAATGACTGAAAGAGTGAGTTCAGTCAGTTGACTCTCTGAGGACTTTTCCTTACAAAGATTCAGTGACACACTTCAGTGCAGACTTGGACACCATCTAATAAAACCACAATTAAAGCTCCCATCACTGGAAAGTCCTCGAGGCCAAGGGCTAAGGCAATACATGTATTGTCATTGCAAACCATGCCAAAGAATTAACTGTGGTGACCTGTGTAAAATCATCTCTTTTTATAGATGAAGACAGTTGTGTCAAGAGACCAGAGAATCCACTGAAATATGGACAGTTGGCAAGCATAAAACTGAGATTTGAACTTAGACAGTCTGTCTCCAGAGCCCATTCTCCAAGTCCTTAGGCTGTAATTATGTTTCAATCAGTGATATCTTTAAATTGAAATATGATACTCAATGTCTCCTGTGAGCCTTTGCTGGTTTTATGATCCAGTTTGTACACATGCATGTTATTATTTTCCTTCTTGCTATGATGAAATGCCAGAGAGAAGGCAGGCTGAAGGAGGGAAGGTTTACTCTGTCTTATAGTTTGAAAGACTACAGTCCATTCTGGTGGTGATGGCATGGGGGCAGAAAAGTGGGACTGCTTGCTTAAATCTAGGTGGATCAGAAGAAGCAAGAGGTGAATGGCAGGGTTCCTCTCATTGTATCCTTTTCTTCATAGGCCCCCAAGTCCATGGAATGTTGCCATTCCTTTCTGATCAAGACTGTATTACTCTACTCCCCAGTTAAATCTCTCCAGAAACACCCTTGTGGACATATCCAAAGGAAGACTTCACTAATGCCTTAGGTGTTTATCGATCCAATCAAGTTTCTAATCAAAGTTAATTACCACAACATGTGACTCCATAAATGTGCATCCTGAAAACAGAAAGCATATCTTTCTTCTTTATTATCTATTCCTAATAAGACATCTATATTGATTAGCATCAGAGATTTGCACCTTATAATTAAATTATAGGTTTGGAGAAATCACTCAGTGGAAGAGCACTAGCTGGATCCAAGTTTGGTTCCAAGCACCCATGTAGAGGATCAAAACCATCTGTCATTCCAGTCCTAGAGGATACACCACCTTATTCTGTCCTCTGTAGGCACCAGACACGCACTTGGAAGAAATACATAAAAATAAAATAAAATAAATAGGAATTTAAAAATCTTTTAAAATATTAATCAAATTATAAATTTTCTTTAATTGTATTAAAAACTAGTCTACATATTTGCATATGTGATAGTGAGGTTGCTCTTTTGGATTATTTTCAATTGATGTGCTACTGCTATACATGGATATGCATATATGTAACACTTCTTTAGAAAATTGCCAGGCATGATGAAAATAAAATACTAGCCTTTGATTTTAACTTTACAATCATTTTTCTTATTTTATACAAATCTATTTCTTGCAACACTATGTATATGTAAATATTGTATATCTTATATAAATATATGTTTACACATAAAATATATATTCATATATCACTACATATAATTCTATATGTGATGAATACATACACACACTACAACTATGGCAACTTAAACATTAAACATGAAGAATATTGAAACAAATTAGAATAATTACAGATCATGGCATATTATAGACTGTTATACGTACTTGCACAACGAAGTTACTATTAAGCATAAAACAAAGCTATGATAAAATTTCCAATAAAAAATGGAAAATAGCTATATTTGTTTCTTTTTAACTTTTATTGACTCTATGTGGATTTCACATCATACATTCCAGTCCTACTTATCCCTTCATGTCCTTGAATCTGCCCTCTGCCCTTGCAACACATTCCCCAATCAAAACCTAATTTAAAAGAAAAAAACAAAACCAAAGAAAAAAAACAAAACAAAAACAAAAACAAAAAAAAAAAGAAAAAAGAAGAAGACAAAGAATCTTGTTTTGGATGCTGTAGTGTGGCACACTGAGTCACACAGCCTAGTCTTTAGTCTGTCCATGTTTACTTGCAGATCTTCATTGCCTTAAGTTATTGGTCTGGCTCGAGACTTCTGGTTTTTTATACACCACCAATATTGGGCTCACACTGGGACTCCTCATGGATATCCTTTTGTTATCCTGTGTCCTGGAGATCTCTCTGTTTTGGATTTGTAGGTTCATCCCCTTCACATGTTCCAACAGTCCATAGATTTGATGGATGCTGGGGTGGACCAACTCATAGCCCTGGTTCTGGGCCTTGGTGTTAGCTGGACTGGTCAGCTTGTTAGCTTTCCCTCATCAACACTACCCGAGGTGGTGATGAGGCAGTTCAGCATGCCTCAGTTAGCTCACCCAATGCAGCCTACACTAAGGGAGGGGTGCAGGATGGGAGTGGGGGGGGGCAGTTCTTCTGCTCTCAGGCCCTCAGATCCAGGTCCCCCTTACTCATAACACCAAGGCCAGCTCAATTGTTTTGCTTAGGTAAGATGCAGAACTCTTTCTCCAGATTTCTATAGGGAGCATAAGAGGGATGGGGTGAGGGGTCAGCTCTCCTGCTCTCATACCCTCAGGGCTGGCTCACCTGCACCCTGACAACAGGATCAGCTCTAGTGTGCAGCCCAGATGGGAAGCAGAGGCTGCAGCCAGTGAGGGTCAGGGTTGATTCTAGTACTCTTGTGACCCCAGAACCAGATCTCTCACCTACCGTAGGTGGTAATAGGTGAAGGAGGGGGGGAGGACATCTTTCCCTTACCCCTACCATGTGGCAGACGATGTGGGGTGGGGGGACAGGGTCAGCTCTCCTGCTCTCCTGCTCTCCTGGCCCCAGCTTCGGCTCACCTGTGTCCTGACCACAGAGTAAGCTCTAGTGTGCTTCCCAGGTGAGGTGCACGCCTATGGTGAGTGGTGGGGCCGTCTTTCCCAAGACAAGAGGCAAGATTTCCCCTAAAGGGTAGGACCAGCTTGCCTGCTGCAATATCCAGCAAGGGGCAGGACCAGCCACCCTAGGGCTAGTGAAAGGTGGGGCCGGCATAACACAGTAGAGTTCCAATGACCCAGTCCTAATATGGGCCATGGACATCACCACAGACCCCAGCTGCAGCAGGACCACAGACCCAGACTTGGCCCTCGGCAGCAGCTTAGGCCTGGACATCAACACAGCTTTAGTGGCAGCATGGGCCACTCAGATTAGCATGGACAGGTGGCAGCATGTCCCCTGGGCAACCGCATACTACTATTGTTTTACCCAGGCAAGGTGTGGGACCCGTTCTCCCTATTTCTGTTAGGGGAAGAGGAGGGTGGTGGGTGGGTGGGGTCAACTCTCCTGCTCTCACACCCTCAGGGCTATTTTCAAATTGTCTAGTTTGTGTAGTGTATGTGCAGAGGTAGGTTATGTACAAAAATACTATCTATCTGGAAACAATATTAGATGTCTGTTCTCTATAATTTCTTTCTTTTCTTTTTTTTTTTGGTTTTTCGAGACAGGGTTTCTCTGTGTAGCTTTGCTCCTTTCCTGGAGTTCTCTATAATTTCATGCTTTACAGATTTTCTCACTATAAACATCTGTGCTTATTTTATACACATATATAGATAAGTTTACAATGTATATATAGACATAGTACCTACTTGTATAGACCACTTGAAAGATGTGACAGCTGCTGGACACGATGCCATACACCTTTGATCCTAGCACTCGTGAGGCAGAAGCAGGCAGATCTCTGTGTGTTCCAGGTGAGCCTGTTCTACACAGTGAGTTTCAGGTCAGCAAGGACTACACAGTGAGACCCTGTCTCAAAATAAAAGTTAAACTGAAATTTCCTTCCTGAGGAAGGAAAAAGGCCAAGCCATCAAAAGAACATCCCTAGTGAAGGAGAAACATCCCCCCCCCCAGGCCTTCTTGAACCAGACTCAGAATATTCTAGAATCTGACAGATGATTGAGTGAGTAAGATGTAGAAACTGAGAGTTGCAGAGTGACATGAAAAGAAGATGCAGAGGTAGGTAGATGTCAGACCATGGAAGAGTCATGGAAATGTCATGGACCAATTGGGACACTTATGGTTCAACACATTGTTTCCGGTATTAATATTTAGCAGACTTACTTGAAGCACTAAACATTAACTTGACTATGGTTAATGTCATATTTTCTCTGAGAAGTCTAACGATCACCCTATGGTGGGTGTGCTGTCTAACACGGATCCAGTGATACACTTTGGATACAGTCTGGTGCCAATTACAGCCATGGGTCATTTCTATAGCAAAAGAGAGGGGGGAAGGGATAAAACCTGCTAAGGACACATGCAGTGAAACCAGAATAGCCCTGCTTCCCTCTCTTATTTCCGTTATCTCCCTCCTTTCCTGTTTTCTTCCTTCCCTCCATCTGTTATACCACAAGAATATGACTACAAGTTTTGATTGGCAGGTTGCCCATTGTGTACTGTGGATTTCCCTGAAAATGCACAGATTTGGTCTGTGTTTATAGCTGGGTTCAGGAGCACAGTACTGAGAGACCCAAACACAATGTAAGATAAAAGTGGATCTTACCCCACACCCCAATACAAGATGCGTAGCATCTTTGCAAGAGTGCAGACTAAAAATGTAGCTCAGGATAAATCTTGAGCCGAGGAGGGCAGAACTGTGCACAGGAACCATTACTATTGATCTCTGGGCCAGCTGTAAAGGAAAGTTGGCAACCTCATCCTGAGATGGCTAGGTGATGGTACAAACTCTGTAGAGTCCAAGAAGGTAGCCAAAGGACAAAGGGAAGGGGCTCCAGGATCTGAAGCCCATGTCATAGAACTGGAAAAGTAGAGCAGAACAATAGGGGGAGTGGAGTTATGATAACTGTCTAGACATGATATTTGGATGACAAGAGAACTCATCCCACTTCCATGAACACTCGTGGGCCAATGGTACCCATGATGTGACCTGGCTTGCATGTGAAGGGGATTCACACTTAGTAGAATCAAGTGTACAATACATCCATGGAACAAAGGGAATTGTGAAGAATGGGCCTGGGATGTTTTAGTGTGCTGTGGTGCCCTTAAGATTTTCATTTAGTTGTGCAAGGAGATGATGTTCTGGAACTAGCCAAAAAGTCAACAAAGAGAGGTGAGGCAGTTTGTTTAAGGTTGCAAAGCAGTCTATGGAGTCTCAGGGGCCTCAGAAGTCATTTCAGAATGAGAGAAACTCAGCAGGGCAGAACCCTGAGCATTTCCTGCATAACCCAGTGCACTCCGTTCAGTACAAGGGGAAGGCATCAGCACATATGTGGAAGAAGATTTCTGAAGGGAACGGTTGCTTGAAAACCATTAAACCATTGCTTTATGAAGAGGAGTACAGACGACTTCCCTCTGGTTAACCAGTTTAAGGTCAGATACTTAGAAACTGAAAATAAAAGAAGATGGGATTCCTTGGGAGGGGTCTCTGATACAGCCTAACTACGCATAACCCATGTTTGGGAAGGACAGTGTTCACTCAAGAGTAGTCCCCTTAATCAATTAGCAGCTGGAAAGTCAGACCCACCATGGTAAAAAATGTCTGCTACGATATTGTCAAAGAAATCTCACTACAATCTACCCATTTTCTTGTCTCCAGACATGAAGTTTAGTATGCCTTCTCTCCACTCCTGATATTTATAAGGTGGTATTTCTTTCTGGCAGTTGTTCCCAGCCTATGTTTGACTGGAAGCTTCTGAGAGCCTTAGAATGTTCTCAGGGCAAGCTCTGTATTTGGCTTGTCTTCTTTGCTTTTGGCTCTGTAATGTTTCCATTAAGAATTTAGAGACATATGAAGAGGAATTCTCTGACTTAATTGCTGTTTACATGGCTAGTGAGGAATAGGCGTGTTAAGCTTTTCAAGTACTAGATGACATCCCCTGGTTCCAGACTCACTTCACTGAAACATAACTTCAATGATGCATTTATGACCACACAGTTCACAGAATGGAGGGAAAACAAAACAAACCTGTAGTCAATATTTTGGCAAACTTCCTTCCTTTGTGTGTTTAAGATTCCACTGCCCAACACACATGCGAACACACACACACACACACACACACACACACACACACACACACACACACACTGGCAATACAACTGTTCTGGACTTTTCATTTTTATTTTAGATTTAAGTGACAAATAAATTGTCAGATGGTACCTCATCATCATGCTCTCCCATCTTCTTAAAAATATAAATTGCTTGAGGGGGTAGTGTTATAATTTTAGAACAGAAAATACATGCCAGATGTCTCTTATATGAAGCTGTCCCACCCAGAAATATATGCCTTATATTATGTCTTATCATTAGGATGTGTTCTAAATATCCCTGCCAAGCCATTGGAATGATGGGTCTGAACCCTCACTTATACTTAACTCCTGGAGTGTTGCTTTGTCTTTGTGTCTTGTACTCTTATTTCCATTGATGTAAAGGAAGCACCAATTAGATAACACTCCATTATTAGAGAACCAGGCACAAGTCAGAGGATGCAGGGCCTGCCTTCTTGCCCAGAAACAATATGAAGTCTGTCTGCCGAGGGTTGCTGGGCCCCCTTCGTGCTTTTGCTTTTGACGTTTGCCAGCTCACCCTATAAACATGTCTAAGGCTGCTGCGTTCAGTCTGTTTATTCAGATGATATTGTCCAGGGTAGGGGAAAGGAAAATTGAGCTTGACCCTGGAGATGACTACAAGAGAAAAAGAGAAGCAAAAAAAAAAAATGGTAAAATGGAGAAAACAGGAAACAGACTAGCAAGAAGAGTCAGAGTGCTCAAAGGCAGGAAGCAGATTTCTGAGCTCTCTAATCTCCCCTGTGCAGCTGGTGTGCTGCGATTGAGAAGGAGTCACCCTCAGTCCCCACCTCCTGGGATCACCTGTGAACTGGACACATCTCCTCCTTCAACAGGAATGGATGTTGTTTGCTCCTGTCCTTCGGAATGATTGGCCCCTTTATGTGCTTACAGTTTCAATCTCAGTGCCGTTTCTTATTCTCTAATTCACCAAGGGGAAAGGATGTGTCCCCAAACTCCCATCAGGCTCTATTTTCATTTTCTGTGTAGATCTTATCTGTCACTGTGATAACTTCATCTTTATCAATATTAATTGTATTTTAGTTATGGCCTCTCTCTAAAGACCACAGTCTGTGTGTGCCATGGGAGTGGAACTCACTGTCTTTGTCACTGGAGTATTTATGCACACAAGTCCTACAATAGATGCCCAAAGCCTGTCAATTAACCCTGTCAATAACCAAAGCAGTGACGACTGCTTGACTCCATAGATGCCTGTGAAAGGAAAACATATGGCTAAAATTTTCTTTTCCTTGAAGATTCATCCATTTAAAGTAGGGACTTTGATAAGTGATCAAATGTCAACTTAATGTAGTGATAACTAATAAATATTAGATAAGGTGTGTGGATATGCTGTCCTTTCTATTAAAATGAGTTCTTGAAAATGTTTTTAATGTCACATTTTTAAATTTCAAGAAATTGCAAACTTCTAACTGTTTTGGACAATACTCTTAAAACATCCATGAAATGGGGAGCATGCCATGTGATAAATTAAGGGAACTGTTGCAATTATTTTGCAGACTGACCCAGGTTTCTTCCCATTCTTGTCTAAATATAAAATAAACAGTGATCCTTATGAAGTAATATTTCTTCCCATTCTTCAGTTAGGATGAGGGTTGTTTGTAACCATCACAGGAGAGGAAGCTATGCCTGAGCCAAGAGGAAATTTGGGGAGGAAGTGTGATTGGGAACATTATTCCGAAGGGTGAAATGGAGGAGAAAAGAAACAAGAGTAAAAATTAGAAATTGGAAATGAAGTCACTCCAGTCTCTTACTTCCCAGAGGAAGCAGGCCATGACAGAATTGTGTGCACTGATGAATGAGATGTTAACAGGGCCTTCCAGCAAGGTGGAGGTCATAGTTCTCAGGTCTGGAGCCTTCTTCTTTATACTCTTCATCTGGAAAATGGGAGCAGCAAGTGAACTTGCTTTCAAATGGCATTCGGGAGAAGAAAGGATGCACAAATACATTCTCTCCAGCCTGCTATCATCCCCCCACCCAACAAGACTGGCAGCCACTGAAGAAATCAGACAACGGTTCAACTCACATACAGAAACCAAGAACACATTGTGAGTTTGAACATTTAGTGTGGCATTAGAAATCCATAATTTCTCAATATACCATCCACTGAGACGATGATTTTTTAGAGTGAATGTTTCCAATGCCCACTTCAGTAAACCCAGAAGCCAACTTTGTCTGGATTATTGCAAACCTTAGAAATAAATACATGATTACATTGGCAGCTGTACAGATGCCCCTGAAAGAAGGGGACCAGGAGAAAGAAGGTCACTTAATTCAAATATTTCACAAGCATTTGAGTAAAAGAAGGGTCGGCTTTATGCAGCAAAACCATACGCGCTTGGCTTTAATGGGCAGGAAATAGCAGCTACATCGAATTTCATTTTCAAAAGATGAAAGAATCTTCCAACACATCAATCCAGTGGTGTTAAATAACACTCTTGCCAGCTAGTGAGTTTTCCATTGAGGAAGATATAAAGTAGAAGATGATTATGGAGCTATATGTCTAGAATGATAGACTCCTGACAGCATATAGCTGAAGTTTAAGTTGAGAGAGAGAGAGAGAGAGGATATTTAGCTTTATTCAAGTAAAAAACTCTTGTCATTAATAACAATATGGATGAACCAGGATGACTGAGAGTGAGCAAAATATGCCAGGTTCCAAATACTATGTGATTTCAGATGTGGAATCAGAACAAATTCAGTATAGGAAAGTAGAGATTACAGTAGTGGCTGCCAGAGGATTGGAGGTTGGAAGTGTAAGGAGAAAGTAGATATGCCAATTAAAGGGTACTAAGTTTTATTTGGACAGGAGAAACAATCTTTTACGACCTAATCATGTATCATGTATCATGGTAGTCTGAGTCAATAATAATGCATGTTACAAAACTACTAAAGGAGTTTATTTGAAATATTTTCACTATTAAATGCAATAATAAGCAGTGGCAATGATAATTAGACTTATATAATTGTATCTCAGTATGCATATGTCTAAATAACATGATATATTAAATATATACAATTATCATTTGCCAACTGTAAATAAAAATTTAAAAATAAAACAAAGTGGTAAGCAGACCATGTGCTGTGGAATCATGCAACTTTTTGGCTCCTCAGAGCCACGTTAGATGAAGAGGAATTGTCTGAGATCACTCATTGTTGTTGCCTTTGAGGTTACACATGAGCATCTATTTGAAACAAACAGTACTATGTCTCCACCATTTTGCAGGCTTGTGAGCAGACCAAATGCTATGGAACATAGCAAGAGGGACTATTTGGCAGCTAAAAGGATGAAATGGAATTTTCCAAAAGGCATCACGCCAGTGGGAAGGCCTCTCAGCTTGAAGCCACAACTTCTGCAAGGTCTGAAGAAGCCCTAGAAATGAGGGTCTTCTGTGTACCCAGCCACTCTGAAGAATCCACAGACAAACACTAGTATGCTGGAGCAAACCCTGAATTCCTAAGTACTGCAAATAGAAGTTACACCTTGTCCCACCCAGCGGGGGGTGGAGCCCACCCTCTGTGCAGAGGTTAGGATAGTCACCCAGATGGAGGAACAGTAGCAAACAAACCCCCTGCCCAAGGAGGTGTCTTTGTGCACAGGCATGCATTTGACTGGGAACTTCATGCAACTTCTTGCTAAGAGAGCAAACTCAATGAAGGCACCAGATTTCCTCTCCCGGGTGACATCATCTAGAGGCACATAACTCATGCTTGCAACACTTATTCAAGAGAGACCAGCTACATTCGGTGAAGACAGTACAGGAAAGTGAAATGACCCAAGGGTTTAGTACAGCCAGCTGTTTCCACTTCAGAAAATAAAAATAACAGAATGTAAAATGATACAAAGTTCAAGGTTTAAAAACCATGCCTAAACATCTCATGCCACGATTAGGCTCTAGTGTTGGGTCTTTGTGATGGGGAGAATGTTCCTGGAGACTCTTCAGCATTACTTATATATGGTAAAAAAAAAAATAGTTGGAGATATTATGGTGTGGTAAGAAGTGAATCAAACTTGGAAAAGGAAAGAAGGTCTGAACTGAAGTACCAGGTCTGCCCTTCCCTGCTTATATGAACTTGTACCATTCACTCAACCACTGTGAATATAATAGAAAAGCATAAGATGAGGGTGCATACCTCACCCTTCCAAAGACTGGAGGCTGCTGTTTTAAGAGACTATTTCTGGCAACAAGTAAAGAAACAATATGACCTGAATATTAACACAGTGAATTATGATGGTGTCATATATCCACCCCTAAAAGAAGGAATAATATTAAAAAGAACATAGTATATCAGGGGAAATTTGCAAAGAGAGAAACCAAGGTGTCTAACATGTTTTAGTATAAATAAGAAGGCAGTGATTTGAGCTTGAACTAAACAATTCCTTTTAGGGGAGGCAGATGGTAAAGATGACCATTAGTGAAGGAATCACAATGGGGTTAGAACTTGGGCATGAAGAAAAGGGAAGATGGAGAGGAAAGAACTGTTCAGTTCCTTGCTATTAACCATGATGGAACAGATCCCATGTTGTCCTTTGACTCATGTATCCCTCAGTCTCTAGCTTTGTCTGGCTCAACCCTGCTCACCATGAAAGACTTATAGCTCACTTCTTCACATCTGGTAAGTCATGACTGACTCCTCTGGCATTTCACATAGTGTTTAATGGCACAGAAATAGAACATTCCATACTGTATCTGCCTTCCTCTAGGGACTCTCCGTTCCTCATGGATGTGGGCTGCATTTGCACTGGTCTGATGGTACCTAACAGAGCAGGGACATCATGAATGCTTTTGCATCCATGAATAGCTTCATAGAATCACTCCAATGCTGAGTTGAAGAGTCAAGCAGTGCTAGAAAATGCAAGCAGTGGAAGATGCTCAGTCATCCCCACAGATCTGTATATAACAAGGGAGAATGCTTGACACTCTTCAGCTTATGTTCTTCAATTGAAGAACATCATAACAGAGATCCCTAAATGCTAGCCTTCTGTACCTATTCCAGGATGGATGGTAAGGATCACTACAATATTTGTTACAAGTTCAGTGCTTGGTGGCTTCCCCAGATCTACTTTTCACTAATGGCCTTTCTTGAATGTCTATTTCCTTCAGAGAAGGTGGTGTTTCCCAGTATTCTACCTTACATAGCATCTTTATTCAATGCATTGCCCACCTCTGTAGTCATATTCTCCTCAATATTTCCTGTAGTAATCCTCTTTTGTTCATTTTTACCATCATTATAATCACATGGACCCCAGTCTAAGAGCCCTGACTCAACAATATGGTTCTTCTATATTCATTCATCCAGATACAGAGTAGTTTTTAGAAGATAGGAATACACTCACTATCTACTTCTTAGTGAAATATTTTAAGCAGTCCCTATGGCAGATTGAATGGGGATGTAAATCTAAACCGTATAATGTGGTCTAAAGTTTCTCTTTGTCTGATTCCTGCTTGTCCCTCTAGATTCCAGCCTCTGTGCTCTGGTTACTCAGGTTTGCCTTTGTCCTTCAAATTCCTCATTCTGCTTCTGGCTGCAGGGCCTGGCAGAAGCTGCTCTCCCTTCTGGAATGTTCTCCATGCTCCTACCTATAGTCACCATTGTGGCCTTGACTTAAGTTTGTTACTCAGCTGGGGCAAGGTTAGACTCTGCCACTGATCATCTTATTCCATCCTTCAAATATTCCTTCAGCACAGTTCATGATTATATATCCATCTGTATAGTCTATTGATTGATACTTACTGTCTATCTTCTTAACTTTAAGACCCTAAACGGTGTGTTCATATATTTCTTCAGCAGTCTAGGAGCCTGGGAATAGTTCTGAGTGTTTGGAGAGTAAGTGGCAACCATCCATCAGCTGATGTACAAATAAAAAAGCAAAAGGCTGATGCAGTTGGAGGAGCCCTAACAATCACAAAGTGTATAAGCTCTTCTCAAAGGCAGGCTTTTCCTATGTCTCCCTTCATTCCAAAGTCAAGCTCACCCTTAACACTCACTAGTCCTAGCTCTTTCCCCTTTCTCTTTAATTAGTCCTTCACCTGGGATTCTAACAGCTGCCTTGAGTGTTTCATAGGCAGGGAACCTAGTGTCCTCTAAGAGCCCATCATGCTGAGATTTTCACTAGCAAATTTACTTCCAGAGGGATTGTTGTATGAATTTTTCTAATGGAATGAATGATCAATCCTCACTAAAGGGATTATGAAAACCTTAACAGCATTGTAGCAATGTGGCTGCTAATGAAATACAGTTGACTGCTCCCACCATTTGGCACCAACCGACCCAACACTGTCAACATCACAATATGATATTTGTTCCCAATTATTTTATGGCAACAACTGTAATACAATATGGTATTAATCATATTTATTATAAGTATCAATTTGAGAAATTTCTGACATGCCAGAAGATGAATCGGCTTATTATGAAAAGCAATTCTGCTCGGTGCATGCCGACGGCTGCTGTATAATAAATAAGGTCTGTAGATGTTTTTAAAGAAGTAATGCAAAAGAAATAGCATTGGAAACAAAAGCAAGGCATCAAGGCCCTTCTGCTACCATCTGTGCTCCTGGATACAGCACCATCAGGACACCTTGTGAGTTTAGGGTTTTATCAAATTAGCGACCAGCTGGCAGGGTATTCCACCTTTTCAGAAAAGAGAGCAAGAGCAGTTTTGTGACTGAGCCCTCAAGAGAAGGGGACACTGGAGGCACAGTGTACTTTCTGAAAATGTAGCATCTTCCAGACACCAACTCCAGCATTGCCCTGGCATCCTCTGCTGAAGCAAGTATGATTGCATGATAGTCTCTCAGGGAAATTATTACCCTTGATCTAGTACTAGATCCATTCTTCCATTTTATTTGGATATATATTCAAGTATCTCCCTGTCAGATTCTTTATGATTACCCTAGTAAGAACAAATGTCCTGCTTCTAAGTCTTATCTTTTGAAATTCTTTGTACATATATGTACTATGTATTTATCTATGTTCATGTAGATATACATATGTGTGCATCTACATGGAGGCCACAGGACAACCTTAGTTGTTGTTCCTTAGGCTCCATTGTAGCCAGAAGGTTTCTCAGGTCTCGCCCAGCCCCAAGGTCCCACAGCCTCTTATAAAATAATTATTCAGAGCTTTTATATTAATTATCAACTGTCATATTAATTGTCAACTGCATGGCCTATGGCAGGCTTTTGCTAGTTAGCTCTTATATCTTAAATTAACCAATTTCTATTAATCTATGCATTGCCACGTGGCTTCGTATCTTATTGGTGGCTTATTGGTAGTTTTACATCTTGCTTCTCCTGGCGGCTGCTTGCAGCTTCTCCCTGCTTCTGCCTTTCTTCTTCCTCTTTCCCCAGTTGGAATGTACCACCTAACCTTATTCTGCCTCACCATTGGCCAAACAGCTTTATTTATCAACCAATCAGAACAACACATATTCACACATACAGAAAGACTTCCCACAGCACTCCATCCACCTTTTTTAAAAAAAAAAAAAAAAAAAAAAAAAAACAAATTTTAGTGTTTGATTGGCCTGAAGTTTACCTATTAGGCTAAGCTGCCTGGCCAAGGAGCTCCAGAGGATCACCTGTCTCCACCATGGTAGTGCCAGGATTATGAGCATACATCATCATCACACACACACACACACACACACACACACACACACACACACACACTTTTTCTTTTACAGTGGTTCTGGTGATTTGAACTTCAGTCCTCTTACTTGTACAGCAAGTGTTTCACAAACTGAACCATCTCCCCAGCAGTGTCCTAATACCTCTGAAGGTACAGCACATTTATCTCCATTGAGCTATGCTCCAAATAAGAGCTGACTCGTCATTTACTCACAGTCCCACATGTGCAGGCCTGCCGCACAACAGTGAAAATCAGTAAATGAGGGGGAAAAATGAACCATCAAATGTATGAATAAATGAATGTGTTGATCAATGCACTCTCTCCAAATGAAATTTCGGCAATTTCCCCTCCTTAAAATATTCCTTAGCCATCTGCCTGTTCTAGATACACCAATAAACCATCCCCCATTTTGCCCCTTTACATTCAGGCTTTTTTCCATACCTTCTAAACCTGTGGCTTTTGTTGAAACTTTTCAATCAATTCACATTACTGTCACCAATCTGACTGTAAGAAAAGTAAAAAAAAAAAAAAAAAAAAAAACTCTGTCATTTTCTTGTCTCATCATGTCACTGGTGGAAATTATGATTTTCCTGTTGCTAAGGTTAAAGCTTGATATGCCAGGGTGGCACACACAACCCTACATGGTGGTCTGGTTCTTGCCTGGTTCCCAGCTTCTTTGTTGGCCTGCACCCTGCACGATCCTGTTGATGCTTCGTTTTCTGTTCCGCTCCTGTTTGCTCATTTGTGTGAGCATAGCTGTCCTTTTCCACTGCCAATATGGAATGTGTAACTATAACATCAAGTTGCCACTTCCATTTATACCAGGTAAATTCTTCCTCTGCTCAAATCTCTGTTTCCTTCATCATAACTCCTTGTTGCTTAGATGCATTAAACTCAATTTTCTTATGTGAATGCAAGGGAAAGAGAACAGAGTTCACAGAAGGAATTGGTTGTGTTCAGGTTGGTACAGAATTTACTCTAGAAGGTTGGAATCAAATCAGGTAAATAATAAAGAGAACTCCAGGACCCAGTGAGACAAATTAGACAAATAATAAAGATGTTTGTCAAGATTTCAAACAAAGAGAGATTAAAACCCACCTGTAATTCTGGAGATCTCTCTGCCATCAAGGTGTTATTCACATGGCCTGGTCTTAGATAGTTACTCAATGGTTATTGAAGGTCTTCTGAGTAGAAGAAGCAGCATTGGAATGTTTTTGAAATCTGAGACAGTAGGTGGAAGTCATAATTCACACTCTTGAAAGCCAGGATCTATTAGATAGTAAAGCTAGCCTCATAGGAGAGGTCTAACAATTCTCCCATTTACCTGTAAGATTTAAATCTAGTGTCATTTCTCCATGAAAGGTTCCTCTCTGTCAGTCAGGTTCCCTATCTTTGGTAGTGACAATATTTTATTAAAGTGTGTATCCCAAACTGTGACATTCCTTTCTCACATAGCAGGAGTTCCCACTTCACTCATTTTCTAGTCCTAGTATTGACAAGCCATTGTGTATTAGGCATCCCAAAGATGGAAAACAGTAAGAAGGAGCAGGCTCACCCACTTACATGAAACTTTTAGGCTTTGAACACAATGATAAACAAGATACAAGACTTGACTGCTGTGATCTGAATGTATGTGCTCCCCTTAGGTCATATGTTATAATCCCAACCCATTAGGATTAGGGATAGGATTAGGAATTGGGGCCTTATGGAAGAGGATAAGATATGAGAATGGAACCTTCATACATAAGGTTTATAAAAGATTGTGGAGAGCTAGCTAGCACTTGCTGCTATGTGAAAATGCAAGAAGATGCCATTTGATGGGTCAGATGCCTTCACCAGACATGGGATTTGATGGTGTCTTGACCTTGAGTTTTCCAGGATCTGTAACTGAAAGAAACAAACTTAAATTGGTTATACTCGATCATGCTTAAAGTACTCACAGACTTAGACAGCAAATCAAGTCCATGGGATGGTGAAAAAATGACTCCATATGAGTAAGTATAACAAAGTCAAGTGCTGCCATCAACACTGTTGACCCATCGAACAGAACATGCCAGTACAGTAACAGATGAATAAGAAGCAATTAGTCTAGGAAAGGCAGAAAAGAAATTGACAAAGATATTGGAATAAGCATAACCTCCTTAAGGAAATCATTTTAGGTACTCACCATTTTCTTGTGTGGGCAAAATAGACTTTTTTAAAAAAGACTACAAATGGAGATTTACAAGCAATACATATTTTGTGGGACTGGGATGTAGCTCAGTGGTAGAGTGATTGCCTAGCATGTATAGGGCCCTGATTGTCAACACAGCAATAAAATAAACTAAACACACACACACACACACACACACACACACACACACACACACACACACAGGATTTACCTCAAGCTCTCATAACCATGACACCAGTATCTTCTGCAGTGGTGTGGAAAGATGATTTCTCCTGGTAATATTCATCTCTGATTTTCTTCCTTACAAAAGTTGTACCACTTATGACTCCAATTTAGAAAAATCTTTAAGAAAGTTATAGGCCTATACAACTTGTTCCTTTGAATTGACTTATTGACAGAGTTTATTTGAGATGGACTTATTTAAGATGTATGTGTATGTATCTGTTTGCATACCTGCACCTGTATTTTTTTCTGAGGCCTCACCTTTACATAGGCTAAGCAAGCATTTGACCACTGAGCCACATCCCCAGCTCTAAAATCACTTTTAACAATAGCTTTTGTTCCACGAATTTTTCACACCTTACTTTTTGCTGATACAAATGGTATTTGATCCTTAAAAGGGCAGAGCTGTATTTCTTTTCAAATACTTTATTCACTAAAAGATTTGTGCTAATAATTATGAATGAACAATATTTTACTCCTAGAACTTAAAACTTGGGAGGCCCAAAGAAGAGCTGCTCTAATTTATTGAGGTATTTTTTTTCTTTCTTACACAGACAGCTAACATAAAAATGAAGGGGGCCAGGAAAATGCTTAAAGTTGAAATAACAAAAACAAAACAACAACAACAAAAAAAAAACAACACATTATTGTGTATTTTCAAAGCACTTCTAAAAATGCCCACAGATGTCATGTCTCTTTTAATTTTCTTACTAATATGAGAATCCACTTTGTGATGTAAGATTTCAGTTACAATTTACATATAGTCATTGTAATTAGAGGAAAGGAACACAGGGACTGAGGAAATGGCTCAGTGGGTAAAACACTTGCGATGCAAATGTGAGCACCTGAGCTCAGATCCATACATCCACACAGATACTAGGTGCGGTGATGCCCCGGCTCCAAGAGATGGTGATGGGTGGATCCTGGGGGCCAGCCAGTTTAACTTAAACAGAGAGGTTCAGGTTCAGTAAGAAACTGCCTCAAATTGTAAGGTAAAGAAGCCATAATGGAAGACAGTTTGGGCATGAACTTCTGACTTGCAATGGGTACACACACACTCACACACTCACCAAATAAAATGACTGCAATGTTGCACTTAAGGAATTAGTGAAACAGAGTAGAGGACTGCAGTCAGCCGGGAAGATGTTGTTCTATTCTCATTAGAAAAGAGAGTGATAACTTTACAATTAATTCTAGAATTTCTTGGACTCTAATCAAAAGGAATCTCAGAAAATTGGGGTGTAGTTTAGTGATGGAAAGTCTTCGTATTATTCTTAAGGCCCTGGCTTGGATCCCTAATACTAAATCAACTCAAAATGAAGTATTCTTATATGAAAGAATCAAAGAGCATAAATCTAGCCCATCTCTTGATTCTGTGTAAAACGTTTTACAGACAGATTCATTCTTTTATATTTTGTCTGCAGCTGCGTTCACAGAGCAGTGGCAGAGATGAGAAGGTGGGACAAAGATTTGAAGTACCACAAAGCCTAAAATAAACAGTTTACGGTTCTCTAAAGGAAAAATTCATTAACTAACTCAAGAGAAACCTATGATAGAAGAAAATTGTCTGAAGCAATAGATATCAGAGATTCTATATGGTTATGAATACATTTTTCTCAACCTGGAACAGAGCTCATGAATCAGTAGGTAAAGCTGCGCATGTCAGTTTTCAAATATGAACTCTGCTTTCCTGAAAATGTAAGAAATTTCCAAGTGTCTTGTCATTGCCTGGGTTTGGTATAAAGTAAGATATAAGAAGAGGGTTTCATTTTTATTATGATATCACTGAGGTTTTTCTGGAACAGGCCAGTGTGGAATAGAATACGGCATCTGGACCAATAGATTACACTTATCAAAAGAATGAGTACTTGGAGTAGTGCTGTAGAATATCAAGCAGGTTCCTTAGGTGAGCAGCTTTGCAGTTGGAGCACATCAACTTGCTGAGCATCACAAGTACACAGGAAATGGTAGATTTGACCCAAGAGCCTTTTCCATTTGAAACAGTAATTTCCTCTCTTTGCCATTGAACTCTTCCTGTGATCTGAGGAAGACTGGAAACAGTGAGGAGAGAGGGGTGTAATGAGATCACATAGTACTGGCTTACAGAAATAAGTGATCTCCCTCCCAGGATGTGGAATGAGATGTATAAATGGGCCTTAGTTTCAGCTTCACCCCCTTAGAATTCTAAGTGAGCATGGGATTGATTGGATTCCCCAGTTGGGCTATAGAGGAGCTAGAAGTATCCATTAGTTTCTCAGTTTTTAAGGACTGGGAGCTTGTGGAAGATCGTAATGGCAGCATCCTTTGTACACCCCAACATTTCATTTATATCAGTGACTCGTTCTCGTAGATTGACTTTAGGCTATAAAGAGAGGAGTTCATAGGAAAAGGTTTTAAGTCAATGTAAGAGGTGGTTGCCAAGCATACCAGGATGTCAGAAACACTACGGAACCTGGGCCCCAGATCTACTGACCACTGGCCCTGATGGAGCCCAGGAAGTTTCTTCTGTAAGTGTATCCTGAGGGAAATTCCTGTTTGACAAGACTGGGAAGCACCTATGCAATCCAACACCTCATGGAACTGAAGTGACATCATGCCTCATCCCCACCTCACCTTTCTAAGAAAACAAAAACAAGTTACCTCAGCAGCCTTATAGAGGTCACTTATAATGTGTACTGTCGCCTCTCTGATCTAACCTACTTCCCTTCCTCTGGGTACCCCTTGTGAAGCCTCCAACTATTCTCCCAGTACACAGAGCACACTCTTCTGTGAGGAACTGTGATTTTCTGTCCAGTCCCTGGTTTGGTCCTTTTCAAAGCCCACATGAATCACATTCCCACTCCTTTTCAGTTTCTGTTCAGAAACCACCACAACAGAGTTGTCTTCCTCAACTCTTCCCATTCTTCCCTCTTCGTACCTACCAGCATGTTACCCTTTATGCATACATGTACTTCCCTACTTCTGTTTCCCATTTACTCTCTCAGTATTCTCTGGGACCTGGAAGGCTGTATTTGATTAGTACTTTGTCCCTAACATTGATATTTGGCACTTGGTAGGTTCTTAATAAATATGTATAAGTAGACGAATGAATAGTTCTTCTAAATATAATTTCTTGATCTAATAGACGGATATACTACTACTCATGGAAACAACTCTGAAATCAGACAGGCCTGGCTTGAACCTTACATGCCTGATGTTAAGTAAGTTACTAGTTCTTTCAGTGTTTCATTTTCCTGTGTGTCAAATGGAGTACCAACACTGGAGGACCATTGTGAGTGTTACACAGAGCAAGCCAATAAGAGTTCCTTAGGGAAACAAGGCTGAAATGGGCCTTACGTTCATTTTCACCCCTTTGGAATTTCAAGGGTGTATGGGATTGATCGGATTCCCCAGTTGGGCTATAGAGGAGTCGGAAGTGTCCGTTGGTTTCTCAATTTTTAAGGAGTGGGAGATTGTGTAAGAGTCATCAGTGCCCTTGTGAACAGAGTTTCGTTAAGACATTGTGAAACAGAGAACAACAGGGAGTTTTCTCCGGCCAACACCCATCAGGGCTTCATGCTCAGTGGAGTGTGTCTGAAGGAGAGAGCGACCCCCTGGCTGGTTTGTAGGCTCTGCTTCACAGCTTTACACTCGTGACTCCAGTTGGGAAGAGGCAAATCGGCCCCAGTGGCCAACTGGGACAAATCACAAACAGTCCCCTGTGGGCGTACAGAACAGCAATGTTCTTTGACCAGTGTCTCTAAGGTGAGATTTAAAGTTTTAGTTTGTAGGGAAAAAGAGGAAGGAACAAAGAGAAAATAACATTGACAATCAAATTGAAAATCTAGGTTCTAGGTGACATGCTACTCATTTTCCCACACCAGCTACAAACTTATTCAACCCTATTAGGCTATTACTAAGAAGAATATCCTCATTTTCCAGATGGAGGAACAAGGATTGGCAAGGTGTAGTATCTGACAGTTGTTTTCCATATAAATTTCTGGTACCTTACCCTACCCTAAGACTGGATTTTGACCTTCATTGAGTCTGTAAGCTCAGAATCTGTCACTCATTCTTTGCATTTTCATTGTAAAACATAAAAACAGTGTTATATCATCTACACCAGGACCTACATTGACAAGAAATAAGCCATTGATGGTGAAATAATCATTGTAAGGATTTGCCTATCATATGTATTTAGTTTAAAAAAAGTTATCATTGTTAATAATATTAATAAAGTCACACCACCAGCAGCAGAGCCAAGATCATAAATTCAGCTAAAGTGCTTCCAGGAAAATTCTCTTCTATAGTACCATGTTGGCCACATCATGGATGGCCATAACATAGACATTCTAATTTGACAGAATCTAGTTCTTTAGAAGTTTGCACAGCATAGCTTCCACACCTAGGATTCAAGGATGGCAGTGGGGGAGCTGAGCCACCCATTCTAAGAGGCCTGCAGGAAAGAAAGTCTAGAATCTTCCCTGGAAACATATCCCTTGTGGCACATCCCTTCTCTGCAGGATGCTAAAACCCACTGGCCTCACAGACTCCATCCTCCCATACAATTGGTTCTCCACACAATTAGTTTCTGGCACAACCATCAAAGTGATCTCCCTCCTAGGATGTGGAACAAGATGAAAAACAAATTTTGCATTGTGAACTCAGAGTGTGATCAGGGCAGGGACTGAAAAGAGGAAGGGCTATGCTGTAAGGATCCAGGGTCAATGATGGAAGACAGCCTGCTGCCTGCCTACCCCAGGTGACTTATGTAGCTGTGCATGTACTTTTCTATACCCCAAAATATACCTGTGACACTCCTAAGGGACAGAAACTCTGAGTAACTCGCCTAAAATTAGATTCATTTTTCTCCAAGATAGAGCAGAGAAATGAACTGATTCCTTATGTACAGAAAGTATTAGATTTATCTCATAAGGCCATTAGGACAGTTGTGGCTTTGCCTTATCTCCTGAAGTGAATGAGGACAAAGAGCCAAAAGACACAATCTCTCTCTTCCAATTGATACTCAACTTCAAAGAAAAAACAGCTGCTGGTAGGGAGGTAAGGTCAGAGCCTAGGCAGACCTTTGGAGCTGGAGAAAAAGATGTAAATTAAGTGTGGGTGAGCAAAATATGAAAATAAAATCCTTTAAGGAAAGCAAAACTCTTCTGCAGTGAGTGTGAAAGTAAAGGATGCTAGCCAAGTGATGGAAATAAACAGTACTGCATGATGTAACCGCTCTCTAAACAGGCAGATCATGAGAAGCATAAGGGAATACATGGAAGTTGTAAATTGTCTATTTTATCTGCAGACTTGGAAGAATCAAAGTGAAAGCAATGTCAATTTTCTCAATATTCAGCTCATTATAAACTCTCATGAGGGACAGGAAGCATGCTTTTATTTGCTGTTTCTGTAATAGTGTTATTTGGTAGATGACAGGGCCATAGGGTTCTATAATCATATATAGGGCAACATGCCAAATATCATCCTGACATCTTTGTAGCTTTTTTTCTTCCTTTCATGCCTTCTAGTCATTCCTTCATTTATTCATTCATTCAGCAAAGTTAGTTTGTGCCTGCAGTGTTCCAATTTTGCTAAACATTCTGTAAATGAAGACGAATGTGGCATGGCCCCACCCTTAGATACCCAAAGTCCTCTATAAAAACACATTCAACTTGGTAGTGAGAGAATGGGGTAGTTATTTTTTCATAGGAGGAAACAAATATATCCAAAGGCAGACACTGAATTATAGCCCTAACAGTTGTATTTGGAACCTCAAAATGAGAATGTATTTGGACAGTCAGGACTTCAGAATGTGGATGCATTGAGTCTGAACCTCAGAACATGGATGGATTTGTACATAGAGTCTCTGAAGCCACAATTAGTTAAGAGAGGTTATCGTCAATAAAACAAATGACAACAGATGCTGGCAAGGATGTGGGAAAGAGAAATCCTGTTCACTGTTGATGGAAGTAAAAACTGGTGTCTCCACTATGGAAATGTTTGGAAGTTTCTCAGAAAGCTAGATAGCAAACTACAATATCACTTAGACACACCCCTCCTGAGCATAAGTTCTCCGTCCTACCACAAGGATGTTGTACATCCATGTTTATTACCACTCAGTTTATAATAGCTAGAAAATGGAATCAGCCTACATATCCATCAACAGATAGATGGATAATGAATATCAAAATGAAACTCTGAAATTTGCAGGGAAAATGGGTGGTGTTGTAAAATATTAAATGAACTGAGGTAACCCAGACCTAAAATGAAAATATACTTTATGCTCTCTCTCATATGTGTGTCCTCATTTCTAATTTTCATACGTGAGTATTTATAAAAGAATGTAGGGGTGCAGAGGTCATGAAAATGGAAGGGAGCCATGAGAAGGAGCATCAAGAAAAACATGTAGAAAGGTACTAGAACACGTGTGACATGAAAATGCAAAGAGAGGGGCTGAAGAGATGGCTCAGAAGTTAAGAGCACCGACTGCTCTTCCAGAGGGCCTGAGTTCAATTCCCAGCACCCACATGGTGGCTCACAACCATCTGTAATGAGATCTGGCATCCTGTTCCATATACATAATAAATAATAAATAAATCTTTTTTAAAAAAAGAAAAGAAAATGCAAAGAGAATAAGAGACTGTGGGGTAGTACAAGTGGATCGGGAGATGAGTTGGAGGAGAAGACTGACCTAAACTATATATACAGATGCCATAAGGAAATCAGTTGCTCTGTATGCTGATTTAAGATAAGAGGTCACAGTGGATTAAGATATGATCTGTAGCCTTTTAGCAAGAGAGCACACAAAGACATGTACAGAATGAAACAAAACCATGTCAAGAGGAGGCGAAATGGAGTGGTATAACCAGCAATCAAGAGACACCAAAATGGCCAGGAGCTACCATGGTATAGGAAATGGCAAGGGAATATTTTAATCTTTAAAGTTTTTTGAATAAATAGCATCTTTCTTTCAGACTTTTATTAGTGTCCAGGATTATGAAAAATTAAATTTCTGATATGTTCAACTCTCAACTTGTGGTATTTTACTATTGAAGTCGTGATAATTAATATCCAGGAAAGAAGTATTAAAACTACAATGATAAGAAATAAGATGCCCTAAAATGCTTTTTAATGTCATGTGGTTTTAAATGTAACTTGAGAGCATTATCTCTTTCACTGTCAATCAAGATACCTTCTCCAGTTTTGAAGGTGTGACCCACTTCCCAACTGAAAGTATTCAAAGTTTCCCTCCCACAGTTTGGATCTTTCTGCTACTGGCACCTCCCCAGAGGAACTTCCTGGTTTGATTTCTGAATTCTTTGAGCTTCCTGCTACTTGTGCTTCCTGCGACCTGGTTCCTTGATTCCTTCCTGTGCTTAACATAACCAAATGTGGCAATATTGCTTGCATCCAGGAGCTCTTTTCTGTAATAGAATATTTTTATTAATTATTGGAGGATTTAATAAGTGCCTACTAGGTATTGTAATCATGCATAACCCAATAACTCCTCTTACATCCTTCCAAATCCTCTCCTCCACTCACTTCCAGCTTTGGCTCCTGTTTTGGTAAACCACCATGTCCATTTGTAGTGCACCACATAGTATGGGTGTGAGACCATCCACTGGAACTTGGCTTTAAGAATGGCAGCCCCATTCTGACAGGGGTAAGACTGAATCTCAGAGTCATTTTGATTTGCATTTCCCTGATGGCTAAGGACGATGATCATTTCTTTAAGTGTTTCTCTGCCATTTGAGATTATTCTGTTAAAAATTATGTTTATCTCAGTACCCCATTTTTTTAAATTGGATTATTTGGGTTTTTTCCACATCTAGTTTCTTGAGTTCTTTATATATTTTAGAGAATAGCCCTCTGTCGGATGTGGGAATGGGGAAGATCTTTTCCCATTCTGTAGGCTGCCGTTTTGTCTTATTGACAGTGTCTTTTGCCTTACAGAAGCTTTTCAGTTTCATGAGGTGTTATTTATTAATTGTCAGTCTTGGTGTCTGTGCTATTGGTTGTTCTATTCAGGAAGTTGTCTCCTGTGCCAATGCATCCAAGGCTATTCCCTACTTCCTCTTCTATCAGGTTCAGTGTAACTGGATTTATGTTGAGGTCTTTGATCCACTTGGACTTGACACAAATGACAGCTTATGCTGGAGAGAATGTAGAGCCAGGGGAACACTCTTCATTACTGGTGGGAGTGCGAACTTGTACAGCCACTTTGGAAATCAATATGGCGGTTTCTCAGAAAATTGGGAGTCAATCTATTTTGAGACCCAGCATTACCACTCCTGGGCATATATCCAAAGAATACTCAATCATACCACAAGAACACTTACTCAACTATGTTTATAGCAGCTTTATCTCTAGTATCCAGAACCTGGAAGAAATCTAGATGCCCCTCAACCAAAGAATGATTAATGAAAATGTAGAATATTTACACAAGGGAGTATTACTTGGTTGTTTAAAACAAAGACATCATGAAATTTGTGGGCAAATAGCTAGAACTAGAAAAAATTATCCTGAGTGTACCCAGAAAGACAAACATGGTATGTATTCACTCATAAGTGGATATTAACTGTAAAACAAAGGATAATCATGGTACAATCCACAAAATCAGAGAGGCTAGGTAGTGAACAAGGCCCGAGGTAGGGACACATGGATCTCCCTGGGAAGGGGAAACAGAAATCTCCTGGTTAGACTGAGGGTGGGTGGACATGAGAACTTGAGGGATCAGGTTGGGGGTGGATGGAAGGGGACCATACTTAGATGACTGAAAAGGGGGCTTTATGGAATCTGGTAAAAGCCTGACACAAAGGAAACTTCCATGAGTCTACAAAGATGGTCCAGCTAAGACTCTTGAAAGGAGTAGATGCATAGCCTGAACTGGCCATCCCCTATCATCAGATTGGTGGCTATCCTCGTTGTCAGTGGAGAGCCTTCATCCAGTGACTGATGGAGGTAGATTCAGAGGCCCATGGCCAAACATTGGCCTGAGCTCAGGGATTCCTGCTAAGGAGAGTGAGGAGGGATTATAAGAAACAGGTGGGTCAGAAACATAGCAGGAAAACAAACAGAAACCACTAGCCTGGATCATGGGAACTCAGAGAATCTGGACCAAAAATCAGGGAGTCTGCGTGAGACCAACTTAGGTCCACTAGATATATGTGAGAGTTGTGTAGCTTGCTCTATATGTGGGAATCCTGGCCATGGGACCAAGTGCTTTGACTAGCACTTGGGAACCCAGTCCTCATGCTGGATTGCTTTGCTTAGCCTGAATACAAGAGGAGTGCTTGGTCTTATGGCAGCTTGATATGGCATGCTTTGCTGAAGCCCATAGGAGGCCTGCCACTTTCTGAGCGGTTACTGAGAAGGGGTGGATTGAGGGAGTCAGGGGAAGAGCAGGGAGGGAGTGGAAGGAGAGGAGAGAGGGAAGGCTTCGGTCCAAATATAAAATAAACAATTTTTTAAATGACACCACCACCACCACCCCAGACTCCAGAAGCCCTCAACTGTCAATAGCTCCATGGCTTGAGATGAAGGCTTGTGATCCTTTCCCAGCATCCATGCCAGGGCATTTACTGTGTTGATCTCAGGTAGGTCTCTGAGCTCATGAGTGAATTAGTCCTTTCATATTCAGGAAACACTGTTTCACCCAAGTCCTTCCTGACCTCTGGCTCTTAAAATCTTCCTACCTTTTATTCCTCAATGATCCCTGAGCCTTAAGGGTTATAATACAGATACCCTATTTGTGGCTCATGACTCCACAGACACTTATTTTCTGGACTTTGGGAAAATATGAATTTCTGCATTAAGTGTCATCTACTGTAACAAGAAACTTCTACATGAGGTCTAGTTGATGCACTAACCTATGGGTATAGAAATCCTGATTTAGAGGGCAGTTGGATAGTATCGTTTGTTTAGTAAGCTGGAATTTCAACAGTTTCAAGGCCCAGGATAGATTTTCTTATTTGTTTTCCATAGTGATCTTCTCAGTTTAGCTCTTCATTTCGCTTTTTGTTTATTCTTCTGAAATATAGTTATGTAATATATGAGGCTATTTCTGACAGTTATGGAAAATTCTATGGTGTATATTTCATGAGCAATGTGATACCTGAATTCATCTTAGCCTTTCTATCTGGAATCTCCTATTCTTCAAGTAACTTCATGTATCAAATAATACTCATTTCTTTGACTCTAGAAATATTGTAAAAAATGGAAAGAAGGAATGACAGTCATTGGAGTTTAGCTTAATCAATCTTTAATTGACCTATCATCTATTGTATGATAGCAACATTTGAAGCAAATCCATAATCTTCCTAAGGCACAGCCTTACCTATAATATCTACCCCTGGATTGCTCTGAAATCAGGAGGGTGCTGTATATCAAACACTCAGTACCAAGTCTATAGAGATGTGAGATTATCTATCTATGTATCTATGTATCTATCTATGTATCTATCTATGTATCTATCTATGTATCTATCTATGTATCTATCTATCTATCTATCTATCATCTATCTATCTATCTATCTATATTATATGTATATGTACACACATACACACACACACACACACACACACACATATATATATATATATATATATATATATATATATATGCATATAAATTTCTCCTCTCTTCCAGTCCTGGCCACTCAGGTGTCATATAAACCACTTTCCTAGAACCTATCGTTCTTCCTTGTCCTGAAAGTTGAGAGTAACAAATGACTAAATGAGAACAGGTGAATTCTCACTCCCTTCTTTAGTTCTATGGGATACTGGGCTGATAGAACCTTTCCCTCAACCTCGCAAACCCAGGAGAATTTATTTTTCAATCCATGTTTTGTGATTGCCAATTCAATCAATCTTGAATTACATTTTGCTTTTTGGAGTTTACATGATCATTTTACTTCTTTGTAGGTATTTAATATTGTTTAATGAGGAAAACACTGGTTGTTTGCATGTATGTTCATGTGTTTCAACACATGCATAAAAGTATATGCTTGGCTAACATAGGATTCTGCTCAAAATTCTATGTCAGATTTTCACTCGAGTGACTTCAGAAATCACTTTGATCCCAGCCCACACATTCTTCCAGAAGCCTAGCCAGCATCTAGGCCTGTTTCATTTTGAAAATCAATTGACACTATTTCCTCTCCAAAGGCATCCACTATTGATTGTGTATCTTCCTTAATTACATAGGAGAAAAACTGATTCCTCCTGGACACAACTAGATTTCCCATTTGGCATCTTTATTTCCACCTTAGTGTAACTTAGTTATCAATGCTTGCTTGGATCAGGCTATTAAAACACTTACTAAGGGGGCAGGAAATATGGCCCAGTGGATAAGGATGTCTGCCTCAAAGGCTGAAGACTTGAATTTAATCCCAAAGACTCACGTCTTGGAAGGAAATGGGAAATGGCAAACTCCCCCAGGTTGACCTCTGACTTCTGTACATTCACTATGGCATGATCTTCCACCCTATCATGCATTCACAAAATAAGCAAAATGTAATAAAGGAATATATATATATATATATATATATATATATATATATATATATATATATATATATATATATAAAGTCGGTGTACTGGTTCATCAGCTAGGTTGGAATCTCATTTTAAGTGTTCCATGAAGTTCACGTTATATTCTGTATGGACTCTATCCAATAATTATCACATCATACCATGACATGAATGACCATTTAATTTTTATCATTTAATCTGGGCTCTTTGGAGAGTGATGTGCATAATTAATTATTAAACTAGACCAATAGAAACAAACTGAGACTAAACTAAGACAAAAATAGTTCATAGTGATTTTGATCATGAGCTTAACTATTTGTCTTCTCCTCTAGACAATAAGTCCCTGCCATATTTATCTGATACTCTGTTCTATTTCCAACAGCTAACATGGTACATAGGGAAAGATTGCAGCACCTATTATTGTCCTTTATTGTGGCAAATGCAGAGATAAAATGGTCTTTTTCAGCCTTAGAGTTCTTCCATTATGAACACTAACATACAACATTTGTATGTTAGTATTAAATCATTCAGTAGTGGTCCAATGATATGCTCTTGTCTGACTATCTGTTTATCCTCCAAGATTCCTGAATCCAGTTGCATTTGGAACATTTTTCTGTCCTTGTACTATCTTATCCATTTATCTTTGTGTTAATTACCATCTATTAGAATTTTCTGATATATATATTTTTTTGGTTTGTCTGTTTTTTTGATACAAGGTTTCTAACGCTGTCTGTCCTAGAAGTAGCTCTGGAGACCAGACTGGCATCAAATTCACAGAGATTCACCTGTCTCTGCCTCTCCAGCCACCACCCAGCTAATATCTGGTACTTTGAAGGCCTTGATCCTGGAGACTACATGTATTTATGGGATTTTTTTAAATTTCTATAAAAGTATTTCACTGAGAACTGTTACAGATATAAAACAGTAAATTCCATGGAGGTAAATTGATAACAAGATTTATTAATGGACAATGTGTTCAGATTGAAAATAAGAAAATTCCATCTACCAATTTACTGTTTGGTTTGGTTAATAGTAACTATTCATATGCTTGGCAATGCATTGTCCTTATGGACTCATAGATTAATACAAAATTAGAGACAATTCACGTATTAGGGAAGTAGAAAATTGCCTAGTATGTCATCAAAGACTAACTCCGATGCTAGTGTCACCAACGACATGATGTATAGAAAGGTGAACACCGGAAAGATGTTGCTATAAAAGTCATCCTATAATATGTGCTGCATTTTTATTCAATCTCACATAAGAACAAAAGAAGTGATTAAGAGCTCAGAAAATAAAATTTACAAGAAAAGGTTAGAGCAATTGGAATTTTTTAGCACGGTGACAAAATTATATGAAGCTATTCAGTAAGACCTCATTATCCAATATCAATTCATTTGAACAGGGGCATAATTTAAACTGACAGCTGTGTTTCCAATGAACAAATGGCCCACTGTTCTTTAACAAAGAAAAATAATAATAATCAGAAACCATTAAACTCAAATTGTTTCTTATCTTTCTTATTTCTTGTACTTTAGATCATCAAAGATCTATTTTATGTGAAAGTTTCTCTGCCATATTCTTCAAGGCAGTGGAGGAAGAAGTTGTCAGATACAATCAAAGTGGGTGATATTATACCTCAACTCTTTCTTGTTCTAATCTCCTATTTTTTAAAATGAGGTCATCTGTCCATTCACTCCATTGGTATTTTCCTTCAGGAAGTGTTGCGTACCAGGGTCTGTAATGATAAGCACCAACCAGAAATATAAAAGTTATGAGAGACAAGATATTTGCTCTATTGTGAGGTGGTGATAACTCCCTTTCCTAACAAGCTTAAAGATGTCTGGAAATCCAGGAAAATGTGATAACCTTGGGTCAAGGCATTCCCAAAGTGCATACATCAGATGTTTTGGGGGAAGAGGGAGCAAATGAAACTATTACCTAATTTTTTTCCTCTCAATTATTTTTTCAGAAGAGTATTGAGTTCAAGGAAAAACAATATACAGGTCAAGTTAATTTTTAAATATACAGTGAACTGGAAGTGTTATCCCATGGCTGTAATCCAAGCACTCTGAAATTTGAAGGAAGAAGATTGTGAGTTCAAGTCCAGCCAAAAGTACACAGTAAAGCTATGTTTCAAAAGTACATGCAAATACACATTTACACATAAATGAAAGGGAAATTTATGAACTAAAGACCTGCAAATTTTAAAAGCTGGGAAATTCATAGTATTTAGCCAAGAAATATTATGTGGACATGCACAAACCAACAGAATTAATGGCAAACTGAAGATTATAATTCTAATCTCTTAGGCTCCTCCTCTCTATCTGTATTAGAAACTATATTCTATTGCTAATAGTAAGCATTAATGCATAGTTGCAACTACAGAACCAAATATGATGACATTAACATATAAAGGTACATCTAAGTTCGTGAAATCCAGAGATAAGCAGTCCATAGTTTCTACAGTAGTGCCCCAGTGTCATTAGGGAGACAGAATCCTGTCAATCTGGTTTATCCTTCTGCTACTCAGCTCTGGTTTCAAGAACACTTCTAGAGCCCTGGTTATCCTGTAAACTTTAAGTAACCACATTGCAGCTTGACACTGAAGTTTTGTTATTAAGTAGAAGAAAATTAATACTGGTAAAGCAGTTTGTAATCTATGCTATCAGGAGACAATGTTACCATCACTGTTCACTTTTGTATGCCTTGTGAGCTGAAATATGGTCCCTTCTTGTGCTGGACTGGTTTTCCTATATCTTTGCAAGCCAGAGACAGTATTTCTCTTCTGAGCAGAGCAAAGCTTATTCACTGTCTCCATTATGGTTAATATCTTTCTGCCCATTGCCAAGGATTTGTTTTTACTAAATCCAGGCTGTATTTACTGTAATAGTGCTCATCGTATACCCAGCCTTATTTATGTCATACTCTAGGAACTGAGGCTATGATAATTGACTTGAGAAAATGATGTTCCTCTGGTCCCTGTATATAATGTGAGTAATCATGAGTGGGTGTGTTTTTCCACTTAAAAGTCTTCTGTCTTCTGCTCCTGCTTGTAAAACAGTAGCAGGCTAACTTGCTACCTTGCCAGTTTATTACAATCATGTATAACTTGCCTTATAGAATCAAATATGTGATTTACCGGACTCCAAGCTATCTTCTGGAGTCCAGTAATTGACAATCTAGTTTTTAATGAACTGCTGTTGATTGAGGCTAGGTCTTACTGTTTTGCTCATGCTTGTCTTGAACTCTTGAGATTAAGTGAACTTCTTGCCATACATTTGTTAGGAATACAAGTGCATACCACTGTACCTAGCTTTACTTAAATACATATGATGTGAAATCAGTAAAGGAAAGCCCAACAAGGAATTTTGTTGAGTCGGGTTGCTTGATATACAGTAGTTAAACCACTGTGGAGCCTTGCAGTCTTCAAGATTATCACTTACTCTGCCTACAGCCAGCTCCTTAAACTAATAACTCTCTCTACTCGACTTCCTTGCTCAACTCTCCTTTACCCTCCAACCTACTGCTATTTGGCTTTGGGCCTCATCCTTAGTCAGAAATTGTTCTTTCCGAGTCTCTGGTGACCCACTAGCTGGCACAGCCAGCTGACCCTTCTTACTCCTTATCTTACTCCCCACAGCTCTGATGACTTTTAACTCTCTAACATAAAGTTTTCCCCTTGCCTTAGTGAAGCTTTCTCTCCTAATGTTGCTTACAACCCCTAAGAAACTATTTGTGGGCCACTTCCATTCTTTACCCTTACATGTTCCCATCTTCCCCCTCCATGTTTTCTCACTCTGCAGAATAAACCTGTACTGGAACTTTAGAAATGTCTTGCTCCATACTGATGTGCTGATGCTTTCTGTGTCTCTGCCTCCATCTCCAGTTCCCTGATTCCTTCTCAGGGTCTGAAATCCCTCTCATGGTGAGTAGTGTCATCATGCACAATGTTTTTTAACACTTCTCCTCTACAGCAAATCCCCTCTGCATATATTTCCTTGTAGTTTTCTCAGTGACACCTCTCTGCATGCTTTTCTCCTTCTCATTGAATTTACTTTCATCTAAGTCCCAATTGTCTCATGTTCTTACCCGACTTTCTAACTGCATCTCCAGAATCATCTCTATTACATCATAAATCCCCAAACTCAGCAGAATGAATACCCAAAACAGCAAAATTTCACGATGTCATCTGATTAATACAAATTCGTTGGCTATTGGCTATTGCCTATATGGCTTCCCTGATTAAAGTCCATTGTTGGTATTCTTGTAAGAAGGACAAGAGATAATACAAACTCTTCAACATGCTGCAGAGGACTCTCCTCAACCTCTTTGCTGCTTATCTCTTCAGCTTCCTTCCTGCTCTACCTCCCAGCCTATGGTCCAATCATTAGAGACTTCTCAGTTTCCAGAAAGTGCCCTGCGAATGCAGACCACATCACTTCCAGATAGACCTAGTTTGCTATCTCTTACTCAATCTGACCTTAAAATGCAATCTAGAGGCTTTTTGTTCTTGTTTGTTTTTCTTAATTTTTTTGAAAGTTTTCAGTTTCATAAATATATTTTGATTGGCACCATTATAGGGCCAATAACATGTGACTAGACAGATCCTAGGCCCTAGGGAAAAATTTAGTACTATAATGCCACTAAGTGGATATGGTTTTAAGCTGGCCCTTAATAATTCATCACTATATCCATAGGTTAATTCATTTCTTGTAGCTGCTCTGAGAAGCTTCTATTTGTAGTAAATGATAATGAACACAGAGACCCATAACTGGCCAATATGTAAAGAATACAAGGCTGTAGATTTCTCAGTCCTAAAGTTTATCTTGTCACTGAGACTTAGAGATCATTACAGAAGAGGGTGTGTAATGTGTATAAGAGCCAAAGTTTTTGGATGTCTCCAAGGAAATATCTTCTTGACATGGCCAGGCAGCTATAATTTGAGCACACAGAAGTTGTGACAGCATGCGCAAAACTTGTACAAGCCCAAGCTAGATAAAATTCCATCATGTAGAAGGGAGTTAAGTGCATAGTACTTTCTTCTGTTCTTTAAAAGCCAGCTTTAGTTCTTCTGACTCCACAAAAATAATTCTCTAAACCAGTAGTTGTCAACCTGTGGGTTGTGGACCCTAGGAGATGGCATATCAGACATCCTACATATCAGATATTAAATTATAATTCATAACAGTAGCAAAATTACAGTTATGAAATAGCAACAAAATGATTTTATGATTGGGGGATCACCACAACATGAGGAACTGTGTTGAAGGGTCAGAGCATCATCACTGCTCTCAACCTTGCTTTTAAGACTGGCTGATTACTGCCTGGTCCTGTCTACCTTGGCGAATCATGGGCTTTCATGTAGCATGCTACATTTACATGTTTATACAGCTGAATTTCTGAAGAATAAACATCTTATCTGTTGTGACATGTCCAACATATAGCACAAAGCCAAGCATATATAAAAGTTTCAATAAAAGTACTTTAAACAAGAAAGTAAAGAAACAATAAGTGATATCAATTCAAAAGCAGTCGTCAAAGTGGAGAGAGGGGATATAGATAAATGGTAGATTATTGAATCTACTTTTAAAAGGCAAGCTTTATTTATTAAAGCACATATAAAATATCACCACATTTCAGCACAAATAAAATATTGCCACAGGGGACGAATAAAAAATAAAGATACCTTCTTCATAGGTTGCCTCAAATAACCCTGGGAATGTTCTTAAGCAATGCTCAACCTCCTTGTCCCCAGGAGGAGAAATCACAGTCACCAAGGAGTAGTGAATTGGCAGTGGCAAGTCCAAATACCATGTCCTTCACCTCTCAGGCGCTTGGTAGATGTACCCGTGGGGAATAGGGCAGCTGCAAGGAGATGGTTTCCCTTCAGCAACACACAAACACATTGTGATCATTGGGAAACTTTCTAGTGAGAGGCACGTGGTGTGGCCTGGACTGCAGCTGCTGTTGAAGAGGAGGAGAAGCAACACCAGGCAGGACTGAAATGATTCCAACACAGTGCTGCTTGGTCCTCGGGCTCAAGCTCCATATAAGGAATTTAAGGTACCCAGAACAGGGAAAGTGCTCAGCAATGCAAAGTATTCTTCACAGGGCAGGAAGTGTCAAGGAGCCTATTTTCTCTAAGCATCATGAGTTTTCATTTATCAAAGGTTACTGGCTTTTCTTCTTGTTACCTGAAGTCAGTAAAGAACAAACTAAAACTACTTCCTAATTTTAAAGCATTACCCAACTGGAAAACTACTTTGTTACTGTTACTGTGAGAAGATAAGGGTCAGATCTGAAATAGGAAGACAGGCATTTGTAGGAATCACTGTGAGCAAGAGGCACCTGTGTATAGGAGGAGCCTGTAAAAACCACATTGTATAGGGCAGGGATTACTATGTATACTCACTAAGAATACTCTATGGGTCATGTGCTGTGGGATGGTCTGTATGTCAAATTGCTCTGATTGATCAATAAATAAAACACTGATTGGCCAGTGGCAGGACTAACAGAGAGGAGAACTGAGAGAACAGGAAGGGGGGGGGGGGGACACACACACGACACTGCCAGCTGCCACCATGACAAACAGCATGTGAAGATGCAGGTAAGCCACGAGTCACATGGCAAGGTATAGATTTATAGAAATGGATTAATTTAAGATGTAAGAAAAGTTAGCAAGAAGCCTGCCATGGCCATACAGTTTGTAAGCAATATAAGTCTCTGTGTTTACTTGGGTCTGAGCAGCTGTGGGACTGGTGGGTGACAGAGATTTGTCCTGACTGTGGGCAAGGCAGGAAAACTCTAGCTACAGTCATGTGTGCTTTTCATCAATTTATTTGGTTATTTACAAATATCTGATTAAAATCTATTTTTATGGACCCGGGGAGATGACTCAGTGATTAAGAGCACCTGTTGCTCTTCCAGAGGAAATCAGTTTGATTGCTAGCACCTATGTCCTGTGGCTCATAACCACCTGTAACACAGTTCCAGGGGATTCCCACATTTAGCCTCTCAGACATCCACACACATGTGACATGCACACACACACACACACACACACACACACACACACACACACACACACAAGAAAAACCAAAATTAAAACTAAATATAACAAAATCTTTGTATCTGTTATTAACCTAGTCTTACACTACAAGGTACAGAGAATATTAATGTAACTTGTAAGACTCAAATGGGAGTCAATTCTGTTCTATGTAGCAGGAATCTTAAAAGTTCTTATTAATATAATCAAATCTGAGCTAGGTATTGGGGTGTATGCTGGAAGATCAGAGAGACAGAACAGGCCACAGCCACCTCACCTTGCCAGTTTCTCAGCTGATCCTGTTTCCTCAGACTGGAAATCTCTTGTGTCCTCATCCTGAATGAATCTCAGCTGAACTGCTGCTCCAAAGCCTGAAAGCTTAACCAGCCAAAATGCTTCTAGTTTCTGGTCCTCACGCCTTATATACCTTTCTGCTTTCTACCACCACTCCCTAGGATTAAAGGCTCACTTTTTGGGATTAAAGGCGTGAGTCACCATGCTTGGCTGTATCCTTGAACACATGTATTTCTACCTAGCTCTGCCTCCCAAGTTCTGGGATTAAAGGTGTGTGCTACCACTGTCTATCCTCTATGTTTAATATTGCAGCTGTTCTGTCTCTGACCCCAGATAAGTTTATTAGGGTGCACAATATTTTGGGGAACACAATACCATCACATTTCTACATAATCTGTAAGTGGTTCTAACACCAAAATTTTGACTAAAATAGTATTTATTTGGTTTATATACCTTTTTCTTCCCTTGCATTATAAAGAGATTCCTTCAATCTAGATATTTTATAAAAAAACAATTTACTGGTATAGTGTGTGTGTGTGTGTGTGTGTGTGTGTGTGTGTATAATTGTACAAAATAGATGTCATTGTGATGAAAATCAAGAGGAAGTTAGTGGCACAATGAGCTGGGTATCATAGAGAAAATGGCTCCATCTTCATTTCTTTGTAGTTTTTCTACTCTCTTTGTGACATGTGATACTGTTTCATCGTATCATCAATGCAACCCAACACTTTCAGGGAGCCAACCTTCATTCTTAGACTCGTGTGTACAAGCTTTATACTGACAGCCATCACCTCAGTCGTTATGTGATTGTTCATCACAGAGGTTTTGCTTTTTCTTTATTAATTTTATTACAAAAATATTATGGTATAGATATTGGTATCTCTGCTGTGGTGCTCCACCCAATAACTTAAATTTCACAAGTCTAATTTTGAATTCATTTTTCTTTCTCTCAATACACATTGTCTTTCTATATTTTATAAGATAATAATCTCATGTCCAGAATATCACAGACTCTGGTAAGAAAGATTTTTACTTTAACTCCTGCCTCAAATGGACACTTGAAGTGTGACATGAACTACATTATTTACTCTACTGTTCCTCTTTTTCCTCCTTTAGTTTCAGACTTTTATTTTTTTAAGATGAATTACCTAATGAGAAACACTTGAGACAGTCCCAGAAATAGGAGTTTGACATCTATACATACCTACATACATGCATATATGTGGGAATACACACACATAGCAACCCAAGATGGAAGCCACCATTTCATTTCATTTGTTTAGGGTAAAGTTTAAACCTACTCACATCAGTGCAGCTCCACTTTCACGACACTTACATAAGCCCAGCTCTAGTTGAAATAGTGCAACTGGTTCCTCAGAGGATGGATCATTAGTTCATCCATCGTACAACAGATCCATATTCCTTCTATACTTTGGACTCGATAGTTGGAAGTAATAATAGACCAGGGATGGATAGTTTTCTGGTCTTCCTCTGTTGTTTAGAACAGCATGACATTATTAACTTTTGGTCCTTGTTCCCTTCGTGTCAAAGTCAGCATTTCTGGTAAGCCATGACTCAGCCCTGTTGTACCAATCATACCATCTCTTCTTCATGCCCTAGTGACACCTTAGCTGTAGGTATTTGCTTCTTTGCTTTCCATAAAAGATGCCATCCATGTGCTTTATTTCCTATGGCCTTTCTGGATCTTCAGATCTATGTTCCTAAAACAAGTAAATGCAGTCCTATCATGAGACAAAATTGAGTAGCACTACATATTCTGATTCATTGGCCCTTCACATGCCAGTGTGCATTTTTAAAAATGAAGCCTAAATGAATAATAAATTAATGCTAGAATCTCAGTGGGTTAATATACTTTTAAATACATACACATACACATAAAAAACATACCCATTATACATATTTTTGTTTTATATACTATATAAATATGTGTGCTATAGGATAATTTACTCATGTTAGCAATTGTATACAGACATTTGTCAGCTGATATGGGTTCCCATGTACTCAAGCCATCACAATTCAAGCCTCTAGGGATCTGTGTGCATCATGTCAATAAATGAGGAAAAAGAAAACATGGACAAGCCATGTCCCTTAGGCTATTAACCCCAGAAATGGTTTCCAAACTCCCTGTTTAGTCTTTTTTCAGGAAAAGAACTTATAGTTCTATGTGAGTATCAGATAAGTTAAGAAAAGTCACCATTATTGGCAGACCATTGTCAGGAACGGGACACCTGCAGTATGAAGGCACATGTTGCAGACGGGCACTCAGCCACAGAAACACACGGGTACATTCCACAAACGTGGGCACGGGGTTGTTTTTGTTTTATATGCTATCATTCATAACATGAAGCAAAGGAGCTTCTCAGTATATGTATGTGAAGTAAAATGCTACTGTCTCCTCAGCGGGGACACAGATATGAGAAGATTTGGAAGGTTGCAAAATTTTTGTAATGTGTTGTTATACTTTAAAATAAAGGAACAGAATCTCGCAAGTCTTATGGGATGTCAGTTTCCTATAGGCCCTCTATTCTGAATGTTTTGTGTATCACCCCAGACTATATCAAGCATGTGGGACATTTTGTTTGCTTGGGTAGAATGGTCCCTCTCCACTATAATGAATACTGGATTTGTCCTCTCTTGGGCAACAGAAAAAATTCTCTTCACATTCTGTGCCTTTCTGGAGAGGAAGGAAGAGGTTACTAACTCCTTCATTTCTAGTTCAAAGAAATCACTAGAACATAAAGGGTTATCATTAATCTTCTAGTCTAGAATGGCATTTTTGTCATTGAGAATGCCAAGTCCTTTATGACAAAGATGGACATTACAGATCTCCCTTCCTTCCTTCCTTCCTTCCTTCCTTCCTTCCTTCCTTCCTTCCTTCCTTCCTTTCCTTCCTTCCTTCCTTCCTTCCTTCCTTCCTTCCTTCTTTCTTTCTTTCTTTCTTTCTTTCTTTCTTTCTTTCTTTCTTTCTTTCTTTCTTTCTTTCTTTCTTTCTTATGTTTTGTTGTTATCTCTTAGAAGTCTTTTCTGATGAATCCAGATGGGAGGGGAAATAGGAAGAACTGTGATGATAGAGGGTGGGAAAACTGTGATCAGGATATATTGTATGCATAAAGAATCTATTTAAAATGTAAAAAATAATAATAAATAAGTTGTCTTTATCACAGTGTTTTGTCAGAGCAACAGAAAAATAGACATAATAGGTAAAAATTTCTTCACATGCTTCAGTGCCTAGAATTAGATGAGGAAACAGAGCCGCCTAATACTGTGGATCTCATGCCCCAAATACCATTTCCATTATGTTTACATTCCTTTGCACATATTAATAAAAGCAAGACAGTGTTAAAAACCCATGCATGAAACAGATTTCTTTGAATGCAAAATAGAAAGTTAAAGAAATATGATAGGAGCAACATCACTGTCAGAGCAGGAAACCCTGGACTCTGGTCAAACAATGGACAGGGATGGTAACACAGTTCAATAGGTAAAACTCTTGTTTCCATGTCTGTTGACCTGAGTTGGATCACCAGGACCCACAAAAAGGTAGAAAGGGAGAACCAACTCCACAGAATTGCCCTCTAGCTTCCACATTTTGCTTATAGTGAGCTCAGCTCCATGATAAAAATGAGTTCGTTCCCCATATGAGCACAAGTCTCTGTGAAGTTCACACATCTCACAGATTAAATACAGACCATTAAAAAGACATTTCAGGTTAGTATGTAGGCCCAGAAATATCAATGGAAAGAGACAGGAAGAAATTTCATGGTCTCAATGCAAGAAAGATGAGTCTATATATCTTATCACCCAATGTAACTGTGGGTGGTCAGTATTGTCATCTAGGTTTAGATGACCATCCCTTAGCTCCTAGGCACAGGTTGTTTGACCCACTGAGGATAGCATGGGCTAAGATCAGAGGGATCTATGACCCTCTATGTTAGCTGGATCTTAAGACCCTTAGCAACCAACTTGCTAAAATGGTTCATACTAATTCAAAATCTTTGTAACCTGATGTAGCAGTTTTACTCAGAAAAGTAGGCTCAACTCTCTTTCTAAGGGCAGGAGGGACATATTGAATAACACGGAGGAGTCTCTGAAGCATCCATGGGAGTTGGTTACCCCATGTCTGAGGGAATATGTTCCTTTCATTTGTTTTTTCTCTCTTTTTTTCCTTAGAGCTCTTTTTACCTAGTTTATTTCCCATCCCATCCTGCCTCAGAGCTCACCCTCTCCTACATAGGTTTCTTGCACTTCATGTTTTATGCCGAAGATCCAACCACTGAAGGAATGCGTTGTACTTCCCAAGTTCTCCTTCCCGTTGACTTTCACACAGAATTGCCAGGTTGCCTCCACACTTGCCTGGGTCCTTTCTTGTACTGCAACTTGTTTTCTAATTTAATGAAGGGGAAGTCAGGCCTGGACATTTTGTGTTCTTAGATGGTAAAAGACACATTAATTGGAACATAAAACATAGGAATTTTTTTTCCAATTTATTCATTTTTATACTGTGAAGTCAGTAGCATTAGTTCAGGAAGAAGTTTTCACGTGAGAAATAATATATAGGGTGGATGGTTTTTTACCAAAGGAATATTTTGAGATTTTGTGGTACCTGAGGATGAAACTCATTTTATGTACAGAAGCTATTTTAGGTATAGAAATAGCATGCATCTCGTAACTGTGAAAACACATAATTCTTTAATTCTCAGGAATAACCTGGAAGTCAAAGGCAAGATTATTTATCTGCAAAGAGCCTGATGAGAAAGTTGGCTTGCTGGGTGTAATTACATCTTCAGAGGCACTGATGGATTTCTGATGCTCCTTTGTAAAGTTGGATCTATGAGCTGAAGGAAAGATAGAGCAGATTATCCGGAAACACCTATCCCATGTCACTTCAACCTCAGAAACTTGTGTATAGTGATGGTCTTATGTTAATAGAATCACTAAGATGAGACTCCTATATAGCAGTGAGAGAGAATGAGTGTGTGTGTAAACACACACACACACACACACACACACACACACACACACACACACACACAAGATAGAGTCATACTTCTCTGGGTAAAAGATAAAAAACATGGACATTGTTAACTTATCTATTCATGAGAGAAAGGAAAGCCTTCAGGAAGTGATTTTGGAGAAGTCTGAAGAGGTAGGATGAAGATGAAGACATCTGCCATTTGCATGCCTTGCAACATGTTCTGTTTGTAATTCTCTCCAATGACATGGAGCTTTAACGCCACCTCTCACAGAGTACACTGAGCGTTATGATTCATCTTACATAAGAAGAAACAGGTTGCAGGGAGTGGGAAGAATTGTCCCATTATGCCAGTTGTCCGGACACAAAGCTGAGACCACATTCAAGACAATCTGAGTCCAAAGCCCTTACTGTTGTCACTCAGTATCCAGAAAGAGCTGCACTAAGCTCTACAGGCCCAGAGAAGACTAGAAATGACATCAGATTGCTCTGGTTCAGATGGAAGATTTGGGAAAGGAACTTAAGTTTCCATCGAGTTTAACTACCATCAATGTTTTCTTCCCAGTCTGAAGGAAACTGTGGGAACTCTAAGGCTTTATGTATGATATACTATAATGATTTTTTTCTCCTATTGGCTCACTCTTCATTTAAAATTTTTGGTCCAGTGCTTTTTCATTCTGAATATATTTCAACATTCCAGCTTGTGCTTTGTCCAACTGCCACAGAAGAGTATGTAGAGAGCTTAAATTTCCAATGTGCTAGAGAAAAGGTAAACACTAGTTTCTTTTGGTAAGGAAGATTTTGTTTAGCAAGTGTTGAACAGAAAAGCGATGGCCGGTTGCTCATTTGTCTACAGAATGAAATGAGTATAGTGTTTCATTATGTACCAACTTATTCTATGGGTAAAGGGATGCTTTCTGAATTGAACTCAAGTACACATAATATTAATTGTGACTCCATTCTGCAATAGACTTATGTTTTAGTACAGAATGCAGAAATGATCAGGTCATAGTTTCTGCTCTGTAGTCATTGCCTCCTGGCCAGCTGGAGAAAGTCAGTACTGTATAACATTCTGTATGATGAAAACCATTAAAAAATGTCATTTCCTGTGCTTTAGAGGTTACCAATAACCCTATATTAGCTAGTTGTTCAGAAATATGGTCTTTTTATATGTAGTTGTTTCTTACCTGCCTTGTATGGTTTTGTTTGGTGGCTATTGAGAAATGCTGCATGTGAGCTTAGATACTAGGTAAGGTTTTTCCTAATAACAGAAAACTCAAAACCATCAGTATTGCCAGTACTCATCTGATATTTGGAATGTGCTGAATATTAGAGCCAAGGATCAGTGCTCAGTGAGTGGCACTTGGTACTAAAGACATTTATTTAATCTTCAAGCAATATTGGATAGTAGAAATAGTTACTACTGCAACTTTGTATATAAAGAAACTGAGCCTCAGGAAGTCTATTAATGTACTTAAGGTCACACAAGGAGGCCATGTGTCTTTTTCTAAGGTTATTTTTAAGCTTCATTATAATTTGTCCAGGGATTGTTTCCTTAACTTCAAGGTGTAATCTCTCTGCTATCCACAAGATGATCCTTCAGTATTCAAGAAGGTACTGATGTACTTTGCAGCTTCTTAGCCAGTCCTCCACTTGTATGTGAGCTTTGGTCACTCTGCAGCTCAGGATTCCAAGATCATTCTTCTTTCCACAAAGACATGTCTTCTCCAGGCACATGGAAGTCTTACTCTCTTTGTAGATAGAGTGTTATTCATGGTATCACAAAGAGACACCATGCCAACTCCCAAGATTCATCTTTCTAGTATTTTCCTCTACAGATGTGACCACCTGCGCTTCTTCCCCAAATATCTTCTTCCTCTTACACTCAGAAACACAGCATGCTGACTAGAGCCATACCTTGAAACAACAGTTTATGTTACCTCTGGGTCCAAGACCAAAATGATAGTTTTGGTATTACCTGATTTATTTACCCTCTCTGAGGGAAGTGAAGTCCTTACTTCGTATCATTCTGTGCTGGAACTATTTAGAATTGAGTGATCAATTATAGCTATTTTATTAAAATACTTTTTTCTTTTTCTCAAATTGAATTTTTTTTCTTTCCTAGAATGTTTCTAAATGGCTTCTCCAAATTCTAGCAGTACCTCTATCTCACAAAGAGTTCTACCTACATTTGTTCTAGAACTATTTCTGTATCTAAGCTAAAGCATTAATCATTTGCTTCAGATTTCTTTAATGCTCCCCATCCCCAGCTCAGGATAGTTCTGAAAGGAAGAAAACAAGCTCACCATTTTTAGGTTAAATTGAGAGATTCAGCCTTTCCATATTTTTGTCTAATTTGACCTTTAAAACAACCCTTCAGAGTACCTGGAATTCACATAGCAAATGTGACTACTAATGTTCAAGAGGTAGAAGAATTTACTCCAAAGTGTAAAATTATTAAATATTAGATTCAGGACTACACTATGCACTCTAGAGAGTTTTCCAGTTTTTTGAGAGACTGGTATTAGGTAGATATAGGTAGACAAAATTCCATATTGTTTTACCTTTCCCTCTCCCAGTATTACCAAACTTGTATAATATGCTTTTACCTTTATAAAAATAAATATATCTGAGTATTTCCTCATGCTATGTATAACAGTTTAGAGTTATGATCTTGATTGCTGAACATGTATTCACACTTTTCTTTTTCATAATTTGAGGATTTCATACATGAGTACACTATGTTTCCACCTCTTTCACAAATACTCATCTCTCTCCAGCTCCTCTCATCTTCCTCCAAACTACCCCATCTAAAATTCATAAACTCTTTTTCGTGTGTGTGTGTGTGTGTGTGTGTGTGTGTGTGTGTGTGTGTGCGCGCGCGCAACCTCTTGAGTTCAGTTAGTGTTCCTTTTATTTGCATATGTTTAGGGTTGACCTTTTAGGGTTTGGTTTCATGCCTCAGAAAAATAAAATAACAAAAACCAAAATACTGGTCATTTCTCCCTCAGCAACCATAAATTACCTGTCAGCCTTCATCCATGTTTGTGTGTCAGTTGGTGTGGCCTTTTCAGGACTGTGTGGGTAACTATTATTTAGAGTTCATGGGGGCATCATCCTTATTACTCCCAAAAGAAATAATCATGCAGCAATAGTGTCAATACTTTGGCTCTTACAATCTTTCTGCCTCCTCTTCCATGATGCTTCCTGATCCTTATATGTAGGAGATATGTTATAGATATCACCTCTGGGTCTGAACATCCCCATAGTCACTTATATTTTGATTGATTGTGGGTCTCTCTAACAGTATGCTATAAAAAGAGACGTCATTGATGAGATATAAGAAATGAAGTTACTTTGGGTATAAAGAAGAGTATTTAGAAGGCAGTTGGGAGCTATATTATTTTAGCAATATGCCAATAATTGTTCCCCCTCTAGGGCCATGAACTCTCAAGCCACATGTTCTTATATGGTTATTTGTACAAAGCATGAATTCCCTCCAACTGAGCAGATTTAGGTCCAATCAGACAGCTGTTGCTTATCCCCAAGACAGGAAAGCCACTGTGGCACCACTGTATATATCTTGCTAGACCCACCACTGTGTGGTTCTCAGGCTCTACAACTGGTTATGGCTACTGATAACTTTCATCCTTTGTCACTTTACATACTACCTTCCAACATGATAGGTGTTAAGCCTAAGTGGGGGGGGGGGAGGAAGCTTCAGGATCAATACCAGCTTGATTTCTCCAGTTCCAGAATTCCATTGTGCATATGTACCACATTTTTAATATCCATTCATCAGTTGACTGGCATCTAGGCTGCTTTCATTCACTAACTACTGTGAATAGAGTGGCGATGAGCATGACTGAGCAAGTGTCTCTGTCAAAGAATATGGAGTCCTTTGGGTATATACCAAGAAATAGCATAGCTGGGTCATATGGTATATTCTTTTAGATTTTCTAGGACTCTCCACATTAATTCTTAGAGTGACTGCTCCAGTTTACAATCCTACCAACAGAGGAGAAAGTTTGTTGTCAGTTATGTTTTTAATCTTTGCCCTTCTGACTAGAATAAGATGAAATGTTAAAGTCAATTTCACTTTTCCTATGATCTCTGCTTCTACATTAATTAGCTCACTTATTTATATGTATTAGTTCATTTGAAAACATGTTTGTTGTAAATGAGAGTCTTGAGCTTGTGGTTAGGTGGTAAGGAATAATCTGTAATTCCTGTTTCCAAAGTGCTCAGAGTCCAGTTGGGGCACTCTTGCAAACACTGAAGAGTGAGGATGTTTTTAGGAGCGGCCACTGAGCACTCTGCATGTGTGGAAAAAGGATCCTTGATTTAATCTGGAAAGGGATCAGAGATAGTTCCTGGAAGAACACTCGAAGTCAGTCATCACTTGAAGAATAAGCAAGGGACGAGCAGATCAGAGTAAAAAAAAAAAAAAAAAAAGGATTAATGCTTAGAAATACTATCCAAAACCACTTGTAAACAGGAAAGAGAAGAGGAGATCCAAAACTCATGAGCATTTAAAGCTTCCCCAAGTGAGAAGGGCTGTAGAATGGTGTGGGGAGGGGCAGCACATCCAGGCATCCCAGAGAGGACAGGACACAGTAGTGGAAAGTTTGCACCTTAAACTAAAGACTGAGTTTTTTTTAGTATTTAAGGAAACAAAGGGCAAGGGTTGCACATGGAGGAAATGAAAACTTTATATCACTATATATTCACCCACAGCCCCATGGATGGATGGAGAAGAAAGAACCTGTCAAAAGGGAGGGAATAGTTACTATGGAATGCTCAGGCCAAAATGAAATATCTATGTCACATCCCTAATCCAAAGGTTCAGGGGCCATTGGATAGGAGGAGAAAACTATTATGCCATGCTCAGGCCAAAATGAAACATCTACGCTCCATCCTTATGCCAAAGTCTCAGGAACCATTGGGAAGGAGGGAAAAGTATAGAATACTCAGGCCAAAATGAAACACCTATGTTGCATCCCTTACCCAAAGATTCAGGGACCATTGGATAGGAGGAGGGAGAAAGAATCAGTGCCAGAGGAGGTGGAAGGCTGTGAGTAAACACTGTTTTCTGGGTACAGCAGAGGAGATGCCCATATAAACACAGAACGATTGTGATAGCAGGTGCACGCAAGACCTGTGCAAGTACATGCCAACAAAACCATAGTACGGAGAGTGGAGGCAAGCATGGGGTTCTACCCGTATCTAAAGAGCTGTTGGTGATTGAAAGCTACTGGGAGAGGGAGGGCCGATTTTATTTTTAAATTTAACTTCTTTATCAATTCTTTGGTAATTTCACATCATGTACCTCAATTCCTCTCACTTTCCAGTTCCCCCCTATCCTCCCCTCGCCCCTGCAGTGCCCCGCACAAAAGAAATAAATCAAAACAAAACTAAGCAGGCAAGCAAAAACAAGAACAAAACAAACCAAAAAAAATTAAATTAATAAATCCTCTTTGCTTCTCCTCATTCCCACCTCTCCAACACCTCTTCATTCAACCTGGTGGCATTGGGCGCTGCAGTGAGTCACATCGTATACCCTTTTGTCCACTCAGCTTTACTAGCAAATGAGTTTATCACAATGAGTCACTGATCTGGTTAAAGGCCTCTGGTTTCTGGTACACCATCATCACTGCATCCTCACGAGAACTCTTCTGGGATATCCCGTGGCCAAAGGAGTCATGGAGATCCTGAAGGTATTCTTCCACAGGACCAGTCCCTTCACGAGCTCCAGCAGGTCCTAGATGGGGTAGATGTTAGAGCTATGATCCTGGGTTGTAGCTGAGCTGGTCAGTCTGGGTCACTGGGGCCACTTGCCTCAGGAGAGGGGGCAGAGTCAGCTCCCCTACCCCCATGTTCTCAGGGGGTTCACCCTAGCCTCTGGTGGGGGGTGGAGCCATCTCCCCTGAGTGCAGGGTCCACTTCTCCTGTGAGGGACTGGGCCAACTCTCTTGCTGTAGTGTCTAGCAACAGGCAAGACCAGCTTTCCCTGGGCCAGCACAGGTCAGGACCTGCTTAGCATAGCCCTCTGATTTCATCTCTCATGGTTTCTATGGCCCTCTGAGGTCACAAAGGCCACAGACATCAATGCAGACCACAGGCCCAGACAACATCTGGACTCTGGTGGAAGTGCTGGCCACTCAGGTTGGGATGGTTCTGGCACCTGCATGGCCCCTAGATACCACCAACATTTTAGGTTATGGCTCCAAGCCTGGGCTTCTATGTGACCTTTGGTGGCAATATGGGACTCAGACTTCAGTAAAGACCCCAGCTGCAGTACGATCATGGGTCCTCAGCAGTAGCTGGGGCTGGAAGCCACCATTGCCCCAGATGGCTGTACAGGCCACTCAGATTGGCACAGGCCCCAGTGGCAGTGTGGCGCTAAGACACAAATATGGGTGCACATGTCAGGCATCTGCAGGACCTTAGATGGTAACAGGAGCCTTGGACATCAACACAGACCCTGTCTTCAGTAGGGCCACAGACCCAAGCAAGGCCCTCAGTTGCAGCTCTGGCCAGGATGTCACCATGGCATTGGATAGCAGCATAGGTCACTCAGATCTGCTAGGCCCTGGCTACATCATGGCCCCTAGACATTAATCTGGAATCAGGTGACTGACCTGACCCTGGATACCTTCATGGCCCTTGGTGGCAACAGGAGGCACATACAATAATCCAGACCTTGGATGCTATAGGACCATAGATGCAGACATGGCACTTGGCAACAGCCTGGGCCTGGGTGCCACCATGATCCCAGGTGGTAGCACATACCACCCAGATCTGTATGACCCCTTCTGCAACAGGGGCCCCTGACTCCAACAAGGCGACAGACTGCAGCCCAGATCCTGGGACTCCATATGGTCTCCAGTGGCAATCTGGGCCACAGACTTCAACACAGATCCCAGCTGCAGCTGGACCATGGACCCAGACATGGTCCCAGGGAAGGCAGCTCAACCTGGTCAACATCCTGGCTCCAGGTGGAAGCCCTAGCCATGCAGATCAAGATGGCTCTGGCAGCAACATGGCCCCTAGACACCAATAAGGCCACAAGTTGTGCTTTAGACCCCAGGTTCCATGTGGATTTTAGTGTCAACATAGGCCATGGACTTTCAACCCAGACTTTAGCTGAGGTAGGACCATGGACCCAGACAAGGTCTTAGGCAGCAGCCTGGGTCTGGTTGTTGTCATGGCCCCAGGAAGTAGTGAAGGCCACCCAGATTGGCATGGCCCTAGTGATAGAGTGGCCTCTGGACACCAACATGGCCCCATGTGGTGACCCAGACCACTGGAATCATCATGGCCCTCTATGACAAGAGCCAGGGACATCAACACAGACTCTGGCTGCAGTGGGACCATAGACCCAGACATGGCCCCCAGCTACAGCCCTGACCCGGACATTACCATGACCTTGGGTGGCAAACAGACCTTCCCCATCAGCCTCCTCCTCAGCACCTTTCACCTTGGCCCCAGGTGGCAAGCAGGTCTGCAACATCAGCCCACTCATCACTGTCTTTATTTACCCTTTCTACCTCTTTCCAATGCACATGAACCATTTTATTTCTCTTTCTCTCCCATTTCTCCACCACATATTTGTTCATCATAATGGGATCTACCTGTCAGGCCTGCAAAGTGCTGGGCAGGCCTATGAATGTCTTCCTACCAGCCATAGACTTGAGGACCCTATCTGGTTAGCCCCCACCTAAGCAGAACTGTATCAGCAGTAGTGAAGATTTCTTTTCATCAGTCAGAGCCTTGAGGACCCCAGTTTGCTCACTCCCCACCCCTCCACTAAGGGTGTAGCTCCAGTGGAAGGCCGCCTACCCTAGAGTATATGGCCAGTACAGTATATGGGTTTTAATTTTTCAATAAAAGTGAACACAAATTTGGCTTGGTAGGGATGGGGGTATATCTGGGAGGAGTTGGGATATGGAGGTGAATATGGTCAAACTACATTGCACAAAATTCTCAAAGAACTAAACAAAAATGAGAAGAAGTCAGACAACATTGAAAAAGTAAAATGTGGGAAATGCCTATTCTATTCAGAAACAAAGAAGTCATTAGGACTAAGAACGTAGATTTCAATGCAGTATGTTACCCCGGGACACCAAGAACACGGTGACATTGTTGGTACTTGATGGGTAACACTCTAATGCAAATAAAATCAAGGAAAGGAAGATGAAGATGTCACACCATGTCTTGAAGGATGGCAGGAAGATTTCAGAAAAAGGTGAAAATTAGACTAAGTTTTAAAGTAAGAATGAACGATTCAAAAGGGAGAGAGAAACTAACCAGCTCAGAGGATTGTGAGGAGAGTCAGAAAGGACAGAGACAGGGAAGGGTGTGAAGGCCTTCAGCAGAGTCAGCAAGGCTTAAAAAGAGAGGCAGTGGGAAGAAGGAGCCTCAGGCAGGTAAGTATCGAGAAGTCGAAAGCAGGCACAATTTGCATGAAGGTCTTCTTAGTTTGTGCTTCCTGCACTAACCCCTTTTTCTTTCTCAGCTTCTTTTTCATTCTACCTTGATGCAGAAAATCATGCATTATGGGAAGCTCTGGGGTGATCTCCAGCACTGCATATACTGGGCACTGGACATGGAGGTATGCATCTCAAATCCCAGACCTTGGTGGTGGAGGCAAGAAGATCAGAATTTCAAGGCTATCCACAGCTACAGAGGAAATTGGAGGCTAGACTAGCTTCTATGAGACTGACTATAAAATCTTAAACTAAATTAAAAACTAAAGAAAAAAAAGTCTAAAAGAAGAGAAAGCCACAATGTCCAGCTTTCAGTCACTATGATAGCTTGGGCTGGCACAAAACACGATGCAGATTATTCAACAAATGTGCAAGGTCAGAAAGTAACCTTCTGTCAACATGCATCCCTACTCAGGTCCCCAGCCCCCACAACATTAACAAGAAAATAAGAATGCCTGCCCAGCTGTCTTGCTGGCTGTCACTGGGTAAATTATCTTTTATTAAGGATCTGTAATTGTTCTCCACTGAGCTGTGACCTAAATTTAGTAGTTCTGAGGAGTGAGACCCAGCCAACAGGATTTCCCTGAGAACACGATGAAGTTCCTGTATCAATTCAATTCATTAGCTAGAAAAAGAACAAGCAGCTAATTCTTTTTTTCCCCCATTCTTCAGTGAGCCGTTTGTTTGTTTAGTTTGACCACAATTTTTTTTCTTGGATCCAGCCTGAGACTCTGTAAGGATAGCACTGCTCATTCAAACACTTCCTGCAGCATTAACTACCCAGGCAGAAACCAAATCACACTAAGTAGATCTGACTTTCTTGCTGTTAAGACCCTACGTTTACTTATTGGGGATCTTAAGCATAAGGCAGAAAGTATGCTCTCATGTGGTCGGGGTGACTTGGGTGAAGGGAAGAGGAATAAATTTAGCTTACATGAGTCAGTAAGGGAGGAGGAGAAAGGAGAGAAAAAGGAGGGAAATGCAACACTGGTTAAAAGCTATCATGAAAACACTTGAGTATGAAAGGTCATGAGAAGGAAGGCTTCCACTAGAGACATCACTTCCAAAAACTCTTTTCATTCTGGTAATACAACTGAAGACCAGAGACGAAATAAGAGTCACTTATTTGGAACACAGCTTCTAAAGACCTGTGCAGAATTTAGGACCACAACCCCAGTGGCCCTCACCTCACCACTAATTCTTAGCTATCACAGTCTAGACTGGTCATAGACAAGCAGCCTGTAGAGTTTCATGCATGGATACCCACACAGAAAAGAAAAGAATTGAAGAATTGAAGATACCAGAAAATGGAATGATCTCCCATGTTCATGGATAGGTAGGATTAACAGTAAAAATGACAATCTTACCAAAAGCAATAAACAGATTCACTGCAATCCCCATCAAAATCCCAACACAATTCTTCACAGACCTCAAAAGAACAACACTCAACTTCATATGGAAAAAAAAGGATACCTAAAACAATCCTGGTTAATAAAGCAACTTCTGGAGCCATCACCATACATGAACTCAAGCTCTAATATAGAGCTACAGTAATAAAAAAAACAGTGTGGTATTGGCATAAAAATAGACATGTGGACCACTGGAATCAAACTGAAGACCCTGACATTAATCCATACACCTATGAACACCTGATTTTTGACAAAGAAGCCAAAACTGTACAATGGAAAAAAGAAAGCATCTTCAACAAATGCTGCTGGCATAACTGAATGTAGATGTGAAGAAGTTGCAAACAGATCCATATCTACCACCATGCACAAAACTCAAGTCCATGTGGATCAAAGAGCTCAGCATAAATCTAACTACACTGAATCTGATAGAAGAGAAAGTAGTAAGTAGCCTTGAATGCATTGGAACAGGAGACCACTTCCTAAATATAACATCAGTAGCACAGACACTGAGAGCAACAATTAATAAATGGAACCTCCTGAAACTGAGAAACTTCTGTAAGGCAAAGGACATGGTAAATAAGACAAAAATGACAGCATATAGAATGGGAAAAGATCTTCACCAACTCCATATCTGACAGAGGGCTGATCTCTAGAATATATAAAGAACTCAAGAAACTAGACATCAAAGTACCACACAATCCAATTAAAACATGGGCTACAGAGCTAAACAGAGAATTCTCAACAGAAGAATCTCAAATGGTGGAAAGACATTTAATGAATTGCTTAATGTCCTTAGTCATCAGGGAAATGCAAATCAAAATGACTCTGAGATACCATCTTACACCTGTTAGAATGACTAAGATCAAAAGCACTAATAACAGCTTATGTTGGAGAGGATGTGGAGCAAGAGGAACACTCCTCAACTATTGATGGGAGTGCAAACTTGTACAGCCACTTTGGAAATCAGTATGGTGGTTTCTCAGAAAATTGGGAATAAGTCTTCCTCAAGACCCAGCTATACCACTCTTGGACATATACCCAAGGAATGCTCTCATACCACAAGGACACTGGCTCAACTATGTTCATAGCAGCATTACTCATAATAGCCAGAACCTAGAAACAACCCAGATGCCCTTCAACCAAGGAATGGATTAAGAAAATGTTGTAAATATACACAATGGAGTACTACTCAGCAGTAAAAAACAATGACATTGTGAAATTTGCAGGCAAGAGTGTTCAGTTTAAACAACATTCTTAATTTTTTTCCCTCAATGACCCTCGAAGACAACCAATTCCTGCCTACTTCTTCTGTCACCTTAGCTGAGACTTCCTGATGACCAATGTGTTACTGTACAGATACTTCATATATCTCTGTGTGGCTAGAGACAAAAGTCCCAACACACCCTTAGAAAGTTTAATATTGCTAGAAGTGTAGTATATAGAGTGCTTGTACAGCATAGACAAAGCCCTGGGTTCCATACCTAACACCACATGAAAAAAATGAGCATGCTGTTGTGCACCAACAGTCTTAGCACTTCAGAAGTAGAGACGGGAGGATCAGAAATGAAAGCCGTTCTCACCTACATGATGAATTTGAGGCTAGTCTGAAACACATGAGACTCCCCTTTAATTAAAAAAGAAAAGAAATCTAGTGTTTACTTAAGAGGTTAAGGCACCCATAACCTGAGAGTAACTTATAGTGACATTGTGGTATCTCTGATTTCTGAGTAGAGTTTCATAGTAACTTAGAGAAGTAGGCTGGGCAGGCAACTTCATCTCTACTGTATAAGTAAAGAAACTGTGGCTGTAAGCTAGAGTCAATGACAGAACTTACTATAAAGGCCAGAGTCTATGGCTCCTTGCCTAGTGTATTCCTGAGTCTACTGTAACGATGTTCATGTTTCCTTTTGAGATTCTGAGAGCCTTGTGTCAAATGATGCCTCAAGAGAGAACTTTGGCATCTGTAGCTGGAATGACTTAGAAACATCTGAATGTGTTGAAAGAAAAGCCTGTCCAAGGTGATGATTAAGAGTTTCATAGTAAGTTGGTAGTTACATGGCTGGGCAATAATAGACAAATTATTAATTAATTTTGATATGAGTTTCCAATTCAATAGAAAGCTAGAGTCCATAGAAGAGTATACAGACTACACTGTCTACCATCATTGGCAGCTTTCCCAAGCAGTTAGTAAAGCATTATAAGTAAAAGCAATTTTATGATATAAAGTGCTTCACAAACTCTATTCTCACTTGAATGTTGAGAGTTTATGGTGGCTTCTATGTCCAAAGTCACTAACCCCATATGGCTAACAGCAGTCACAGACAGGACAGCCAATCCTTTGACCCAACCCATATACAGAACAGCTGTAGTATATCCCTTTATTTGTGTGTGTTTATAAATGTATGGTGTGGTGATGGTGGACTATGTGTATTTGTGTGTGTGTGTGTGTGTGTGTGTGTGTGTGTGTGTGTGTGTGTGTATGTGTCCCTCTATGGGCATTCACAGAGACCAGAGAAGGACAGTAAATGTCCCCTTGTGGTATCATCCTCTGCCTTATCCCCTTGAGACATGTTTGTCATTGAATTTATAGGTGAAACACGTGTTTTTTTTTTTTTCAGCTAGAATGTTTGGCCATTGAGCCCTAATGATTCCTCTGTCTCCATGCCCTAAGCTAAGCTCTGGGGTTCCAGAAATCTGTGGCCATGCCTGGCTTGTATGTGGGTGCTAGCATCTGAACTCAGGTCTTCATGTTTGTGCTTTTACTCACTGAGCACCCTCCCTACAATACCTACTCTTGACAATATAGAACAGCTTCACTTTGGACTGAAACCTAGCTCTTCTAAGTCCAAAACAAGAGCCACAGATTCACAAACCTTTTTAGGTTCTATGTTGTCAAGTGGAGAAGTAAGTGAATTAGATGAGGATGAACACAAAAGCAATGGATGTAGTACTGGGGAGAGAAGAGAATATGGTGAGACCAAAAATCAACTGACAACTGCATGGTTTACTCATTAGAATACAAGAGCAACTCTCTTCATCCAACCCCTGCCTTGCAATATTAAATATAGAACTTTCCAAACCTCCTTAAGAATAATTGAAAATTGGATGTATTTTATGCAAATTGCTGCAGTTTTAAAACATTACTAATTAATTCAAAATTTCTTCTGTTTTCTTTGGATCCCGATTCTATCAGTCCTCCTGCTATGACCACAGTTCCATTCCTGCTTGTCCATTCAAACTGAGTTGTATTTATTTGCATGTACAAGTCCTGGGGGAAAGAGTGAATCAGCAGTGGAGTGAGTGAAGAGTACATGCCACAACCACATAGACCAAGTTCAGATTCTAGTTCAGTGACTGATTCAATAACCTTGAGCTACATGGTTGACTTCTTATACCTTAGCTGCCCTATCTTTCAAATGGGAGCTCTTTATGGGCTATGGATATAAAAATGAGTGGACATATGTAGATGCTCTTAACAGTAACAGTTCTGTAAGCACATGTGCTTACTAACATGCTTATCCCTTCACCCAGGTAGCAAGTCAGTTATATTGACTCTCCAACTAATGGTCATATTTATCCCAGTTGCCTCTGCTTGGAGTAGCCTGTGGTTATTCCATTCCTTCTGACCTTGGGAAAGACAAAGAAGCTGGAAACACATCTCCTGGGGCCAACAGTCTTAACCAGGAATGATCATCACTCAGCTTCCTCCAGACTGGAGCCAGCACCTCTATTCACAGATGTTCTGAAGAACTTCCTTCCTGGCTTGTGTCTCCTAAAAGGGGAAACTACCACAAGGTCTCCAAAAGGAAGGAAAGGGGACCTTTTTAATTAGCTTTCTCTTTTGAATGACGCCATCACAGGTCTGATTCATTTCCATGAATTGAAAAAAAAAAGAAGGAGGGTAGGTGGTAGACACTACACAAGAAATGAATGAGAATTGTCAGGAGAGAGAGCACAGGTTAGAGGAAGGCTAAAGTTGGAGAAAACAGGCAGTCAGTGCTGGATGTCCATTACAACTGTGTACCCATTGGAAGATAACATGAACATCTGAATTGAAATAAGAGGAGGCAAAGGGTTTGCTTCTAAGTTTGGCAGCTACAGATTAGCCAAAAGAAAGATGAAATGTACTTCTGATCTTCAGTTTTGAATGTCCTGAATGGTATTTCTGGACATTTTGATAAGTGGATCTCCTGTGTTTTTTCTTCGTTTGGTTGGAGTCATGTTATTTGCTTTAATTTGGGTTGATTTTTTTTTTTATAAAAGCCCTAAGTAGCCCAAGCTGGCTTCAAAATTGCTATGTAGTAGAGACGGCTTTGGACTTCTGATCTTTCTACCTCTTATATTAAGTATTTGGGAATTATGAGTATGTACAAGCATGTCCATTCAGATCTCAAACTTATTTCTGAGTCAAGTACTCTAAAGAAAGATGGTGTGTGTGTCTGGGGTAGAGACATGCATAAATTTTCATAGGAGCCAAGAGAGGATACTAGGTTCTCGCAGCTAGAGTCACAAATGATTATTAGCCATGGATGCTAAGAATGGGACTTGGGTCCTCTAGAAAAGTATCAAGCGTGATTAGCTGCTAAACCATCTCTCCAGCCTCATTTCCCTCAACTCTGGCATTTCTTAAAAGCTTCTGCCTTGCCGGGCAGTGGTGGCACACACCTTTAATCCCAGCACTCAGGTGGCAGAGGCAGGTGGATCTCTGTCAGTTCAAGGCCAGCCTGGGCTACCAAGTGAGCTCCAGGAAAGGTGCAAAGCTACACAGAGAAACCCTGTCTCAAAAAACAAAAACAAAAACAAAACAAAACAACAAAAAAAAAGCTTCTGCCTTTCTCTGTCCCATGCATCCTACAAAAGAATTACATGGTTGACAAGTAGTTTTGATGTATAGTCTCCAAATAACAATGTCTACTTCTTATCTACAATGTGTCACTTCTTAAACCCATCCTCACATCATGGCCAGGATGTTCTCCCACTGAAGTGTATTTCTTACACATATGTTTTATGTTTTGAGATGAGATCTCATAGATCTCAGACCTTGAATTTGCCCTATAGTATAGAAGGATGATGACCTTGAACTTATAATCCTCCTCTCTCTATCTTCAAATGCTAGGATTGCCAGCTTACACTACCCTGCCCAGTCTATGTTGATATTGATTGTTTTTCAGGATAGTTAACTCAAGTCTGGCATCAGGGAAACCAACTCACATGGGGACAGATGGCTTTCCTATGTACTGTTTGCTTTGTTGTCAGGTTAACTCTTGCTGTTTATATTTTTAATTCTAACACCTTCCTCCTGTCACTAGGTCAATAGGTGTCACTATTGAGCAATACAAATATGTCCCCATCACCCCATATTTTTGGTGCTGAAATCCTGGCTGGTTACAGGCACAACCACTAGTTAGTCTTGATGTCATCAAGTAAGTTAACTCTAATCACTATACTACTTGTCTGAAAGAGCTTCCAAGATTTCTCTCTCTCTCTCTCTCTCTCTCTCTCTCTCTCTCTCTCTCTCTCTTTCTCTCTCTCTCTCTCTCACACACACACACACCCCTTTCTTAAACGTTTAAATATGAGAAATAACCAGATTCCAGATGGTGTACAAAAAGGAAGTAAATAGGAGGAAGAAATGACCACCTTTTTCATTTTCAGGAAATGTCTGTCAAAGTTGCCAGAAGGCATTATTCAGAGAGAGGAAGCTCAATGCTAGAATGAGAAGATTGAGTTATGTGCCTAGACGCCTACCAACCAGCTGCTGCTATTAAGGTCGACCAAAGATAGAGATGTCACCATAAAATATTGGAACAAAAGTGGGGCGGGGGTACTGTAGACAATCAAAAAGACATGATTTCTTGCTTAGGCCATAGATATCTAAGAAATGAAGTGCCCAGTGATCAAGAAGAATGGAAAGGAATATACTCCCAGTAAACAGTTGGGGGTAAAACAACATAATTATACAATATAATTATATTATTTGTGTTTTTTTTATTTAGAAGCCAACACGGTCTGAGAGACCTGGAATTATATGGGATAGAATACAATGGATGGAATGTCATTAGACAGGATAGAATGGATGGGCTGGGATGGGTGGCTTAGGATGAATGGGATGGGATGCAATGGGATGAATGGGATGGGCTTGAGTGAATTAAGACATGGTGTGGAGTGTACTGTAGTGTTCAAACAGAGTGAATGAACTGTGTAAGAATCAATTTGGAGACACTGTAGACTATTTTGTAGAAGTTATAAAATAGGAAACAAATTTCAATAGGATCAGATGGATTCTTTTCTTAAATATTTTGAGATGTAGGGGACAGGTGTGTATATTGGAATGAAAGCAATCAGTGGGCGCAGGAAATTGTCAGCATATTTCCAGCTTGAATGATTGGGCATCTTGGGACATAAAAGCCTGGTGCCTTTCTTGAGCTACTTTTCTTTAAAAGTCACATAAGTGGTGGCTTGCCTTAGGATTACAATATACAACAGGCATGCTGTTTGAACAATTGCCACCGTTTATTTCCTTACTAAACCTTTTTAATGTACCACTTCATTTAACTATCATATATGTTGAATGTCATGGTATCTTCATGCCCATTTTATAGACACAAACATAGAAGCAGCAAGGTTAAGCTGATTGTCCAAGATTCGAGCTGGAGATTAATGATCAGAATTTAAAGTCAGGAAGTTTAGCTTGAGTTCCTAGCCATGGCATTACCACACATATAACATCTCACTATGCCAAGTGCTCCTAACCTATTACACTTCAAGTAGAAATATTATAATTTGTGTAAGTAATATTTAGTTAAAATATCACATACAAAACCCCTGTAAACTGGCCCTGCTCAGAAGTAGATACAACAAAATAAAGCAGGGTTCCCAAAGTTGTCAGCTCTTTTGCCATCATGAAGAAAAACAAAATCATTCATCCTTCCCTGCCACAATTAGGTCTCATTGGTGGGTTGTCTGAAGACATTAGACCCTCTCATCTCTAATATTCATTTGCTTGGTAGGTAATGTCTAAGGGACTTCACAAAACATGGAGAATTCTATCACCTAAATTTTCTTTTAAACATGAATTTTATCTGTCTAAGTTTTCTAAGAGTATTCAGCTTCTGCAAACAGACTATCAATAACTGAGGGAAGAAGATAGTTCAAGAAGGGATATCAAATAATAATCAGCAACTTGACCCCCCAAACTTACTGAGGTCCTGATATATCCTTTACTGAAAACATCCAGTGAGGATACTAACAGTTACCCTGGTGAGAGACTACTACGAAAGAGGCAGTGCATAACTTATAATTGAGGAGGAGTACTGGATTCAAATCCAGACTCTACCATTCAATAGCTTTCTCCCATCATGTGAATTACTATGGTTCTTTGAACCTCAATTTACTCATTGACAAAATGGAGAGGATAGTTTAAGCACATTAATATGTATGAAACACTTAGAACCCAGTTTGTTACAGACTGCAAATTTAATGTCAGCTATTATTCTTATCCAGGATCTGTGTCAAGTGTTCATTCATGGCTATCTTTTTGTTCTTCACATAGCATACTATGCACTTTTGTAAAATGGAATGCTATCTTTAGAGCATTTTAAAGTTAGAGAAAAATTCAGCAGAGGATAGAGAAATTTTATAGATAACCCTTATACAGCACATGCCTAGAAATGCCCATCACCAACATCCCTTAGCAAAGCAATACATTTGTTAGAAGAGATAATATTATATTGACATTTCATTATCATGCATAATTTGCATTACAGTTCACTCCTAGTGTTATACCTTCTGTGGAATTGAACAAATCTGTAATGACACATGTCTACATTAATGGTATCAATCAGACTATTTTCACTAAAAATCTTCTGCGTGGGGCCTATTAATGCAGCATCATCACCTGCTCCCAGATCCTTGGAAAGTATTAATCTTTTCACTGTCTTCATAGTTTGATCTTTTCAAGAATGCACTACAGTTGGAATCATATGGAAGGCAGCCTTTTAGATAGTCCCCTTTCTACACTTGATCTTAGCCAAAAGGCCGAGAAGCGATTAGATAGTCCCCTTTCACTTAAAAATAAGCATGTGCTTTTGTCGTGCTAATGACTTTGTGGCTTATTCCTTTTCAACACTGAGTAGAGTTCTAATGTCTGATATGTGATAGTTATGGAACTATTTACACACTAGAGGATATCTTGTTTGCTTCCAAGTTTTGCATTTATGACCTAGGCTGCTATGCACACCTGTGAGCAGGTGTTTGCAATTGCCAATTTCAACTTCTTTGAGTAAACACCAAGAGTTACATATATCGAGAGTGTATTTATAAAAGATTACTAAAAGCCTTTTAAAGTAGCTGCATCATTTTGAAACCCCACCAGCAGAGAATGAGATTTTCAGTTGTTCCACACCTTTGCTGCCATTTGGTTTAAGGTTGTAGATTTTGGCCATTATAATAAGTGTCTGATTGCATCTCAGTGTTGTGCTTTGCATTTTTCTGGTGGCATATGATATAAACACTGTCTCCTAGGCTGTCATTCTGTATTTTATTTGACGAGGTTCTGGTATTATCTTCAGTTGTCAGTTTTCTTACTGTTGAGTTGTTTGCCTTTTTGAGTAATTGTCTTTTTGTGGAAAATATTTGCAAATATTTTCGTCCTGTCTATGATTTTTGTTTTTCCCATTCTCATGGCATTGCCTTTTCCGCTGAAGTTTTTAGTGTGTAATGCATTTCAGCTTATCTGTTGCTTCCTTCACAACTGTGCCATTGGTGTTGTGTTATCAAAAGGCAATGCTGTGCCTAAGATCAGCATTCCTTTATAATCACTGAAGAGTTTTATTGCTTTGTATTTGTGGTCTAAGGTTGACTTAGGACTTAGATTTTTATGGAGGATTTATAGTAAGGTCTGGATTATTTCATTCATTTGCATTTAACTTTCCAATCATTCTAGCCTTCTTTACTGAGAAAATAATTTTTGTTCTATTTGATTTTTTTTCCTTCATTGACGATCAGGTGTCTATTAGTATGTGGATTTCTATCCTCTTTCATGGACCTAGGGGTCTTTTACTAAGACACGCTGTCTTCATTTATTATAGTTTTCAATAAATTTTGAAGTTGAATATGTCTGACTTTAATACTAGGTTTAATTCTCTTAATCTTTGCTTTTCTGTATAAATATGCATATAAACATTAGAGTTAGTTTGTTTATATCCACAAAATGAGTGGCTGATATTTTCATTGTAATGGCATTTAATCTATAGGTAAAGGTGAGAGGACATCTTGACAACAATGCCTTCCTATCAATGAGCAAAATATATCCTCTTTCTCTCCCTTTCTCCTTTCCTCTCTTCCTCCCTCCCCTTCCTTCCTTCCTTCTTGCCTTCCTTACTTTCCTTCTTTCTTTTTCTAGTACCATGAATTGACTTAGGCCCTCATACATTCTAGAGAGGCACACTACAGCAGTTGAGTTATATTCTCAGCCTTATTTGTGTTTTTATTTTAAGGCAGGGTTTCAATAAGTTCTTCACTAAATCACCCTTCAGTGCAGACCCACGATGATTTCTATTTCTTCTTGTCTGACCCCCCTGAGTAGCAGGGATATGGGCTTGCACCAACAAGACCAGCTTCTATTCATTAAAAAAAGAAAGAAATCTTGATTTCTTTCATTATGGCTTTGTGGTTGTCCTCATATAGATATTATACATATTTTATAAGTTCTATGCATATGCACTTCTTTTCCTAAATACTAATGTAAATGCTATTGGTTTTAATTTTAATGTCTCTTTTTCATCACTGGTATATAAGAAAGTACTTGACTTTTGCATACTAACCTTGAATCATGAAGGTTTATTATAATCACTCATTGGTTCTAAGATTATTTTATTTATAGCTTATGCTAGATATTCTTCATAGGAAATTGTAACATTTGCAAAGATGCTCTGATTCCTTCATTCTGAGTCACTACACATTTTGCTGTTTTCTTGTGCTATTGTCATAGGCAGGACACTTAGAAGAAGTTAGCTGGAAACACCTGGTCCTATTATCACTGGTAGTATCTTATTTCTAGTATCTTGTCATTCACTGTATTTGCTTTGGAGATTATCTTTGTCTTGTACTTTTCTGTTTCCAAATAAATGTATGTTAATTTCCTCAAATGTATGTTTTACATATATTAGTATGATCATATGATTTTTCCTTCTTAACCTTAGTAAAGCAATGGATTATATGAATTGTTTTTCAAATACGTAGCTCATACCTGAGTCCAATCACATTTGGTCATGGTATGTAGTTCATTGTGTACATTGTTGGATTTATTAATATTTTACTAATATTTAATTGAGGGTTTTACAAATGTATTCATGAGAGATACTGAACTTTCGTGTGTGTGTGTGTGTGTGTGTGTGTGTGTGTGTGTGTGTGTGTGTGTGTGTGTGTGTACACCTCTGTACTGTGTATTCCAAAGTGTTTCTTGGGATGTTTTTTTTTCCCTTCCTATTAGGTAGTTCAAAAAGACTAGAGTGGTCTTGGGTCAGGTCTTTCTTTTCCCAGGTGAGTTACATTCTAGGAAAACCCCATCAGGCTGAGCTCTGGTTAAACATTTTCTCCTAATGACAGACCCTTTTCAGAACAAAAGGTTCTGTGTTTAAGAAGATCACTTTCCCCTCCCTCAGCACATGCACAGGGAGATCTCCCTCTGACCTTTCCTTAAGACTCTGTTACAACTCCTGGAAACAGAACTCACAAAGTGCAGGTCTCAGTATTGCCATAACTTCTAAGTCATTTCCCTCAGAACCTCTACACCCCAGCCTCTGCCACTTCATCAATTCTAAATTCAGCTTTCTCTACCCAGTTACTGGCTTCCATGAATGCAGCTGCTCACTGGTTTCTATTTCTGCCATTTGTGTTTTTCCATCACTTGTCTCGAATGTGAGAGGCAATAATCCCATTATACCCTTCTCTTGTAGATTTAAAAATATGTAACAACACTACTTTGTTCATCTCATTTGTAGTTGGGATGAAGAGGTAACATCTAAGCTTCCTATATGTAACCAGAAGTTAGAAGTTCCCTGGTGTTCTTTTAAGTCCTAACAGAAGTCCATGAGGTAGTAACAACTTTCATCATTTCACAGGTATTAAAACTGAGGTTCCAAGCAATTATGTAGTGATATCCACGTAATTACTAAATACAAACCCAAAGTTCAAATCAGTACAACTTTAGACAGTGCTCTTAAACATTTGAAAAAACTGCCCCCTTTTCCACACTTTAAAGGTCTAAAGTAGCATAAGTAGGGATATCCAGGAATAAGGCTGAAGTGAATATTATTAAATGATTTTTCTAGAAGGAAGCCTATGGAGAGGAATACTTAGATAGAAAATGTTGAACTTCCTGTAGAAAAAAGTTAAAAACCACCAGGACATCAAAGAAATGTATCATCTCTTCCTGGAAATGGTTCATCATCTTCTGAGGGCCCCACCCTGAAGACCACATTTAACTTCCTCCTGTACAAGCTTCTGTATAAGCAATTTACCACTTCTCTTTCTCCTCCAGGCCCTGATGGAGTTGTTCGCTGGCCTAATAACTACAGCCAAGCCCTGACAAGTGGGTCACTTCTTTGATCCTGAGAATTCAATGCTTCCAAAATGCTTCTGCAACATCAGCCTTATCCCATTGCTGTGTCACCGTGGTCCATGTCACCACCATCTCACTCTTGATAGCTGCAGGCTTTTCTAAGACATGTTCCGTCCTACAGCCCAAATGAGCTTCCCATACCACAAATCTGCTCATCTCTTTTCATTACATAATACCCTAGTTCTAGTGCTTTTCTAGAAAATCCAATTATTTAAAAAGAAGAATGGTCTTAATGTCTCTATGATAAGAAGGACCATAGTGAGTAGGAAATCATAAAAAGTATAAAATAGGAGACTAGCCTACAATTGAGGGTTTACAGGGCCTAGCATTCCTGGACTCAGGGATATCAATTTCACCTTGCATTTTTACTGGGGTTTTTTGTTTTGTTTTGTTCATTTTTTTTTTTTTTAGTTAATTGACCGGTGTCAGTAAATAAGAGTTCTACTCATCTTATGCCTCGTACTGAAATTCATAGAGTTACCTTTGACTTCTTCCTCTTACTTTACAAATCTGACGTTCTAAGCATTTTGATATCTTGATCTTCAAAATAGCTTAACCAATATTGCTACCAGCAGCCTAGCCAAGTGCACTGTCTTGGAAAAGCATCACAGAGGACTACTACATATTGCTTCTCCCACACAACCTTTGTTTCCTGAATTCTGTTCCCCATTAGCTATGGAGAGTGAGTTTATCTGAACTAACATTTTCACTACAGTCCACTGACTTCCTTTCGGCTCCTTAAACAGTTCAAATACACTCTCACTTTCAGGTTTTGATCACTGTAATCCTTCTTAGAGTGTTCTTCCTCAAGATGTCTACATCTTCTTTCACAGCATCATTCAGGTCTTGGCTCAAATACCAATTTAGTAGACACAGCATTCCTGATCATGCTATCAAATGGTTTAGCTATTCACTATTCTTTTTCTCATTTTCTTTCTTTAATTTCTCCCATATTTCCTTCCATCTGGCATAGTGGGTACTTATGACATATTTGATACTGATAAATGAATGTCTATTAACTCTTTAAAAGGTATGGATTAAAAAAGACAGGAGTTGTTTAACACTGTGTCGTTTATGAATATTGGAGCACAGTTTATAAAGGATGATAAAACATGCTCAATAAAATTTTTAATTACATAATTGGTAGAAGAATGAATTGATACATGACTGGGTAGCACATTGACTACTATAAAGGGGTTTTCAAAGATATAGTGAAACAGTCTGCAAATGTGAGGCAGGATTATTTACTGCCTAGGGCAGTCATCTTGGTAGAACAAATTAACACTCCAGTTCTGAGTATTCCAAGATTAGATTCTGTAAAAGAAAATCTGAAAGGGTTGAGAGAACATTATTTTTTTATTTAAGAAAAATTTCCACTCATTCTACATATCAACCACAGATTCCCCTCCCATCCCTGCTCCCCCACCCCAGCTTTCCCTCCCCTAACTCACCTTTCATCCCCTCCTCCAAAAGGGTAAGGAATCCCATGGGGAGTCAACAAAGCCTGGTACATTCAGATGAGGCTGGACCAAGCCCTTTCCCTCTGCATCAAGGGTGAGCAAGGCAGCCCACCATAGGTAATTCTTGAGTACAAAGGAGAACCATGGACAGGCCTTCAAATGGGTCAGATATAATTCATTCCAGAATGTTTGAGCTCCTGACCTTTATCCTGCCTCTGTTGAGAATCAGCTTTAAACAACCTCCAATGCAGTCAGGTAGCTCCATGCAGCTCCAGTAGAGAAGTCTAATCTGGAAATGACCATGCCCATTGAACATGGACAATTCAAAGTTAGACTTGATTTTATCAGAAGATCTGACTGAGGCACTCAAGGTTTCTCTTGGTCCGTGGGGAGCTGCATGAACCTACTACAGAACATTTGTGTGATCCACGATGGTTTCTTACTACTTGGGTTCAAGTGTGATGCCACATTTTGCTGATCCACCTGAACTGTAAATTGGAAGAAGAGCTGCTTTACTCCAGATGCTGCCTCATCTCCAACTCTGCAAGAAGTTGATCAATAATCATGCTAGTTAAGATACTTGGTTCCAAGAGACTGAATCTAAGTTGTATTGATATAAACCTTGAAAATAAATGGAGGATAGAGGAGAACATAAAAATGTCAGAGAACATAAAAATGATGTGTCTGCTCTGTGTGCAAGAAAAGCATGATGGGAAGGAAAGAAAAGCTGGCCCCGTGGTTCAAGCACTAGATCCAGCACTGACACTTTGTGGCATGTTGAGAAGACACTTAAGACTTTTGGGCCTTTTTTGTTCAAAAGGTATCATTATTTTCTAAACTATTCTTAAAACTCAACTAACGGTTTAATAACCAAAACAGCTACACTAGTATTTCATGAAGTACATATCCTATACATTTGTTAATACAGCCTTCTCATTAATTCTGTGGAAAGCAAATTATTAGTCTAATTCTGTAAAGGAGAAAAACAGAAAGTCTTATGTGTAGGAGCCTGTTCAGTTCACACACCTGGGGAAGTGTCTGTGGTATTGTGGTGCCATAACCACTCAGTGTTCTCCTTTAGAGTCCTCTAATGCAGGGGGCCATGCTCCAGGGAGTAAAGTCTGTGTGGAAAATAAGTGAATACCATAAATAACTAAAGACATCCATTTGGCTCTCAGTGTGGGACTCTCATAGGAAATCTAGACTACAGAACTGACTCCTGCTACATTTTTTGGGTCTATAAGAAAAAGGAGCAATAATTTAAAAAAAAAAAACAAAAACAAAATGCAGGGTTTGTGTTTTCTTGAACTGTTTTGCTGATATTGAATTAGTAAATTAGATAAAGTCACAGGGTCCATCTAAGAGACTGGAAGGCCTCATCAACCCTGTTCTCAAATTTTACTATCAAACCACAAAAGGCAAATGGATAGAGTAGAGGAGACCTTCACAGACAAATACAGAAAACTCACTACTGGAAGGACGTTTACCAAAACTGAAAGAAACAAGAGGGGAAACATATGGGTTATCCCTTCCAATATTCTACCTGAATACTCAGTCAGGCAGGATCACAGTAAGGCAGTAAGGCCCTTAGGTTAAACAATTCTAAGAATCATGCATTCTCTTATTCATGGAACTACAGGGTGAGTTATTATTGCTGGGGATGCTTAAACAACTCCTGTCTCATTCTTTTTGTCCTCATCCTGGCAATGTAGTCACAGTCCTAGAGTCAAACAAATTAAGTTGGCATGTCCTTCCTGTTAAAATTCTAGGCAGGAGAGGAGAGACCTGCATCTTCCTACAGTCCCACTAATGAATCTGCTCAGTGCCTTCTATTAACCATTTCTCTGGATTCAGACGTCTCAAATTTTTTGTGTATGTCAGAATGGCCTTGGGATCTTGGTAAGTCATGTCATGTTGCAGTAGTCCAGAGAAAGGCCTATGGTTTAGAACTTCTAATAAGCTTTCAGATGTTGTTGATTTCTGTTGATTCATTTGCCACTCACTGAGTAGTGGAGACTAGAAATGATGGTCCTGGTGTCCAAGTGATACTTCATAGTAATGAACTCAGTTCTGCAGCCCATTCAGCATACCTCAAAGCCAACAAAATTCTTCAGAGAGCAGAGTATCTATAGAGGTCATTGGAAGAACAAACACAATAGCCTGATGATCAGAAATAAACATACTCTTCTGGGTTTTCATAGAAATATTAGGAGACTCTAAGATTCCAAAGCACAAGGCAAGGTCTAATTACAAGAAAGTTCTGTTTGTTTCCGACCTTTCCCTTCCAAATTCTCTTCCTTCTATTTCCAACTATCTTGTTCCCCAAAAATTCCTAATCAACTTGGAGTGGACTCAGAAGGCAAATCTAATATTTGAGGCATCTCTGCTATGCATGCGTCACTTTTGCTTATGTATGCATAAGTTTTCACCAAATAACTTACACGAACTTGTGTAGACAGGAATGGACGTCACACCTAACAGGAGTTTTAATGCGTTTGGTCTTGACTTTTAGTTTCTTCATGAATGCTTAGAATCTTCTTCAAAATCATGAAGTTAAAAACACAAATATTTATCATCTGATGACCGTGTTAATGTTCACTTAAAGTTCAAATGAAAATGTTATTTATCAATAGGAGTACCATGACTTGAGAGATGATCCCTATTTTTGTCTGTGCAGGGTGCAGAAGTTTTCTGAAGATTCTCACATTTACTCCATGGGTACCTTTTCTTCAACCGCCTCTCAAGTTTTGGTTTTTGCTGTTGCTGTTATTGTTTTAACAGTTTCCTGTCTGTTGATGCAATAAAACATTCTGATCAAAAGCAACTTAGGGAAAGAAAGAGTTCATTTAAACTTACACATGATGGTTCATCATTGAAGGAAGTCAGGGCAAGAATTCAAGCAGAAACTTGAAGTAAAAAGCATAGAGGAATGCTGCTTGCTGGCTCACTCAACAGGTTCCTTTTCAGCAAGCTTTCTTATACAACCCAGGACCACCAGCCTAGGGAATAGTGCTGTCTGTCCATGGTGGGTTGGATTCTCCTACATTAATTAGTAATCATGACAATCCTTCAAAGAAATGACCATAGATCAATCTTATTTGAGTAACCACTCAAGTAAGACCTTTTCCCGGGAAACTCTAGGCTGTGTCAAATTGACAGTTAAAATTAATCAGGACATGGGGCAGCCATTAACATCAAGTGTTGGTCAGAATTCTAATGCATCACCTAAAAGACTATGACTATGTCTCATGCTCAGCTCAGAGATTGGACCTTGGCCCCACCTCCAAAAATACATTTATGGTTTGATGTATGTCCATGCAATGTCTCCTGCCATCAGTGATGTTAACTGAGAGGGGAAAGAGTTACTGAGATTCCTGTTTTTCAACGTAATGTCTACATACAGCATATATAAAAATACATTACCAATTCTTTGTGCAAAGGCCATGTTTTAAAAATAATTCCTAAGGTTTTTCTTTTTATTATAAAGTCATTGTGTCAAAGATTCAGGTGATATTGAGCTCAAACTCATTTTGATAGATAAGGATGATTTTTACATAACACTCAAGTCACAGCTAGCTAACTAGCCATCACTTCATTTTCACACTTGATCCTTGACCAAATAAGTTTCTGTCTTCTAAGCTTGAGCAGTTGGCCAGGAGGAGTAGTATAGAAAGGAGAATCAGAAAGCTATGCTCCAGTCCCCTGTAGTTCCTCTTTGTGGAAGAGTAAAGGATGATGTATTAAGAGTATTGTCAGCCAAAATCAAACCATTAGTGGTATGCGTATTGGCAGGTCTTTAATAGCAAATAGTTATTGCTAGAATGTTTAAGGATCTTTGTGAGTAAATTTTAACATCATGTTGGTCTAAGTTTCCATAGTAATATACAATAGTATTAGTAGTAAAATTTGACTATAGAAGAATATAAGTATTTTTATTAGACTATATTTAGTAATTATTCTTGGATAATAAAATTTTAATTTCAATATTGATTTTAATTTCTCTTAACTACTCTTCCTCACGAAATGAAGGGTTTTTCATACATGTAGGCATCTGTGCACATTTAAATACACAAATCTTATTATTATTAAAATATGGAAGTGGAGTTGTGAAATTAAAATTTACATTTCAGAATTCAAAATTTAAAAGGTAAGTATGTTAATCTTCACAGATAATGATGAATGAATGAATGTGTAACTGCACAAATTATCGTCCAATGGTGTTAAATACAAGTGAGGCCCTTATTGCCACCTGGTGGCAGCATACCCTAATTGAAGACTGAGTATTTGAGCGAAGCAAAGACACCTACATTTACAAAATGAAGTATAGAAGTCACATTAGGAGACATACAACAGGAGATAGTAGACGGTCCCAAATCCCTATGATTTGAAGGAAATATCTAAATTTTCATTCATTGTCCCTATCAGCTGAGGAAGTGAAGCACAACTTGGTGCTTCCCCGTGACGCCTACTTTGGCTCAAGACTTACTTTCTGCAGGCTATACCTAAAAGTGTTATCTAGTTAATCACAAAGGCATTTTACTGCTAAGGTAGTAGGACCATATCCAATTACCAAATTGACTAAAATGGTAAGAAAAGATCCTATGTCATGTCCTACTGTGGGTATAGTGTATTGGAAACAACAATGGCTATTGGTTTACACCAGCAGCAGTGTGTTTATGGTTAACTACCTTACCCCCTAAAACTCTCTTAGCTCAATTGATGATTCATGCAGTATTTTATTAAATTTATCTCATCAAAATATCTATAACTCAGGCTAAATCCATCAGAATCTCTGGAGATGGAAACATCATTGATACATTTTTTTTTTTTTCGAGATGGGATTTCTCTGTGTAGCTTTGTGCCTTTCCTGGAACTCACTCTGTAGCCCAGGCTGGCCTCGAACTCACAGAGATTCACCTGCCACTGCCTCCCAAGTGCTGGGGTTAAAGGTGTGTGCCACTACCACCCGGTTCATTGATATTTTTATTTTAAGTTTCCCAAGGTCTGCAGTGTGCAGCCATTAAAAACCAATGAACTGGAGTAAAGAGAAAGTTAAAGCTTATGCAGTGAAAAAAAATGTTTTTCCTATTTAAAAATCAGTCAAATCCATAGCAAATCTGCATGGAAAATTCAAGCATACCTGAATATACACAATGAAGAGATTAGAATGATATCATCATATATTTTCCACAAATCTTCAGAATCTCCGAAGAAGTTCGCTAACTGTAACTCATACCTTCATGAACAAGTACTTCCTGGACACATTTTATTTAACATATACTCATGTGCTAAGTGACTTTATTGTCTCTACTATTTCTAGTTTCAGAAACTTAGCCAAAAAGTGACGCACAACCATCAGATCATACGAGTTGTAAGCAGCATTACATGATTTAAAGCTAAGCATGTCTGACTTCCAAACTTAAGGATGTGTCTTTGACACATCTCCAAATTCAAGTTTCAAAATAAAATGGCTATCAGATTTTCAGGTCTTTTAAAATTCATGAGCAACTACTTTTCATCCTTACCACTTGGCTAAAGACTTTCCACTTGTGACTTCACTAGGTTCCAAGCCGGTGGATATAAATTATTCGACAGCAATGATACTTTTACTGGTCATTTGCAGGACCCCATATGAAAGGCAGCTTGTAGATTCACTTGCCTTTCCCTGTGTGTGCCTTCTCAATGGCCAGCTAGCCTATTCAAGGAACTCTACTTCAAGAGTCAAGATGGTAGAAATGTAAAGCTCATTTACAATTAAATGTGTCAAAGACAGATTTTCAATGGAAAATTTTGGTAGGAAGAATGAGTTTTTCAACTATAAATAGACTCCCTCAAAAGTTTCAGACTGAAGTGGGCTGTGGTTGTCTGGTCCTCTGCACTCTCTACTTTTGGACTTCTCCCCCACACCTGGGCCATTTTATTTTCTTTGACTGAGATCATCTTGATGATCCAATCAGAGAAAACTCTAGAATTCGCTGAATTTCTGCCATGTTTGTGCAATGTAGATTACTGCATTGCATTGTATAGCACGTGAAACAGTGAGTTTGCTAAACTCGAAATCATCTATGCACACATACAAGTTTAATCAAGTCACTTCCCAGCCAGGTTTGTCTCCAGTGTCTTTCTCAAACTTCTTAAGATGAGAAACTAGAGGCCTTTTACTTCATCTGATTTGGGCCCATCTTTCCCTTTAAACCAGGGGTTCTCAACCTCTGGATCATGACTGACCCCTTTGGGTGTCACATATCACTATTTACATTACTACATTACTATTCCTAACAGTAGAAAAATTAATGCTATGAAGCAGCAATGAAATAAAATAATTCTATGGTGGGAAGGTCAACACAACATGAGGAACTATATTAAAGGGTCACAGTGTTAGGAAGGTTGGGAGCAACTGATAAACCATTATATCTCATCATCTTCCTTACCTTCCTTTCTCCTAACATCTCCCTCACTCTCAGTCTCAGCTCCTTTGGTCTACCAATAAATAATTTTCATGTAATAGATCACTACTGAACTCTTTCAATGACAGTACTTGTTCGGTCCAGATTCTATGATCAGCAATATGGGCTGCCATCAACCCAGGCTGTTTTCTGTTATCACTTTCATAGTACTAAGGATCTAGCTTCTGGACGGGAACACATAGCTGAAAGTGGGCCTGCTCTTCATTGGTTGAAGCCCTCAACTAATGGGATTCAGAGGATCAGATGGAACTGCTCTCTTTGAGAGTATTGTCCTCTTATCATCTGGGAGGTTAGACTAGATTTCTTTACCTGGTATAAAACCTCTATAAGGACAACAGAAGTTTGTTCTGCTTCCACATTCAACAGCAGTCTCAAGGAGAGCCCAGACTCAATGAATAGAGAGACTGACTCTCTTGGTACCATTTCCCTGCTCATGTTCTGTCATACCCAGTTGACTGTTAATTATACTCCAGATGTTAGTTCTCATATCTCCACTCACCACTACAGGTGATAAGTTTTTTTATGACAGACTCTGAAATCCTCTTTCCTTGTGGCACGGATCCTGCTTTATAATAAAGTATTTGTTCATGTTGTTATTTTACTATGCCTGACTTCTCACAAGGTATGGTGGAACACAGCTGGAGTCCCACCCCAGGATGGTTGAAGTGCAAGGATCACAAGTTCAAGGTCATCCTGGGTCACATGGTGAAGCTCTATCAAAGAAAAAACTTGACTTTCCTTCTGAAATATGATCTTCAGGAAGCATGGTCTATAAATGTGTGTCTTTGGTTATTATAATACAGCCTGGCCAAGGACACCATTCAATGCCCTGGGCACAAGAAAATGACAGCAAAAGAGTTTAGAAAGTGGACCTACCATAACACTTCCTAGCTCAGGGATAGACATTGAGCTGCATTACCACTTCACCTACATGCAATTTCTATAATAGAAAAATGATTGTCTACATATAGTAGATGTCAATAAATGTCCTCCGAAGCAATATGAGGGAAAATAAATATACATTTCTTCCTTGTATTTTTTAGTGTGTGAAAAAAGTCACATGAAAATAAGAAGGTGTTCACTCCTACACTGATTAATATGATCACATTTATAAACATTTATATAATCTTATGTCATCTATGTTGGAACAAGGAGATGGGGCCACAGGAACCACTGACAAGTTCCACGACCATTCAGTAAAAATGGTCTCTTTTTCCATTAGGTAGAGAATTTCCCAAGGCTAACCTTGTATATCTTCAAAGAAACTCATGATTTGTCTGTTAAGTCCCTGATATTTTTAGTACTGGAAAAATCTCTCAAGATGACCAAAAGGGTTCACATGTCATAGACTGTGAGAAACAAAACTATGGGGGTAGAATGAAATGAAACCCACCATTGAGTATCACATTTTAGGTCAACTTCTCTGTTAGAAAAAGAAAAAAGAGTCAAACCCGTCTCTTAGGTTTCATGACAATCGTCAGGGGCCCTCTTTACTTTGTACTCTTTGAGAGTCAAAAATATACCTACCCATTTCCTGCTGTTGTGTTTCGCATACAACTTTTGACATATGCAAGTTACTCATCAGGCTGACCTCATAAAGTTTGCCTTTATAAATTCAAAATACATGAATTTTATAAATTCAGTGTTCTGTTACACATGACTGAACATCGTGTATTCCCAATGGGAAAAGCATTTTTTGAAAATCCTGAGATGACAACTACTTTTTCTTCTTCTCTTATGCTCTTTCTCTCCATCCCTCTCCCCTCACCTCTTATAATTACTTCATGCCAAAGTATGCCCAAAAGGACTTTACATGCCCTGCATGGCCAAAAGATGCTTCAAAGAGTATGATGGTTATATCCAAGAGAAGTATCCCACAGTAAAGATTTCAGAATAGCTCTGGTGTATATAGTCTTAATTTCAGCATGATGTGGATTAGAAATATACTACTTGAGCATAAAGTAGGATAACAAACACAGCAGTTTCATTGTATCACTATGTATCATCCCAAGAAGGCTGTCAATACTGTTTATGTTGGACTAGGAGTCTGTGCTATATAGGAGTTAAGGAGTCTGAACCGATAGTAGTCCACATCATCTGAACCAAGTGGCTCCTGTCCACAGTCACATAGGAGGGAAAAGGAAGTAGAGAAGTCCATAGGAGAGTTTCCCAGCACAACCATGCCAGCCCGTTGTTCCAATCTCATGGCCACAATTAATGGCAAGAGGAGCTGGGGCATGCCATGACTATGAGGAAGAAGACAGAGATGGAGTGGGACAAAGAAGTTCTAAAATCAGAAGAAATTCGTGGTTTTTAGTAAGAGGACACCATTCTTCCAGATTACAGCCTATCATTTTGTTAAGTAGGTTTCACTTTCCCACTAGACCCACTTTCTCACTCTCCCTGTCTGTACTTCCAGTTTCTTCCATCTCTTTCTTCTTTGGTCTGCATGGTAGTTAGGACCACAATTCTAATGACATTCTTCAATCACCATTGATTCATCTTATGGTAAAGTAGTATGACAGCCAGTGTGCAAACTCCTTCCTAATCCAATTCTCAGGCTCTATGAAGTAGAACTTAGGAACACAACTCTGCAACCAGAGTGTCTGGGTTGGGCATTTTACTTTTCCAATTATGGATAATCGAACACTGAGAAAGAGTTAAATGCCTTTCAGAAAGTTCTTCATTTATAAAAATGAGGACACTAGTATCTATTTCGCTGAGATTTGAAATTTAGGCGAGTTTACATAGGTAAGTAACATTCACCTGGATTATTACTATTTCTGTAAACTTAACCTCCATGACTCTATAAGATGCATCCTAGTTCAGCTCCACATAGTATCAAAAATAGCAGCAGCCACCATATGGAAAACAGACATATAAAACGCAAGTCTGATGTGGCAGACCTTGCATAATAATAAATATCTTAAGCCATTGAAGCTGGGGTAATTCATTACCAAAAATTGATAAGGGGGAAGGTCATGTGTCTCTTCACCTCTGTAGTTTCTTGGAATTTTTAATTCTATAAAATAGTGACAATTCCTGCTTGACACAATTGTGGTCAATTACAACAAAGCATCACATTACACTAACTCATATGGTATAAGAGATAGAAAATATTTAATGCTATGCCTGGTACATAGAAGGTTTTTATAAACATCCACATGGTCTTTTCCCCAGAATAGATCACTGTAGCTCTCTTCTCACTGCCATCTTGGATTCCTAGCAATCAAATTACTACCTCTTATGCATCATAACACATAATTATCAGACCCTTTATAGCCAGTATCTGAAAAATTTGGGGATGGGAAAATGATTTTGTAGACTAATGCTCAACACACCTGAACAGCTGAGGAAGGAAGTTTGCCTTACATCTCCTGTCACACCCCAGGATTTTAATGTCTCTTGTCTAAGAAACCATTCCAAACTGCAGCAAATACATAAGGATTTGGTACATTAGTAACAAAGGGAATGTAACTGAAATATGCAAACTCAGGAGAAATGAGAATTTGACATAATAAGGGATTCGAGATTGTCATGAAATGCTCCAGGGGAGTTCCCATGAGCGGCAGTTTAAGAGAGCATGCAGAAGCAAATGCACAGACTGGTGTACTGTGTGGGTTTCTCAGGGCTGCTTTTTCTATAACTGGGAGAGAGAAGATGCTGATGGCCCTTGATGTACTGAGCTATACTTCAAAACTTCAATAATGAACATTGCAAGGACTCAGCCAATTCACAATTGCCTTTATGATTTGAACTATGGGGATTGGCTAGTTTGGACAGTATGGAAACTGAAGCACAGATGATTAAATACTTTGACCAAGACCAGGAATCAAGCCGTTGGGATAGTTAAGACTCTAAATCAGGCATTCTGATCTAGAACCAGCCTCATTATCCAAAATAACAGGTATTAAAAAAAAATCAGCAGCTTGGAGGAAGTTTTAAAAGCCCAAACACTGAAAGCACTTGTAGTAGCTAATGTTTCTTTCACATGTGCTGTCTCCTCTTCTGAGATGGTGCTTAATCAGTCCTGTGTAGTTGGAGGAATAGACAAGAAGAGACCAAACATTTTGGCTAGCATCCGTGCATGAGTGTGAGGCTTAGGAACCATGCCAGCCTTTTCACTTGCTGTACTGAGGGAGTTGCTTCATCTACTAAACCCCTTCTAAGCCAATATCTTAGTTTACAAAACATCTGAGCATAAAAAAAAATATTTCTACCTAATGGCTAGTTGTTAGACTATTAAATGAAGTTAATCCATAAATGCTTAAACCCTTTATGGTTTTAACAAGGACTTGTTATTATGGGGAAAAAATTATCCCCCTCAAAAAGCTGAATTTTTTTCCATTTTGGAGAGAAATAGTGAATAACCCTTCAACTGAACTTTGTCTAAATCACATTACCTACTCAATTCTACTGAGAAAATGATTTGTGCCCACTTTTTTTTAGATGCACACGCATACAGGATCTATAATATTAGACTTTGCTAGACTTTGAAGGAAGGATGAAAGAAACCCTCAGTTCTAACAGGAAACTGGGGAAGTTGAAAAGTGAAGTTTCACTTTATAAGCACTTTTCTTCTTCATCAGAGGTGAGCACCAAGTGATTTGTGTGTGTTCACATTTGTCTATGCAGTGCTCAAAATTAAAATTCTTAGAAGGGACCATTGAAAAGCAATCATTCAAAAAGCTTTAAAAAAACGACACCTTGAAGAGCTCCTCCAAGCTAATTCATCAACGGCTCTGCTGTGATTCTTCATTCAGATTTATTTCCCTCTCAACATTAAGTGCCACAAAGTTATGCAGTAGAGCAATGAGTAGAGTAGGCAGGGTAAGCAAGTAGGAGAACCTTGAGATGAAGCACCCCAGCTTTCTTAAACAACAAAGAAATAAGCAAAAATCCCAGTTCCTTGGGAAGAGCCACTACCCATTGGGCTTTTCTCTATGTAAGTATAAATTAATGTGGCCCTCTTTCTTGAACGAAGAGAAAGCTGCACAAATTTTTATAGTGAATCTTCCTGTATTACTTTGCAGAGTACTTGTGCCCTCACTACCTCACTCAGTTCCTCCACCGATACTGTTCCTACATTCCTATTTTATACACAAAGGACTTGACCTCAGAGATTTACTGAAAACAAAGAGCATAATCATCTCCCTTCTATACCTTTAACATACCCAATTCGTTATATAGTCCTTAGCATATAAAGCACCTTTAAAGTTAATTACAAAAAAGTTAAATAGGAGATATCACAAAAAAAGATAAGTTACAGCTTACCAATAGAAAATAAATGTCCTCCCATGAAGTCTAAGGATTTTCGTTTAGGCTCATCTATTTATAAAATGAATAAAGGAGGTCCAAACAACATTTTGCATCCCATGTATGCTAAAACCAGACATTGGGCCAGAGGTGGATATGAAATATGAGGCCCTGTCTCTGTTCATAGGGACAAAACATATAACAAAGTTAAAGTGGCAAATATAAATCTAATGATAAATAAATAATGTATGGAAATTAGTCATAACTAATTTAGTCCAACTTTTTCTAGTATACAAGCTGCTTTCCTAGTGATTCTGGGTATTAATGGTTGTTTTATCTATACAAGTTAGGAGAAGAAGAGTGCTTTGTGTTAGGAAGGCATGCTATGAAAGAAGAAGCATCCCCTTACAGAAGCTACAATGTACAATAGTTCATCCCAAGTCTAAAATCATTGCAAAACCCTCAAATTTTATAGTTTAATGAATATAGTCTCTTTCATATTTCATCATGGAAGTTTGCAGAAAGTATCCTGAGACCATGTGCTACACACCTATAATCCCAGTAATTTAGGAAAGGGAGGAGGCAGGATGATTGTAAATTTGAGGCCAGCACAGGTTATGGAGTGAGATACTGTCTCATGGAAGAAACAAATCAAAAACATAAAAAAATAAAAATGAGAAAGAATATTTGTGACCCATCAATGAAAAATGCTAAAGTACAGATTTTTGAGCTCCATCTCAGAAAACAATTCAGAATATCTTGGATACAATCTTAAAACTTTTAATTTAAACGAGCTCCCAACATATCTGATGGTCCAGGTTTGAAAATTGGATTTGAGTAGCATCATAGACAAATTTTTAAAATGTTCTTCTAGAACAGTAAACCTTTTTCTAGGCCTCTAGACTGTTTTGTTTTATTTACAATATTCATGAATGATTGGAAATAGTATCACAATAACATACACATAGTTGAACTGATTCAAGTAATGAGATAGAAAATGCATTCTAAGAGAGAAAATAAAAAATGGAAGGCAAGGAAGCATCCAGAGAGCCCATTGTGGACACACTGTCTATTTGAGTGACAAAAAACATCTACTGGTGTGACTGTGAGAGTGTATCAGAAGGCCGCTCAAATGTCTGCAGAATCCAGTAATCATGAACATCACGAATGTGCATGGAAGAGCCGGTAGTAGCAGTGGCAGTCTCTGTCCCAGTTGCAGTAGTAGGTAGTAGTAGAACTTTGCTAGAGATGAGGAGAGAAAAAATATTAGTAGGTGCTGCCATCTGATTCAAGCGACAGCAAGCAGGACAAACACAGCAATAAAGGGGCCGCACTTACTTTCCTAAAATGCACAGAGGCACTGAGCAGTTCCGATTCACCTTACATTACTGGCTCCAGCCCTTCCAGTGCATAAGCTCCAGGTAGACACAGCACTGTCTATTCATCAATGCTGTTCTCTTGATGCTTGATACTCTGTGTACCTTTGGGTGTGTCCTAACTAAATTCATAGTACATGAAACATTGGTGTTCTTCGGGGTGTGGTTTGTCTCACTGTAACCTGTTCCCTTAGGGTTTTCAGTTCATTAGTCTGATTTTCCTCGGGGATGGAAAATGGCTGCTATCAGTTGTATGTAACTAAGCATTTTCCTTCTCACTCCTGTGAGAGACCAGCCACCTTTTCTCTAAGCCACTTTTTTCTTCCTCATAGGCACTGAGCTAATCTATAGTATCAGTCTCTCTTACAATTAGATACCTGGGCACTGTGTTCCAGCCTGTGAATATTCACATTAGAGATAGCTACCTGCACACCTGGACATGAGGGCCCTCAGAAAATGTCTGTGCTCTTCCTTTGAACTACTTGATGTCTGTGAACACAGCATCCCTGGTAGCTAAAGCTTACTATTAGCAGAGGTACCATATTTGTATCACTGGGCATGTTAAGTTTGGTTGTCATTGAAGGAGCATCTGTTTCTGTTGAAGAAGCATCTTACTTTACTGTACCTATTAATAATACTGCATGAGAAAAATGGGAAGGTAGGTTATATATTAGAAAATATTGTACTGAATTAATACACAGCAGATATTTTGAGATTCAGTCCATTTAAACTAGTATAGCTTATTCCAGAAAAGAGGGGAAGGAATGGTACCTTCTGGTCTCCCACATTTGTCCAAAGTAAAAGGCAATATGTTGAAAGGGAACTTACTTTCAGTTTCACTATGTATACACCCCTCCTTGTGTTCAAAATTAAACACTGGAGTTGTTTTACGTTAAAATAGGAACTTATGCTACAAAGTAAATACCAGATTTGATATTCTGCTTACCTAGAACCACATAGGTATCCAAGCAGAAACCAAGTGCTATTGGCAAAAAGGGGTAGGTCTTTGAACAACTGCAGACTTCTACTACTATTGGCAAGCTCCAAGTCAGAAAGAGTATTACATCAAGGAAGCTAGATGTCATTTGATAGGCAATTGAAGGTTACTGGCAAGTTTTAAGCAAAAGAGTAACATTGCCATATTTTTTCAATTATAAAATGTTTTCATATAGAGAAAATTGTAGAGAATAGTGAAGTAACAGACATGCACTGCCTATCATGCTTAATCTAATGTCATGCTTCATTCAAATTTTCTTTAAAGTACGGAAATTGTCTGGATGTAGCTGAAACATCCTATGTGCTCTGCTCCTAACTTGCTCCTCTCTTTCCAAATGCAACCTCTTTCTCAATTTGTACAATTATTATGCTCATGCATGCTTTAATGTTATTTCTGAATTTAAGTAAATGTTAATAATGTGTAGAATATTCATGATTTTTACTCTAAATTAAATGATATCAAATAACTCATAGTTGTTTTTTTCTGAAGTTTGCTTTTATTCAACCCAGTATTCAAGTTTTCAGATAATATTTACATCACTCATTTTGATTGGAATGTTGTTTTTCATTTGATGAACGTAATAACATGACCAGTTTGCATTCCCCTATGGCTGATAACTTGTGTTGCTTCCATGTTTTGTTGTTAATAACAATTCCATTCTAAACATCCTTGCATGTGAATCATTGTGTGCATATGCAGAAATTTCTCAAGTGTGTTCTGGGGTATGTTGCCTGAACTAATATCATCCAAGTCTTCAACTACCTGCATATTATCAAGTTTGATATGTATGACCAGTGTGAGTGCATCCACTACCATGCATGCTGTAAATTCACATTCACATGGAACATAGAGTACTGTGAACTGGGTTGACTGAATCATTCCCGAAGCCCTTGCAAAAGAGATTAGGCTTACAGATACAGAGACAAGAAGACAGACTAAAAGAGGAAAGGCACTAATATATTTGGCAAGAAAATTCATGGGGCAAGATAATTGAGCATGAAGAAATAAGTAATGAACCAAAAATGGCTCTAAATTTCCATCTAGAACACTAGGAGAAGCCATTGTGTAATAAGATCATGCTTCTCAGAAGTACATAAGGAGATCAAAAAGTACTGTAGCCTAGGTATTTGGACATTTTGGTCTGGGAATGGAGATGAAGGTAAAACAAGAAATATAAACCATGCAGCTCTTATGTGAGTAATATATGAAGAACTGGAACAGAGAAAATACTCAGAAGAGATGTGAGTCGAAAAGATATTTCTATGAGATATTAATAGTTAAAGAAATATAAAAAGAAAAAAAAGATTATGTGGGAAGGAAGAGAGTTTTTTAAAGGGAGGCTAAAATGTGTGATACTGTGGCAGAGTGAAGAGTACAGTTTCCAGCAGCAGGAGTACAATATTCAACAAAGGTAATGCAGCAAGAATCCATGGAATGAACAAAAGAAAATTAAGCCTCAGTAGTTTGCTATGAAACCTACTGAAGATAGAATCGATGGAATAGCACCATGATGACTTAAGAAATACAAAAGAATCACAAATGCTGGTTAGTATTTTCCTGTAGTTGGAATTTCTTGGAAAAGGTGCTGAGATGTAACATGCTAAAGTGTTTCATAGAAGTCAATACATGTGGGAGCAAGATAATGAATGCAGGAAATTTGGCCCTAGAGTGTACAAATTTAAACACTAATATCCCACCTTTCTATTCTGAGGAGGGAAGTGTACAGTTTACTTTGGGTCACTAGAGTCCGACTGATCAAATCCACTCATTAGTTTATTCTGGCAACATTAATAAGGAAACTGAAAGGTTATGAGAATAAAGAACACAAAAGGAAATATCATACTCATACACTCATACTTATTTCATTTTCCCCTTTGTGTTAGAACAGAAACTTAGAAAAGGATGAAGTATCTTGCATCTGCCAATGGAGCCATGTGAAGCTGTATAAGACCTGTGGTGCACCTATGAACTCCATGGAAAAGACTGAGACAGGAGTTGACTTAAGCCAGAGACTGATCCTGGGACATACCATATTTTTCACGGGGTTGTGATGAAATTAAATTAAATTAAAGTCCCATTAGATTCCACTTCACTAAAGTCTTTGGCAAAGTGGATGGCATACAATGGCGCGCATTGTGGTAGTTCTGAGCCTCCTTGCTTATCAAGGATGCATAGAGAGGAGCAAAGCTACCATGAAGATCACTGAATGCTTGCCTAAGAAAACAGAAATACATGTGGGAAAGATGTGTTCTGTCTGAAAGAAAATGCAGTGAACTTTTCGTCACTTTTCTGAGTTTTAAAATTGAAAGCTGAACTTGGCTATCAGGGAACATGCCAGTTGCTAACTGGGCCCCCCAAAAGGAAGTCAACTATCTCCCACCACATCTAACAGCACCTACTGCTTGCAGCCCTTCCCCTAACAGTTTCAAACTTGGCTTTTACATGTTCTGACTGAGGGATGTTGAGTGAGCAACAACAGGAAATGATTTCCCTTCCTCCCCAAGGATGAAGTCACTGGATATATTATACAATGTCACACAGTGGTTGCCATGTATATGTTGTGCGATAACGTTATCCCCAAAGTCAGATGAGGACGCCAGGGTTCAACACTTTCTCAAGACTTAATGTTTGATAAGTAAGCAACCAGAATTCAAGATCATGTCAGCTTGAGATTCACATCCCTGTTCTTTAGTAAGTAAATAGTCTGGATTGGAGGAATGTTGGCTCTTAGATCACATTTCCCCAGGAATCCCCTCCCCCATCATGGTTCTCCCTTTTATGGCAGGTGTTTTTTGTTTTTTTTTTCCACTCACTGTTGGTTCTTCTCTAGAAGTTTGCAGTCTATGAGTGGAATTGGACTCGAGGATATGATGTCAGATGGTAAATGCAAAGCTGTAGCAATACGTGGATGAATGTGAAAAACATAGAATAAGTGTTAGCGAAACTCCACAAGAGGACTGAAGCTTTCTGAGGACAGCTTTGAGTTTAAAGTGCAAGAAGTATCCAGCAAAGAGAAAAGTAGGAGAGTATTCCAGAGAAAAGAGACAGTATTAACAAAGGCAAAGAGGCACTAGTAAAGCTAGAATCTTTGGAGAATTACAGACAATTTGCATCATTAAATAAGAAAACATGAGGATGACAGAGAAGAAATGAAATCAAAGATAGATATATAGGATTGGCTTGCCCAGAGTCCCAAATAGACCAAATTCCAAACAGTATAGTCAAAAAATAAGGAAGAAAATTGTTAGACATAAATATATAGCATTAACAAAACACAAAACATACCACTGTGGGATATTAATGAGTAAAATAATTGAATTATACATTAGCTCAGCATGCTGTGCAGAACGATATACCAGGGCAGGGGGACACAAAGTGTTGAAGAGATTGCCACATTCACCATATATTTCCGAATTGTTGAGAATGTGATATTGAAGCACACTGTTGACGGAGATAAGGGAGCTGGTTCAGCAAAAAAGCATTCCCAGATGAGGAACTGCTCAGGGCAAATCAGAGAAGGGAGGCATATTTAAGAGGGCCAATGAGGCCAGTATGGCTAGATCAGCATCATCAAAGAAAGGGATGATAGGGAATAAGTTAGATAAAGAACAATGAAGAATGGGTGATTTTTAGGTCACTGGGTAATTGGGGTTTCCCTGAGAGGGACAGAAGCCACTGGAAGGGTCTGAGCAAACGTGTGATCCCACTTAGAGTGTAACTGGACTATTTCATAGCAATAGTGGACCAAGAAACTAGTAGGGAGATGGCAATTATCTTCACAAGTGAACAGTGGTAGATCGGTGACTCAGAAGTAAAAGCAGTATGTCTTGTCTGGAATGGTGACTGGTCTCAGTACACAAGGCAAGGTGAGAAGAGAGTGGCGTCAAGGATCATCCTGGCTTTGGACCTGCAGAGCTGGAGAGAAGATAGGGGGGTCTGTCCTGAATGCACATCTTCTCTTTGTGATTTTGCTTTGTTGCCCTTTAAAAGTACTTGAAAGATCAATACCTTTTAATTTTACTAATTTTTCCTGCATGTTCTTGTGATTTGAACTTCACTGTAGTTTCACAGAAAGAGTTAAGAACTGAGGTCTCCTTGATGCTATACATTATAGATGTTTTATTAGCAATTATTGATTTTTAATTCTTCAGTGTTCTTTTCCATTTTAAACAATAAGTCTGTTTTTCAGGTCTCAGGCAGGCTACTGAAAACCCCCTAACCATCATAACTGTGGCTACAATTCTTGATGCATAACACTGCCCAGCCTATCTTCACAGAATCTATAGTTATGGCTTTAAAAATATAAATAAATCCAAGAACACAGATTTTCAACTAACACAGTCTGAGTAATAAAACTCACAGCAATCATTTCATTTAATATTTATAATCCTGGAGCATAGGCAATATTATGTCCACATGTGAAGAGGAGGACACTTGATCACAGAAATGCTCGGGTGGGTTGCCTCTGATCACACAGATCTGTAGTAAGTTCAAATGAGTCAAGATTTGAATCCATAAGCTTTCTTTCATATGCATTGTTGTACTCTCTTCACCAAATCTAGAGATTTTAGTATCACCAGAAACATTTGCAAGTTTTAAGGAGGGCTTGGCCCATCTCCATGTCTGTAGAATGTCGTCGTCATCAGGGAGAAGTCAAGAAGGAAAAAATTTTTTAATTTTTAATTTTTAGGGTTTCTCTGTGTAGTCTTGGCTGTCCTGGAACTTGCTTCTTAGACTAGACTGGCCTTGAACTCACAGAGATCCGCCTGCCTCTGTCTCCCAAGTGCTGGGATTAAAGGCATGTGCCACCACCTTCTGGCCAAGGGTAAATATTTTTAAGTCAATGAAACTATTTCACAATGAGGAACCATCCTGCTTAATGCTGAAGTGAAGCCACCTCTACAGTTCTGCTTTGATTTGCTTTTTTCCCTCTATTTTCACCATGGGAACAAAATACTTAGTGATGAATAAAGTATTGTGTAAGGTAACTGAGAGTTCTTTGGATGTTTTCATCATATATCTTTGTTTCTGGTCTTTGTATCCCAAATTTCTATGGCCCAGAACTGGCAGTAAGAGTCAGATCCCATTGCTTTGGTTTTAATCGAGATGGAGAAATACTGGATTGCCCTGATGTCTAGCAGGAAGTGTTGCTCAGTGTGAGTGGAACACAGATTAAGACATGATAATATTTTTCTTTCAATTGATCTGGCAAAAATATGTACCCAACATGTAAAACCAATAAATAAAACATTTTAGACTATTTCTAAGTGAACATTTGGTACTAAGTCAAAGAGCAAGAGGTGAAAACCCCTGGGGCAGGACAGAACTCTCAGAAAGGTATTGTTCTAGGCTCTGAAAGTTTAAGGTCACACGCGTAGTGAATGGAACATTCTGAATCTAGTGCCTGGTCATATTCTCTGCCTGTCTGGGGACTCCATTGTGTCTCATCCATGAATTAGGTGTCACAAAACCCCATTTTCAATCCTAGTTTGGTCATCTGAGTGTCAGTGATGTGTATCTAATTAGATCTTTCTCTGAGTTTCAGCCATCGCATATCTGAATACAGGAATCTTCAACACTGAAGACCCTTCCATTTCCTCCAGTTGTTGACATCGTAGGCTTTTGCTTTGTAAACATTTTTATTGTATCCTAGGAAAACAAATGGTCGTGTACTTACATTGTTGTGGAACCTATTGCTTTTCACTCTCTGGGCTGCTTTGCTTTAGAAGGTCTGTGAGATGGATGAAGAAGGTTCTCCAACTGGCCGCTGTCTCCCCCTATCAGATCCACTGCACATCTGAAACCATAGAGTCGCTTGTCACACTATGTCAATTGCATTTGGGCCCAGACAAAGTGTGACTTTAATAATCTGGAGCCAAAAAAAAAAAGAAAAAGAAAAAAAGAAACACAGTTAAAAAAACAAAAAGCATCATCTTTTTGTTCAATTTGGCCTGAGCATCAGTCTGAACTTAGTCACTTACTGTTTGTGTAGCCCTGCCCACCCCAGTCCTCTCTCAACCAGGCCTGCCAGGGCCTCCAGACCACTGGGTTTTCATCAATGATAAAATGTATCATATTTGACACGTATCAGTATATAGCAGATATTTGGCATGTACATTGAAAGAGAATATTAAATTTTAGATGTTTGAATATGAAATCACTTACTTTTTCCCTATTTGGATCTTAAAAAGGAAAAGAATGTCAAAGTATTCTTCAAGTAACCAGAAACCACTGCAACATTAGCTAGCATGGCTACAATCTGAAATGAGTTAGTCTAAAGAGCACATTTCAAACCCATACATGGCCATTTCCTAGTTTCACAACTGGTGTTACCAGGGCAGAATGGAGGAAGGACAAGAGTTTGAATAGCATCTATGATATTCCAATATCTGTGTGCAATGGAACAACACACATTGCTGAATGTCTGATTAGAAGCTTGAGTCTTCCTAGGAGGTAAACAGGTCCTGAAGAGAACAAGGTTCATTTATGCTAACTTATCACACACTCACACACATGAGCGTGTTTTATTCTTTTCGCTCCTATGCTGGAACTTTGGGGCCATTACTGTCAGAAGGGAAAAGTTACTGATGTTTATCAATGATCAGAGCTAGAAGGTACCCTCTTCCTCCCCAAGACTGACTTCACTGCTGTTGACATACTGTGAGCAGACGACACCCACAGAATGGAGAAGATGAATCTGCAGATTGCCATGCACAGATATGCATCTAAAAGATGTGGCAAATACTGCTGATGTGGGTCCCGCAACGAAACGCTATTCCTTTGCAGAATGGTCATGCCTTCCTAAGGCACAGGCTAGGTGGGTATCCCTACAATGAGTGAGTATATGGTAGAGAAAAAGAGAATCAGAGAAGCAGAGTAGTTTGTGCACTGTGGAGAGAGGCAGAACTGGAGAAGTGATGATAGTGTGGAACAGCCTGATGTGAGAGGCCTGTACTACGACCTGAGGCCATGGTGACATCCAGGCCCATGCTGCCACGGAGGGATATGTCTGGATCCTTGACCTTACAGCAGCAGGGGTCTATGTTGATGTCAATGGCCTGTGTTACCATCAAATGCCATGTGGGCAAAGGTGTTCTAGGCTGCATTCTAAGGACATGTTGATGACCCAATGCTGTGTTGAGCTAGCTCTGACCCATCACTGACGACTCCACAGTAGCTCCAGCAGTGAAGTGAGCACTGGGGAGCTGGCTCTACCCCTCATCTGGGCAGTTAGGGAGAGATGGCCCCTGCAGGACTGTTGCAGAAGAGTTAGCTGCCTACCCAGGCTGAAATCAAGGGTTTTGAGCTGGACGACCCCAACATCTGCCTATAAGCTGCTAGAGCATGTGAAGGGACTGATCATGAAGAACCAAAGCTGCAGGATCTCCATGACTCAGGGCAACTGTTGGATATTTGAGAGGAGTCTCAGTGAAGGTCCAGTATGGATGGTGTAGCAGAAGTCAGAGGCCTCAAACCAGACCAATGACTCATTTCAATGAACATTTCCATGGAAAGCTGTTTGGACAAAAGAATAAACTGTGTGATACAACTCAGCTTCCACAGAGAGATGATGATGATGATGATGACGATAATGATGATGATTATTATCATTATTTACTTCATTTTTTATTTTATTTTTTTTTTATTTTCTTTTGGGAGGAGGTTACAGGAATGGAAGGAAGATATGGAAGGACTGGGAAATGAATGGGACTGGTATGCATGATGTGAAATTCATAAAGAATCAATAAAAAATATGAAAAAAAACAGAAAGAAGTGCCTGTTATAGAACATAGCTAAGGGAAATCCTAAAAGAGGAGTTGGGTTCTTCAGATGACATCCAGAGTCAGTCAAATCCCAATGTATCTTTATACAAATTGCTTGCTCCTTAGGGTCCAGCCAGTGTTCTCATTTGCCAAGGGATCACCAAATATCACATATCTCTTTTCATTTGTTGTGTAAGCTATCAGCAAGTACCTGCTAAATAGATCATGAGCTAGTCAAGATACTAGAATACAAAATTTAATTACTTTGAATTCCTACCATCAAATAATCAACCTTGTGAAGGAGAAAATTGTATGAGTAATTAATAAGTTTAACAAAAAGTTTAAAAAATGCATATATGTATGCCTATATAAATATAGGTATGTATATATAGAACACACACCACACACACATATATATATATGTGTGTGTGGTGTGTGTTCTATATATACATAACTATATATATATTATGCATAGTGACCTCAAAGAAAAGTATTAATAAACTCTTGTATCCTTGGGAGGAGGTGGAGATATTTGAGTGAGATTTAAATTTGTGTTGGAATTTGTCACATAAAATAGGCACACGAGTGTATTCAAGGCAGATAGAATGCTCTATGACAGTTGCATGATATGAGTCCTATCATGGACATACAGGGAAAGTTTGCAATGGAATCTCAAGGAATAGTTTCCATCTTAAAGGGGATAAATATGGCATGGAATACTATTGTTCTTACCTCCTTAAATATGTTTTGAGGGAGAGGGCCTTACAATGTTTGTAATGGTAGCAGAAATATTAAGAGGATCAGAATTCAGTGGCCTGAGGGTGATTGACAAGAAAACCTTTGGGTCTTCAATAATTTTTTTTTGCTGCCATAATCCTAAGATTAAATACCTTCCATGTTCTAGTTAAATGAGAAACTTACATAGATTAAAAAAAAAATTATGTGTGCTTAACTGGGTATGAACATGGGAGTACAGATGTTCTCAGAGCCCAGAGGCTTCTGCTTCTTCTGGAGATAGTTACAGGAGGTTATGGGTCAACAGATGTGAGTGCTGGGGCATGAACCCAGGTCCTTTGCAAGAAGAGTAGACAGTCTATGTAGTAAGTGAGCACTAGCTGAAGGAACTGTGTTTGCTGCAGAGGACTGCAGTGGAAAGGTACTTCATGGTCTAACCGTGACGTCACAGGGCACTGGGGAGAACGCTGACTGAATAAGTCACTCAGCCCCAGGTAATAGAAGCTTTGAAATGCAGCCACCAATCTAAAAACTAAGCAAAAGCCTTCTCCGGAAAGGTTCCTTTCTCCTTAGCTCAATCACAGAAACAAACAAAGTGGGTTTAGTTCCTTCACTTTCTGTATTTTGCATTCTGTTTTCTTTCATGAAAACTCTATTTTGTTCTTGATCATCATTTCTCATTAATGTTATGCAAATTATGGCTAGGACAATAAGACAAGAAAAATAAAAGGCATATATATTTTTTAAAATATATATATTTTATTTTACAATACCATTCAGTTCTACACATCAGCCATGGGTTCCCCTATTCTCCCCCCTCCCACCCCCTCCCCTTACCCCCTGCCTACCCCCCATTCCCACCTCCTCCAGGACAAGTCCTCCCCTGAGGACTGCGATCAACCTGGTAGACTCAGTCCAGGCAGGTCCAGTCCCTTCCTCCCAGACTGAGCCAAGTGTCCCTGCATAAGCTCCAGGTTTCAAACAGCCAACTCATGCAATGAGCACAGGACTTGGTCCCACTGAAAAGGCATATATTTTAAAAGGAATAAAACTCTCTTATTCAGCTACCATAATACTATATAAGAAGAAAACCCCAAAGAATTTTAAAAAGTATCAGAACACATAAGTGACTTTAACAAACTCATTGAATATAGAGTTTATATTAAAAAAATAATGACTAGTGGGATCGTGGGATCATTAATGCAGCACAAATATTAGAACAGGAATAGACTAACAATCTGACAGAATTGAAGAGTCCAGAAACAAAGCCACATGTACAAGATCATCTGATTTACTAAAATAATACCAAGGTAATTCAGAAGGGAGTGCAATGTTCTATATCTATGGAGCTATTGGGTGGCTGAATGAGAAAAAAAATAACCCTCAGCTGTATTTCATATGCTATATAAAAATTCAGCACAGGCAGAATATATGGCAAATATGAGTAGTTAAAATATCTTCTCAGAAAAATAGATGTCATGCCCATACATTGAGATATGGGGTGTTTCTTTTCTTTTTTCTTAACATTGTTTTTCATTTTGATTATATGTGTGTGGGGGTATCTGATCATGTAATCACAGGTTCCAGTGAAGGACAGAGGTGTGGGATTTCCCCTGGCATTATAGGCAATTGTGAGCTACCTATGTAGATGCACTCAACTACTGAGCCATCTCTTCTGCCCATAGATACCAGGTATTTCTTAACAGGACACAAAAAGTAAAAGGGCAAGTCACGGCCCCGAGGAGGCTTTTGCTATCCTGTATGTACTTTTTGGATAAAGGATTCATACCAAGAATACATTAAGAACTCTTACAAATTAATATCTAAAGGATAAATAACCACTTTAAATATGGCAACAAAAACTGACATTACATGCAGATCACTGGTCATGAAAATGGGTTAAAAAATACAGTGATTGCTGGGTGTGGTGGCTTACTCCTAAATCCCAGTGCTCAAGAGGCTGAGGCTTGAGGATTGCTTCAAGGTAAAGGCCAACAGAGACTTCATAGTGAAGTCTTGCTTCAAAAATCAAATCAAAATCATGCCTGGTGTCAGAAACCTAGACAACTACCCAGAGCTAATGAAGTTATAGATCTTGGAGGCAAACCTACAACCATCATTTTACTAAATCAGGATAATCCCTAACTATGTTCTAAGTATTTGTCCTCCTACCCAGATAAATGTAGTGCTTACCCTGTATCAAGGAAATTTCCCTTTGCAGCAGACAAAGACCACCACCACAACAACAACAAACACAACCAACCAAAAGACAGAATTGTAGAGCCCAGCTTCCATGGATACATCTATAATTCATCTCTCACATTCAAGTCTTGCATCCAACGTCCAGGAAACATTTCAGAAGAGGGATTAGAAAGATTAGGAGAGCCACAGGATCAGGGAGTTTACTCTGGGGCTTTGTCTCCTAGTGATGTTAGAAGCTACACCCATAAAGTCTTACCAACATGACTGCATAAACATGATCTGAAAAAGAACAACAATAATAGACATGCCAAAGTGGACAAGGGAAACATGTGATCTCAATCCTACACAAAGTACTATAGGAATCTAAGGAAGAACAGAGCATTCCAATTGGTTATTCAATACCAATGACCAGCCCTGAAAACATGCATACAAGTAACATTACACAGACTGAAGAGGTTGTATTCATGTATTTAGGTTAAAAAAATCCATATGTGACAATTAATAAAAAAGAGGTCATTAATTTTGAAAAGAACAAAGAGGAGTATCCTGACATGTTTGGAAGGAAAAAAGGGAGAAATAATATAATTATTATAATTTAAAAAATAAAAAAAAACAGTTTTGAACCATATATTTATTAGATTGGCTAAATTTTTAAAAAATAGTTGAGAAAAACAAGTGCTAGTAAATATAATATGGAACTGGGTCTCATAACTAATTCTGCATTGTGTGTGAACCAGTTTCATTCCTTTGAAAACACCTAGGATTGGCCTATTGAAGTTAAATATTTACCTATGTTATGACTTTGAAACTCCATTCCTGGACATCTACTGATAATAAATGTATTAAAAGTCATGGACAGAATGTTCATGACTACTTTTATTTAAAAAACTTAACTGAAAGCCATTTCAAATATTTAGCAACTTAGAAAGGGCAAATAATTATGGCCTATTTGAGCAAGTTGCTTTGCTAGTTTGGATTTGAACTTGAGAGGGAGCTGCAGCAGAGAAGAGCTTGCCAGCAGTGATGGTTCATCCAGGCTGCAGTCATGGTTCTGTTCTGCTTACCCCTGACTCTAGGCTGAGGCTTGTGGCCGTGAGGATCTTGGAGCCTCTACAGAGACAAGAAGTGGCTGAAATACAGCAAAAGTTAACTTACCTATCATGAGTGATTGAGTGTGAAAATTAGATGAAATCAGCAATCACAATTAGGAAATACTTCTGTTACCACTCTTTTCTCTGAGGGGAGGCAGAGTGAGACAGGGATGAGGGAGATGGGTAGTGGTGGTACCTTTATAACTGTGCTTAAAGTCTTAGTAGGATCAATCTGGAAATATCAATTATGAATACTGCAAACCCTTTGAATCTGAGCATATTTGTGTGCTTAAGCAATGTCTAAGGATCCAACTATGAAAACTGTCATATGCAGAACTTCTATAAGGGAAAATTGTGTTCTGTGATACTGTCACAATTTATAATGATATTCCATGAGGGAATGGGAACTTTCTAAGGACAGACATAAAGTCTCAGTCTCCAACTCTAGGAATAAAGTTATTTTCTTCTCAAAAGAGAAGAAGAAGAGGAAGGAGGAGGAGGAGGGGGAAGGGGGAGGGGGAAGGGGGAGGGGGAAGGGGGAGGGGGAAGGGGGAGGGGGAGGAGAAAGAGGAAGAGGAGGAGGAGGAGGAGGAAGAGGAGAAGAAGAAGAAGAAGAAGAAGAAGAAGAAGAAGAAGAATTGGCTGTGGAGTATTCTTATATTTTGTCTTTTTCTAATGCCATCCAACGAGTCTTCATTCTCTCTTTTATGTAGATCATGCCTTCGGAGACCACATACACTATATCAAGGGCTGAAATGCAAGTGCCTTTCCACTTTGCCACCCACTTGATGGAGGCAGCATCTCCAGATGCCAGTGATGGAAAGAGATAAAAGAGGAGGGGCACAAACAGGACTTCCTGCTTCTTTCAAAAAAGGAAAAATCTCCTTATGCATATTTGGATGTCTGGATATTTTAAGTCTATTTCCTCATCCATAAGAGGAAAAGTCATGGCAGTGAGTCTGAACAGAGAATTACATACATGTATGTTGATGCATAGATGAGTTTCTTAATGTGTGTTGATATGAAGGCACCCCAGGCTTTACTTTACTCTAAAAGCTAAGTAGTATCCAAGTATGAGTCAGAAAGGAGAAGGGTTAACCACTTCATGAATAAGGAATTCATTCAAAAGACTGGTTTATAACCGGTGAGAGGAAGTTTTGAACAATTTCTCGTAAAGTTACAATAGCCCAACCTGCGAAGGAAACCCTGCCTACCTTGGAATTCCAGAGTGTTTCCTAGAGTTTGAAAGCTGGCCAAAAAATGACCAAGCATTTAAAAGAGAGTGGGGAACCTAGAGTCAAGGGCATGAATTCGTCTTCCTTCCTCCTCCCCTGATCCCTTCTCTGCTCCTCAGAGTTCAAGCTGCTCACTGCTCTTTTAAGGAAGCTAGTGGACTTCTACTATGTTTCAGTTTCCTACCAGTTTACTCTTGTTTCTCTCAGGGCCTCTCTTTCATTGTGGTCCCATGCTTGGTGCACAGGAAAGCAGTAACTTTTCATCCCAGACCCTCCTCGTTTAGTCAATTGCCTCCTCTGTCAAATGGGTATATTGACTGGTCTCCTGAAGTGGTCGCTATAATCATCCCATGGCCATGAGCTGATAGGGTTATGTAAGGCTCTGAGTTCTGTGAAAATAGCAAACATGGATTGTCGGTCTTCCTTTATGTGACACAGTGTGCTTGCTACCCAAAATATTGTTTAGTGAACAAACATATAAAAAGGAGGAAACTTCTAAGTAAATGTTTAAATGCTAATATAAACTATTTGGTGATAAAAGGAAAATAGGTCAGGAGGGATTTCTTTCATGTGAATTTCACAGAGATTCCAAGGAAGGGTAAAGAAAAGCCACCGGATGGAGTGGGTGGGAGCTGAAGGCCAGAAATGGCAAGACAGAGAGAGAACAATTGTGCTATAGAAGATAGCTCCCCCCCCCACCTTTTCTGTATGTCAACCACTCCCCATCTGTACTTTTAAGACCTAATGCAAACTGAAGTCCCTGTAGTGACCAACAGGGGGCGACCCTCCTATGAAGTTGATATTGTTATTATTGTGCTCAACCCTCCGCAGTTAGGGAAAAACAAGCTACCAGTAAGGCAAGTGCAGTCTTATCTTTGTACCACAGATTTGTAACCATGAGACCTCAACTGCTAAACATATGGTGAATTTGGAACTTTTTGTTTGTCACAGTTGCTTTGAAACAGGTTCTCACATTGCCCAGGCCTCAGACTCTTTGTGTATCTGGGGACAACCGTGAACTTCTGATCTTGCTTCTCCCAGGTACTGAGGTGACAGGTCTGAGCCACCTTGCTCTACTTCTTTGATTCTTGTTGACACTAAAGACAGCTGCAGTCTCCATGGATGTTTTGAATTTCAAACCATCGACTGATGTTAAAGTAAAATTGTGAATTGATATGAGATTCTGTAAAAGCACCCACAAGTTTCAGTCTTATCAGAACCCCCAAAGTCACTCAGAGAGTATCCCTGAAGGACGCCAGTACATCCTTACATCTACATTCATTCAGTCGGTGTGTTTTCAGTCAGAGCAGCAGGGTTGACCAGAGCTCTTGGGATCCCCCAGGGAAGCAGAAATGTAGGAAAGTGAGGACAGGGACATATAGATGACCTTTGCTAGGCTCCTGATACCTGACAGGAAATGCAGTCATCTTCACCTGCTTGTCACGACCTGTGAAGCGGGGTTGGAGATAACATCTTGTTTTGTTTCGCTTTGTTTCATTTTTGTGGGTTTTAAGACAAGGTCACCCTCTGGTGTCCTGGAACTCACTATGTATCCCAAGGAGGCTTGCACTGGGGTGATTTTTCTGGCCTCCACTTCTCAAGGGCTGATATTACAAGTGTCAGCTTCTCATCCTCACTAAGGAACAGTCTTCGGATTCTAGGTGTGGAGTGATCTTAAGAAGCAAGTTGTAGGTGCTCAGATTATGGAGACCAAAGCTGTGCATCAGAACATGTTAATGAGGAAAAGATGCAGTCATGATTACTTTGTTGTTTTCTCTACGAAGGTTGTGTAGATTTGACTTTCTTACCTGCCACACTGTGTGCTTCCAGAGAAATGACTTGCCCATGACACACTGCAAACCAATGTTAATCACACAGAACGCTACCTGTACCTGGCTGGAAAATGATTACATGAAAAGGTCCTTAGGTGTCCCCACTTCTGTTGTCTCAAAATGTTCAGCTCTCGGGAGTCAACGTTTCCCCCCCATGAAATCCCCACTGAAAACAGAAACCAGAACTATGAACTAAAAAGAAAAATATCTATTTGAATTTTTCTTCTGGTGAACTGACTTAGCTATTTTAGGACGTTTTCTTGGTAGCTGAAGCATAGCAAACAGATTTATGTTTCTTTCCCATGGAGACCAAATGTCTTCGAACAATCTGTGAAATGGCACATGTTTCAGGGAATTTACCACAAAATAACTAAAGCCACTACAGGGAATGAGAGTTGGTGACATGAGAGAGGTAGACATAGCATCTCCCTGGGGATAGAGTTCTCATGGTTTGTTGGGTGGCCTGAGAGGCTCATGGGGGAGAAAGGGGCTCTTTTCTCCATTATGGCCTGCAACTTTGAGAAGTGCACTTGGAGAAAACACAGGAAACACTGAATGTTACCACTTTGAACTGCAGGGCTGATTTTATGAGAACCAGGATGTTTCAGTGAGGAACTAAGCAGGGTTCCTCACTAATGAGCTATCGGAGTCTAGAGTAGGGAGCCACACTGCAGGTCAGGAGGACATCTGAGGTAGCCTTGACTAACAGTAGGTGATGGTTTATGCTTTGGTACAAACCATAAGTTTGGAAGACGAGGAAACTATGGATCAAAGGGGGTTGGGCATCCTCACAATGTCCAAAAGCTATCTCTAGAGGCAAGCTTCAGATCACTGCCTATGGAAATGAATCTTTTTTCCATTATCTCACTTGCCTCCTTCACTCATATGTGAGGGACGTGTCATGTGTACTTTGGCCAACCCTGCCTAAGGTGTGGAAAACACCGGGAATCCCCAGCCACACAGCCACCTTCTGAGAGGGACTGCTGCAAAAGTGCAGCAGGTCATCCCGCCCTGGGACTTCGCTTTGGGACTTCCTAATTCTCAGAGACATGTAAGCAAAACAACTCACTTTGCATAGCTGGCCTCAGAGCAGAGTGAGGTCAGAACACCATGTTCATTCTCATCTATAGCCATGGATTTTTAAATACCTCTTTTATACTCAATAAAAAAAATGAAACGTAGCTCTAAAGAAAGCAGAAGATAAATACAACAGTTCTTTTCAAAGCTATGATTCTACACTTAACAAAAATCACCATCAATAATTTGTCATTTCAGTGGGGTCAGCAGATTTTTTTTTTATTTCTCTAATAAGTCCGATGACACATGTCTCAGTCTCTGAGACCTGTGGTCTCTGATGACACTTTCCAAACCTGTTTTTCTGGCATGAAAGCCTCCATAGCTGACACATAAAAAACAAGAGTGGCTCTATTACCTTTACAGAAGCAGGTGACAAAGCTGGAGTCGGCCTGGGGACCGCTGTTTGCCATTCCCCAACACAAAGAATTAAAATTACTTCCTATATGTATAACATCAGCTATGCAATAGCATATTATGCCTTTTTACCTTCAAGTCGTGTCAAGTCTATTCTTCACCAGTTTATCCCTGGCTCCTATGTTGGAAATTGTCCTGTTCTCCATCCCCACAAGGACACTGAAATGCCTCCACTTGGAGCTACGGGGCTCATTTGATAAGAACCAGCATGTTTTAGGCACTGGGAAGCTGAGTACAGGGTACTCAGGTCTCTGAGCCCCCTTACCCTTCAATTACTCAGTCCAGATGGCTCTCCTTACCACTTCCAGCTCAGGCCCAGCTCCAAGCAGAAGGCAGAGAGTGGAGTCCATTATCTTCCCTACTGCTCCTTCCCTCTTCCCCGACTCCTCTCATCTGGATGGACTGTGAATCCCCTGACTTCCTGTTTCTGTGCTTACAGAAGGCCCCAAATGTCAGTTCCAGCTTAGCCCTGCTTTTTGCTTTTCTTTCTCCTTTTTTCCTCACTTTTACTCCACAGCTTTTGCTGATAACATTTTATTAGGTAAACATGAGATTTAATGAGCTCTGTTTATTTAAGCCTTCCCATCCGGTGGCTCTTTCATAATCACCTGATCAGAGCAGGCCATTTACAGGAATACGTAAGAAGCCAGAAGCCTTGTGGGCTACAGGGAACAATGGTTAGTATAGATTAAGCCCATTTAGTATCTTTCCATTGCGATCCTGCATCTAACTAATTTGTTACTTCAACCCAGTGTGTCATTTGTATTTTTTCCAGATACAGGATCAGTCAGATTAGGCTCAAATTATGGCTCTGTACCTGATTAAGTATAAGACCTAGGGGATATCATTACCCTTCATAAACTTTTACCTCATCTGCAAAATGGAACTAATGATGTTTTTTTTTTTTTTGTGAGTCTAAGAAATAAATAGAATTCTGATTGTTGATTCTAAATGCCAGCCTCCCCCTCCCCCTGTCACTGCCACAGATTTAGTTCTGACTGAAGCTGTTCCATCACAAATCTGCTTCGTCACAGCATGCCTTCAAAAATCCTTCGCCGCTTCTTCATTCTGCCAACTGTGACAGGATCCCTGCCTCTAGTTCTTACTTACATCTTTGTAGTTTTCTCAGTTGTCCTTTAAGCTCCTATATTTCTAATAATAAGGGGCTCAGAATCATCTCTGAACTATCACCACTCTTGCAAATATCATTCTAACACCCATTCAATGAATACTCATTTCCCCATGACTCCCCTGGAGTACTTCAGTCTTTGAAATAGTTTGGATATTAAGGATCCCCAAATGCTTGATGGCCAGTGTATACAGCTAATGAAAAATGGCATAATCTTTGGGAGGTGGGGTCTCATAGGAAAAACAGGTCACTGGGGCAGGTTCCTGAGGGAGATATTGAGCTCTCATCCCTTCCTCTCTCTGTTTCACTTCTTAGGTACCCTGAGATGAGCCGCTTTCCTTCCATCCATACTCTGACCACCACGATGTTCTTCTCCACTCCAAACAACCAGACCAAATGATCATGGACCAAAACTTCTGAAAGCGTGAACCAAAATATACCATTCTTCCTTGTAAGCTAATATTTTTTTGATACTTTTTACAGCAAGAGAAAGCTGACTGGTCTAGTTCTCTAGTAAATGCTTACTGGATTGAGTGACTTGTGTCTTAGGGGCTATTAGACACTTGAGAACAACCTGGATCAAACAAAACCTGCCATTCCTCTCCAGTAACTTACAATTTAGCTTCTGATTTGTGCTTTTCTAATCATTGACAGCCAGGGGCTCCATTCCTAGACTATATGCCTCAGGAATACTAAGGTATCATTTCATGTATCATAAAGCCTCATGTGAGACAAGATTAGTTACAAAAAAAGACATTATTATGGAATGGCTACATGTCAGGCTTCCTACGGGAAGCAAGGACCTCCTTGAGGATAGATAGTATCTGGTTTATGAGTATTCCCCATGTGCAGCTTACACAGAGTTTTGATACCATAAATTCTAGGTGAATATGGCAGGAAACTGACCTGTTTTGTCTCATGACCCCCCCCACCCCACCCCCTTTCCTTAATTCTCACCAAAGACAACAGAATTCAGTGAAAAGATAATCAGCAGATGGTGCAAAAAGTTGAGTATCACCATGAATGAGGAATATTCTATCCTATTTCCTGGAAGAGCTGAGGTCATGAGTTACTAAAATTGGTGTGTTTTAACAATGATTAATAATAACCACCACTTCAGACAGTCTATTCACATATTCGTCATCTGCTAACTGAGGAGATGAAGTACATTTGAGCCTCAGTTTCCTTTTCAGTAGAATAAAGTACTGAGGGACAGCAAAATAAAGTGAGATAAAGTGCATTTTAGTACCTCTTAGTACTTACTTAGTCATGTAAGGAGTGACAAGTATTCATCTTCTGTAATTCTTCCAATAATCCAGTATTATAGCAATAGTAAACCTTTTTCTTTAATTACAGTCTATTTTCCTTCTAATTAAAGCCATAGTTTCTTATTTTAAGAGTGGCATGCCTATTGGATTACCTCAAAGAAATCTGAGCTCTCTCAATGTATAATCTGGTGTATAATAAGGGACTGTGGGACGGTCCTTAAAAATGTTAACTGGGCATGTGTTAAGTATATCTGGGTGGGGTTTTTTCATTGACCAATATTTATGTAAGCTGGCCACATACTAAGCATTATATTGGAGAAGGGATATGTAAGTGATCAAATCCCTGTCTTCATGGATTTGGGGTTCTACTAAAGGAAAGTATCTAAATGATAAAGGAGAGAAGCATACATGTGATATGAGAGTATAGAAGCTGGAAGAAAATAGAGGAGAAACAGCATGATGTAAGGCGATAGTAAGCTGTCCTGGACCACAGTGTCCACCTGCTTCTGACTCTCTAGTACTGAGATTAAGGCATATGCTACAACAGCTGGTCTCTTGTTCGCTGGTTTTCAATATTTAGTCTTGGAACTTTTCATATAGTTATGCAATGTATCCTTCTCATCGTTTGAGAGTTTAAATACCCGAATCTATTTTGATTAAAGCCAATCTCTACTCCTTCCAATGTGCCCGTCACTTTCCTCCCAACTTCATGTACTGTTTTTTGAAACCCACTATATCTGCTTAATGACTCCAGTGAGTGCAAGGTCGCAGGACCAGAGTTTTGAGTTGGCAACACCAGAACACTCAGGAAAATGAGAGTCCTTTCCATAGCAAGGCCCTGTATGTCAACAGAGGTCTTATGCCCTGCAAGCCAGTCCTGATCTTGAACAAGTTATTTGACATTTCTCTGCCTCCGTTTTCAAGTGGCGAAGGACTCAAGACTCAGACAACCTTTTCAAATAGTGTTTTGACATGTAGCATTGGCTGGGTGGCCTGATATTCTTATATCTCAAGGCTCTCTTCTAATACATGTCTCAGCCTCCAGAGTGCTGGGATTAGAGGCCTGTATCACTGAGCAATCTGACTAGAAAAAGGGATCTATGTGTGCCCTAGTTTCTGTGTTGGTAAGTACACAAAGCCATTTTTGCACCCAAACACCTTGAATCAAGAGATTGTGATCTAGGCCACATGGGGCCCTAAAAAAATGAAAGGTTTGCTCAAGTTCAAAGAACCTTCTGGAATCTAACAGAGTGTACAAGTTGTATATATGTGCATACACATGTTTAGGACTGTATTCCTCCTTTAAGAAGCAACCCTATAGAACTTACTTTAAAGTTGTTCATCACTGTTCATAAGGGTTAGGAGCCACTGACTTAAAATGAAACTAGAAACCTAAATTTATAGGGAAGCAATAATATTAACTTCTATATCATAAACCTCTTACTATTTGTGACAGAGCCATTATTCTCACTTGAGCTCAAGATAAGCAGCTACACTAGGCAGAGTACAAACCAGTGTACCTCACTAATTCTAACACTGTGGTCCTGGCCCTTACCATTGGAGGGTATTTCTGTTTGCCACCTCCGCTTCAACTGCACAAATCAAGGGCAAGGACCACAGTCTGACCTTAAACTATTCAACTCCACTTAATTACCCATTGTAGTAGAAGCACATAAATACAGGATGTCCCTTTGCTCTGCCATTCTGCTTTGCATCATTATCAGAAAGACAAATGTAATTCATGTCCAATTACTCACTCACCGCAAGGTCAGAATATTTATTTTTATCATGCTTGTGATTTTTAGGATTAGTGCTATCAGTATTTATTCATGGCTAACCTAAACCAAACATCCTGTTGGTATCTATGAATTGCCATATAGTTATTGTCGCAGGTATGCTGAGTCATAAAGCAAATAAGAAGTTTATGAGTTGACAGGGAAAAGGCTATAAGAAGGTAAAGATAAGTTTCCCCGGGTAATCACAAGCGTCTTGCAAAATAGACGCATTGTTTATTTATATTGTCCATTTATTGAACAGTGGGTACTTGGGAAACTGAAACTAGCCCAACTAGTGAGGATTAAACAAAATTCACATCATTAATTTCAAAACGTGCTGCTGGGACATTTTGGTTCAATTTATGTATGGCTCATTTTAGCAATCATTTTTCTCTTGCTAGTCGAGAAAAGCTTTGTCCAGCTCTCAGACAAAGACAGAAATAGGAGAGGCCGAAAAAGAAAGGAAACTCTTACTGGCGAGGTTAATTTGCTCAGAAATCTGGAGTAGCATGAACTGATGTCCTAGCAGAACTTCTGTATTCAACTCTGATATTCCTGTAGAGTGGCAGTCTTGACAAGGAGAACCCAGACCATTCATTAGCTGTAGCAATATATATTTGGTTCATGTCTTTCCTTATTCACATCCAGCTGATCAAATATATTTTATTATCTTTGGTCCCTCTCATCAGATGGTGCTAGCAAACTGCCTGAAAATTTCACTAATTCTCGATCTTTGCAGAGGGCATTGTTATAGGTTATGCCTGCTTTTCAAATCATTTCCTTTCTCTAGCTATCTGTAATAACAGAGTCAAGAGGTGTGTGTAGATGTATGTGTGTTCATGTATATTTTTCTTAACCTGTTTCCTTGTTCCTCTTGGTATCTTCATATATATTAGTAGGCTGTAAAACAGCCTTCTAGTCAAGGCTCATGATGAGAGAGGAGCTATTGTAATTGGACAAATATTTTTTCCTCTGAGCTTCTGTTCTTACACACATGAAAAGAGAGCATAAACCAACTGGTTTCTGTGGTTTCTTCCCATTCATCAGTCTATACTTCACTAATAGTCTACCTACCTTCAATAGGGCATGCTGCCATACCTCATGTGCCAGATAGTTCTCCTTATCAATATGATAAGCCTAAAATAGGGGCAACGTGAACAAATTTTTAAGAATCTTTAGTTGAGGGCAAATGAAATAAGAATCCTCATTGCAACAGTGTGTCCAAAGGACTAAAGTTGATTAGGCTTTAGATCTCTGTTCTCATAGATCAAATGTCACGGGGAGTTAGGGAAATGGCTCAGGGATAGAGTGCTTGGTCCACAGCATGAGGATGCGAGCTTGGATAGCCTGCACCCACAGGAAGCTGGACATGGAAGCATGCATCTCTAAACTAGCTATGGGACTTTGGAAGGATAGAGACAAGAAAGCTCCAGGGGATTACTGACCAGCCAGTCTAAGCCGTACACTGGGTTCCAGATTCAGCGAGAGACCCTATCTCATAAAATAAAGTGAACAGTTTGATACACAAGAAGACACATAGTCATTAAGTGAACACAAACCAAGGTGCGACAGGACTTATAGCTACTACGGGAAAGGTAAAGGAAAACTTTACCTTGGAAATGATGGTGATGCCCTTGATATTTAAAAAAAAAATACGTGAAAAAGATAAAATACTTATGTATTTGTTAAAATAAAAAGCTATACCGGTGACAAGGGTGGGGATCATTCCTGAACTAGGAATGTTTAACTCTGTCTAAGGAAGGGCTTCACAGACAGTACTATGGGAAACATGAATGGGCCGTAGCAGCTGGTGTGACATGGCCTTGACAGAATGCTTGCTTGCTGGCTGACAAGTGACACAAGCAGTACAGAGTGGTGGGTGTCATCCTGTGTTTTGTGACACCCAGAGGACATCTGGTAATGACTGCAAGTAGTTTTGGTTTTCACAGTTCTCAGAGGCCTGAGAGCTAAGACTCCTGTGATGCCTAAGACAGTTCTTCACTAGCAAATAACTATTCAGGACAAAAATGTGTCAACGTTGAGAAAATCTGAAGAGTTTGATAAAGATGTTTAACTCCTCACATCTTTAGAGCTATGGAGAGAATTTGAAATTGACCGAGCCAAACAAGGTCTGTGTAAGAAATTGTTTTTCAAGTAACATTTTCCAAGAAAGGCACCAGCAATGCGGCTGGGGATCAAGGGAGTAGAAAAGAGAGGTAATAAAAAAAAAAAAGCATTAATGTTATATATGCATGGGAATACCAAAATAAAATCCATTATCTTGTGTGTTAACCTTAATTTTTTTAAAGAAAATAAAACTACTTTTAATGGCTTGTCAAAATATAGTTTTACAGACATACAATACTAGATGAGTATGAAAAAGAGTATATCAATGCATTGGAATTTTACATGAATGTATAAGAGAAGTTTTAAGATCGGTGAAATGACCCGTTTTGGTTTGCTTTATGTGTTTGATGTGTTTTTTTTTTTCTTTATTTACCCAACAATTTCAATGCCTAGGTAGCACTTTTAAATTCAGAAGCAGAAGACGAATCGAAGGTGAATTTTTAAAACCTAGTGCTCTTGAGAACCGAAGGGCGCATGGTAATAAGAGCAGAAGTGTTAACATAGTTTAGCTGGCAAGCATAAGGAGAGACAGGTCTACTCACTCACTCCCAGGCAGAATGTATATTGTTATGACCTCTTTGGAAGACAATGTGGCAATACAACAGGGCCTTAAAATATTCATAGCCTAGGACCCAGTCATTCAAACTAGGAAACTAGCCTAAGGAAATAATAGGTGCAAAGATGTTCATTTAAGCATGATTTACAGTGGTAAAAAATTGCATTATAATGACTATGGATAGAAATCAGCCCAAATGTCTAGAAATATCAGAATGTTATATTAAATTGTGCTAATTCCATGTGATCCAGTACAAGGTCACTGAAGACAATATCTAGAGTGATTGTTATGAGATATGAAACTTACAACACACAGCTAGCTTTATAAAGGGGTCTAAATATGTGAACTGATATGTGATGGTTGCAAAACATAAGCTTATAAAAGAATCTAGAAACTTGGAAAGACTTATGGTAAGATTTTAACACAATGTAACCATCTTTCAGACATAAAATATAAGTAGTTTTTCTCCTTTCTTTACATCTTCTGCCATTACATAATTATAATAAATAAACAGTACAATTCTTATACCCAGACAAAAGCTCTGGGGAGACATATCAGTTCCAAATCTCAGTCTGATACAGTTATCCATTTGGGAAATAGCATCTCATTTAAGTCAGCAATCATTTTGAAGACAGAAACCATCAGGATCATTTTTAAAGGGAAAAACATCTTAGGCCTGATATTCTACCTTTGTTTGCTTCAGATGTCCTCTCTGACCACCTCTAATTATGTTCTCTGAATTCCACCATGTTTTCATGCATTGTGTATAGCCAGTGTATGCCACAAAATATTTGTACACTAAATGAATGGGTAAATAAGTGAATAATTTACCCAAGATGATCAGTAGAGTCAGTCAGCCTGGTAGGCTCAACTTCAAAGTCAGTGTTGACAGCAACTGCTCCAGATAAAGGGTAGAGAAGGCCAAAGTCCATCCTTCAGCACTTTGCCTACTGCAGGGCTTATTGTTGGGACTGGGTGGTGTCTAGCCTGGAAGTTATATATTTATTCAGCCATAAAGGTGTGAATGCCTTCAAAGTACAGCATGAGGTTTTCTGTGTGAACAGTTCTTCAATGCTTACCACAGCAGCTGGTAACAGTTATGATTCTTGCTTTCCTTTGAAATTTCCTATTTGTTTACTTACCAAGGCATTGCTACTCTGGAATAAAGGAGTGAATGGGGAACTCCGTTTGTAAAAGGGAAAGCTGATATTGACAAGAATCTGAGCTATGTGTAGGTGATAGTCCTTCTACAAGGTTCTGTTAGGTTGGGATGATTTAAAAGCAAGCTTTGGCTGGCTGGTCATAAAAGGGGCTAGATTATAGAGGGGATTTACACAGCCATTACTGTGGTCTTTGCCAGTGGGTTACAATGCTTTAGTGGTCCCTGGATATTTAAGATTAATGTCTGAATCAGCAATGTTATTGTTGCAAGACACCTAGGTGATGGGAGCCATTTGATGTAGGAATTTTTAGCTCCTATCAGAATGTAAAACAGTCTACAAGAACACTAATGACCATGGCTTGCAGCTGCTCTCAAAATAGGTTAAATATCCTGTTGATTAGAGGGTTTTTTTTCCTTGGCAGCTAGAATGTATAAATCAGTCTAGAGATGCTTTTGCTCACCCAGGTAACACGACCAAAATGGGGATTAAACACATTTGCTCATTCAGAGATGAGAAACTAAAATCACCAGTCTAGAGGAAAGCAAATAATCACAGAGAATCTACTATGTAAATGACTACTTCCTCAATCAAGGATGCAATTAAGGGATTTTTCTATGTACTAGAGAAACAGTTCTACAATGTTCTATGCAAACAGTGTATTTCTTCCTTGTTGTTTCTATTGAGATCGGTGATCGATTAAGGAAATGAAGGATTTGTTTCTTAGTCTTTACCAAATTAATTTGGTTAACCAGCAATTTCCATATAACTGCATGAGGAAATCATGAAGAAGACAAAGTGATTTTTCTAGCAGGAATGTTCTTTTGGCCAAGATATCTGTGCAAATTCTCCTATAAGGTCAAGATAAGGTGTGTCTATTAACAAAATAATTTTGAGAACAAAACCATCCAGTCAATGGGATCAATGCCTCAATTCTTCCTCTTTAAAACCTGAAATAAGAAATCATAACACCATCTCATGAGAGGCAGTATGGGGACTCAGATATGGGGGTGGTTGTCTCAAATGTCCCAAATGAGCACACAGAACATTAAGGAATTCATCAAAAAAAAGTCCCTCTTGAGGATAATATTGAGATTTGAAGGCTATTGTAGACTGTTGGGATACTTAGCTAGGAAAATATGCCAGTATGTAAGAAAATCATGTACAGTAATTGTTAACACCAAACTCTCTTTTAGAACTCCAATAAAGCAGACAAGACTACTGTATGAAATTCCTTTTATTCCCTAGACAGATGGTTGTTCTTAAAGGCCAGAAGAGATTATTAGAAGAGGGTAGTAGATCCCTTGGAGCTGAGTTAGAGTCGTGTGAACCATGAGACATGGGTGCTGAGAATTCAGGTCCTCTAAAAGAACAGCAATCTCTCTTTACCACTGAGTCTTCTTTCCAACTGTGGGTCTTTCTATTTTGAAGGTAATATCCACATTTACAGAGAAAGAACTAATTAAACCTCTATGGCTCTACCTCTGTGGAACCAAGCTTCATTCTAAAACTTGAATGCCTGAGTCAATCCTTCTCTCTAGTGAAAACTGGCAGACCAGAAGAATAATGTAGGGATTAAAATTCCATGTACCAGGAATTAAAATTGATACCAGGCCAATGTCACAAATCCAGAAAGACAAACATAATCCAAGGTATAGATAACCTGGTAACCTATTATTAATTCATCATATAGACATTTGTGAAGCATCAGAGATGGTGTTAAGTTTCATATTCAGTGAAGAGATAGGAAGGTGTCTGTGGTCCAAGCAGATTAAGATAAGAACTCCATAGAAAGGATATGAAGGCTATTCCCAAGTCATAGGTGTAAAGTGGAAAGAAATAAAGCATAATAGACTGAAAAGTTTCTTCAGTATTTGGAAATACACGAACTTTGGTTAAGATAGTGTTTGGGACAAGAAGCATAATCGTAGCCAAGAAGTTAGTTTATTGTCTCTGCAGACATTGGGATATTTGGAATTTTCCATGCACACAGAAACAAAGACTGACGTACACATGTTGGCATACACACACAGCAGATGCATTACCCATCTCTCTTCTAAGTACATGAGAAAGTATGCAAAAACAGAGTGCGAGCTTGGGAATTAGGAAAACCAACTTCGAGTCTCATATTTGTTTGGGAGCTAGTTGGCTTTAAATATCAGTTTTACCCTTTCTGGGAAAACTTGGGAGTTGTGTAAAGCTAAGTAGAAACGTACAGAGAATGTGCCTAAAGTAGAGGGTTTAAGGTGTGGTTATTGGCTAATAAACAATTTTTTCTTTATATATGCTTTGAAAGATGACCCATCCTAATGTTATTTTTAGTACAGACACAAAATACTGAAAATAAGAAAAAGGGCAGAAAGAAAAAAAAGGAGAATAAAAGAGGAAAGCTAAATCTGCAGATAAATTTGGTCCAAACCTCTTCAACATGGGGAAAGGGCCTTACAGTGGACATTCAATCCTTTCCTCATAAATGGGAGTGGTCAGTAATGCCAAGTGATTAATTTTAGATTGCCAGCAAAAAAGAACATAAATAGCAGGAGGAAAAACCATTCATCATCAAGCACTATTACAAGCACTGTTAACTTGGTGTATCTGCAAGTCTGTGTGACATTTTGCTGGGTGGAAAGGTTAGAATTTTGGCCAATGTCTAGGGCTCGCTTGTGTCTTAGAATAGTAATTTAGAAAGCCCAGCAAGTTTGCCAGACTTTGTGGTACATGCCTGTAGTTCCAGCAGTTGAACAGTTGAGGCTAATGCAGGAAGATCACAAGCTTGACCACCAGGCCTATAAAGGGAGAGCCATCTTAAAAAGGAGGGGTAGGCTCACACTTCATTATTCACTTGCTTGGGGGGGGTGGTTTCTCTCTCTCTCTCTCTCTCTCTCTCTCTCTCTCTCAATCTCTCTCTCTTTCTCCAATATTCCAGAGACAGGGATATATATATATATATATATATATATATATATATATATATATATAACCTATTTTTTCAGGTAGAAAAAGAGGTTAATGAACCAAGCTAGTGGGAACTCATGAACTTTTAACAACAGCTGTGGAGCTTACATGGGACTGGACTAGATGCTCTGCATAAGCAAAACAGTTGTGTAGCTTGGTCTGTTTAAGGGGCTCCTGGCAGTGTGATCAGGATCTATCCCTGGTGCATGAGCTTGCTTTTTGGACCCCATTATCTATGGTGGGACACTTCACACAGCCTTGATGCAGGGATGAGGAGCATGGACCTGCCTCAACTGAACGTACCAGGCTTTCCTGACTCCCCTGAGAGGCCTTTCCTTATAGAAGGATGGGAGGGGTGCTGGGGGAAAGCAGGGAGGAGGGATAAGAGGGGGATCTGTGGTTGGTAAATAAAATGAAAAAAAAATGTCTTAATAAAGAAAAAAAGAAATAGAAGTTAATAAAATCATATGTTGTCTGCTTTTTGATAGTAGATATAATTATCCCCATCTTAGAGACAAGAACACTGAAGCTGGGAGAGGAACATTCTGTGACCTGAAAGTGGTCATTCTGTGTCTGAACTCAGCTGACCAAAGACTGTCCTGTTAATTATTGCATTATCCTGCCTTCCAAGGACTCACCCGGGTCAATGACTGCCTGGGGAAAGCAGGTTCTCTGCTCTTCCCTCAACAGCACACCGCTTGGTAGCAGCCTGTGGTCACAAATGAAACTGGACATGACCTTCGTGGAAGAAGGTCTACATTCCTTTGCTGAGATTTCACAAGAGGAAATGATGAGGCATTTTTCTGAGTGTTGAAACTGGTCTCTTTGTCCGTGAACACCGGCACCGACAAAAGGAATGCTTTGAAAAATTCCTCAAAGGTAAAAGGTAGGCTTTCTTCTCCTGAATTTCTGATGTAGTCCCAAAAGGAAATGGAAGCTTGCATAATTCAGGCCCAAGTGACTCTTCTATCAGTCTTAACTGCAAATCTGGGCCACATTTTTTTTCTTTACTAATTAGTTAAATACTTAAGCTCCTGAGTCATTAGGCTGTCTACCAGTCACTGCTTGTTCTAGCTCTTCCACCCTTCAGTGGAACTTGTACGGAATTAGGCACTCCAAAGATCCGACATTCAAGTAGTGAAAAGGAGCCAACAGTGAAATCAATCACTGCAGAGAAGGGTGGACAAGTGAAAGCTTTAGGAACTACTGAGGGTGAGTCAGGGCCTTCATCTAGGCTGCCAACAGAGAGAAGAGAGGAGGATTTCTTGTGTTCATTTTTAAATGTAACGACTCTTCTTCCAAAAATCCAAATTTCACCCTGGTCAGATCCTGTGTTTACTGTTGCATTATGGAGCACAGCTCTGTTTAACCTGCTCTTTGGGAATGCAGCCAGATTGCTGTAGGCACTGTTGGAGCCAATTGCAAAGCAGGGTAAAAACCTTTTCTAGGTGGCTAATGGAGAAAAACAGAAATTGTCAAAGCTTTGTGGCCACTGAGAATCAATCATACACTTCTGGAGGCAAGACAGGACTTCAGCTCTAGGGGGTCTCAGAAGGTGGGAATATTGCTATCTCTAAAAAAACATTGTCTTCAACATAGACTATTTCTCTTTACATTACTCAGTACCATGCTTAGCCCCAAGCTCACTTAATAACTGTCATGTGAACCTCAGGATGAAAACTATGTCTGCTATTCTCTAGTTATAGATAGATAGTTAGATGATGATAGATAGATAGATAGATAGATAGATAGATAGATAGATAGATAGATAGATAGATAGATGATAGATACACACACATACATACATACATACATGATAGATAGATATATACATAGATACATGATAGATAGGAAAATGATTGATATCATTTTATTTTAAAACAAAATGATGGAAGCCAGGAAGCAGAATGTGAACAAAGACAACAAATGAATAGATGTGCCACAGATAGTGGTAACAGACCCTTCATTCCATGGAAGAATGAAGGTTTTGTTTGAGCGGCTTGCTCAAGAAATAAGAACAAGCCTGAGCCTCCCCATTGTGCATCCCAAACCTCTTTTCAGGTGCACAGTGCAGGCAGCTACTCCAGCCCTGGCAGATGTTACCATATTTGTAGAACATTGACACTTTGGTTAAGGGTGACTAAGAGAGAATGCCTATGTTGGTTAGAAATTAGTCAGATGGCATTTCCTTAAGCTTTGCTTTCATTTCTCAGTGAAAGGTGGATGCATTTGGTTTTCCTGTCATATCATTTCAGTAATAACCCATGGTTATAGCACAGTTTTTAGAAGCCTTTAAAAATAGAACTTACAATGAACATTGGGATATAAGTGGTAGACCTTCAGTATGGGATATTAAGAAACCTCCTTACAAGTCCTAGATATTGACTTAAGCCCATGTGAAATGAGGACCTATGATCAGATATGCCTTGTGTCTCCACCCTACCCAGAATTCTTTAGGCCTCTATGTCCTCTTGTATCTTTCTCTAAGCCCATTTCTTACATGTCTCTGCTGTGCTTGGTCTTGAAGATTCAGTATTCTAATAACTAAAAACTCAGTGTTCAAGTTACAAGGACCCAATGAACCAGACCAGTAAGATCACAAAGCCTGTCTTTGTTCTTATCATCATGGAACCATGATCTAGTGGAAAACACAGACACTAAAACTTTGGACAACACATGCCATAAATGCTACCAAACATTGTGAAAGTAGTGTAAACAACAGAGTATAAGAAGTTTAAAAACTTACAATAACATAACAAAAAATACAGGGAGTTGGGTGACTCATCTTAGAGTAATGTTCTAGATGTCTTAAGAGGAGGCTTCTAAGCTGAGATGAAAAGGGATGAAAAAGAAAAAATAGCTAGCCATTTATAAGGTGGATGGTATGGAGGCTGAGTTTTATGTTCTCAGCATTGGGAAAGAAAGAACAAGAGGGCTGAGTATTCAAGTCCAGTGATGATTTAAGAGACCCCTTAATCACAGACAGTAAAAGATGGTGGAAGTCAGGTTGAGAGGAAACAAAGAAGATGTTTTTGGTTAGTATTGTTGAGAGGTATGGATAGGATTTTTCCATGCACAAATACATGCATAGTCTCACTGGGGTAAGTGTCTATGTTAGGTGTTTGGTGGAACAAGGGTAGAAGAGTGAGGAGGGCAGGAACTCACACGAGAGCTCACAGGGAGCTCATAATTCATGGCACAATTTGAGACAAAACCCAGATGCTCAAGCTAGAGTGATGTGATGCAGATGGGTTCTTTTGGTGTCATGACACAGGGAGGTATCTGTGAGTCTGGAGCAAGGAAGCTTCCACAAAGGACAGAGTCTTTAAGCTAGGTCACAAGAGACAAGCCCTAGACCCAGAAGAAGAGAAGGGGAAATCCAGAAATGGCAAGACCAGAGCAAGTGTGGTGAGAGAATGAATGCTGGGGAAAACCAGATAGGCTGCCTGTAGATGTTTTCCTCTTTCTGTTTCTCCAGACCCAGTCCCTCAGTCTTGTTCCTGGTGCTACAGCAGAACACCAGATGAAGTCTTCCTTCCATGCTGTCGACATCTCCTGTGTGTATCATACACCATCGCCTCCTAACCTCACTCTTCCAGCTCATATCTGGATCTCATCCTCCAACACCAGCAGGCATTCCCTATGAACACAGCAGCTGAGCAGGCCATTAAAACAGGCAACACATACTCATCACAATCTCCAAAAAATCTGGAGAGAAAACAGAAACCAAGGAACAAAACACTAATCCAATAAAGACAAATCTAGAAATTGGTACCAAGACCTATAATAATCCCAAATCCAAGTGCCTATATGCTAGCCTGAGGACACAATAACAGCCAGGAATTATATTTCCACTGGAGCCCAGCTATCCTGAATATTCCAACTTAGAAGAAAAAGACCTTAACACCAACTACATGAAGAAGATAGAGGCCCTTTCAGAGGAAATAAATCCCTTATAGAAATCAAGAAAAACATAAACAACTGTAGGAAGTTAATAAATCCCTTAAATAAAGTCAAGAAAACACGAACAAATACTTGAAGGAAATTAATAAAATGTTTTAAGACCTGAAAATGGAAATAGAAGCAATGAAGAACACACAAATTGAGAAAAGTCTAGAAATGAAACATTTAGGAATTCAAACAAGAACTCCAAAGGGAAACTTCCCCAGCAGAATATAAGAGATGGAAGAGATGATTTCAGGCACTGAAGTTACAATTGAAGAAATAGATACATTGGTCAAAGAAAATGTCAATTCTAAACATCTCCTGACACAAAACATGCAGGAAATATGAGATACTATAAAAAGATCAAATCTAAGAATAATAGAAATACAGGAAGAAGAATCTCAGCTCAAAGGCCCAGAAAATATTTTCAACAAAATCATACAAAAAAAAATTTCCTAACCTAAGGAAGGACATGACTATATAGGTCCAAGAAGCATACAGAGCACCATATAGATTGGACCAGAAAAGAAAGTCCCCTCACCACGTAATAATCAAATTATTAAACATACAGAACAAATAAAAATATTAAAAGCTGAAATGGAAAAAGACAAAGTAATACATAAAAGCAGACCTATTAGAAATATACCAAACTTCTTGATGGAGACTCTGAAAATCAGAAGAGCCTGGTCAGATGTGTCACAGACTCTAAGAGAGCACAGATGCCAGCACAGACTACTATACCCAGCAAAACTTTCCATCACCATAGATGGAGAAAATAAAATATTCCATTATAAAATCAAATTTAAATAGTATCTACAAATCCAGCCACATAGAAGGTACAATAAGGAAAACTCCAGCCAAAGGAGGTTAACCACAGCAATGAAAACACAGAAAATAACTAATCTCACACCAGCAAAACCAAAAGAAGGGAAACACACATACACACACACATACACACACATACATACACACAAACACACACACATATACACATCATTTCCTCTACCACTAACAAAATAACGGCAATAAAAAAATCATTGATTATTGGTATCTTTCAATATCAGTGGTCTCAATTCCCTAATAAAAATGCATAGACTAACAGAATGTACATGCAAACAGGATCCATACTTCTGCTGTAACCAAGAAACACACCAGAATATCAAGGATATACATTACCTCAGGGCAAAGGGTTACCAAGCAAATGGACTTAAGAAGCAAGCTGGTATGACCATTTTAAAATCTAGCAAAATAGACTTCCAACCAAAACTAATCAAGAGATGGGGAAGGATGTTCCATATTCATTAAAGAAAAAACCCATCAATATGACATTTAAATTCTTAACATCTATGCCTCAAACACAAGGGAACCCAAGTTTTTAAAACAAAAACAAAAACACTACTACAGCTTAAATCACATATTGACCCTTACACACTGATAGTGGAAGATTTCAATCTCCCACTCACACCAATGGAAAGATGATCCAGACAAAAACCAAACAGGAAAATACTGGATCTAACCAACATTATAAGCCAAATGGAAGTAACATATGCATAGAACATTTCACCAAACACAAAAGAATATGCCTTCTTCTCAAAACCTCTCAGAACTTTCTCCAAAATTGACCACATACTCAGACACATAGCAAGTCTCAACAGATACAAAAAAAAAAATTGAAATAACCCCAACATCCTTTCAGATCACCATGGATTAAAGCTTGATATCAACAACAACAAAAACAACAGATAGCTTACAAACTCTAGGAAACTGAAGAGATCTTTACTGAATGAAAAAATGGGTCAAGACAGAAATGAATAAAGAAATTAAAGACTTCCTAAAACTCAGTGAAAATGAATACACAGCACACCCAAGCTAATGGGACAAAATGGAAATTGTACTAGGAGGAAAATTCATAGTACTGAGTGCCTTCATGAAGAATCTGAAGAGATCTCAAAGCGGCAACTTAACTGTACACCTGAAAGCTCTAGAACAAAAAGAAGTAAGCACAGCCAACGAGAGTAGATTCCAAGAAAAGAATTAAACAGGGTTGAAATTAATAAAATAGGAAGAATGAGAACAATACAAAGACTCAATGGGACAACAAGCTGGTTGAGAAAATCAACAAAACAGCTTGTCCAAACTGATGGGAACTAAAAGATGGGAAGAAAATATTCCAAATTAATAAAATCAGAAACAAAAAGGAAACAGACATGGAGAAAAATCCAGAAAATCATAAGGACATACTTTAAAAACCTGTACTCACAAAAAGGAAACAGACATGGAGAAAAATCCAGAAAATCATAAGGACATACTTTAAAAACCTGTACTCCACAAAATTGGAAAAAATTAAAAGAAATGGATAATTTTCTCAGTATAGATCACTTACCAAAGCAAAATCAAGATCAGATAAACGATTTAAATAGATCTATAAACCCCCAGTGAAATAGAAGCAGTCATGAAAAGTTTCCCAACAACAACAAAAAAAAGCCCAAGGCCAGATGGTTTTAGTGCAGAATTCTACTAGACTTTCAAAGAAGAGCTAATGCCAATAACCAAACTATTTTACACAATAGAAATAGAGGAAACATTGCCCATTTCCCTTAGGAACATAGTGCAAAAATACTCAGTACAATACTTGCAAACCAAATGAGAGGAAATGTCAAAACATATCATCTGCCATCATTAAGGGGGCTTCCCTCCAGATATGTAGGGATGGTTCAAAATATGAAAATCAGTAAATGTAACCTACAATATAAACAAACTGAAAAAAAAAACTAACTACATGACCATCTTCTATTAGGTGCAGAAAAGGTATTTGACAAAATCTAATATTTCTTCAAGATAAAAATACTGGAGACATTAGGGATACAAGGAACATACCTAAACATAATAAAGACAATTTTCAACAAGCCTATAGCCAATTTCAAATTGAATGGGGAGAAACTCAATGCAATTCAACAAAATCAAGAACAAGACAAGGTTCCATTCTCTCCATATCTACTCAATATAGTTCTTGAAATTTTAGCTAGAGCAATAAAACAATTGAAGGAGATCAAGGGGATAAAAATTGTAAAGGAAGAAGTCAAAGTCTCATTATTTTCAGATGATATGATAGTATACATTCGTTAGCCTAAAAATTCCCCTAGGGAATTCTTACAGCTGATAAACATGTTCACTGAAATGGTAGGATACAAGATTCATTCAAAAAAAATCAGTAGAAAAACAAATGAGAAAGAAATCAGGCAAGCAACACCTTTAACAATAGCCTCAAATAATATAAAATATCTTGGGTGAACTCTAATCAAGCAACTGAAAGACTTGTATAATTACAAAAAAAAACAAAAAACAAAAACCTAAGACACTGTAGAAAGAAATTGAAGGAAGTATCAGAAGATGAAAATTTTCCATGCTCATGGATCAGTAGGATTAATATAGTAATATAGTGAAAATGGCCATCCTCTCAAAAGCAATCTACAGAATCAACGTAATCTCCATCCAAATTCCAACACAGTTCTTTACAGACCTTTAATGAACAATACTCAACTTCATATAAAAAAATAAAACAAAACAGGATTTCTAAAACAATCCTGAACAACAAAAGAACTGTTGGAGGTAGCACCATCCCTAATTTCAAGTTGGACTCCAGAGGTATAGTAATAAAAATCACATGATATTGGCATAAAAACAAACGAGTTGATCAATAAAATTTAATTGAAGACCAGACATAAATCAAAACACAATTAGGCACCTGGTTTTTTTTTTTTTTTATAAAGAAGCCAGAAGTACACACTGGAAAAAAGAAAGCATCTTCAACAAACGTGCTGGTCAGACTAGAAGTCTGCCTGTGTAGAAGAATGCAAATAGATCCATATGTGTAACCCTGCACAAAACTTAAGTCCAAGTGGATACACTGAACCTGACAGTAGAGAAAGTAGGGAATAGCCTTGAATGCATTGGCACAGGAGACAAATTCTGAACAGACCATCAGTAGCTCAGACATAAAGGTCAATAATAAATGGGACCTCATGAAACTGAAAAGTTTCTGTAAAACAAAGGACACCATCAATCAGACAAAGCAGCAGCCTACAGAATGGGAAAAATATTTTTACTAACTCAGCTGATAGAGGACTAATATCTAAAATATACAAAAAACCTCAAGAAATTAGGTATCAAAAAAGCCAAATAATCTAATTTAAAAATGGGATACAGATTGAAACAGAATTTTCAGTAGAGGAATATCAAATGGCTGAAAAACACTTAAAGAAATACTCAACATCCTTTGTCACAACGGAAATGCAAATCGCAATGACTCTGAGATTCCATCTTAACACCTGTTAGAATGGCTAAGATCAATAACACAAGTAACAGTTCATGCTGGTGAGGATGTGGAACAAGAGAAACACCCCTCCATGGCTAGTGGGAGTGCTATTTCCAATCTTGGTCTCAACAATTCTCCCTCATACAGACCCTCCTCTTTCTCACCAATTGGACTCCTGGAGCTCTACCTGGGGCCTGGCTGTGGATCTCTGCATCCAGTTCCCTCAGTCATTAGATGAGATTTCTAGCACAACAATTAGGGTGTTTGACCATCCTATAACCAGAGTAGGCCAGTTCGGGCTGTCTCTCGACCATTGTCAGCAGTCTATTGTGGGGGTATCTTTGTGGATTTCTGTGGACCTCTCTAGCACTTTGCTTCTTCTTATTCTCATGTGGTCTTCATTTACCATGGTCTCTAATTCCTTGTTCTCCCTCTCTGTTCTTGATCCAGCTGGGATCTCCTGCTCCCCTAAGCTCTATTTCCCTCAACCCTTTTCCTTTATTCCCCCCATTCACATCCAGGTTGTTCTTGTAGATCTCATGCATTTCTCTGTCATTGGGTGATCCCTGTGTCTTTCTTGGGGTCCTGTTTTCTAGATAGCCTCCCTAGAGTTGTGAATAGCATTCTAGTCATCTTTGTTTTACATCTAGTATCCTCTGATGAGTGAGTACATACCATGTTTATCTTTCTGAGTATGGGTTACCTCACTCAGGATGATTTTTTCTAGGTCCATCCATTTGCCTGCAAACCTCATGATGTCATTGTTTTTCTCTGCTGAGTAGTATTCCATTGTGTATACATACCACATTTTATTTATACATTCTTCAGTTGAAGGGCATCTAGGTTGTTTCCAGGTTCTGGCTATCACAAAAAATGCTGATATGAACACAGCTGAGCAAGTGCCCTTGTGGTATGATTGAGCATTCCTTGGGTATATGCCCAAGAGTGGTATAGCGGGATCTTGGGGAAGATTGATTCCCAATTTTCTAAGAAAGCGCCATATTGATTTCCAAAGTGGTTGTACAAGCTTACATTCCCACCAGCAGTGGAGGAGAGTTCCCCTAGCTCCACATCCTCTCCAGCATAAGCTTTCTTCAGTGATTTTGATCTTAGCCATTCTGAAAGGCATCAGGTGGTATCTCAGAGTCATTTTGATTTCCATTTCCCTGATGATTAGGGATGTTGAGCAATCCCTTAAATGTCTTTCAGCCATTTGAGTTTCCTTTGTTGAGAATTCTCTATTTAGTTCTATAGCCCATTTCTTAATTGGACTGTTGGGCATGTTGATGTCTAATTTCTTGAGTTCCTTATATATTCTGGATATCAGTCCTCTGTCAGATGTGGGGTTGGTGAAGACCTTTTCCCATTCTGTAGGCTGTCGCTTTGCCTTGTTGACCACATCCTTTGCTCTACAAAAGCTTCTCAGTTTCAGAAGGTCCCATTGATTGATTGTTTCTCTCAGTGTCTGTGCTACTGGTATTATATTTAGGAAGTGATCTTCTATGCCAATGCGTTCAAGACTACTTCCTACTTTCTCTTCTAGTAGGTTCACAGTAGCTGGATTTATGTTGAGGTCTTTGATCCACTTGGACTTAAGTTTTGTGCATGGTGACAGATATGGATCTATTTGCGGCCTTCTACACATTGATTTCCAGTTATGCCAGCACTATTTGTTGAAGATGCTTTCTTTTTTCCATTGTATAGTTTTGGCTTCTTTGTCAAAATTTTTATGTTCATAGGTGTGTGGATTAATGTCAGGGTCTTCAATTTGATTCCATTGGTCCACATGTCGATTTTTATGCCAGTACCAAGCTGTTTTTATTACTGTAGCTCTACACTAGAGTTTGAGGCCAGGGATTGTGATGTCTCCAGAGCTTGTTTTATTGTACAGGATTCTTTTGGCTATCCTGGGTTTTTTGTTTTTCCATATGAAGTTGAGTATTATTCTTTCCAGGTCTGTGAAGAATTGTGTTGGTATTTTGATGGGGATTGCATTTGAATCTGTAGATTGCTTTTGGTAAGCTTGCCATTTTTACTATGTTAATCCTGCCTATCCATGAGCATGGGAGATCTTTTCATTTTCTGACATCTTCAATTTCTTTTTTCAGGGACTTAAAGATCTTGTCATATAGGTCCTTCACTTGCTTGGTTAGTGTTACCCCAAGGTATTTTATATCATTTGTGGCTATTGTAAAGGGTTATGCATTTCTGATTTCCTTCTCAGCCTGTTTGTCAATTGTATATAGGAGGGCTACTGATTTTTTTTAGTTGAACTTGCATCCTGCTATATTGTTGAAGGTGTTTATTTTTTTTTTTTTTTGTTTTTTTTTTTTTGGTTTTTTCGAGACAGGGTTTCTCTGTGTAGCTTTGCGCCTTTCCTGGAGCTCACTTGGTAGCCCAGGCTGGCCTCGAACTCACAGAGATCCGCCTGGCTCTGCCTCCCGAGTGAAGGTGTTTATAAGCTGTATCAGTTCCTTGGTTTAATCTTTGGGGTCACTCAAGTATACTATCATGTCATCTGCAAATAGGGAAAGCTTGACTTCTTCCTTTCCAATATATATCCCCTTAATCTCCTTATGTTGTCTTATTGCTCTGGCTAGAACTTCAAGTACTATATTGAATAAGTATGGGGAGAGAGGACAGCCTTGTCTCATTCCTAATTTTAGTGGAATCACTTTGAGTTTCTCTCCATTTGATTTGATGTTGGATGTTGGCTTGCTGTAAATTGCCTTTATTATGTTTAGGTATGTTCCCTATATTCCCAATCGCTCCAAGACCTTTATCATGAAGGGGTGTTGGATTTTGTCAAATGCCTTTTCTGCATCTAGTAAGATGATCATGTGTTTTTTTTTTCTTTGAGTTTGTTTATATGGTGTATTACATTGACAGACTTTTGTATGTTGAACCACCCTTGCATCCCTGGGATGAAGCCTACTTGATCATGGTAGATAATTGTTTTGATGTATTCTTGGAGTCTGTTTGCCAGTATTTTATTGAGTATTTTTGCATCAATGTTCATGAGTGAGATCGGTCTGTAGTTCTCTTTCTTTGTTGTATCCTTGTTTGGTTTAGGAATCAGGGTAATTGCAGCCTCATAGAAGGAGTTTGGTAATGTTCCTTCTGTTTCTATTGTGTGGAACAATTTAAAGAGTATTGGTATTAACTCTTCTTTAAAAATCTGGGAGAATTCTGCACTGAGACCATCTGGGCCTGGGCTTTTTTTGGTTGGGAGACTTTTAATGACTGTTTCTATTTCCTTAGGGGTTATTGGACAGATAAATTTATCTGGTCTTGATTTAACTTAGGTATGTGGTACTTATCCAGAAAATTATCCATTTCTTTTAGATTTTCCAGTTTTGTGGAGTAGAGGTTTTCAAAGTATAATCTGATGATTCTCTGGATTTCCTCATTGTCTGTTGTTATGTCTCCCTTTTCATTTTTGATTTTGTTAATTTGCATGCTCTCTCGTTGTCTTTTGGTTAGTTTGGATAAGGCCTTGTCTATCTTGTTGACTTTCTCAAAAAACCAACTCTTTGTTTCATTAATATTTTTGTATTGTTCTCCTTGTTTCTATTTTATTGATTTCACCTCTCAATTTGATGATTTCCTGGCTTCTATTCTTCCTGGGAGACTTTGCTTCTTCTTGTTCTAGAGCTTTCAGGTGTGCTATTAAGTCACTAGTGTGATATTTCTCCAACTTCTTTATGTGGGCATTTAGTGCTATGAATTTCCCTCTTAGCACTGCTTTCATACTATCCCATAAATTCAGGTATATGGTGTCTTCATTTTCATTGATCTCTAGGAAGTCTTTAATGTCTTTCTTTATTTCTTCCTTAACCCATTGGTGATTCAGTTGAGTATTATTCAGTTTCCATGAGATTGTAGGTTTTCTGTAGTTTTTGTTGTTGTTGAAGTCTAACTTTAAACCATGGTGGTCTGGTAGTACACAGGAGGTTATTCCAATTGTTTTGTATCTGTTGAGATTTGCTTTGTGGCCAAGTATGTTGTAGATTTTAGAGAAGGTTCCATGGGGTGCTGGGAAAGGTATATTCTTTTTTATTAGGATGGAATGTTCTGTAGATATCAATTAAGTCCATTTGAGTCATAGCATCATTTAAGTCCTTTATTTCTCTGTTAAGTTTTGATTTGGGAGGTCTGTCCAGTGGTGAAAGTGGGGAGTCTCCCACTATTAATTTGTGGTGTTTTATATGTGGTTAAAGCTTTAGTAATGTTTCTTTTACATATGTGGGTGCCCTTGTGTTTGGGGCATAAATGTTCAGAATTAAAACTTCATCTTGGTGGATGTTTCCTATGATGAGTATGTAATGCTCTTCTTGACCTCTTTTGATTGATTTTAGTTTGAAGTCTATTTTGCTGGATATTAGGATGGCTACACCCACTTGCTTCTTTTTTTTTGTTTGTTTTTTGTTTTTTGTTTTTTGTTTTTTGTTTTTTGAGACAGGGTTTCTCTGTGTAGCTTTGCGCCTTTCCTGGGACTCACTTGGTAGCCCAGGCTGGCCTCGAACTCACAGAGATCCGCCTGGCTCTGCCTCCCGAGTGCTGGGATTAAAGGCGTGCGCCACCACCGCCCGGCAACCCACTTGCTTCTTAATACCATTTGATTGGAAAGTCTTTTCCCAGCCTTTTATTCTTAGGTAGTGTCTATCTTTGAATTTGAGGTGTGTTTCTTGTATGCTGCAGAAAGATGGGTCCTGCTTTCATGTCCATTCTGTAAGCCTGTGTCTTTTTATTGGTGAATTAAGTCCATTGATATTAAGGGATATTAATTACCAGTGATTGTTCATTCCTGTTATTTTATGGTGGTAGTGTGTGTGTACTTCTTTTCTTTGCGGTTTACTGCTGTGGCATTATCTATTGCCTGTGTTTTCGAGGGTGTATCTGACTTCCTTAGGTTGGAATTTTCCTTCTAGCACTTTCTGTAGGGCTGGGTTTGTGGATAAGTATTGTTTAAATCTGGCTTTGTCTTGGAATGTCTTATTCACTCCATCTATGATGATTGAAAGTTTTGCTGGGTATATTAGTCTAGGCTGGCATCCATGGTCTCTTAGTGTCTGCATTACATCTGTCTAGGTCCTTCTGGCTTTCAAAGTCTCCATTGAGAAATCGGGTGTTATTCTGATGGGTTTGCCTTTATAAGTCACTTGGCCTTTTTCCTTTGCTGCTCTTATTATTCTTTTTTATTCTGTATATTTAGTTGTTTAATTATTATGTGGTGAGGGGACTTTTTTGGGGAGTCTAGTCTGTTTGGTGTTCTATAGGCTTCTTGTATCTGCATAGGCATTTTCTTCTTTAAGTTGGGAAAGTTTTCTTCTATGATCTTGTTGAATATATTTTCTGTGCCTTTGAGTTGGTATTCTTCTCCTTCCTCTATCCCTATTATTCATATGTTTGGCCTTTTCATGGTGTCCCAAATTTCTTGGACATTTTGGGTCATGACTTTGTTGGCTTTAGTGTTTTCTTTGACTGATGAATCTATTTCTTCTACTGTATCTTCAACACCAGAGATCCTCTCTTCCATCTCTTGCATTCTGTTGGTTATACTTGCATCTGAAGTTGCCGTTTGTTTACTCAGATTTTCTCTTTCCAGCATTCTCTCTGTTTGTGTCTTTTTCATTTTTTTCTATTTCCCTTTTCAGGTCTTGGACTGTTTCCTTCATCTGTTTCATTTCTTTTTCATGATTTTCTTTCAGGGATTTATTGTTTTCTTCTGCTTTATTTGTCCTTTCCTCTAGTTTTTTATAGCGTTCACCCCATTTTTTGTTTGTCTTTTCCTCAATTTCATTTGTGATTTCTTCTATATAAGCTTCTACCCTCTTCATGATATTATTCATAAGGTTGCTTTCTTCTGCTTCTTCCATTTTGTGATGTTCAGGTCTAGCTGTTGGAGGAGGGCTAGGTTTTGGTGATGCTGTATTGCTCTTCATTTTGTTGTATGTACTTCTACCTTGATATCTGCCCATCTCCTTGTGGATTTGTTCTTGGTCTTATCAGTGCTCTTGGTCCAGACAGAGCTGACAGATTCAGGAACCCTCTCTCTCTTGTCCAGATGGGAGCTCTGGAATGGGATGGGAGCTGGGGGCTAGTCTCTAAGTCTCAGGAAGTGGCTGGGGTCTTGGGCGGATGGGCATAGGGGCAGGGCATGGAGATTTCAGGGTCTGCAGAGGGTCTTTTGTCCAGATGGGAGGTCCAGAGTGGGATGGGAGATGGGGGTTGGTCTCTAAGTCTCAGGGAGTGGCTGGGGTCTCCAGTGGATGGGTGTGGGGGCAGGGTGTGGAAATTGTAGGGTCTGCCTGGGATCTTAGAGAAGGGGAACCTTCCCAGTGGGGGTGGAGGGGATCCTGTCTGATGGCCAGAACCTCTTGTCCTCTTGTCCAGATGGGAGGTCCAGGGCAGCGTGGCTTTATTCCTAATAGCCAAAAACTGAAAACAACCTAGACCTTCCTCAGTAGAAGAATGGAGAAGCAAAATGTGGTACATTTACACAATGGAGTATTATTCAGTTAAAAGGAAAAAAACACCATATAATTTGCAGGCAAATGAATGAAACTAGAAAAAAAAGCATTCTGAGTGAATTAATCCAGACCCAAATTGATAAATATGGTATGTTCACTTATAAATAGATATTAAGCATTAAGTAAGATAATCAAGCTACAGTCAATAGACCCAGAGAGGTTAGGTAAAGAGGAGGGCTCTAACTTGCCAGAGTGACCCCTGAATCTCAACTGGGTAACACAGTAGAGCTAACCCTGGTGGTGTAGATATAGGTAAGTTGGCCACTTGGACTTGAATTTTGTGAAGGTGTGAGAGCAGGACTAGTCCAGCCCCTCCCCCTACTGCTTACTGCATAGGGTGTGCTGAAGACCTCACCCTGGTGTTGAGGATGAGGAAGACCTGGCAAGCTGACCAACCCAGCAACCATCCAGACTCACAATCAGGGCTATGAGTTTTCCCATCCCAACATTCACTCCATCTACAAGCTGCTGGAGCATGTGAGGGGACCAGTCCTGCAGACACAAAGTTGTGGGGTCCCCGAGACACAGGGCAATAGTAGGATATACAAGAAGGAATCTAGTGAGGGCCTAGTTTGGATAGTGTAGCATAAACCAGAGACCTCAAACCATATCACTGACTCATTGCAATGAATGCTTACAAGTAAAATGTATGGACAAAAGGGTGTATTGGGTATATTGTGTGACTTCTTGTGTCACCCTACAGCTTCCACCAGAGTTTCCTTTTCTTTTGTTTCCCTTTCTTTTCTTTTAAATTTTATTTTGTTTTATTTTGAGGGGGTGGTTACAAGGGCAGAGAGTAGATGAGAAGGGATGGGGAAATGAGTGGGATTGAGATTCATGATGTGAAATCCATAAAGAATCAATATTTTTTTAAAGTCTGGGGGGAGGAACTTATGGATCTCCCTAGGGAAAGGAAATAGAATAGATTTTATGGGTAGACTGGGAATAGGTGGGGATGGGAATGGGAAGGATCAGATTGGGGTAGAGATGAGTTGTTAGGAGAGAGTATGGGGAGAAATAACTGGAACTCAGGAGCGTTTAGGGGTTGGTATGGAAACCTAGTATAGAGGAAACTTCCTGAAATCTATGAAGGTGATCCTAATGAGGACTACTAATAATTAGGGATATGGAACTTCAACTGGTCAACTCCTGTAGCCAGGCAAGACTGCCAGTGGAGGGACTGGATTGCATTAAATTGAGTTGTTGAACAAGTGGGTTCCATGGAATTCCCCAAACAAACCAGGCTAATGCTAACCCAAAGGGCTGCTCTCAACAGAACCCCACTGCTTAGGACAGCATCCACACAACTCATTGAACATGGAGACATTGAGCTGGTGTCAACACAGAGCCTTCACCCCTATATTTTAATCTCTTTGGTCTAGGACAGTACTCTGCAGGCTACTGAACAAGAAATGTAGGCACCAAACCAACCACAAAACCTTTGACCTACAATCTGTCCTGCCTGCACAATTTTCTAGGGCAACCACAGTACAGAACTTGTGGAGGTAGCTAACCAATGTCTGATTTGACTTAAGGCCAACTTTATGAGAAGAATCCCATACCTGCCATTGCTTAGGTAACCATGAATCAGGGACTATATAGCCCAGAGACCTAGGTAAAACCAAATACAACTTGTCAAGAGAAAAAGAAAAGAAAAGAAATCAATTACATTATTCCTAATGATATTCTGCTATGCTCATAGATCAGTGCCCTATCCAGTCATCCTTAGAGGGGTTTCCTCCAGTGGCAGATGGGAACACATGCAGAGACCCATAGCCAGATATTATGCAGAGAGTCTAAATGGTCTCCATCAAATCTCTCCCCTTAGAGCTTCTGGAATTTCATGGAAGAGGAGGGAGAAAGATTGTAAGAGCCAGGTCAATGGATGACACTGGGAGAACAAGGCCCTCTCAATCAACTAAGCTAGGCACATATGAGCTCATAGGGACTAAAGCAGCAAGCACAGAGTCTATATGGGTCTGTACCAGGTCCACTGTGTACATATTATTGCTATTAGTTTAGTATTTTCATGGGACTTCTGACCATGAGAATGAATGGGCACTGACTTCTGTGCCTGCTCTTGGGACTCTTCTTTCTTTTGGATTGCCATGTCCAACTTTAATAAGATAGTTATTGCTTCATCTTATTATATTTTTTTTTACTATGTTTAGTTGTTTTCTCTTAGAAACCTATTCTTTTCTAATGAGAGACAGAAAGGGAATGGGTCTGGAAGGGAGGGGAGGTGGGGAAGAACTTGGATGAGTAGAGGGAGGGGAAACTATAATCAGGATATTTTGTATGCGAAAAGAATCTATTTTTAATAAAAGAAAAAATAGAAAAAAAACAAATAAAAAGTTCAAATGCCTGCTACTAGATAAATAAAAAGTATATAAAATCAAGCAAACAAATAAGAAAAGAATTTAAATTCTTAAAACACTTTGAATTTGTATTTGCAAGGATACAATTTAGTATATGGAAATAAAAATCAATTTTTATTACTGTAATTTTTGAAATATTCCTTTTATATAATAACTAGAATAAATTATCTCTTTAGAAGTTTAATTTTTTATTTAAAAATTTTTTGAAATATTTCTTTTATATGATAAGTAGAATAATTATCTCTTACTCCCTTAAAAAATACATGCAAGATTTAGGAACCACAAGTATGGGTGAACTTGGGAAAACAGAGAATGGATTTGATGATATAAGTTGGAACCATTTTTGTGGGGGAGTCAAAGCACTATGGAGTGGCCTGTGTCTATTCAGAATATAAGAGAAATACGTTCAATTGTCCAATGACAAAGATGATTCTTGGACTGAGAAGCATGTAGGTGTAGGATTAACCTAATTACAAAGTGATTTGCAGTTTGAATAAGCTTACACATTATTCTGGAAAAATCTGTTATTGGGATATGATGGGGTAGTACATGATACTTTTTCCCAGGCCTTTGTTCTTAACTATACTAACAATGAAATAAAAAGACAAATGATGCCAAACACAGACAGAGCACTTGTCTTGTGTCTGGTACTATTTCAAATGCTTTATGAATACTAACTCATTTGTTCCCAACGACTCTATTTTGAGGGTTGGCAGCAGAGGAATTGGAAACACATCGATTTGAGGTCACAGCTCACAGAACGACATTTTTATAGCTCCAGACAAATGCAAGATGAAAATAATACCTTCACTCTGGAGAACATTACATTGGGTAATGGGTTTATTATACCTATGATCGTGTAGATTTTCAAGTTTAAGTCCTAGAAGTAAGCCAATGTATTAGGCCCTAGACACATTACAAAATCCCAACCAAGGCCCTTTTATAATTTTTGCCCAAAATAAGAGTGAATGCATGCTATCTATGAGCATGCCACTTGTGGGTAGTAGCACTTGAGAAGACCAGGTTGAATTTGCTTACATTCCCATCCCAAGCTCATAGATCATTTTAAGTATTCAGGTAAAATGAGTAAAAGGAAGAAGAAGGGTGGGAAGGTAGGTGTGATGGATATTCTTCCACATAGAAGGGAATGCCAGGAGCAAAAAAGTCCAGTCTCTACAACATCTGTCACCCACCAAGACTGGCTGACTTAAGAGTGTGTTATTGCCGGGCGTTGGTGGCGCACGCCTTTAATCCCAGCACTCGGGAGGCAGAGCCAGGCGGATCTCTGTGAGTTCGAGGCCAGCCCGGGCTACCAAGTGAGCTCCAGGAAAGGCGCAAAGCTACACAGAGAAACCCTGCCTCAAAAAACCAAAAAAAAAAAAAAAAAAAAAAAAAAAGAGTGTGTTATTGGTTGATACCATGAAGAGCAATATGCTTAGAACTGAAATTTTATCAAATGAAAATCAGTGTTTATGATGTTTTCTTTTCAATCAATGGATAAAATTGTTTACTTACCACATAACTGCCATAATCATGAGAGCCACCATTACATATATTCATTATCTTCTGTTAAATCATAAATTTCTCACTTAAAATTCCTGTACAGTTATCACCAAACCAATTCAGTTTTTTGTATCTGTTTAGGTATATTCATCAAAACCTAAGACACTCATGAAGAAACATTCAAGTTTTTGTTAATCATAAAAGATCATCTAATATATGGCTATATTATATAATCTCAGTATCATTCATTGTCTACTAACTAATATTAACTAATCTTTTTTATTTATATATTTTTAAAAATTTAATTTAAAATGTTTATACATATATAAAATCTTATATATAAACTAATATAAATTGTTCTATGTATAAAAATTATACATAAAATGTAACATATAATTGTTATATATGCTATTCAGTTATCTACTTAAGAAGAAATAGAATTGAAATGGAAACATCAGTACAATAATCTATAGTACATGCTGTTCATATGCAGTACAAAATGCAAATGTTAGGGATCAAGGAAATTTTAGAGTCTTCATTTTCATCTTCCTCTCTTGAAGATCAGGAAGCTAACAAACAAACAAACAAACAAGCAAAAACAACTGACACAATGGGAACTGGTGCATTCATACTACCGAATCAAATGAAATTTAATGATGCATGGAAATAAATAAGTCTCTGGTGCCATAAATCCTACCTATTGGACTAGAAATGTGACTATGGGGTAAAGTCCAACTTCAGGCTCTTAATGTTCAGTGTTCTTGACTACAGAATTATTAAAATACAGCAGTTTTAATTTTGTTCCCAATACAAGATTTCTCTGTGTGGTCATGGCTGTCCTGGAACTTGCTTTGTAGACCAGGTTGGTCTCAAACTCAAAGATCTGCCTGCCTCTTTCTCATGAATGCTGGAATTAAAGGGACACACCACCACCACCCACCTCAGTTTTTTAAATTGTAATTGAAACATTCCTCTGCAAGTTACTCTCAAACACATGGTATTTAGTATAAGCTCCTTGTGCTTCTGATGTTGATGGAAATGAGATGACACAAGAGGGTTCCTCATACAGCCCTGTAGAGCCCTTATGAATTAATCCTGCCATCGTACATATTACTTATTTTCAGTATGAGCTACACATTGGTAGCAATCATTAGCCAAAATGAACTCTTCTGTAAACTAATTTTGGTCATGGTATTTTGTCACAACAACAAAAAGTAACCAATACGTAGCCCTTTTTGTATTTGCCTTTTAGAGAGTGGCAGCATTGTGTTACACATTGAGTGACCAATTTATTTTCCATTTATTTTACTTGTTTGTTTATTGTTTTTACTTATTTATTGTCCACAGTTAATTCACTACACCCTTCTTTTACCTAACACTAATAATACTTATGAACAAACTGACATTTTTATCCATTTTAAGACTGTCAATAGATTGATTATTTAAGAATTTATTTAAAAAAATAATCATTGCAAAGAACTTGATATCAATTTTGACACCAAATAAGGTCTTAATGAGTACATTCCTCCACCTTATCCAAATGTTTTTGGAGAAACAACCATAAATAAGATTCTTTCCAGTTTTCCACAGCTTATATGGAAAGGTAGGAAATACTGTCACACTTTGTATTGCTTCCTCTTTGAAATATGCGCATTGGAAGCCAATGATGAAGCATTAGAATACATTTATGGGAGGATACTTTCAGTATTTATGCACTCTGTTCCTTGACATGGAGCATCTGGAAACTTTAGAAATTTTCTGTGCATAGTCACTTCTTTGATATTTGGTTGGTTTCACATTTGTTAAAGTTTTTACAGCATACACGAGTCGGCAGATGTTTAGAGTAGTAGGTGTGCCTGGCTTTTGATGTCTTTGAGAACACAGAGGCCTTCAGGGCTGGGATGATGTCTTTCTATGGGTCATGTTCTTCAACTAATTGCAGAACAATTCACAAGCATTAAACAGTGTCACTCAAAATTACATAAGAACCAATCATACAGGAAGTAGAGATAGTCAGTGTGCGGGAAAATGGCACACTCCATATGGTTCTTGTTCAAGACCATTTAGTGAGGGGCAAAAGTAGCTGAGGGGTTCTCTAGAAACTCCCAAATAGATCTGAGAACAACCATTATACTTAGAAAGGGGGCTGAGCTAATTAGTTCTTTGCTAAACTGGTGATGGTTACCTAAGTTTAGTTATGATGGTTCATTTGCAACAATAATGCTGACTCAGGGCTCAGAGGTGGGGAGAATTTGCAGTTATATCCTTAACCAGATGTCTAGTTCCACGTGAATCGTATGTAACATTTAAGGGAGAGTCTAACTTACACCAGCTATTTTCCCAACATCTCATTCATTCTGCATGCCACTATGTGTAATGCTCCAGTTTAATTTTATGAATAAGAAAACAAAGCCTTAGAATTTGTAAGTAATAAAGGCATAGTAGCTGATACAAATAGCTGCACTATTGGTGGACTCCCATGTGTGCCTTGTTCCAAACACAATATTCTTACCATTCACGGTAAGCCATTGAGTATATTTTAACTGCTTAAAGCTCAACTTCTTTACTTCTTGAACATCCTTGTGTCACAGTGATGCTTTGATGGAAATATTGATTAATCATGGAGTAGTATTTTAAAAGCATTAGGTCCCATGCACGAGTCTATGTGGTGATGATGGTGATGATGTTTGTTAGCATTATCAGTTCTCGGGAAACATGGAAATAGACCAGAATCAGGAGAGTATAAGCAAATTCAATGCCTTCATTGAATCTTGCAGCTCAGAACCATCTGAATTTTTAATTTTATTTTTAGTGAGTGCTCTGAATTCGAAAATCATAAGCAACATTTTATTTCCACTGATCAATTTTTAATCCTTCTTGGACTGAATATGAATTTGAACATATTTGTCTAATTTTTTTTTTTACTTTCACAAAGTTTAGAGCATAAACTGCTCTCTCATAGAGATCCAAAGCAAAGCTGCAGCACTCAGGAAAGTGGACCCTGCACCTAGCCTGGGCAGCACAGCTGAGTTGACCTCACTGACAGAGGTTCAGGTAAATAGAACCAAGAATGTGAGCAATGGAGATCTGTCCCCACCCCTCATTTGCCATATGGTGGTGTGGACTGGGAGAGATGCCTCCCTCCTTGTTGCCTATGGCAGTTGGAAGAGCTGGCCCCTAAGGTCCTAAGAGTGGGAGAGCGGTCCCTGCCTGTCACAAGCTGTAGCACTCGGGAGAGTGGACCCTGCACCTCACCTGGGCAACATAGTAGAGCTGGCCCTGATGGCGTAGGTGTAGGAGAGCTGACCCTGCGGCCATGAAAGCAAAAGAACTGGCCCTGCCCCCTGCTCATTGCTGCAAGGGGTGAACTAGCCAGTGCAATGCTGGAGAGGACAATGGAGAGGTGGGGGGGTTGACCAACCCTGCAACTGCTCAGGCCCAGAACCAGGATTATGAGTTTGCCCACCCCAATATCCACCCCATCTATGATCTGCTGGAACTCACCGAAAGCTGCAGGATCTCCATGACCCAGAGCAAAAACAAGATATCCAAGAGGCGTCCCAGTGAGGGCTTAGCATCAATAGTGTAGCAAAAACCAGAGGTCTCGAACCAGACCAATGACTCTTGGCAATGAACACTTGCAAGTAAAGATACATGGATAAAATGGTTTACTGCATGATTCACTGTGTCACACTACAGTGTCCATAGCAAGATTGATTTTTTTCTTTTTTTTTTCTATTAAATTTTATTTCATTTTATTTTGGGAGGAAGATTGCAAGGGCAGAGTAGATATGAAAGGGTAGAGAAATGAATAGGATCGAGATGCATGATGTGAAAGACACAAAGAATAAATAAAAAGAAAGTTTAAACAACAAAAAAGCAAAGCTTCCAGAGGAAAGCATGTTATAGACAGGGGAGGAGTCTCATTGCTTCCTACTTTGCATACCAGAGTTTGATGTGTGTTGCATGTGGCCATAGAGAACAGCCTGTTTAGGCTGCATGACCTCACTTTCCATGAGTGTCCCTGATAACTCTACTGTAATCTCTCCTGTGTTGGCAAAGATCCTGGGAGATCAGAAGCTTAGTAACAATTGATGGCATAGTGTGAATAGGATACTTTTCCCATCATCTGAAGGAAACGCAAGCTACTTCAGAAATGTGTTCTAATTAGCTGGACCATCAAACCTGAAGTCCAAAGCTGTTAACAAGGTGGGGCAAGTGGGCCATGTGCCAGCTAGCTCTCCATCCCAGGTAGAATCTATCTGAACAGACTGGAAATGCTTTTTCCCATCTCCACCCTCCCGTGTTTCTGGGGAAATCGGAAACAAGTGGCTCAAGCCATGTTATGGATTAGCTGCTGCAATTCCAAGCATAGTGAAAAAAGCCTTCTGTGGTGGTGTGAACAAGAATGGACCATAGAGGCTCATATATTTGAATGTTTGGTTGCTAGTTGGTGGAACAATTTTGGTAAGGATTAGTTGTGGCCTTTCTTGGAGGAGGTGTGTGAAGGGGGGGCGGCTCAAAATGCCAGGTTCAGTTGTGTGCTCTCTCTACCTCCAATTTGTGGATAAGATAGAAGGAATCAGCTCCCACTCCAACACGATGCCTGCTTGTCATGTTCTCCACCATGATGGTCACAGACTCACTCTCTGCAACTGTAAGCAAGCCTCTAATTAAATACTTTCTTTCATAAGTTGCCTTGGATTTATGGTATGTTTTGATTATGATGAGACAAGTCACTTTATTTTGCAAGCAATGGTCCCAGTATGTTGAAAACATTTAGCCCCTAGCATATGTCTACCACGCCAAAGGCACTGAATGCCTTGTACATATGTTATTGCTTATGGACACACTCTAGAGCAGAATATACCAGAATGTTCGAAGAGTTCAGAACTGGTAGAAATCAAAGTTCTGTAGTCAAGAAATGGGAGATGCATTCTGAGACAGAAGCACAAGGACTGTTAGAGGAACCATGGAAAGCCTCCTGGAAGAGGCAGAATCTGACCTAAGAGTCAACATGTCTCTTAAGTGCAATAGAACAGTAACTAAGACACCTTCCCTTTTCACTATGCCCAAATGCCCTCTGTGTTTTCTCCCTGCCTTTGAACATGAGAGTTCCCTCCCTCTCTCGGTCCATCACTGTTACCTTACCACCCTCACTCCTATTTGTGCTTTAGAGCATAGGTCAGATTCTGCCTCTTTCAGGAGGCTTTCCATGGTTCCTCTAACAGTCCTTGTGCTTCTGTCTCAGAATGCATCTCCCATTTCTTGACTACAGAACTTTGATTTCTACCAGTTCTGAACTCTTCGAACATTCTGGTATATTCTGCTCTAGAGTGTGTCCATAAGCAATAACATATATACAAGGCATTCAGTGCCTTTGGCGTGGTAGACATATGCTAGGGGCTAAATGTTTTCAACATACTGGGACCATTGCTTGCAAAATAAAGTGACTCGTCTCATCATAATCAAAACATACCATAAATCCAATGCTGTTGTCAACACCACAGCTTTGTAAATGTAAAAAGTGATGCTCCGAGAAACTAGTAATTTGGAGAAACAATTCCAAGATTGTGTTGAAAGTATTCAAAGTGTAATCTCAGGTTCCTCTGACTCCAAACCTCATTTCATGTTGTCATGCTTCTTGATGTAGGTCATGTGAATAGCTTGTCTCATGTTTTTAGATTTCTTTTGATGGTTGAATCTACCAAATGCCAAATATATATGCCCAATTCCTTGATCAAAGATCTTCAGGTAGTATGGTGTCCAACACAGAATCTCTTCCATAGTCAAGGCACTGATTCCTTAAGTTGCCTAGAGCCTCAGCTGCTGGTTAGTTTGATCCTATTAAGAAGACAACTATTCTATTCGCCCAAAGTTATATTCCCACCTTGAGGTCAATGAACTAAGCATGAGTCAATGTAAAAACACAAGACTGAGGTCCTGTGCTTAAATTCAGGAAAATTCTCCAGGCCGTTTCTTTTCTAGAGCTCCCATAAAATGGGCTGAACCTCAACTGCTCCTGCATAACAGTTCAACTTTTTCCTCTGCTTAATCTTGTTTCCCTTACAGGAATTGTTTCTAAGGTCCCTGTCATGGATTTCCTGCATGCAAATCTCTGTCTCCAGGTGAGTTTCTTAGGAAACCTAACCACATGTCAGAGAATAGGCCCTTGATTCAAAATCATTAAATGAATAAGAATTTGCAACAAACTATTTTGCATAATTAAGGACAGACACATAGTTAAGAAAGGGTAGAAGTTTCTCCACAGGCATTCTCTGACCCATAATACAGGTCATATCATTAGAAATCTAATTCACTTTGAGATGACTAGTTGGATCTTCATGTATTCATTATTCCATGTATTCACTGTGACTTGGTCTGATTTGGAACTTTCCTGAGTCTCCATTCTGCTTGAATGCCACTGTATCACCAGGCAAGCTTTGCAGGTTCATCCTAGAATGAGAAAAGCAGATGCCTACTGTCTGATCATCCCTGTAAATCCAATTATTCCTTTTAATGTGTTTGGGGTTTTAGTAGCAATTTCTGCTTGAAGAGAAATGAAGATCACTTTCTCAATGTTGTAAGGCACTGGCATGGAGGGTAGGAAAGCTTTAGGTAAGTGTGTGTTCCATTTGAATGATTATCAAATAAAAGCAGCCAAAGGCTTGACCAAGCTCAAGTCTTGTTGTAGACGTTAGGCTTATATATTTCCCTTCTTTCATATATCACCCACACAAAGAAACTTCCACCCTTTCTTAACTATGTGTCTGTCCTTAATTATGCAAAATAGTTTGTTGCAAATTTTTATTCATTTAATAATTTTGAATCAAGGGCCTATTCTCTGACATGTGGTTAGGTTTCCTAACCTAAGGGCAATCACCATTTCAAATATTTTACTTCACTTTTACAATCATGATGGTATTATATTGAAAATAGGAATGGTATCGAGAGAGGCATTGTTCTAGGAAAGAAATCACAAAAAGACACGAAAACTTGAGCTCTTCATATGGACATCTTGGGTCTAAAAATAACACCTGACTGAGCACATGTTGCCTAGGGGTTTATGGATGGTAAGAAGTCTGAGAGATGTGCTGTACAGCACAGTACCCTCAACTCCTATCATGTGCTCTGTACTATGAAAATTTTAGAGAGTAGATATTGAGAACTTTTAAATACATATTTTAATTAAAATTTAATCGTACCACTTCCTCCTTCCCTTTTCCCCTCCCGCCCTTCCTGTTACTGTTCTCCGGACCCTCTCATGGCCCCATCACTCAGGTTGAGAATTCTTACCACCCACACAAAGAATCAAAGATTCCCCTAAGAAATTTATAGAGGTCCTATGAACTTGGATTTCCTTGAATATAGTGATGACTTCATGAATGCATGCATCTATGAAGATATCATATTTTATAAGATATGGACCAGTCATACATCAGCAAAGTACCAAAAACACTCTTTCTCTCAATTCTGCAACCTTTCCTCAGATATCACCAAGTACACTGAAAATTCTGAAGTCATAACGTATATCTCTGAAGAGCCATGCTCAGTAGGTTTCCCTTCTCTGCATTTTAAGGCCTACAATGTTTAAGAGGCTCACTTTCACCCACACAGCAAATACATATTTGAGTCAATTTTAAGTGCAGATCACTCATAATTTTAAAAAAATATCCTATAGGCTTCATTGTACGTTTTAATTCATTTTACTATGGATGTTTATGTTGGACTATTTTACTGTCACTTTATAAAATTATTTTTTATTTTGTATGTATTGTGTATACATGTGTGTGCACATGTGTATGAGGGTGTGCTCAGCCACACATGTAGGTACATGTGAAGCCAGAGGAGTACACTGGGAGTCCTCTTCTACCACCTTCCATTGTATTTTCTTGAGGTTCTCGCACTGAATTCCGAGATCACCAGTTTTTGACTAGGATGCTGGCCATCAGTCTTTGGTAATTCTCCCTTTTCTGCTCCATGATTTTAGGTATGCATCACCATTTATGTGAGATAGAGGAATGCAAATTTAGATCCTTATACTTGTACACCCTTACCACTGAGCCACTTTTTTACTTTCTTTTAATAAATATTTCCTTATTTTCATTTAAATTTTATATTCTGATAAGAACCTCTAACATGAGATCCACCTTAAGTGCATCCTTATAAGTAGCATGTAGTACAGCAAATATCTACGGCTTATCCCATCTAAAGAATAATTTTGAACTCAACCATTAGTTCATCTTTTTCTTCTTTCATCTGAGGACTTGGTAAACTATCATCTACCATCTCAATATTTTATCCTTTGGTTTTGAATATTTCAGACACATCCATAAACAAACTAATATTGTCATTGTCACTCTTTAGTTGGCTTATTTTCCATAACATAATGACATCAAGGTTTTTCTGTCACATACAAAATTTCCTGAAATTTATAGCAAGATTGTAGACCATGGGTGCATGTGTGCATGCATGCATATGTTTTCATGTGAGTGTGTGCATGTTCCACTCATACTCCCTATTCATCTGTCAACAGACACTTTGCCATTTTTACATCTTGGCTTCTGAGAATAATATGAAATGAATATTGAAATATCTCTTCAGTGTTTCTGATTTCAGTTCTTTTGAATAAATATGGGATTGGTGGATCCTGTGGACTTATTTCCAGTTTTCTGAGCAGCTCCCACACTGCTTCCCACTGTGCTGTAATATCTTGAATTTCCACCAACAGTGTTGTAGTTCATTACTAGCAAAAGGTCACAGTGGTTTCCATTTTAATTTTGTTGATAACGTTGTGAATCTTTTAGATAAAACTTTTGGTCATATATATGTCTTCTTAGAGAAATGTTGTCTGTTCATCTTTAGTTAGCACACCAGTATATTCAACCTGTACCTCATAACTTTGCACATCTCTAACAGGATGGCATTTGGAAGGCAGATGAAGTTTGATCTACATAACTGTATTGAGTAGTCTTATAAAAAATTAGAAAAAATACAAGATAGTTAGACAGAGACTTAAAATAATTGTACGGCACAGGGCAAGTTCAAGCTCAGCAAAGCTGAAAGTCCAGGGAAAGCTGGATACAGATGCTCAAATTTGTGGAATGTTTTCTTCTGTTAGCTTCAATCTGAGGGTCTGACAGAGAGGGCAGGACTCTCTAACAAGAATGTCTGGGCTTACAAACATTCAGTTTAGCAATTCCAACAGAGGGAATATTTGCTCTTTCCTAATTGCTTTGGAAAAACTCCGAGATTGCAATTGAATAAACTGACTTTGATCATACACCCACCTCCAAGCCAGTCACTACAAGATGCTTTGTAATATTGACCAGGAGTCTGTACTGTGTTCATTCCAAGCTAGGCACAATTAAAACCCAGATCCTTCCAAACTGTATTTATGGAGGCGAGGAAAGGAAAGATTCCCCCTGCCTGGAAAGATTAATAAAAGTAGAAGGATTTGGGGAGAGCAAACAGGCGGGGGACCTTTTCAGTAAATAATAGATTCTTGTGTGCTGCAGTACACTTTTCTTGAAGCTCTACACATATCCCTGGGCTGTGATTACACCTATGATGCAAACCTAACCTCTAACACTATAATCTTTTCCCAGAAAACTGCAATGTGTTTACACATACCGTACAGTTCACCAATCACTGCCTGCTTCTAGCATGGGAACAAACTCCTCTAAGTAGGAAATTCAACCTGGGCTGTACATTCTAGTGGATACATACCTCAACTCCTTCACCCTCTAAATTTGATAATTCTGATGTGTATATGCTAAAAAACTTGGGTTATTAACAGAACCATGCTCGAGTTATTTGAATCAATAATTTGATTTAAAAATAGAGCCTCCATGGATTTCTTTCTACCCTTTGTGCCAGTTCTCCATCTGCCTTTCCTGTACACTACAAAAACTTTCTTTTCTTTTCTTTCTTTTTTCTTTCAGACAGGGTTTCGCTGTGTAGTTTTGGTGCCTGTCCTGGATCTCGCTCTGTAGACCAGGCTGGCCTTAAACTCGCAGGGATCCACATGGCTAGAAGAACTTTCTAAATAGTACATTGTGCTTAAATTCTTAATTAATAAGCCAGAAAGAGAAAGGAAGGAGGAAGGGAGGTAAGGAAAAAAAGAAGGAATGAAGGTAGGTAGATAGGTAGGAAGTAAAGAAGGAAGGATGAACAGAAGAAAAGAAAGAGAAACAGGGTACATGGTTTTTAGAAGTATTTAATTATAAATGCAAGGACAATTCTGGAGGAGATTCAGGAATAAGGTGACAGGATTGAAGAATACACATGTAACCTGGAGGTTTTTTTTATTGCTAAGTCAAATCATCACATTTGAATTGGAAACCTCACCTCTGCAGAAGGGAGAGTTTTAAGCCCCTGCTTGAGTTTTTGAAATGTGTAGATGGAGACAATACGGAGTTCTCTGTAGAAGATATTTTTCTAGCAATTGAAAATGTGACCATTCACCTTTTGTTCTGAAGTACTACATTCTTATAAAATGGAGTTCATTGGTTTCATCCTTCCTCTGCTTGGGATGGACTCAAGGTTGCAGAAGCACAGTATCTCCTTGGCCCTGAGTAAATGTCACCACTTACCATCCACCCAGTCAAAGAAAGAGCCTTGACAAGAGAATCCAATAAAGCGGAGCAACACATGGCTGCCATGAAGAAGTAGGTGAGAAGGTGTCGTCATCTGAAGTTCTTTGTGTCGGTTTGGATGCATGCCCAGTACACAGAAGTGTCAAGGAAGTGATTTCTCTCAAAATAAACACATCAATCAAGAAAGATAAAGAAAATAACTATTAGCCGGGCGTTGGTGGCGCACGCCTTTAATCCCAGCACTCGGGAGGCAGAGGCAGGCGGATCTTTGTGAGTTCGAGGCCAGCCTGGGCTACCAAGTGAGTTCCAGGAAAGGCGCAAAGCTACACAGAGAAACCCTGTCTCGAAAAAACCAAAAAAAAAAAAAAAAAAAGAAAATAACTATTTCATCCTTTGATGTGTGAAAGAAAGCATGTCATGTGGAGTTTATTCCCATGTGGTGTCTTTATTTCCCCTTAGGTTCTTTTCTCCACCTCGCACATAAAAATATTAAAAACGGACAAAATGTGTCAAGAGAGAATTATGTGCTCTGTACTGTGTAAACTACTTTATTGAAATTATGGCATTGAATCGTCCCCAGCAATGTGATAGGTCCCACATATGTGGTCACAATCTTTTACAGGTAAAAGATCTCTAGTGACCCAAGCATGTAGTCCACAGCAGTACACACAGACTTTTTTACAAATAAAGTAATTCAAGCTAAAAAAGGTTAAAAGGGCTCACTGGTCTTACATCCTGTTAAAAGGCAGGTTCCCTGGCTTCAGTGATGAGCAACAATTATGTAATAAACACACCCAACTCAATGTTTAGAAAAATGAACCTCTATATTCCTTGCAAGTCTATAGAGCACTTGGGTAGTTTTGTTTGTTTGTTTGTTTTTTGTTATTTTTGTTTGTTTTTTTTCTGGTGTCATCTGAACTCACTAGTGCATACACAGGCACTGACAGGTTGGGTAGATAGCACTGTATATCTTATTTGAACTCATTCACAAGGTTTAGGATCGACTAACAAGTGGCTGACCGATGATGGTCTTAGTTGAGTCAACTAGATGAGCTTTCAAGAATGAAGGACCCTTACAACTCAAACCATAAATTAACCCCAACCCAATGATAAACTTTTCCAGGTCCCCAATGGAATCGAATTGAAGACCCTGACATTAATCCACACACCTATGAACATATAATTTTTGACAAAGAAGCCAAAAGTATACAATGGAAAAAAAAAAAAACATCTTCAACAAATGGTGCTGGCATAAGTGAATATCAACATGTAGAAGGCTGCAAATAGATACATATCTGTCACTGTGCCCAAAACTTAAGTCCAAGTGGATCAAAGACCTCAACATAAATCCAGCTACTCTGAACCTGCTAGAAGAGAAAGTAGGAAGTAGTCTTGAATGCATTGGCATAGGAGATCACTTCCTAAATATAACACCAGTAGCACAGACACTGAGAGAAACAATCAATCAATGGGACCTCTTGAAACTGAGAAGCTTTTGTAGAGCAAAGGATGTGGTCAACAAGGCAAAGCGACAGCCTACAGAATGGGAAAAGGTCTTCACCAACCCCACATCTGACAGAAGACTGATATCCAGAATATATAAGGAACTCAAGAAATTAGACATCAACATGCCCAACAGTCCAATTAAGAAATGGACTATAGAACTAAATAGAGAATTCTCAACAGAGGAAACTCAAATGGCTGAAAGACATTTAGGGAATTGCTCAACATCCCTAATCATCAGGGAAATGCAGATCAAAATGACTCTGAGATACCACCTGATGCCTTTCAGAATGGCTAAGATCAAAAACACTGAAGACACCTTATGCTGGAGAGGATGTGGAGCTAGGGGAACTCTCCTCCACTGCTGGTGGGAATGCAAGCTTGTACAACCACTTTGGAAATCAATATGGTGCTTTCTTAGAAAATTGGGAATCAAGCCGGGCGGTGGTGGCGCACGCCTTTAATCCCAGCACTCGGGAGGCAGAGCCAGGAGGATCTCTGTGAGTTCGAGGCCAGCCTGGACTACCAAGTGAGTCCCAGGAAAGGCGCAAAGCTACACAGAGAAACCCTGTCTCGAAAAAACCAAAAAAAAAAAAAAAAAAAAAAAAGAAAATTGGGAATCAATCTGCCCCAAGATCCAGCTATACCACTCTTGGGCATATACCCAAGGAATGCTCAATCATACCACAAGGGCACTTGCTCAGCTGTGTTCATATCAGCATTGTTTGTAATAGCCAGAACCTGGAAACAACCTAGATGTCCTTCAACTGAAGAATGGATAAATAAAATGTGGTATATATACACAATGGAATACTACTCAGCAGAGAAAAACAATGACATCATGAGGTTTGCAGGCAAATGGATGGATCTACAAAAAATCATCCTGAGTGAGGTAACCCAGACTCAGAAAGACAAACATGGTATGTACTCACTCATAGGAAGATACTAGATGTGGAACAAGGATGACTGGACTGCTACTCACATCACCAGGGAGGCTACCTGGAAAACAGGACCCCAAGAAAGACACGGGGATCACCCAATGACAGAGAAATGGATGAGATCTATATGAACAGCCTGGACATGAATGGGGGTATACCCCTGCTCTGGTTTAAATGTGGCTGCCCTCTCAGAGATGGAGATAATTTGGTTCCAGGAACTGGTCTAAGGTGAAATGCAGAAAGAAATGAACCCACACATCATCATTCCAACATTCTTCAGTGTCGTCTCCTCATATGAGAAAAAGGGTCTTAGGGTATACACAAGGAAAATGTCTAAAGCCACCAAAAAGAAGTTTGACTGTGATTAATTTATCCATCATTTTACAACCATGTTGTATAAAATAAATTATTTGAATATCACAAAAACAAACAAACAAACAAAAAAAATAACTTTTCCAGGTTCCATAGGGGTCAGCATCCAGCTACCAGATACTTACAGGAATGAGAGCTTACCTCTTTGTGGGGCAGCCTACTGCATTATTTTTTTATTATTAATAAAAAAAATTCCTTCTAGTTTTTTCTCATGTTCTCTGGAGCAAACCAGAATAGAAATAATTTATTTTATGAGACAAACATTTTATACCCCAGATCACCCATTAGTATCTTGATTTTTTTATTGTTTTCTTAATCCAATTATTCAAGTGTTCCTCAGATGATTATCAATATAAGGACACTTTATTGTATATATTGTCAATGTTGCTCAGATGATTATCAATTTAAGGATATTTTATTATATATATATATGGTCAATGTTCCTCCCATTTCTGGAACCCAAAATCGTTTGTGTGCTCTGAAATCTGCCTCACTCATGTAGATGTCCATTTTCCTTGACTGCTAGTGATCCAGGCATTCTGTTTCTGTTAATACAGTCCAATCTATCTTGTCTCTTCTCTTTCCTTTGAAATTGTACTTCCTTATTACTGCATTTGATTGAGCTTGGTTTCTCGTTCACAGTAAATGATTTAGAATATGGCATTCATGTCCGTAATAGTCTGTTTGTTTTGGAGACATAAGATAGCTATGTGTCTGCCTTTATCTCTTTATCATTTTCTTTGTAAGTTCAGTCCTATCTTTATAGCATGTGGTAGCAAACAAGGATGTCATTTAGCCTACTTATTCATCATCCCAATGTCCTCTACTGAGACATTTTTCAGGGCTGGGCTCTATGAAGTAGAATGAGGTATAAACATATATTATCACCCTCCAACATTTGAGTTTGAAGATTCTACAAGCTCCTGGATGAAGCTGTAGGATAGAACAGTCTCTTTCAGGTAAACTCTGGCTTCCATGGGTTTTCTCCTAAAACCTTTTCTTATATCCCAGAGGCTCTCTAGAACTGAGAAAAAAATCTACAACCCTTTGAAGTCAAGGAGCATTTGGCTTCCAATGCCATTATTTGTTTCAGACTTCCTTGATGAGCAGATGTCTTATTCAGACTTCAGCATCCTTGCTCACAACTTTAGGTGCTGCTGTGACTTCCAATCTTTAGGTCCTCATTTTTTAGGGGATACAACTTGACTTTAAGCCTTCTTTGGATTGTCTTGTTCTTTTGGACTAGTAACAATGCAGCACAGCCCTCTCTGCCCTAGGTAGCAGTGTCTGAAAGGAAGCCATAGGCATCTTTATTTCTCTGGTGCTCCTTGCTACACAGTGAATTCTAGCCTCAAGTTGAGTCTACACTCTTTCTCCTTGGGGAAGGGGAAGAACATGTGTACAGACCAAGCTTTGTCCAAGGATGCAGGCAGCCAACTTCTGATGCTTAGATTCTCCTGAATCAGATTAGATTCAACCGTGTAAACCGTTGAAAACGTTCAACACCAATAGGCAAGACAATTCAAATAGGCCTATAGTACCCACAATGCCTCCAGGGTTGGTTCCTAAATTCTTTGCCAGCACTCTAATGGCCCTAGGAACCATGTCTGAATGGCCCTGTATCAGACCCAGCATTCTCACTAATCTATAATCAGCACTGTGAACAAATAACCACTTCCTCTTTGATAGACATTATACAGCCTCCTTTTGTTGAATTTTGTTTTCACTCTGTTGGTTTTCAGCACATCAAAATCATGCACTTTTATACCATTGTCTCAGTATATGTTTAAAAAATATGTGTTCTAGAACTAAGAACATTCATCTCCCTGTCTTCAAACTGGCTATCTTCTTAAATAAAGATGATGGCCATTGGTTACATTTTTGAGAGGCATAAGGGTGAGTAAAAAAGGAATTCAGAAATCAGCGCTTCCAGATGAGCCAGGGTTGATGAATCTCTTTCAATACATTTATTGACAGTTCAAGGTCTGAGACCTAATAGGAGAATTTGCACACTAAGAAAATTTACAGATAAAGATAATATGGGAGCCAAATGCTCCCTGACTCCACAGGGCAACATCATCTTTTACCTTTATGCTTGATAATCTCTTGGAACATCAAAAAAGGGTATAGGGAAAATATTTGCCTGAATTTATTTGACTCCTATAATACTACATATGAAATGTATACATAGTATAATATATAATCATTATATGCAAAAAATTAAATTTCTGTAATAAAATTGCTGAAACCTCAATTTCTATTAGACTTCTTAAGACAGTCTGCATCCCAGATGACAAAAAAAGGCAAGAGGTATCACAATGACCTGACGAGACATGAGTAGAAAGACTTAGTAGTACTGCTTCATTTTCTCTTCTCTCTATCATCAAAAAATCTTATAACAAAAAAGATGGTTTTCCATGCTTCAATTCAGTGAGAAAGAAGGGAGGGGAGGTGATGGTAGTAAAAGAGAAGGGATAAGAGAGTAGAGGATAAAACAGAAAAAGTATGACCCACGGCAGACTGATGTAGGGTTAAGTCCCGAACGTCAAGTGCTAAAATTAGATTGGGGGGGGGTGTTTATAAATCTCTTTTCACATTAAAATCAGAGAGTGTAATATAGTGTACTGAGATACAGGAGAGAACACAGAGTCAATAGTAGAACACCATGTCATCTCACTGGCCTGAATGAGGGTCTGAGAGCAGCCCAGATAGAGCACAAATCAGAGAAAGCAAAACAACATCTTGTATTTTGAATGACATCTTTGCTCTCCGTGCTGTGTGTATTTCCATCTATAGAGTATAAAAAATACCCTGTGGATTGATTCATCTGATAACTCAGCAGATAGCATGTGATATATACTTTTTCATACAGTGAGAATGCAGTTGGAACCCCAACAGATAAATATCACTGCCCCAATGGCATTTTCTTTTTCTTTCTTTCTTTCTTTCTTTCTTTCTTTCTTTCTTTCTTTCTTTCTTTCTTTCTTTCTTTCTTTCTTTCTCTCTCTCTCTCTCTCTCTCTCTCTTTCTCTCTTTCTTTCTTTCTTTCTTTCTTTCTTTCTTTCTTTCTTTCTTTTTTTGAGACAGGGTTTCTCTGTGTAGCTTCAACTGTGTAAGAAAACGTTCAACACCAATAGGTAAGACAGAATTCAAATAGGCCTATAGTGCCCACGATGCTTCCAGGGTTGATTCCTAAATTCTTTGTCAGCACTCTAATGGCCCTAAGAACCATGTCTGAATGGCCCTGTATCAGACCCAGCATTCTCACTAATCTACAATCAGCACTGTGAACAAACAACCACTTCCTCTTCGATAGACGTTATACAGCCTCCTTTTGTTGAATTTTGTTTTCACTCTGTTGGTTTTCAGCACATCAAAACCTGGAATTCGATCTGTAGACCAGGCTGGCCTTGAACTCACAGTGATGAAAGGTCACAGAAACTCACAGTTTCTTCCATCTTTATAAAAATGCCGCCTGGCTCTCCCTCTCGAGTGCTGGGATTAAAGGCATGAGTGGTGGCATTTTCTTAAAGATGGAAGAAACACTTAGTGTATTGATAAAGATATATCCTATGGAAAGGATTAAAAATGATACCCCACCCCATTTTGTGCTACTATGACAGAGTTAATCAGTAATGTATAAAGAGGAGGGGGGTTAAGTATGACAGTTCTGAAGGCTGGAAGTCTAAGAAGAAGGAAGTTCTGGGGAATGATTTCAGATTGCATCATCCTACTGCAGAAGGTTGGGGGCCAAGAGAGCATAAATGAGCAAAAAATGGTGGAATCATGTTTATAATAAGCTAGACCTCCTGAATGATTGATTTACTCGTGGGACAATGACATTAATCCATTGAGCTGTACATGTATGGTCACCTCACTTCACATAGGTCTTACTTTTCAACACTGGTACATTGGGGATTGCGTTTCAAGAACTCATTTAAGCCATGTAGCAGCAGGTAAAAGAGACAAAGGCTCCTCTTGGGATGGAGTTTACAAAATAAAAAAAAGGATGGAAAGCATCTCTGGCTAGTGACATTTTGACAGTGACCTGGAGAAAGTGAGAGACATCTGATGGAAGAATGTTCTAAGCAGAAGAATCATGATGTAAGAATCTCTTGAGACAAGATTTTCAGACTGTAAGAAAACCAAAGGTGGGATCTGCAAGCACAGGATATAGAAAGAAACCCCCAAAGAAATGCTGGTGGCTTAGGCCACACTCTCAATGATAGGGATGGAGTCCTGGAGAAAAATAGTTCCTGGACATATTCTGCCTATAAAATCAACAGAATTTTCCAATGACTTAGTTGTGGAATATAAATAAAGGGCATGCTGGTAGACTTTGAACTAACTATTAAAGAAGTGAAGTTATTTCTTAACAGGGTGGAAAAGTCTGGGACAAAGGATTCTAAATATTCAGTAGGAAGTGTTAAATTAATGCTGCATATAACCTTGTGATATTTGTAAGGGAGGCACAGACTTGGTATGTAAATTTGTGAGTCATCAATTCTAGTCCTGAATCCTATAGCATGCCAACATTTAGTGTTCAGAGAGTTGAGAAGTAACTGAGATAGAGTACAGGAATGATATCCTGGAAGAAATGAGAACATCTTTCCATGCAGAGGGGGTTGCCATGTGGTCAATTAAAACATGGAACAAGATTTATGAGATGTAATCCTTTGGAGACACATTGGCAAAACATTTTATGATGAGTGGAGTGGGTTCCAGAAAGAAAAGACGACAGATGTGATGACAAGAAGAATAAGCATGTCCTTGGGAAAAGTTGGGATAAACAAGGAATCGGGAGAAGGTGGTGGTAGCAGAAAAGAAAATTGGTGTTGAAGCAATGGGGTTTGAAGTTGAGAAAAATCACACACCCACTTTGTTTGCTAATACAAACATTTGTGTTGGAGATAAAGGTTTGCTTGCTGGTGCAACATCTTTGAGTGAGCAAGAGGGTTGGGCTCTGGAGCAAATGTGTATAAGTTGGCCTTGGCCCTAGACATGAAATTTTTATTCATACTAACCAGGGAGAAAGTTGAGTATATGGAACAGATACATGTAAGGTAGAATTGGCAAAGGAAATATCAGAAAATTGTGTTCTGTATTCTCTCTTTTTTTTTCAATAAAAAATGGTATAATGATAAAATGATATTTTAGGTCACTGTACAATCAAAATTTTTAAATCAAGTTTCAAGAATAAGTTGGGAAGATACAATGGTGGTGAAATACCATGCTGCATACAACAGATAAACAATTGTTTTAATGCAAAGGTTTGGAAAGGAGAAAGGACAAATGAGTGACTAGAGCAGGCTACTGAGAAGACTGGACTCCTTTAGAGTGGGTGCTGATCAGTTTTTGGTCAAATTGACACAGCTAGAGTCGAATCTTAGTTAAGAATATCTCTCTCTCTCTCTCTCTCTCTCTCTCTCTCTCTCTCTCTCTCTCTCTCACACACACACACACACACACACACACACACACACACACACACACACACACCAGAGTGGTCTGTGGGGCTTCTAATTGATTAATGATTAATGTGGGAGGGCCATGCCCATTGGGGGTAGTGCTACCATTGGGAAGGTGGTTCTAGATAATATAAGAAATCAGCCTTAGCAAGCCACAGAGAATAAGCCACTAAGGAGCATTCCTTCCTGGCTTCTGCTTCAGACCCTGACTCCTGGTTCCAGCCTTGAGCTCCTTTCCTGAATTCCTTCAGTTTTGGAGTGTGACTTGAGAGTTGTTAAATGAAATAAACCCTTTGCTCCCCAAGGTGCTTTTAGTCATGATGTTTTATCCCAGCAATAGAAATCCTAACTAAGATAGAGTAAAATCACCACTTTATGATATGAATAGTAGTTATAAATAGAAGAATAATGCAAGAACTAAAAAATAAATAAAAGAGTGGGGTACAAATTATGAGCTGGTAGATGCCTGAAATAAGGAGGAATAATTGATGATATATATTAATGATATAAACTTCAAAGTAGATTTTGATTAAGGGAAGAGGGAGAATAGTCTGGACTCTATAATGATGAGACAGGGGAATTTATCCCATCTCCACAGTAATGGTAGAGGAAGGGAAAGAAAATGTAAATTAAAAGACTTTCATGGGGAAACAGAATCCCTAGTTTGGGTTAGAGCAAAAAGATGTGGAGGAATTTGTAAAAGATGGGTAGATAGTAGAGAAATTTCTGCCAAGGTTTATCTGAATGGCACAAAATTCAAATGGAGGGTTTAAGAATTACAAAGAGAAGGGGAAGAGATCAGTTAGGTAGTATATAGAGGTGGATTGAATGAAATCTGGGGAGAAGAGATTATCTGACTATATCTGACTTATAGTATCTAATGGGTGTGAGGATCAAGTCACGTTAGTGGTCGAACTAGAATGCTGGGGAAGTAGGGAGGTAGAGTACATGGTCTCTGAAGTCCTAGGGCTTTCCGCCCTTCTTCAATAGTTTACCTTCCCCAAAGGAACTCTTTTTGTGTCTCCATCTCAAAGCTTGTGGCTTTTCCATTATTCTATACCATCTATGGTGATTTGAATGACAATGTCTCCCATAGATTAGGACTGTGGTTCTCAACCTTCCTAGAGCTCTGACTCTTTAATACAGTTCCTCATGTTGTGGGGTGTTCTTCAATTATAAAATTACTTTTGGTGCTACTTCATGATTGTAATTTTGCCACTGTTATGAGTCATAATATAAATATCTATGAAGAGTCACTCAACCTCTGCAGAGGTCACTACCCACTTGTTGAGAACTACTCTACTAGGGCATCTGGACACTAAGTTCACAGTTGGGGGATGCTGTTGGGGGAGGTTAAGGTGGAGGAAGTATGCCACTGGGGTTGGGACTTGAGTTATATTCCTATTCTCTATTTCCAGTTCACTTTCATGATATTACTTCATGATAGTACTTGAAGATGTAAGCTCTTAGCTTCCTGCTCTGGCAACCATGCCTCCCTGCCATGATATATTCTTATCCTCTGGATCTGGAATGCAAATCAGTTCTTTTTGTTTGGTAAGGTTTTTTTTTTTTTTTTTTTTTTTTTTTTTGGTACTGTTGTTTTATCACATGAACAGAGAAGTAAGTACTACGCTACTCATCCAGGAGAAGCTTGATCATCTTAATTTGAAATACTTAAAAGTAGAGAGAAGCCGGGCGGTGGTGGCGCACGTCTTTAATCCCAGGATTTGGGAGGCAGAGCCAGGAGGATCTCTGTGAGTTCGAGGCCAGCCTGGGCTACCAAGTGAGTTCCAGGAGAGGCGCAAAGCTACACAGAGAAACCCTGTCTCGAAAAAAAAAAAAAGAAAAAAAAAGTAGAGAGAAGATCTGAGATTCATGGGACACAATCATGGGCAAATTCACTAAAGAAAAGATATGGACAAAATACGTAACAAGATTCTGAGAAATAGAAATAGGGATGTTTCCTGAATATTGAGAAATGTTTGCCTACTTGTCTTAGTTACTATTCTATTCCTGTAAAGAGACACCATGACCAACTTATAAAATGAAACATTTAATTGGAGGATTGCTTACTGACCTACATGGCAGTAGGCAGGCAAGCATGACATTGGATCAGTATCTGAGAAATTGCATCTGATGCACAAACAAGAGACAGTGAGAGCCAACTGGGAACAGCCTGGCCCTTTGAAACCTCAAGTCCCACCCATAGTAACATACCTCCTCTGACAAGGCTACACTTTCTAATCTGTCCTAAACACTCCCACCAAATGCAGACCAAGCATTCAAATATAAGAGCCTGTGGGGGCCAAATGCATTTAAACCACCACACCTGATTAAGGGGGACTATCTTACATCCCTGAGGCTGCTGAAAGTAAGCTTAAAAGAGCATGTGTTCTCCCAAAGGAGAGGAAGCCAGGTTGTGAGATCAAGGTTTGTATAGAATCAGTTCCTTTTGAGAGAACAGGGAATGTTTCTGCTTCATATCTTGTCCAGCTTCCAGACTGGTTGTCTAGCCTAGGCTCATAAAGCCTTCATCCAAATTTCTGCTTCAGTCTTCACATGACATTCATCCTCATCTCTCTGAGTCAAAAAAACTCTCACTCCTTATGAGGGCATTAGTCACCAAATTGACTACCTAACTTGTTACAGTATGACTACACACTAACTTGATTCTATCTGCAGAGATCCCTTTTTACAAAGGTTCTAGTTGCACATTAATTTGGGGGAGATACTATTCAAACCACCAAAGGGTCAAAAAGATAAAATTAAAGCAAAATAATTTTTTTAGCCACGTTGAAACACATAATATCTACATAGTTTAGATCCTCCTTAATTGAAGCTTTTCAAAAAAGTGACATTTTCATTATGTTGGGGACATTTCTTATTATGTAGTATAACTGTTCAGTCATGTTTTCTGCCAGATTATCACATTTTTTCTAGGTCAGTGGTTACCAAACTTGTTAAAACAGATGCTGTTTCCAACCCAGGATCTCTGATTCAATATCTGGAGGGTGTGGCCCCACAATTACATTTTAAACAAGTTCCTAGGTAATGTTGGTGTTGACACTCCTGGTCTCAGACCACACTTGGAGAAACCTCTTAGTCTCCCAGAAACTAACTTTCTCCAACTCCAACTGAAGGAAAAGAGATTGTAGACAAGACATTGATTTCTGTATCCTGACTATGGTTAATGGCTGGGTGTGCAAAAAGAACTCATGATACACAGTTACTTTTGCTCGGGGTGTTACAATATATGCTAATTCCTGTTCTGTGTATCCCACTATAATGTCAAGTGTGTCATCCCAAACCCTGTGTAGCGAAACTTTTGATTCGATGATAAATAGTATATAATTATTCCATTTAACCCACGAAAGCAGAAATTCTATTGTATTGATATCTTATAAAACACTATCAGCAACTGATGATAGGTGATGTGTGGCAAATTCCAGCCCTTTTATTCGAGGGCCAGCACAGTCTGTTCCACTCAGCAGAGGTGGATTTTGAACCCGAGTTTCCATTAAAACTCTCTGGTTGGTGCTCAGTGGAAGCTGGTTTAGGGCTGACATAACACATGGGTTTGTTCTCATTTCTCTTTTTCTACCAGCTGCAAGCTTCAATGTTGATGCTGCTTTCTCTTGTCCTCCTCCCAACACAGCAAAATGCCTATCAATCAAGTTCATCATAATTCTTTGCTCTTTGTTCCCTCTCTGTCCAAATGCAAGTTTTGTACATGCTAATGCACGCTTCCTAACATGAAATCGTTTATGTTCATTGGTCCGTGACTCTTCCTTCTAAGGAAGTGGGCTAGGTAAATTCAGTGCCTGCTCTCTTCTGTGTTGTTTGTCTCTACCTCTAACACTTCCTGTCATCAACATTACGTATCTGGCAAACTGTCTGCTGAGATTTGAATCTGTGCATCCTATCTTCAAACCTACACTTCAATAACCTGCTCAGCTCAGCCCCCACTTACCACCCTGGGCAGCTTTTTCTTTTACATCAGTCACTTGCTGACCTCTTCAAAGTGACACCAAAGTTGTTCAGCAAACTAAATCACGGGTTTGTTATTTTCTGTCTGTCCCAGGAAGAGTTGTTTTTATCTTATCTCCCATATCCATCCTGCTCACTCATACTCACTCACAGACTATAAGGTTGTCTTCTGACCTCAAAGTATGCCTTGTGGCTGGACACACACACACACACACACACACACACACACACACACACACACACACACACACACACACACTTAATAAATAAGTAAACAATCAATCAATAAATAAATCCTAAATTAATATATAAAAGTGTGAAAACCATAATACTCCAACCCACATAACCCTGGAGATAGCTTTCCATTTCTTCCCTTGGTGTGCAATCTTGAGTGGCTCACCAACTGTTGAAGCCCCATTGTGATATAGAAATGATCACCATGCTGAGCTTTTGTGCTTGCTTTATTAGCTGAAAGTTTATGTAGGACCACACGCTCCTCAGAGCTGTCATTACTGGTGCCATGCTATTGTCCCACCTACCACCCCAATCCACTCCTTCCTCCGTGAATATTCTGAAATGCTTGCCTTTGTCTTTCCTCATAGAAAACACCTCAGCCAGTTCTTCTACAATTTGTATTATATGTTGTGGTACACGTATACGGCAAATATGCTGCTGATGCCTTCTTCCCGCCCATAGACTTCAAACAATAAGTGACTCTTTAAAGAGATAATAACCAGCATTTTTGATTTGGACTTGGTTTAAAAAATGTTTATAAGGTATTTACTTACATATAAGCATGCCTACATAGGATGACACTTGCACATTACTAGGTACTGTAGATCCAGGTGTTTCTTCCTCCTCTGCTTCATAACCTCTAGGCAGTCCTCCTCCCTTAATCACAGGAGGCCAGGGAAGGTGCTCCCAAACAGTCAAAGCACTGTGTTACATTTTGTTCATTTGTTTGTTTTTGTCTTTCTTCACCAGATCAGGAGCTCACTGAGGACAGGACCTAGACTCTACACACTTTCTCTACAGGGATTTAGCGTAGTCTTTCGTATACAATTAGCTCTCAATTGTCACTTAATTCAAGTTCACTGAGATTCTACTTTGTGTTATAAACTTTCAGATGCCATTTTATTTAATCCAATGTCTTCAAATATTGTTTTGCGAATTATTGTAAAAATGAAAAAAACGTTAAAAACACAGGTGACTGAAGCATCGCGCACTGACTCCATCTTAAGGATGATGCTTCTGGAGGTGGGAGCAACTCTCCTAATGAAGATGTCTAGGCCTGGAAGAAAGGCTGTGAGGGTGACTACAAATTGTTAAGAAGCAGCTTAGGAAAGGTCCTGGTTTTCTCTGTGCTGCGATCGCTCTTGCTTCTATTCATGAACTTCAGCTCCTCTGAGGTAAGAAAAAAACTTGCCTCTAGGGTTTAGAAGAAAGAGTAGGGTGTGAGTAAACTTCTCCTTGGAATTATCAACCTCACATGATAGTGATTGGCATCAAGTCAAAGTATCTTGCCAGAAAGTTTCATTTCATTTGCATGGCTTTCCAGTAAGGTACAAACAAATAATTGAGACTTATCACTTCCAGACATCGACCTTTTCTTCCAATCAGCCTCTGGAACATCACCATTGTGGAGCTCAGCTTCTGTTTCCTCTACCCCAACTGGGAAGTTTTTGCTATGATACCCCAAATAAGATCATACAAATGAGATAGTCCTTGACCAGAATTGCCCAGCTCCCAGACAGCCTTGTGTTGTTATCCTTCAAAATGGTTCCTTCTGGTTGTTTACATTTCGAGTCTTCAACAGTTCTCCAATGCTATAGGATGGGAAAACACTTGTGTTTCTGTATCTATTGCTGTTGCTGAGGCATTAGGGTCCAGTGACCAGGCTCTGGTTATGACACTTACAGGTTAGCTCATTCAAAAAATGCCACTATAACACACTAGTCAGTGACATTTAAATTGTCAGCAAATAAAGATCCACTAATATTTACAGAGTGGAAAAAAAATTTACTTGGGACAATAGATTGAATCAGATATTAATCAGTGGTATTCATTAAATAGGCACTGGGAAAATTAAAAAAAAAAAAAGAAAAAGAAAGAAACAAACAAACAGTGAAGGAGATAAGATGCCTTCTCTCCAGCCTGTGAATGTTCATAGGATAATGAGGCACTGGTCCAGCCCAGTCATCAACCTGGAGAAGGACAAAACTTCCTGCATGCATGACTGTGAAACAAAGGGGCCCAGGAAAGGACAGCTCTTGTGTATTTGTGGCCTCTGCCTCTGTGTGTTCAATCAACACCTCTGATCAAAATTGCTTTTTATAAAGATCTATTGTGAACATGTACATACTTTTTCTTGAAATTGTTTTCAACAATATAGTACAATAGCTATTTACATAGCAATTATATTGCCTTAGGTATGAGACTTGATTTAACAATCATTTAAATTTAACAGGAGGATTTACATATGTTGAATGTAAATAGTATAGATTTTATTTACAGGCCTCAAGCACTTATAGATATGGAGGGGTGTGTGTGTGTGTGTGTGTGTGTGTGTGTGTGTGTGTGTGTGTGTGTGTATGCACATGTGCAGGTACACATGTGTGAAGGTGTGTGCTGTTATGGAGGTTAGAAATCTACTTTGAATTTAATCCTTGGATATCCTTGTGAAACCAAAATGGGAAAAATACACCCTGCAGGTTAAGAACTCTGTTTTCAGTTAAGAATAAGTTCCCGTTTCTCCTATGTTTGTTTGACACATCTGTAATCGATGTGCCTGATTACATGTACACGGGATGCACGTGAGCAGGAAATACATCAGGATATATGTTTGTCCCCGATCGGGCCCGATGGGAAATGCGATGAATTGGGAGGTTTGCTTTTTTAAGTCCCTTCAAAATGTGACTTGTGGATATTTTCTAGGAACCCAGAGATGGACCTCACCAGAGTTCATCCTGGTCAATATTTCATTAAAGTGTGCTTGTGCTTCAATTTTGGCTTTAAACTGTGGTGGTGGCCTTATCCTCGACTGATGGGATTAACCCCTTAACTTCGGTTTTTAGACAAAGTCTCTCTCACTGGCCTGGGACTCACCCATTAGGCTAGGTTAGCTGACCAGTGAGCTCCAGGGATTGCTCTCTCTCTGCTTGACCAGCTCTTGGGTCACAGGTACATGGAACCACACTCAACTTTTTCTGCGGCTTTTGTGAATTGAACTCAAACTCTCATGCTGGCACAGCAAGCATTTTCTGAACCGAGTCATCTCCTCTCTCTTCATCCATCCAGTGTTGATATTCATTGGGTTACCTTGGAATCTACTCCCTAAAGACATCAAGAGAAAACTGTACTAACATTCAGTCTTTTTTAAAAAGAAAACATGTTTTTGTGGGTTTTGTTCAAGATCATTTCAGTGTTCTGCAAGAGGTGACCCAAAAATTACTAATGACCATTTCCCTACTTTTAGATTGTCCCATTTTTTTTCTTTCTTTCCTTCTTTTTTTTTTTTTTTTTTTTCTTATTAAACATACACAAATTACTATTGGAAATGTCTGATCAACAGACAAAATCCAACAGTAATTGTAGCTAGAAGTAAGTTAATATTGAGGTTAACTTATAAAGTGTTAATATAGGTTAAGGTGTCATTTTTTTTCTGGCTCTTTAAAACACTGAGAATGTCCCAAGCCATTGCCTTGCCAAAGCTTAATGTTGCTTTCACTTCAGGTCCTCCAGGTGTAGAGTGTATGGAAACAGACAGACTGGACATTTGCTCATACATTTAAGCTAGCTCCGTGGTTCTTAGAGAATACTTAGTTTTGACATCATACACTTGAATTGTTTTCATTGCTGTACTTTAACTGTTTTGGAGAGGATTTCAAGAGCTAGTAGAAATGAGCTAGCCATGAAATAACCATTGCCTCTTACCAGCAAATAAGTTCTTTTCTTGGTGTTAAACACCATACAATAGTTTATGATACTACAAAGCTCCTGCTACAAACTGTTCCCTTAGCCAGAGAGTATTTTTAAATCAAAATTATTAAAATGTTAAAAACATGTATAATGGATTATATCCTCAGTCAGACGATTTTGCTTTTACTAATAACAGTTTCAAAATCCACTCTTATCCTCTTCATTGCAAAGGAAACTGCCTCTAACAGCCAAACATGGATACCTGGATTAAGCCATGCCTGAATCCATCATGCTTTATTTGGCAATTGCATGAATATTATTTTTCCAAGAATTTGTGTGATGTTGTCTTCTTCCATTTACCTATATGATTCATAGGATGTTAATATAGTGCCAATTACAGATGAGGATGGTTGGCTAAATAAAATGGTAGTTGAAAATTTCTAATCTAAATAGATTCTCAATAACGGACAAATTATTTTGGATGATAGACCTAATTTAATTTCCCGTGTTTTATATAGTTTAAAGGAAATGAAATAAATAGCTTAACTTTTTACATTTTAACATTACTTCTGGATTTTCAAATCCTTACAAAGATTGTATTTTATTTTGTCTATACTTACTTTTCTACCATTTACAGTTATTACCCAGTCCCTTGAAAATGTAGCCAAAAAGGATGAATGATTAATCTTGTAATACATCACACACAGTGAGACACAGATGCACACACACACACACACACACACACACACACACACACACACACACACAGAGAGAGAGAGAGAGAGACAGAGACAGAGACAGAGACAGACAGACAGACAAAATTTCATCACAACTTCAAAGAGGCAACTACCTATCAAAATACATTTGTTGAGCACTTGGGGCTATGAGGGTATACTGTTGAATGAGAGAGGCAAGATCATTGGCTCAAAGTTATAAAAATATGCAGACAAAGAAGTCAGATTTATTTCACAAGGACTAGAGAGGATACCAGAAAGTCAAAGGCCATTTATACCATCTCCAAATCAACACAATCAAATAGCATGTTATTAGGAGGCTATGAGTTTTAGGCAAGATGTCTTAATCACACTGCTAAGCCTCTCTTAGACTTGGAACATGCAACTTATTTTTTTCCCCTGTAGCTTCTCTGTCAAGATTCATGGGAAGATTCAGGGACATAAGGAGGACAGTTGGAGGGTGGAAGGAGGGACTGGGTTTCCCTAGTAACATCTAGTTTGGACAGTACACACGAATCTTCATGAAATCCATCCATAACTCAATACTCACTCCCAATATTTTTGTCCTATGTTGTCTTCTTCCCTTGATGAGAGGGATAAATGCCACTTGAGAAGCTAAAATCTACATGGCATTATCACTCTGATTTTGAATGGTATGGGAGTGTGAATTAGTTATGAAGGAGATGAAAAAGAATTACCAGAATTACTGTGATGCAGAAAGGCTGTGTCTCCTTTGATATTAGCTGTAACTACATGGTGTAATTAGATTGTAGTAAGAAAAAAGTATGATTTGTCATGCAGAATGTTTGTATTATTGAGGATAATCTGTGGTGGTTTAAATGAGACTGTCCCCCACAGACTCATGTGTTTGACCACTTGACTCCATTCAGTAAGACTGTTTGGTGAGGTTTAGAAGGTGTGGTCTTGCTGAAGGAAGCGTATCACTGGAAATGGGTGGGCTTTGAAGTTTCAAAGTCTTGCTCTGTTCCCAGGGACTTCCTTCCCTCTGCTTTGTGCTTGTGGTTGAAGATGTGAGCTCTCAACTTTCTGCTACAGCCACCATATCTGCAGATTGCTGTCATGGCTCCTTGCTATGATGGACTTTTACTCCCGGGGACCATAAACCCAAATAAACTCTTTCCTCCACAAACTGGCTCAGGCATAGTGTTTTATCACATCAACAAAAAAGTGGCAAATATGCTGTGAATGGCATGCTCATGGTTAGGCGTTTGTTGTAGAGTGGGATGTCTTTGTAAAGGGATTCAGGATAACTGTGAGGCTAAATGATAATTACATTTACTACGGTGTGATTACTAAAAGGGTGATTAAGATGACTAGAATGAGATTTTCCTGGGAATGTGAATGGTTGGAGAGGAAGCCCGAGCATAAAATGGAATTCAAAGAGAATGTAGAAGCTGAGAATGGTACTTTCTGTGAAGTGTAAAATATCATGGAAGGAAAGACTGGAAATTACAAGAAAGTAAGATGTGGCTGTAGAAAGGGAAGGAATGAATGGGAATTATGAAGGGTATAAAAGGAGATCATAGTTTCTTGGGAAATCTGAGGGAGCTTGTAGGAGGGTGATTGTTGCTTGATGTTGAATTTAAAATGGCAAGAGGATTGGGAAGAAAGGATGGGGCTCATCATGGGAATGAGAAGAGCATCTCTGGTTGAAAGCATTAGTGCAGTTAGTAGAGTGGGACATGGTCATGGAGGAAATGGGGGCTTTTCTGGACAGTGCATGTGTAACAGGATGTGTGGGGCAGGGAGATGATGGTGGACACAACTGAGGAGCATTAAGTAGATGTTATGATGAGACAACTGAATTATTCTAGAATGTTAGGTCTTATAGAGCAGGAATTTGGAGTTTATTGGGGTGTGTGGTGCGGTTGTTGAAGGACTGGGGTTTTTCTGGGAATATTGAGGAGGCTTAGGAACAGGCAATTGAGATAACCACAAAATATCCTGTGGTTGTAGTGGTTACAATTTTACTACAAGGTGTAAAGAGGTTACAAGGATGAAAGCCTAAGGAATTGCCTATAGAGAGGGAGGATTGAGGTTATTTGTGGAGGGTGAGTTGGTTTTAAGTGGGGAGCATTGTGATTTGCTGAGGAAAGCAAAGTAGAGAATGTGTTGGAGAAATGAATTCACTTGTTGCAGAAGGAAGATGCCATTTACTACAGTATATAGAGTGGCTGAAGGGAGATGGATTGGGACTTACTGAGCAATGGGATGGTGATGGTCATTAGATAAGTATGACTTAATTGGGAAGCCAAGGAGCCAAGAGTTGGCTTGATCTGGGATCAACTTGCAGCTCTATCATGGCAGTAGGCATTGGCTATGTATCCTTTGTGAACATCATGTCTGCATTTTGATAATTCTCCACAGTGTGAATCTTACCATTCCATTCTAACATAGGATCCATTTTCAGTAGAACATCTGGCTAACACAGAATCCATTTCTCTTGTTCCAGTTGAACATCTACCTGATAATTTTTCAGCAGGTCTACACTAGGAGATGTATTTTTGGTGGGACAATGAAGTTCATGATAAACTAATCAAGATGCAAGAATCTATGCTGAGAGGTAATGATGCACACGTTTAATCCCAGCACTCAGGAGGCAGAGCCAGGCATATCTCTGTGAGTTCGAAGCCAGCCTGGGCTACAGAGTGAGTTCCAGGAAAGGCGCAAAGCTATTCAGAGAAACACTGTCTCAAAAAACCAAAATAATAATAATAATAATATAAAATAAAATAAAAAAGATGCAAGAATCTATCCATTAAAACTAGCTCAATGCAAATGTAGCCTGGTTCTGAAGTCCTCAGCTAGCAATGGCAGCTCCAGGATCAGGATCATAGTCTTAGAATAGCAATGACGGCCTGTTTAAAACAAACAAACAAAAAAACTCCTTGTGGTAAAGAGAACAGTCTCTAGCCTGGATGGAGACCTAACATTTCAGCTGGGCCAGATCAATGACCTGTCCGAAAGACCTACCCTAGAAGGTGAGTTCACCTTAGACCAAGATAAAGAGATGGGTATAATAACTATTCTTTTGATGGGATACTGTTTTTTTCCTTCCAGAACTGTGGCCCTACAGTGCAGTCCCCACGAGCTGTGAAGCCTGGAGGTTGGAGCTGATCTCCCAGCCTTCAGGAAGGTCTATCTTTTCTCTTTCCTTTTCTTTTTTTCTCATTCTTTTGGATGCTGGCCAGAACCCAAGTGTGCTTTTTCTGATGCTTTCTGCCTCCTTACTCTTTTTCTAAAACCACCACCCCCACACCACTTGGCTGCTTACCTACCATGCGTCTGACCTCCATGGCTGTTGAAACAACTTGGCCTTTTTCTCCTTCCCTCTCCCATTCTCCTTTGAACGGCTTCTGAGATTAACAGGTTGCCTCCCCTGAAGTGTTTTTCTTTTAAAAATTTTACTTAAATTTTCTTTTGAGTCCATTCTTAAATTCTTTTATTAATAGACAAAGAACCCTGAGAGGAAACCCTGATTTCTTCTGGATCAATACCACTCTGAACTTGGAAGGGCCAACCTCTCTCTGGGTGGATTAGTTTCAAGGCATGGCTCTGGGAATCATTCCCAAAAATTTAGTTAACATATTACCAGACCTCTTTATCAGCTTGGGGAGTTGTCTTCATTCCTCATTGGATCCCTTTCTTCTGAAAATAACAATGTAATTACTTTATCTCCACTGAAGAAACATGACAGTTATAATGACTAATGAGCTTTGAAAGCTTGAGCAAATGAACTACACGAATCCCTTTGCCATAGGGGCAAGGAAGTTGGATGCTTTAGGACATGAGTGTGAGAGCAGGACTACCTGAGCTGGAGTCCTCACTCTGATACAGGTTGTGTGAGCTTGGATGCATACTTCCACCCCCTTTGGGTTTCTATTTTCTCGCCTAGGAACTGAAGATAAGGTTGTCTACTTCCTCAGGTTGCTGTGAGAATTAAACAGTTCATAACAGGCATATAGAAAACACCACAATGTTTGAAATGAAGATTAATTACCGCTCTCTCAGAGCCTCTGGTTCCATTCATAAGCTTGAAGTAACGTTTACCTCATAAGCTTAATTACAGTGACAATTAGGTTTTAATAATGCATTTAATCATTTTCTCTCCCTTTATTCCCTTTTTCCAACCTTTCTGTTTCCTTTCCTTTCTTTTTTTATTTCCCCATCCCTCCCTCCTTTTCTTTCTTCTTTTTTCACCCGACTTCCTTACCTTCTTTCTAGAGATGGGAGAAAATATTAACAGAAACCCAAGGACAATTAAAGGTTAACTTGACCTACTTGTCTGTTTTGAACTGTTTAATCTCCCTTGGGCCTTCTAGAATTAGAACTATACCCCAAGAATACATTACCTTAGGAAGAGAGATAATCAAATATCCAGGCATGTTCACTAAATTAAGTTTACCCAAAGTGCAAAACAATTAACATGTGTATAGGTTCTCGCTGAGAAGAAAACTTTCAAATAGAAATTTTTGCCTTTAATTTTGTATTTATCTGGATTTTGTGTGTTTTTCTGATTTGTTTTCAAAATTATTGCCATCATTTTCCATTTCATACCTTGACTGGAACTGCTTAATTATATAGAAACAATTTTTCCTTATAATCAATGAGTATGCCCTGCATTAAGGAAAGCAAAATGATTAGAACATGAGTCCTTCTCAAGCCAATTACTACAACTGCTTCAAAGCACCCAGGAATTTGTAGAAAATGGAGAAAGAACTTTAAATCAGCAAAATAATTGATAGTAGGTACATTGGCTTCTTTTTTTTTTCTCATGAGAATTTTTGTCTCAACATTAATTATATTTCCTTTCATTGTAAGCTACAGAAAGGCAAACTCATTTTGGCATGGTGCCAAAAGGAAGTTGGCATGAGTGATGGATTCATCCGCTTGAAGCGGCACTGTTCTCTTTCATGTTGGCATTCCAAGGCAAGTCACACGGAAGCTAACAGCTACAGGTTGGTTTCTCCTAGGTTGATAGCCAATAGAAAAGAAAGTTTATTTCCTCTCTGTTCAAAATTAAAGCCACTAGATCCCCCCTGAAGTTGAAAGGCTAACCGTTAGTGAACTATGTTAGGTCACAGACTCGGTTTGGGATCATTCACTCTCAGAAGGCCAAGGCTCTCTTCATAGTACGCATCTGGGTCACATGTCCAACTACAGCAGGTGGATGGAGAGTAGGCAGGTAAAGATGCCTTAATAAAAAATAAGATAATGTCACCAAAATAAGGTACAATGGATCCCGCAGAGATCCACCCTCCAACCAATTGACTAGCACAGCCCTGTCTAGATGACAAAAACAAATGCTGATATTTGTTTTAAAAGGAATATCCATATTCCTCTGGTTGAAGGATGCAACTATTGGTTTTCCATATGTGCTAGTGACCAGGGTTACAATCCCAAGGCATAAAGATACATTGTAAATCAGTGATGTTTAACCAGGCATGATATATCAAACAAGGTGGGGATGAGGAAGAACACAATTAAGTGATGATGGGAATGGGGTTTCATGTAGTTTGGATCTCACACTTAATACTGTAAGTACCTGTCTGTCAAACTGAAATCAAAGCTTTACTTTTTATAAGAAACCACAAGGGGAAGAGGAACATAATAAACTCTCTTAGCTAATGGGCAAGAGTAGAAGAGACACATTACAAATTAGATCCTACACATGTACCATCATCAGGAGAAGAGCCCTCCTGTGAGAAGAGCCTGTCATTGTGTGAAAGATCTATCACTGGTTGCTTACACACACCATTTTATGTTTGCTAAAGTGTCCTTTATAAGATATCTTTATTCTGTCCACACATTTCAGTGTGCACTTCCAAGAACTGTTCTCTGTACTTCTTTCAGAGTTCTTAACACAGGTAATAGTTATTCCTTCCCTGTGTTCACTCTTTCCCATCAGACCAAGTGTTCCCTCAGTACAAAAATTATTTTAATTTTCAAAGCCTACCCAGTTCTTTTTGAGGAAAAAGGAATATTTTTAGTTAGGAGAGGACAGGTTCTGTTTCCATAACAACGACAACAATGACAAAAACACCTTTGAATCTCGATGGCTTAGAGATAAAGTTGATTTATCATTCACAGAGTGCATTTTTTCAGCTTGAACATACCTCCATTGTCTTTTGATTATGCTATCCACAACATATGTCCTCCAGGGTCATCATGGCAGAGAGAGAGGAAAAGAGGAAATTTCTTTTTTACTTTTATTGGTTCTTTATGTATCTCACATCAGGCATTCAGATTCCACTTATCTCCCATCTCTTCTCATCTGCCCTCTGCCCTTGCAACCTCCTCCTCAAATCAAAACCAAAGTTAAAAGAAAAATCAAAACCCAAACAAAACAAAGAAACAAAACAAAAACAAAAAGAGAAGAAGAATCTTACTATGGAAGCTATAATGTTGGCCTCACACCATTTACCCATTAGTCCATCCATCTTTACTTGCAAGTGTTCATTGCCATGATCATTAGTCTGGCTTGAGGCCTCTGATTTCAGAAATTTTTAATTCATCCAGTCTACACATACGGCTTTTGCTGAAGACCATTGGCCAGATTATCTCTCGTGACCTTGATCTAACAACCACGTAGACTGAGATGCGTAAATGAGCAACAGCTGTTAGAAAGATGGCTGTCAACTCTACTGTAACCATTCTCAACATTCCTTGTTCCTGGGCCATGCCACAGACCACTCATTGGAAAGGGGTGTGTGTGTGACTTAGCTACTAATGCATTTGGAAGCAGTACCTAAGCTTAGTGATACAAGTGGTCCTTTTGGGAGTCTGAGGAATGTACCTGAGAGCAAAAGACATAGCATGGATTGTGAATTCATGCTGCAAGCTTCCCAGAGAAGGAGACCCCCATCTGCAGCTGGTGTGGGACACTGTTCTTTGAGCTGTATTTGGAGAGGGGTGGAAGAAATTGTTTATATTTGAAGTTTGGTATCTTAGGAAAGCCATTAGTACTGTTCCCTGCAATCCTGAATCTTAGCATTGTTTCTCTACAGAGGTGGTGCCAGTCTGGTCTCCATCTACCTAAGTTTAGTTAGTGTCCCTCTCTCGACTGGTTCAAAGCTCAGACAGGGACTAAGAGTTTGTTGATAGACCTGCAGTCCTACAAAAGTTTGTCTGGCCCCAATAAACTTTGAATGAGTAGATGAACTCTGAGGAAATATGAAAAGTCCTTTAATCCAATTTACATTTACGAATTATAAGGTAAGTAAAATCAAGATGAGTGATCTAATCAATAAAAAAGTGGCCTGTCTTGACAGCAGAGGCTCAACTCCTTGTTCTAGCTCGCCTGTGTCACTAATGTCTTGCTACTAGTTGCGGGCTCTGACAGAAAGTAGTAACAGCATCTATCACAGGGCCTTTCCCTCTGTAATTCAGAGATGTTTCCCCCAAGTTGGTAGAGAAGTTAAAAAGGAAAAGAAGGAAAGGGCAGAAGAAGAAAAGAAAAGAGAGGGTAGGGAGAGCACATTCCAACACCTCTGACTAAATAACATTCAATTCTTTTCAAGCAGGTGGGGGGTCACTTCCTGGCCTGTCTCCTCTCACACCTTACAAGCTACTGAATACCTTGGGATGAATCATTCTCAATCTGAACCAATTATTCCCACAGCAGCCTTTTTTCCCCTGACCATAAAAATGCAGCAGCTTGTTAATCGTACAACTATTTAACTGAGTCCCTCCCTAGCTCTACAACTGAGCTCCAAGCCCATAATGTATAATCTACCCACCCACACATATTGAAATGAGATTATTGTTCCCACAGAAAAGCACCCCGCCATTGCACAAGTCCCAACTTTGTTCCAGAGGGTGATAAAAAGGAGTAGGAAAAGGCCAGGAGTTGTTTGATAGGCTTCTAAGGAAGGCACAGCAAGGATGAAAGATTACCCTCCCAGGTACAGCCTGAAACAGCATGTAGGCAAACACTCTCCGGAGCACACTCCCTATGCCTTTGATGTAGAAGCCATCACGAATTCCCAATACTTGCAGGAGTGGCCAAAGTGGATGTGCTTATCTCCAACAAAAAATTTCTAGCTTCCAGGTAGGAAAAACATTCACAGAATGTAGAGGAAATTGAGAACTCAGACTAGGGAGTAGCTAGCCCCAGCAGAGAGGAGCTGGATAATGTAGATAGAGCCAATCTCTCTAGCTTGCTTTCTAATAGTTGTGTGAAAGGAAAACACAGCTACCAATGTAGTTGCTTCTATGTGCCAGGCAATATGTTACAGGTACCCATAAGATATCCTCAGTAGGCATTATCACTTGCCTTGAGTGAGACCTTTCCCCATCTAATACTATGAAGATCTAGAAAATTTAGAGTCCATGCATGACTCAGACTTAGCCAACAACCCCCGGCAATGCTGACTCTTTCTTGTGCACAGGGAAGAGCTTGTTGCTGTGTATCTTGGAGTAGGAGAGCTATTCATTGGCTGATGAAACTTCCAAAAGGGGTTTGGGGTAATTCAAGAGAAACATTTATAATCAGCAGCTAGGCTTGGCTTCCAATTTTTTAACCTTGGATAGTAGAGAAGCCCTTGGATTAAAATGACACATCACAGGAGATGGTGTTTGAGAAAGCTAAAATTAATTTGAGCATTCTAATATTGAAACATGCTTCTAATGCCTCCTGTTCCTTTATCTTTCTCAAACATTCTGTGCACAGCCCTCCTAATGGCATTTACTTCACATAGGGATACTAAATATGCACTCTATGCTGTCTCATATATAGCATGGTAAGAAAGCATGGTAGTAAAGAGAAAAAAATCATTCTAGACATAGACTAAACTCCCTAGCTATGTGACCCTGTGTAGCACCCTCTGAGCTCATTGCTGACTCCAAACTGTAGCTGACAATGTTAACCAAGTCAATTAGTTGTTGTAAAGAATAAATGAATTAGTTTATGCAAAGCACAAAGGAGAGTGTCTGGCATGTAGTGAATGTTCTGTGACTGTTGGCTGTTGTCAATGTATTTACACAGCTGTGTCTCACAATACTAGGGGACCTCTGAGCAAAATGAGCGCATCTCGTTCAATCCTACACTCCCGACTCCTACCACCCAGCTCTGAGAATTGATGTCTGTATGTGCTTGTTAAATAAATAGGAAATGTGGTTAGAGAAGTAAATATTGATCTTCTTGAGTCTAATAGCCCACAGTAAATGAACATTGCTTTGGATTATGACATTATTTCCATTTATATACTGTAATTCGCAAGTTCTTTGTACATTAGTTTGGGGTGAGTTTTGTACATGTTCTAGAGATAAGCATAATAAGAAAGAGAAGCACCCAGGGAACCCAAGTACTCTAGGATAAGGGCAGAACAGACAGAATTAGGGAAACAGAGGCTACAAAGATGGGCCTAGTCAATCTGAAAGTGTCTTGGCTGCCTGGTATTTCCATGGTTGAGGCTGCGCTTGCAATACTATAGCAAAGTCATGTTCTTTTTCATTCAGCTGTGGCTGATCCTTCTCTCCAGAATGAGGAGGTAAACAGGGAAGAAAACCCATGCTCACTGAGTACCTAGTGAATGAGAAATACCTAAGCAAATATCTCATCTGACTCTCACTGGTGTTATCATATTTCTGTACTATGTGCTATTTACACATGGAAAAATGAATACATGGGCATGGGCACACAGCTTGGGCACAGAAATAGATGCCTTTCCTTACCTCTCAGTTACAGCCTTACCTCCCTAAAATAACCAGAGAAGGCCCTAGCAGGACTTTCTCCCAAGAAGCAAAGCATTATCAGCTTTGTATTCTGGCTTTTCAAGCCAACCAGGAAAGGAGATTGTCAGTCAACTTTAAATTCAATCCATAAAGCTGCCAAAACTCAGGCAGAGTCATTAGTCTGTGTTTCTCTTTGGTACCATGGTTAGAAACAGGGAAAAGCAGAGGTGCTCAAACAAGTCAAAAAAGCCCTCCGGTGAACAGGTGAGAACTTGCATGGAGAGGGAGCAAAGCCTGCTGAATGCTGTGTTGGAGAGGGTCCAGCACAGCTGAGTACCAGAGACACCATCCAGTGCGTTACATAAACACTCTTTTCATCACCAGCTTCCACCTTCATTGCAAAAAGAGAAAAGGAAAAGGTATTTTACACATATGTTCACTTCTTTCTTGTGCCAGACTCTGATTCTAGTTGTCCCAATGGCTGAAATGATTCAATGCGGTGCATATGATGGTTCTGTAGTCAGTGTGGTGCCTGTGATGACTCTGTATTCTCTGGGGAAAGGCTCAAATGCATACAGAATATGTAGGTTGCTTAGACACATGAATCATTCGTATCCTAAGGTAAAGCCTTAGAATTATTTTCAATTGTGCTTGCAACTATTTCGTAACATAAATCTTCCCTTATGACCTCATGTGCCATCATCTTTTAGTAGAGAAAGAAAATGTTGACACTAATTTACTTTCCCTATATAGGAAAGAAAACTGAAAAACTAGTCTAGACAAATAAAAGACATATAGAAAAAAAAAACAAAGAATAAAAGTAATTCACCCAAGGAACAAGACTTGCTTCCAGACCTCAGAGATGGGGGTTGATGTTCCATCAAATATTGCTGTTAGCACAGAGATCCTCTCCAAGACCCCCTTATACAACTGTCACTTAGCTGCTCTTTAATACATCCAAGGGAGACAAGATGTTTAACCTCTCTGCAAGAATCTGTATTTTTTTAAAGTATTCCATATAAGTAAAGCAAATGCCTGGCAGCCACTGAGCAGGCTGGGGACCACTGGAATCTCTCAGCAAAGTAGTACTAATCCCGGCTGGGTCATGATCACAGTCTACTGATCCTAAGAAATTTGTTTCTTCAGTAAATGTTGTGTATGTGACCACTTCCAATGCTGTATCCAGTCCCACCTCTTGTTGATGTCACAAACATTTATTTTCAGTTTTAACCTTTTTGCCGGATTTGAGTTTGCATTTGCTGACTATTTGTTAAATGCTAAATAATTATGCTATCTCTCACCTATCTCTACAGTCACTCTAAAAAGGGTTGTTATCTTTATTTTGTAAATGCAGAAAATGAAGGTTACCACTTTTTTCCTGGTGGAAAAAGCAGATAGCCAAAGAAGATATTAATGCCAGGTGAATATTGTTGGGACTGCATTAGAAAGCTTCAGAAGGTAGCTTCAACTATTCCAGTTGATGGAAGGGATGACATTTGATGTTGGAATTGAAGATAATCAAAAGAGAAGACACATTTTCAGAGGAAAGAAAGATCAGGAAGGCACAAGACCTTGAAAGAAGGTAGGTTCTTGGCATAAGTCTTAATGGTAATTCACCTCGTATTTGGGTCAAGACCCCTTCCTGTGTGCTTGCTCAGAGAAAAAAGTGTCTGTGTATTCTTACAGGTTGTGTTTGTGGTTCACATGTTTTACTTTACAGTGCTCGCACCTGCTCATGTGTCTCCCAGATGCCAAAGGCTGGGTTAGCTCTGAATTCCCCACCCCCTTGATGCCATGGCAATGGGGATGCTATCAGCTCATAGGCAGAGAGTTCATTTCATGAGTAAGGATTAGGTAGATGAAACACACTCTAGCCTCACAGATCCCTTCCTAAGAAATGGAAGACTCTATTTTCATTTAGTGACATCTTCAACAGTAAATGGAAGTTTTTTTTTTGTTTGTTTGTTTGTTTGTTTTTTTTCTCTTTAAGGCTATTACTGGCTCCACAGGACAATAGGTTGTGAGTCAATCCTTGGGGAATCATTTCTCTTTAAAAAAAAAAAAGTCTCATTTAAATAATTACACATTGGCTTCTGGGTTAATGCAAATTGAGGGAATGCACTACCAGAACTTTTACTGGGAACACAAGAGACATTATTTATAGTAAGTGCTGTGTCCTCAGTCATTAACTCGTTCTTAGCTTTAAGGGGATCAACTGTGGCCCTAAGTCTTTCCGAGGGTTTGACATTGAGTCAAATGAAAGGAAGGTTAATCATTTTTTAAAAAGTGTGGTGGTGGGGGGAATTTGTGAGGTCCCACTAGCTTGGGTCAGCTGTCTGTGAGTTTCCACATCATGATCACAGACTCTCGACTGACAGCTGGGGAACCTGCATGGGACCCAACTGGACCTTCTGAATGTGGGTGACAGTTGTGTTGCTTGGGCAGTTTGTGGGGGCCAGGGCAGTGGGACTGGGATTTATCCCTAGTGCATGAACTGGCTTTTTGGAACACATTCCTTAGGGTGGGATGCCTTGCTCAGCCTTAATACAGCAGGTGGGGGTTTGGTGGGGGGGATGGGGGGGCTTGGTCCTGCCTCAACTTGATATACCAGACTTTGTTTACTCCCTGAGGGAGGCCCTACCCTCTCTGAGGAGTGGATGGAGGAGGCAGAAGGAGGGAGGGGGAATTGTGGTTGGTATGTAAAATGAAAAAAAATAAATAAAAGGAGAGGTGCAAGTTTAAAAGTTGAAGTTTTCTTAGTGTTTTAAGCTTGTGTTTTAGAACGGCCATCTATTTACAGGTGACATCTGCATTAGTTATCTTTCTCCTTTCTGTGTCAAAATACAGGACAAAAGAAATTTAAAGGCAAGTTTCCTTTTGACTAGTCTGGGGGTTCATCGTTCATCGTGGCAGGGAAGGGATGAGGATGAGAGCAGAGAGATCCACAGCAGCAGCAATGCTAGGCAGCTGTTCACATTGTATCCTAACCCAAGAAGCAGATGCTGTTAGTTCCTTTATATTTGGTATGGGTCCCCAGCCAAGGGAATGGATGGAACCACAAAACCACATTGTGGAGATGATGTCTTTCTTCCTTAGATTAGCCTCTCTGGAGACATCCTCTTGGATATGCCATGAGTTTATTTCCTAGGTGATCCCAAATAAAGACTGATCACAACAGCCTCCTCAGTTGACTCCTATTATTTCTTTTTTGATACTCAAATGTTCTACATATGTTATGTGAATGGATCTTAGTTCATCTCTAGTGTTGGTTCCTGACTTTCATAGGTTACTTTTTTGGATGATATTTTTCACGGGTCATGATTGGTTTAAAGCGAATACTGGCCACTGCTCATCCAATCAGACTGATCTTCGGAAACCAGGCTAAAAGAGCTGGCTGCTAATGTCTGCTTTTTTGTTGGGAGAGAAGTGAGGCTGGAGCCGATGCCATTAGCAGTTCTAGCCTGAGGCCAAAACTGGAACATGGAACAGATTCATGGGAAATGTAAAGAAATAACTTCTAACGTAAATATAATTAACCTGCTGGACCAACCTGTACCCAAAGTTATTGCCTCTGGAGTTCTTAGTCATGGAAATAAATAATTGTCTTTCATGTCCAGCCCTACTTGAGGAGGATTTTAATTTTCTTCAAAATTAAAGAAAGTTTGAAAGAGTCCAAGATCCTGCAATATATAAAAACTACATTCATTACACAAAAGTGAAATTGGGAGACTTGAAATCTCCAAATGTCCAAAATGATCTGCTGAGGGACACCTAGTGTAATCCTTGTATGTTACAAGGGAACAAACCATATTCCAAAGCAGAGTACTAAATCATTAACAACAGATATGAAAAAATAAAGCATGGTTTTTGTTTTTGTTTTCAAATAACAATTTTCAGAAAATTAAGTAGGGTATGTGGTTCCTAGCTAAAAAATTAGAAATATTGTTATATAAAAGAACAATGATTGTGCAGAATTCTACTCATATGAAATCCCCATGTAGTACACGACTATCTCATAGTATCTGTAACAAGCATGAACTCCCATTGTTCTAGGGATAGGTAGATAGTTACACTTCAAAACTGTGTTATGATTTGGGTGCACCAGCTTACAATTCTGACTACCTTTATAAACATGCCAAGGAAATTTCAGGCACATTCTGGTAAAAAATGATTTTTCTTTGAAAGTTGACTTTGTATGACTACATCATGTTAACTTTTTTTCCAGCAGTTACATAGCCCTTATGCTGTGATGTCTTTTTTTTTTTTTTCGTTTTCCTGTTTTTTTTAATTATTTATTTATTTTTTTTAATTTTTTTTAATTTTACAATACTATTCAGTTCTACATAACAGCCACAGATTCCCTTGTTCTCCCCCTTCCTGCCCCCTCCCCTTCCCCCCAGACCACCCCCCCCCATTTCCCACCACCTCCAGATCAAGGCCACCCCCGAGGACTGAGATCGACCTGACAGACTCAGTCCAGGCAGGTCCAGTCCCCTCCTCCCAGATTGAGCCAAGCGTCCCTGCATAAGTCCCAGGTTTCAAACAGCTATCTCATGCAGCGAGCCCAGGACCTGGTACCACTGCCTAGATGCCTCCCAAACAGATCAAGCCAATCAACTGTCTCACCAATTCAGAGGGCCTGATCCAGTTGGGTGCCCCTCAGCCTTTGGTTCATAGTTCATGTGTTTCCATTCGTCTGGCTATTTTATTTTACAATATAATTCAGTTCTACATATCAGCCACGGATTCCCTTGTTCTCCCCCCTCCTGCCCCTCTCCCCTTCCTCCCAGGCCACCCCCCATTCCCACCTCCTTCAGGGCAAAGCCTCCCCCGAGGACTGAGATCAACCTGTTAGACTCAGTCCAGGCAGGTCCAGTCCCCTCCTCCCAGGCCGAGCCAAGCGACCCTGCATAAGCCCCAGGTTTCAAACAACCAACTCATGCAATGACCAGAGGACCCGGTCCCACTGTCTGGATGTCTCCCAAACAGATCAAGCCTTTCAACTGTCTCACCCATTCAGAGGGCCTGATCCAGTTGGGGGCCACTCAGCCATTGGTTCCTGTGCTTCATCCAACCTTGGTCTCAACAATTCTCGCTCATATAAAATCTTCTTTCTCGCTAATTGGACTCCCAGAGCTCCACCCGGACCCTAGCCGTGGATCTCTGCATCCAGATCCCTCAGTCATTGGACGAGGTTTCTAGCACGACAATTAGGGTGTTTGGCCATCCCATCACCAGAGTAGGTCAGTTCTGGCTGTCTCTCGACCATTGCCAGCAGTCTATTGTGGGGGTATCTTTGTGGATTTCTCTGGGCCTCTCTAGCACTTTGCTTCTTCCTATTCTCATGTGGTCTTCATTTATCATGGTCTCCTATTCCTTTTTCTCCCTCTCTGTTCTTGATCCAGCTGGGATCTCCTGCTCCCCCAAGCTCTCTTTCCCTCGACCCTCGCCCTTCATTACTCCCACTCATGTCCAGGCTGTTCATGTAGATCTCATCCATTTCTCCATCATTGGGTGATCCCCGAGTCTTTCTTGGGGTCCTGTTTTCTAGGTAGCCTCCCTGGTGATGTGAATAGCAGTTCAGTCATCCTTGTTCCACATCTAGTATCCTCCTATGAGTGAGTACATACCATGTTTGTCTTTCTGAGTCTGGGTTACCTCACTCAGGATGATTTTTTTCTAGATCCATCCATATGCCTGCAAACCTCATGATGTCATTGTTTTTCTCTGCTGAGTAGTATTCCATTGTGTATATGTACCACATTTTATTTATCCATTCTTCAGTTGAAGGGCATCTAGATTGTTTCCAGGTTTTGGCTATTACAAACAATGCTGATATGAACATAGCTGAGCAAGTGCCCTTGTGGTATGATTGAACATTCCTTGGGTGTATGCCCAAGAGTGGTATAGCTGGATCTTGGGGGAGATTGATTCCCAATTTTCTAAGAAAGCCCCATATTGATTTCCAAAGTGTCTGTACAAGCTTGCATTCCCACCAGCAGTGGAGGAGAGTTCCCCTAGCTCCACATCCTCTCCAGTTGTGATGTCTTATACCACAACCTCAGGTTCCTCCTTGAAAGACATCACAGTCACAAGCTCTACTCTTTTTTTTAAACATAATTCTTTATGGATTTCACATCATGCATCCCAGTCCCACTCACCTCCTAGTCCATCCATATCTGCCCCTCACCCCTGAAGCATGTGCCCCCAGATTAATTAAAAACAAAACAAAACAAACAAAAATCCCACCTCACTCCTCCATCTCTCCAACACATCTTCATTTATCCTAGTGGCATTGGGAGCTACAGTGTGTCACACAGTATACCCTTTTGTCCAATCAGCCCCATCTGCAAAATGTCCCTTGCAATGAGTCATTGGTCTGGTTCAAGGCCTCTCAGACATCATCATCTCTGGGCCCTCATTGAAACCCTCCTTGGATATCCTGCCCTGAGACATGAAGATCCTGCTCTTACCATTCTGCTGGACCCATCCCTTCAGACACTCCAGCAGGTCTTAGATGCGGTAGATGTTAGGGTGGGACAACCCAAGGCCCAAGATGTGGGTCTGGGTGCTAACTGTGCTTGCCAGTCCTAGCCACTGGGATCATCCCTCTGGTGAGGGGCACAGCCAGCTCTCCTAGGTCCATGCTATCTAGGCCAGCTCTCCCACATCTGTGGTGGGGGTAGGACCATCTCTTCCTAATGTGGGAGCGAGCTCTCTCATGGGGAGAATAGAGCCAGCTCTCCTTCTGCCCATCGAGGGTCAGGGTCAGCTATCTCAGGCCAGTGAAGGGCAGGACCAGCTCATCATGGCCCTCAGATTCAACATGCATGGTTCTCATTACCCTCTGTGGTAACATGGGCCATGGACATCATCACAGACCCCAGCTGCATCAAGAACACAGACCCAGATATGCCCTTGGCAGTAGCTAGGGCCCTGATGTCACTGTGGCACTGGGACCAGCACATACCACCCAGATCAGTTTGGCCCCAGGGACAGCAAGGCCCTCAGATACCAACATGATCTCAGGCAGCTGTCCAGACCCCAGGCATCCATCCACTCAGCCCCTGGTGGCAACAGGAGCCATGGACATCAGCCTAGATCCTGGCTGCTGCTGGACAAGCTCTACTCTTATGACAATTTAAAACTCACTATTCAAATCAAAATTTGGTATGAAAGGCCCAAAGGTAGAACATTGGGCCATAGGACACTGCCATAACACCATGACATATGAAGGTTGGCCAAGTCCACATAGCTAGCTAGAGAGAAGAGGAAGTAGGATCCACATGTTTTTAGGACATTAATAAGTGAGTCATGCTCCCCTTAGTTTGAATATAGTTATCTTCACAGAGCGATTGATTTCCCAAACCACCAAATATGTCCCTTGTCTTTTCATTGAATGAGCAGATCACTCTGGTGGTGAAATAAACAGAATTGAATCCAAAAGTTGAAAGAATGTTGTGTATTTCTGCTTAAGTTAAGGATTAATTATATGTGACCCCTTTTGAAAGTTTAAGAAGCATTTTATAGAAATGTATATGATTAACGATTTGAAACACAACTCAGTTAAAACCCCTTTTCATTCTTCAGTTTGACAAAATGGACATGGTATTTGTGATAGCTCATACATTCTGATTAAAAGGAATTCATTTTGGGTAGTGTATGAGCCCTATCTGTGCCTGTTTTTTTGTTTTGTTTTTGCTTTCATCTATACCTTTTGAGTAACTATTTAGGAACTTCATTTGTGGCTGTGAAGATTGTTCGGCAGGTAAAGCAGCTTGCCACCACGGCTGACCACCTGAGTTGATTACTCAGGACCCACACAGGAGAAGGCAAGAACTGACTCCCACAAGGTGTCCTCTGACTTTTATGTATGTATGTCCACAGCCTTTTGGGTTTAAGGGAATCTTGTCACTTTCCCAGACAAATCCTTCAGGTAATACCTTAAGTGGGTATGCTCAGATAGCCAAGACACATTAACCTGTGTTGGCCTGTAGCTAGAGTTTTCCTGCCTGGCCCAGGGTCAGGACAAATCTCTCTCATCCACCAGACCTGCAGCCACTCAGACCCAATCGAGTAAGCACACAGAGACTTATATTGCTCACAAACTGTATGGCTGTGGTAGGCTTCTTGCTAACTGTTCTTGTATCTTAAATCAACCCATTTCTATTAGTCTATAAGTTTTTTCAGTACGGAATTCAGTTACTTGCCAAGGTAGGATTGAATACATACATAACATTGAAAAAAGGACTTCAGCCAGGCAGAGGTGGCACATGCCTTTAATCTCAGCACTGGGGAGGGAAGCAGAGGCAGGCAGTTATCTGTGAGTTCAAGGACAGCTTGGTCTACAGAGCCACTTTCAGAGAAAATGTTACACAAAGAAACCCTGTCTCGAAAAGCAACAATACCAAAAGGACTTCATTTGCTATTGGTGACAAAGTCTCATCTTTCTGAGGTTGAGAAGAGACACTTACGGATCCTCATCCCATGATGGCATGTTAAAGGGATATCTGAGTTCCTGCCTCTCTCTGCCACTGACTAGTTGGGAATGTTAGGCAAACTATTCATATTTCCCCGGGCGACTTAGTTTCTGCATCTGTGAACTCTGAAGAGTCTGAGTCTTCACAGGGTTTTTGTCAACATTAGACTGAAGAGGGCTGGGGATGTATCTTACTGGTAGGCCATGTGTTTAACATGTGTGTGTGTGCAGCCCTGGATTTGATCTCCAGAAAATCAAAAAAGTGAGATATATTAACACAAATGTTATACAGTCTTAGTATGATTACTGGCCTAAGACAACCGCTAAGCATTAGTCTTTATCAGCACATCTGTCTAGTGAACTGATGTAATTAGGCATTCTGTACCATGAATGGTTTTACTTAGAAAACAGTGGATACACACACATCCCCTCCCTCTAATCTTACATCTTTGGGGGGCAATTGTGATGGGGAGAATTCTAAGATGCTCCCAAAATTCCTACCGTCTTATGTTCAGACTTCTAATTATTCCTTCCCACTGAATGTAAGCAGAACATTGGAGCATGAGAACAGACTTCAGAGGAAGCCACTTGGCAAGGAACTGAAGTAATGTATAGGAACTGAGTGTAGCTGTGGCCTGTAGCCAGCAAGAGGATGATGCCTCAATCCTACCTTGGCAAGTAACTGAATTCCATACTGAAAAATGTTTCCTATCCCCAGAGGAGATTGTAGACTGGGTGATTCCTCAACTTAACCTTTGGGGCCCACTGAACAGAGAATCCAGTTAGCTCTATAAGAACTCCCAACCTGCAGGACTATAATAAACTGTCGCGTTACACCTCTGTACTTGTGCTTTTGTCGTAAGACACCTGTGTCATTAACGGTCTCAATGTGGAGCTCACCTACATGTCATTAGAGACAAGAAGGAAAGAGACTCATTGAGAAAGCACTATTGTGTTGCTCATGTGCACCAGTGAGGTGAACATGAAGTGAGGAATTTTGTAGCCCCAGAGGGTGGCTCTGTTCATGTGTGCCTGACTACTGTAGGTGGGTTACAGGCTTCAAATGCCTTAGGATGGTACCTGGAAAATTCTTTCCATAAAATCTTGTCAAGTACAATGCTTCATTTTGATTGAAGGCATAGAAACCTCCCCAAATCCTCAACCTTCCTTTTGCTCTACCCTGGAAGTTCCCTTAGCATCATCATTTGTGTCTTGCTCAGTAGTGGCCTATTGATTATATTGTCAGTTCGTTTGATGCTGTTTGAAAGAAGGCAATATGAGGACAAAGACTCATATTGTTACATGGTTACAGAAGCTGGATGAATATGTGAAAGTATTGCAGACAGCCAGTGACCAGAACAAACATACACCACCCATGTGTCCCTGTGCATCAGGCATTCATACACAGCTTTCTTAAAAGGGTTCTGTACACTTCTGCATAACCTTGTTGCAGGATTGTTGATACTAGTATATGAGATCCTTGGAAACAGTACTAACATTTTCTTATCTTTGCCCCCTTTGTACCAAACCCAGTAGCCGATGTATAACAGATGTTCAAAACATGCTTATAGTTCTTAATGGAAATTGACAAGGACATTGTAAAAACTAAATTATTCTCAATATGACTATATATTAGATTCACTGTAATTTTTTTTCTTTGTGAGTTATAAATATTCCCCCTTTTTAGCTCAATAAAGTTGATTTTGAGAGTCTAACCTTCAGTATTACAAGTTAAAATATTTTTGTTTTTCTAAGTCTTTAAGCTTGTAGTCATTTATGACAGCAGTAATCTGAAACTAAGCATCAGTGTTGAGGGGTAGAGCTTCTTTAGACACCTTCTCTTTTGCAGAGATTGGGTTATATTGCTGGATCTATAGTCAATGGTGTTGGGCTCTGCCCAGAATGAGATCCACTGACTTAACCATTGATAAAGCTGTTTCAATGATCGCCCAGGCCTCCTCCTCAGCCCTGTGCCAGGGTGTAAAATGGAAGACCAGAAAGAAACTAGGTTTCAGTATCAGAAACACAAATTCAAATCTTATTTTATCCACTTATCAATAAAAGGAACTCCACTTCCCTGCTTATGATTCTTCATCTCACTTGGTATTCACGCTAAACATAAAGACATCATAGTAAGGATTGATTATGAATTTGAATTTCAGATATTCCTATGATTGATTGATAGCCAAGGAAGCCTTTCAGCTTCTTACTCAAGTTTTTCTGCTCTGGATATCTACAGCTTTGCACGGTGGTAGGAACTGTGTCTAGCTTGACTCACAATGAGGCCCTAGTATTGGAAAAGAGTAGAGAGCAACAGAGACTGGGCAAGAAAAAAAAGAAGAGACAAATGAGTGACAGAAGGCAGGAAGTTCAGGGACCTTCCCTGACACTTCTAAATTCTCACAAATCATTCTGAAATGTATATATTCTTAAGGGCATATTTTATGGAAACTTGTATAAAGGCTAACTCCTAAAGCCATTTTGACTTAAGATGAGACACTATGAAATTTCAGTTAGAAGGTTACCAGGAGATGACACACCTAAGAATTAATAAAATCAAGGAGTGGTGCTGTACTTTCACAGCCTATGAGACCAATTCTACCCACTTTCTAAGGGACATAGGAATATCTGAAATTCAAACAACAAAAGGCTTCAACTGAGGGATGCTCTATATACCTTTTCATTTCATTTGAAGCATACTGACACTCCACCTTGCCCAGACACAGTCATGGAAAGGAAAAAAGATGCTGAGAATCTGAACTAATTAGTTAGCCACAACTATTAGTCTAATAGTAGCATCAGAGACCAGAATTTATTTCACTTTGGAAACATGTTTTTCTAGCATGAAATAATTCTACTTATTTATTCCCTTCATTCTCCATCATCCCCTTCTGCCTTCTGGCTCAATGATGTCTGTTGGAGACATTTTTCAAAAGACAGCAGGTTGCATCACAGAATCTACAGGGGTAGTGAAGTATGATCCACTACATAAAACCCAAGCCAAGGATCTATTCAGCTTCTTGCTACTGGAAGTTGACAACTAGGTAGAAATATACATATGTTAAGGTAATGCCTGAATTATCATTGTAACAATCTACTTGTTCATGGAGGTTTTTCTGTTTTATAAACCAGGCTAAGAGTTCTCTAGATTCTGTGATCACAATAAAGGAAGCTAAAATTGTTACATTGTCGAAAGGCCACCACCTATTTCTTCAAACTTTGTTTAGTTTCTCAAGAATTCCCCTTTGCCTCTGATGAACCACTATGGGAAAAGGGTTGAAAGAAAATAACTAAAGGCAAACAATATAAGATGAGACCCCTGGGCACCCTCCTCTTCTCTAGGGACAGTGAATGAATTGGCATCTGGGAGCAGAGAGATATTTAATAGCAGAAGGTCTGACAGTTTCATGGGGCAGGAAATGTGGCCATTAACTCAGAGTCTGACATACAAACACAATGTATATGTTTATGTGCCTTCTGCCTGCTTGTGGATGTTGAATGGGAGGGGAAGAAAGTACAGGAAGGAAATCCTCTTCCTTTTGGCAAGACACAGAGAGAAATTCATGGCTTGACCTGCATCTGTTGTCTCAAGGAGGAAGGGTCACTTCCTCTGTGCTTCGTGTCACAGAGAGTTCAAAAGATACAATCACCTTCGTCAATATCATTCACTCAAAAGCCATTTTGTAATGATTGATAACAGGATCGTCATTAAATTAGGTGCCTGACTGCAAAGGTAAGAAAAAAGCCAATGCCCCTCACCTTCTTGGGGGAGTTCTTGTCCAGTAATTGCTGGGGTTCACTTTGTCAACACTCTTATAACACCATGACCATTCCTTTCCGTATGTCTTAGGCAACATTTTAATTGTGTTGGTAAAAAATCTGGAGATAATAATAATAAAAATAAAAACAAAACAACAAAAAAATCCAAATGTTTGAAAAGAATAACAAAGGTTTATCTGGAGATTTTGTTAAAATGTGAATGTCCATTTGCTCAGCTCTGAATTAGCAAATCATAGAGTGAATCCCAGTACTCAACATTTTCAAGGCAATCCAGATGCTTCTAATATGAGCTTTGAACACCTCGCATTTTGCAAACATTTTCTAGTATTACAGTATTTTGTATATTTTCATTATGTTCACTGCATTTTGGATGTCTCAACGGCTCCATAAAGTGCACAGAGTGGAGAGATCATCTCCAATTTATTCATGGAAAAAAATGAATGTGTAAAATTGTCTATTAAATCTAATTTAAAATAGCTGGCATCTGATTTTTTCAGACTTTTGCTGGACTCGTGGAGAGTAAGTTTAATGAGTTTACACTAGATGAAAGAGAGAGAGAGAAACATGCAAAATGCCAGGTGGTTTCTATTCTCTACTACCTGTAATTTACTCTAGAGAATCTCAGTAGCTATATGCATATAAATCCATTGTGTTAAACTTAATCTATGCCTTAACGGAGATAAGTTGATTCATTCACCAAGTCCATTCATTTACATAATATTTATCAGGTAATCATTGTGTGCCTAGCATTGTTTTTTCTGTTTTGAAAACAGCAGTATATAAAAAACAGTTTTTAAAAATGTCTTCATAGGCTATGCATTTTAGTTGGAAAACAGAAATTAGGAAACCACTTCACAGAGCAATTGGTTTATATTTGAAGGAAGTCATTCAGAAGTCCACACTCTAGATGTGGTATTTTAAGTGGTTATTATTAGCACAACCTTCATCAACACTAGAGAGGCCAGGTGTACATGCAGCTCAGGTAAAAATCCCAGCTTAAATGATACCAGAAATGATTCATTGGTGCAGTGAATGATACTCGAGATGGGTGGCTGATAATGGAGAGTATAAGAAAACCCTACACTTTCACAAATAAAGCAGAACCCTGTGACAAACTTGGAAGCCTCACATATTTGGCATAGCTGTGTCTGTAATTCTATTTAATCCCTCCCCACCACCCACATACACATACTTTAGGGAGGGCTCTGTCACCTTGTCATTCTGAAGGACTAGCTGAAACTATATGTGTATCAAACTAAGGAGCATATATACGGAATGTTGGGGAGAACTAAATGGATAAACAGGGCAGCATGCACCTTATGGCAGTGTGACAAATGTTTATGCAAAAATCTTGCCTTTATCAAAAGCACTTCTTTCAAAAGTAAAATTGTTGGCAGCAGATTCCTAAACCCACCTATTCCTCATTATCATGGTCCATTGTTTGCCAAAATAATCTAAGAGTTGAGCAGCCAAACTGATATATCAAATTGTAACTAACTGTCTCATTTAATCCCTCACAATAATGCTGAAATGCAGATGATCTTACTGTCTACACTTCACAGATTCCACTCTTCAGGCTGAAGGGAGATAAATGAATTTACCTGGTGTTGTGATTGAGAATCAAGGAGCAAACCAAAGGTTTAAGTGGTGGATTGACAAAGCTCATATCACTTCAACTTCCTCACCTGGGTTTGAGAATATCCTGCTGTCGTGAAACTTCTAGAAGCCTAGCCTTCAGCATTTCCCAGTGCTCTTGTGGGTGTTTCAAACCTTTCAACATTGCAGCATGGAGTTGTCCTCTACAAACTTTACACTTGAGGACCACATAACACATTTACATTTTAAAATCTCATGATATTAGAAATGTATGGTTTTTTGCTGGGCCCCAGTCATAGCTATCCAAGGCTGCATGTGTCCCATGACCTGCAGATTGGACACCTTGTTGAGTATACCATTTGCTGTCACATAAGCCAACACTGTCTTTGTGCATCTTCTCAAACTTTCTGTCCATCAAGTGCCAGTTGGAACTTTAACATTAACACATAGTTCTTTGGAAACTGTGGTGACCACTTTTTTTTTTTTCATCTGTGTGAAATGTCTTCCCAGTGTAACCAGCTGAGAATTTCAAATTGAGAATTATTTTTTTCTAAACTTACCAAGTACACTCCAGAAACTGCCATGATACAGTGCCTGCAAAGGATAACTAACCTTTGCTTCTTCCACAGACAAGTCCTAACTGTACACTTTAAAAACACAGGAAGAAATTAGATGGCTAGTAAGCATTTCTTCCTGAAGAATTCTCACAGGACTCTAGGTGGTATGGTGTACATTACTTTCAGATAAAAACAATCAGAAAAATCATTGAGACTTTTATTTTTAATTTCAAGATGTTAATTCTATGAACTGTTATTTTGTCATTCTTTTTAATTGAAGGATTAGAGACTTTGGAACAATAAGAGTTTTATTTTTAAAATATATAGTGATGCATGGAGAAGTCTGAGTCAGCAATAAGGTTATCTGAGGCCAGTCTAAGGAAATACTTATGGAGAGAGGTTTTATGTAGACTTAGGAGGACTGAATGTAATACAGAATGTGTGAATAGAGAAGTGCACATGGAGCCAATGCTTTACAAATTACGTTTTCTCCTTTGATTATAAACAAGTTAAAGGGAGAGGTAGTGGTTGTACCATATGTTAAGTTAAAAGGGAAGGATTTAAATAGTTCTCAACTTGCTTTGTGGGGAAAATACCCACTTTTATTCTCTTTATACTCAAAGCACACTTCCCTTTGCTGGTAATTAAAACTGACTGACTTTGTGAAAAACTGTGACTTTGTTGGTTAGTCATGGGAAAAACATTCAAGATTCACAGCACTGGATATATGCATGTATACAGTTGAGTAACGCCTCCCAAGTCAGATCCTAAGCTGAGCATTCACAGGGTATTCCACTCATGTATGGAGTTCTTTGATTTTTGACCTGTCTTTCAGCTCAGTACAAATTTACCATATTCCAGGTATGAACATTTGAAAAGAAAAAAGTTACCTGAAATTTGGGCCACAGCCAATATGGGAAATGTGGTCATTTGATAAGTTTTCACAATATCATTCTGAGAAACAACTGTATCACCTTCGGCAAACTTCTAGGTTAAAACAACAACAAAACTGCATCATTAAAAACCTTTGGAAAGAAGTGTTGTGTGACAAAACACATGAGTATAAACATCTGGAACTGTCGGAGGTGGAGATTTCATGGTAAAGTCATATACTGTGATAGGCTCCACCATTTTGAGTTGCATTTATTGGACACATCTCAGCTGTGGCTTCATCGTCTCTAAATATGGAAGTAATTATGACTGTGATATCTCAATTAATCAAAATTTAGCAAGATGATATGCCAGGCAATGCGTGGCTCACAAGGTCATGCACTAAATACAGATTATTCGTTTCCCATATCTTTTCTTGCCTCTCTTATGGAAATGTATCTATTCACATGCTGTTCCCCTTGTGGCAGCCATGATAAATAGGCACACTGTACCCGATCTCAGGGACAATTTTGTTGGAGGAACCAGGAGTTACTAAGTGTAGATCATAGTGCTACCAAGAAAGAAATGTACATGAATGTTCTTCATATGCTTCATACTTTACATACAGAAAATAGAAGGTGGTGGATTTGAAAACTGCTGTTGATCTGTCTCTGAGTTTTATACTAATAGTATGTGGCCAGCAAGAATTGGGTATAACACATCTAGTTAATCAGGACATGTGAGAACACAAGTCATTGCTACATTGAAAAGGTGTCCAGAACACACACACACACACACACACACTCACACACATAAATAAATAAATAAATAAATAAATAAATAAATAAATAAATAAATAAATAAATAAAAATAACCCTGAGAATCTATGATGGAGGTAACAGGAGAGACCAAGTGTGTATCACTGAAGATCAAGACAAGTCAGAGACCTAAACTGTATATTCAAGAGAGAATTCAGAATAACACAAAAGCAGGATATAGCCCAAACTGCATGACCTCCAACCTCCTTGCCTCTGGAATTTGTTACACACATGCTCAACATTCACAGGTGCCAAACACAGAACAAGTAAAGAGTGGCTTGCACGCCTCTGCCACTTGCCCTAAAGGAGTATATCAAACACTGAGCTGGTATCCAGGATACCCAGATCCAGATCTCAGTAGAGATGCAGGCATTGTATGTCTGCAAGTAGATGCTTCCCATGTCCCGGTAATACAGTGGGGAGGATGCGTCCTCTATTTGGTAAGCGATAGTTGTTTTAGAAGCAATAACATTTAAAGAGCATAGGTCACTATGGAAGGGCACAGCATTTCTTGATAATGGTACTAGGTCTACAAGGTATAGCAACAATAGTTACTTGGAAAGAGTAACTATTCTTCCGAAAACAAGACAGCAATATGCTTTCCTCATATAGTTGCTATAAGAATTAAATGATGCCAGCAAAAAAAAAAAAAAGTGTTTACAGCACAGCCAGTTAATGTAAACATTCTGGAAAGGAAATATGAACTATAATTACCAATGAGTGAAAGACCCCCGAAGGCAGTCTTCCCTCTGGAGAGACCCTCGCCCAGAGATCACACGAGACCACAAGTCAGATGCAAACAGCAAGAGGCTTTATTCAGGAACACGGGTACCCGGGGCAACACAGTCCCTCAAGAAGCTCAAGAGACTGGCGCGCCCCCGGGCTGGAGCGGAGGGTTTTTATAGGGTCGGGCAGCAGGAGCACGAGGAGGGCGGGTTCAAACTCAGGGCAACTCATGGTTTACAGGGCTCTGATTGGACGATTCAAATGAGGCCGGGTTCAAACTCAGGGCAGCTCGTGGTTTTTCCCCGAGCTTGACACGCCTGCTGCCTGGCTCCAAGTTGTTTTTCTGACCTTTAGTACCCTTTTCTGGGGCCAGGAGGCCGGCTGTAGACACCCTGCGCTTTTCAGACCTTACTTGAAATGGCGTTAGGCTAAGCTAGTATGCTGGGATCTTTCATGAGAACGTAGTTGTGAACAGGTAATGTGGGAAGCACAGAACTTGGCTTCAGAATCAGACAAATTTAAGCTCTGATTGAAAAGCCACCATTATGAGCTGGATGCTTTGGGTGAAATTACTTAACTCCTCTTAATATTATTTTTTTTAAGCCAAGCATGTTAACTCATTGTTCAAAGTATTCTTATGAAGATTTGAAACAAACTGAGGAGCAAGTGGAATAAGATATATGTTTGGTGAATGGCAATTATGTATAATTACAGGATGATGGGCATATCCAGCAAGGATTCCTGTTAGAAGTGATATTATTTTATATTCTTTCCTGAGCAGAAAAAAAAATGACTTGCTACATGCTAAGACTGACATTCTTGAGTCAACATGAGTGAGAAGAACCAGTGGGGGTAAAAGTCAAGAATTACATTTCATATACAGAAAATCCCATCCAAGAGGACTGATTCTCATAGTTCATTTGTCTCCTGTGGCTCACATTCATAAAGGCCCTTTGCCCAGCTCTTTCTTCCCTCTGGTCCCACTTGTCGGTGAGACTACTGTGGAGAACAGGAAAATATCCTGGGAACAAAATGCCACAGGTAGCCTGAGGACATGAGCTCTATGTCCTGTGGGTCTCTAGCTTCAACAATGAGGCCACTGTCCTCCCCAGAAAGGCTAGAATGTGGATTAGCGCCAGTTGGACCCACGTACCATCATCAAAGACCAAAGGCCTACAAGTGGGCCAGAAGAAGGCTGAAGAAGAGTGTTTGAGAATGCAACTGGTGATGCACTCTCACTGAGCTCTTCAAAGGCTTGGATTCTCCCCAGCTCCACATGCCAGATACTCAGAAGAGGAAGCAACTCACTCGGGTTTCCCAGTGAGAGTCAGGGCTGAGAGCATCCATCAAGAGAGAAGTAAAGCAATGCTTGAACTATTTGTACCCAGTAGGTATTTTATACTGACCCCATTTGCTCAGCAACATCCTTACATCAGGTTCCGTACATCATAAGCCTTCAACATAGTTTTCTTTGGGCTGTTACTATTGTCTGTCATCTTTGATATCTTTCACAAGTGAAAGAGTCTTTTGGTTTTAAAGATACTTGCCCCAATCATCTGGCTAATTAGTAGCAAAACTGAGATTCAAACCCATTGTCTACCTCCAAAATAAACCACTTTGCATCAAAACATGAAGGAACTAGATTACTATAAACCTCCTTTGAACCACCAGCCACATGAGGTACAGTGGCAGAAAAGACACAAAATACCATCCTTCCTAAATCTGAGTCTAATTCAGGGTTATGGGCCATCTATTTTATACTACTACTATGTAATTCATGAATGTCTTTTAAAAAATATAGATTAAAATAAATACAAAATAATGCATTCTGTACAAGTAAAACATCAATTTGAAACAACCCTTGTTTCAACTACATATAAACATGTATATATGTAATATATGCATACACTGTGTCATGGCATACAAAATATAAGCCTTGAAGTTCATAGGCAGAAATTTTCATAAGCCATCAGTTTGGTAAGCATTCAAGCAGCAGACAGAGATTTGCAAGGCACACTTCCTGTTGGTTTTTTTGTCACCAGTATTTGGGGGTCTTTAACATGTTTCTCAAATGGAAGAGATGCCTCACAACAGCTCAGAGCAACATAAGCAGATGCTGAGCCACGATGTCATGGAGCTGGTCTCGAAAACTTCCATGAACACGCCATTAGTCATTAACTTAGTAGTATAGAGGGGCCCCAAAACAGCTTGACCACACAGCAGTCATGACAGGCTTAGGGGCCTAGACAGAGCTTCTGTGAAAGGCTTATTGGCATGCAAACACCCAGATCCAGGAAAAGCCTTAAGCTGATACCAACCAGGGACCCACGCAGGGATGAGGAAGTACTTGACATCCCAAACATTCCAACCATTAGATAAGGTGGCCAGATGTCCTTGAGTCTAGCACACACCTATTTTTGTTTTACAGTTAACCAACCTCTGCTATGATAAAAATCCCACCCCACCTGAGCTCAGTGCTCTCTGCTTTCACCCCTACATTGGATAGACAGAGAGACCAAGCTCAGAGCTTGAAGATAATAAAGACTCTTTGCTTTTTACATATGGGATTAGGTCTCCATGGTGGTCTTTTGGGGGTCCCCGCGATCTGGGTATAACAGTAGCATGCTATGAGTTGAGATATGATTCAAACTGAGGATAATTCACTTATTTTTATTTAGTAAACGTTGTTCTAACATTTTCTGATGCCCACCTGGGAAGCAATTATTGGATTAAGTAACAAAGAGAAGGGGTTCAGAAGGCAAAAACAAAAGCTCGAGACTCCTATCCTAGCATTCACATTCCCTTCCACACATGAAACAAAGACCCTCTGCACCAGAACTTACTTCAAGAGCTGCAGATATCAGATGTCAGACCAAGCTGCATTGGGATAAGAGGCCAGAATAAACATGTCTGCCACATGTACATGTTTTAGCATACATTTTTCATAGTTAATTACCTCACCACAAAAATAATAAAATCACTAGTTGATATCCAAATGTAGGCTACATAAATAAACATTATTTTAACTTTAAATATTTAATATATAGCCCAAATCTGAATTTACTATCAGAATTTCCAGTTTTTGCTGATGAACAAACTCACCAATTTATTCAAAATCAACATCACATGTATCTCAATTTCAGTTAGAGGCTTTATTATGTTTGATTATGTTTCTTGAGCAAGTGGTAACTTTACCAAATGATTAATGAAGTTTAGTTTATAGATCCTTTATTTATTGAATACAATATGTTCAACATGAAATGTTTGCCCTAATTTTGAGTTTTTAAAAGTATCAAATGAAAATACTACTTACCTTCTTTATATTTTTTATATCATCTGCCTTCCTTGTCCAGTCCCAAATTCAGCCAGATTGCTCACTCAGTCTACCCACTATGCCAGCACAATAAGGAACAGATTTAAATAGGGCAGAACCTTCGTTTTCCAGCTTCTACAGCCCAGTGAGGGACTAAACCAAGAAGATACATATTAGTTCATGTATCCTAAGCCTTTATGAAGTGCTGCTCTAAGTACCTCACATGGATAAATTTGCTTAATCTCTCCAACAACTCTTTTAAATAGACACTGATGATTATTTGTTTTTGAAAAAAAAAAAAAAAAAACTTTAATTAGCCATGGGCAAATAAAGAAACTAGCCCATGGTGCCATGGTCTAAGAGTTAGGACCTGGATTGTACTGGTCCCAATGTATGAATTACCATTCACTGATAATCTCTGTGGCTCTCAGTTTACAGTCACCTGTTCAGCAAGAAGAACAAAACTAAGCACAAAATTATGTCAACATGTGATTTTAGAGATAAATGGTCAAAAAAAAAAAAAAAAAAAACACTAATAAAAGTAAAAATAACTAGCCGGGCAGTGGAGGCGCATGCCTTTAATCCCAGCACTCAGGAGGCAGAGGCAGGCGGATCTTTGTGAGTTCGAGGCCAGCCTGGTCTACAGAGCGAGATCCAGGAAAGGCACAAAGCTACACAGAGAAACCCTGTCTCAAAAAAAAACAAAAACAAAATAATAATAATAAAAATAAATAAAAACAACTAATAATACTTTAAACTCATTAGATAACCTACTGTCACATAATTTTGCATCTTTCTCCCAAAAGAATGGTCTTCTCTCCCTAAGCCATATGCTTCTCATTCCTAAGGTAGAGAATACTAATTCTCTCTGGATATGTTTAAATTACTGAGAGTTCCCTTAGGGTGACAAACTGTTCATGAACCAGTACAATTAGTAGCCACACAAAATCTACTATACCATTCCTTGGTCTCTCATATATTCCATTTCAGTCTCTGAGTGAATAGTTGTAAACCACCAACTGTGAGTTAACTCCATTTTTAAAGACAGTATGAAATGTCTTTAAAGCATCAGTCCAGAAGTTACTCTGAATTCTCACTAACACACGATGCAACCCCCCCTAATATAAGAAGACTATCTGCAGCTCACATCTGTATGACAGAGCATGCAGAACGAAGTGCTTTCATGTGCATTATTTCATTTGCTGTTCATTCTCTAAGAAGGAACATCTCCTGAGATAACTAAAATTAAAATAACATCAATTTCAAAAACTCTAATTAAAGAAACCTAAAATTGGGAGCATTTGCTATAGATAAACTGTAATTGTTGCTCCACGGAGGAAATGAGTGGGGGAAAACTGGGTCATACATAATGCTTCCCTGATTAAGGAGAGATGATGAAGTGCTGAGGCTCTGCCACTGAACATGCAGGGGATGCCAGGTTGGGTTGTTAAACTCTGGGCTTCGGCTTTTTTTTTTTTTTTTTAACCAATAATGCATGCGTTCACTCACATGCCGACTCATCTCAGAGTGTCTGTGAGAACTGACAAAGAGTCCCTCAGTACAGAGATTGTTGAGTTTTTTCATTTCTGTGACTGTTATGCTCAGGACAGGTGTTGGTATGTGGTTTGTTAGCATGCAATACTAGTAATAGATGGAGAGGTGTGAGGATGGAATGATGGATGGTGGATCAGTGGAGTAATGGATAGACAATTAACTACCTAAGCTGGCTTCCTTTGCTATTGGTCCTTTTCATAAATTTGTACTGTTCATACAACATTAGAATTTGCTCAAGGCTTCTGCACCTGTGTAGCATGCCCATCCGCTGTTCACTACCTTCCTCAGAATACTTGTCTCTTGAACTTTGCCTCAAATGTGTGTGCACTGGTTGTCCCTTAATTCTGTCTACTAAGGAAAAACAAAAAACAAAACCAGCTTTCATCTCTCACCTAGACGTATTATCTTCTAAGCTCCTATTACATTTTTAAAACTCATTTTTTATGAATTTATATCTATTTTTTCTATTGAATGTAAACTCTGTTAAGGTAAGTAATACAATTCTGGAACTATGAAACACTCTGTAAAATACAGTGTTAGAACTTCACACTGGTAACACATACTAAATCACTGTAGAATTAGCGACTTAAGTATAATTCTTTTTTGCTTATTTTCTGGATGTTCAATCAATGGGCTTTATGTCCATGGCATCATCCTCTTCTCTCAGTCTGATCCTCATTTGAGAAACCTTAGAACTTTCTTAGTGATAGTATATGATGTGAATTTATTGTCTACCGATAGCCAAGTTTGAAAAATAAGAATGTGCTCCTGCCTCCTCTGCTTGAAAATATTATTTGTCAAAATGACTCCTAGATTTTTTGGTTAAGAAAAGAGCTAGAAACAGATTGATGGATGTATAGGAGGTTAGATGAATGGCAGACAGATGAATAAGTCATAAATTTAGAAATTGTTTCAAAATTTATGGTAATTTTATCCAAATACTTGCAAATGTTCTTTGTTTCCTTTATGAAGCCTTCTTCAATGAAAAAGAATTGCCATTATGCCAAGACTCCAACACATGTTCTCTGATGACTTCTACAAGTGCTTCTAATCACACCATTCTGAGTCCAGTGTATACACAAGCTATATTTTGCACATTGAGTTGAGTTGGAGAATGACTGACTGACAAAAAATGCAAAAAAAAATGCATTTGAAAATACAAACATCTACTTCAGTGTTATACGAATATATGGACTAGAAGGTGTGCTATGTATGTCTCATGGCCATGGGCTTTGTTTCAGTTACCTACTGCTGCAGAGAGCCAGCCAAAAACTGGTAACTTAAAATAACAATTATTTATTTTATTCATAAGACTTCAACTTAGGCAAGCTTCACAAAGAATTTCTATTCAATGTGGCATCAGCTGGAGTCAGGGAACCAGGACTAGAAAAGCTACCTCCGTGATAGTTATTCAGACAATGGTCAGGTTAATCCTAGTTGTTGCTGAGAGTGCTGAAGAGCCTCTCAGTTGTGTCTCACACTGTTACAATTTAGGGCTAGATTCTATAAGAAGGCGCTCTGGGATAACAAAAAGGAGGAAGCACATAGTGTATTTTATGGTCCTAGTCTTGAAAATAAAAATAAGTGATTTCTGTGGTCACATTTTACAGTTACATCTTCTGAGACTCAAGAGTAGAGAACATGGATTAGAAGTTTTGAATGTAGGAGGGAAAAAGTGCAAAATGTCTGTGAGATGGGAGATATTGTTGACACTCACCTTTGGTAAACAAAATCCATTCTAGGCTTCCTAAAACCCACTCCAGAGGGACATACACAGTCATATAATCAAAGACAGCTTCAGCAAAGCCCCCCAGGTGCCCCTGGGAACACCTTCCCTCTCCCTTTCTTCTCCCTCCCTCCTAAAAACAAAAAGGACAGATTATTATTTGTTAGTCTTGACTTTTCTCACTTTAAGCAAATTCTATGTAGTGCTTACAATTTGCCACCCATTTTAAAGTTCCACATATTTAAGAAAAGAAAAATTTTGTCAATCTTGAAAGGGGAACAAAGATATGTTATGCATTTATTTCAGGATTACAAACAATGAATCCAAAGGAAAAGAGGAGAAGGAAAGGGGAAGATAATGTGAGGAAGAAGGTTGTCTAAGACACAGATGCTCACTTAGAAATAAGAGAGTATGACTCTCATCATCTTATCAAACTTCCAATGAGAAAGGTGGCCTTGAAGTACTGTGGTGTTTTCCACTGTCTAACGTTTTAAGTACAATCTGTAAAAGGAGAACTTGAGAAACATAAATGCAAAGTTGTAGTATAAAAACTTAGTGCAATGCAAAGCAAAGAAAAATTTTAATCATGCTTTGAATAATACTGTAGAAGTAAGATATTCAAATTTCATACATTGTGCACACTCAATGTATATGTGCTTACATACACTCATAAAAAGAGAATTACTCTCTCGCCTCTCCATGGCAGCACTTTCCATTTTTAAAATCTTCAGTTAAACTCAAAGATGATATTAGTTCATTTATTCCTACATTTAATGAATATGAATTGCATATTTCACGTCAACCTTGTGCTAGGTACCCAAGTGCCATAATGAACAGGGAGGCATTATCCCTATTCTACATCTTAAAATCCGGTGGCAGAGAAATATTTAACAACTAAACAAGGTTTTGCTTTTCATAATTCTTGTTCTTTATATTTGACTTGCCATAAAATCTGTTGAACAGTGGCAAGGGGTATTGTGAGGAGGGTGGGAAATCCCTGAAGAGATTCCCAGGAGGCTTTTTTTTTTTTTTTTGGAGACAACTCTGGGTTTCTGGTGACAGGTTTGATGTCATAATAGCCAGCAGTTTATAACCATTCCTTTCTTCCCTTTTCAGTGTCATATAGACAGGCTGCAGATGCTGGATTTCTCACTTTCAAAGCTTCCGATACAATGAGGGAAAGCCACCATACGAGTTCTACCTGTGTACCTGTGGAGATGTTGAAGGGATGTTTTCAAGGGTCTTTAGGGAATGTTTTTTTTTTTTTTTTTTTTTTTTTACATGTTAAAATGGACAGGAATAAGAGAAACGCGCTGTCTGCTCAGGCCTCTCTCTTGGTTTCCTGAATTTGAGTTCAGCTGATCATAGCAGATTGGCCATCCTGAGGCCATGAACGAAAGGAAGGAGAATTGCATCAGTATTGGCTTAGTGCCCTGATAGTCCGGAGCCACTGAGCAAGAAACACTAACCGTCTTGCTATGTAAAAGAATTGTGTCTTAACTATTTTCATGTGAGTATTGGGTTACTTACATGTAACCTTGGTGGTAGGTTTTGGTGGTGATAGTACTGGTGATGGTCCTGATGGTGGTGTTAGTGGGAGTGGTACTGGTGAGTTTTGAATCAGATGGGGAAGCACTGATTTATTCAAGAGTGATATCATTTTGATAAACAGGGACAACTGGGTGGTAACACCGATTTCCAGTCTACGCAAAAGTTTGCAGAAAGCCATTTTTTGACAGACATTGAAACCTCATGAGCAGATAAGCAGAGGCAACTTGAATTTTGTCCTCCTCTGTGGGGTCCTTCTATCTGATATTCTAAAGATTTCATTGCTCCAGGTCTTACATTTTCACAGGAATTAAGCAATGAATAGGAAAGAAAAGAGATAAACAATCACACCCAGAGTGACTTCCCACTCCTCATTGTCTTATGCAAAGAAAAGAAATTCTTTGGACGAGTTCCTTCCAAAGCAAACATCCTGAGCACCTAAGCATCCAGCCTGTAGATCCCAGTAGCAAGCAGACTCACTTACATTCATGCAGCTCCTTTGTGCCGGTGCATTACACTGAGAACATTCTAGGCTACCACACTGCTGGGACTGGAAGAAGTGGGGAAGTGGGGGTTGCCCAAATGGGTCACTTTTTAGAAAGCTAGTTTCTGAGAATGTTTCTCAGTATACGGAGAACTGAAATCTTAGTATTCTAACAGGATATTTTCTCCCAGCAGAGTCTGCACTTCTAGATGGATTGAATTAAAATGCAGTGAGTTCAGTTGAAAGTTCAGTCTGCAAAACCTAGGTACTTCTCAAGCTTATTTACCTTGCACTGTATTTAAACTACCTCCCTTCTGCCTTTGTTCTGTAAATAACTATTCCCCAATCCAACTGCCTATTGAACAACAAGTCAATGATTCAGTTAATAATTGTAAACCTTAACAATTCAGCAAGCAGCCACATACAAAGGAACTAGATATCACTTGTCTGAATATTTGACAGTCACGCAAGACAGAAAATGGGGCTCTTGGAACAACAGTCATGTTGGGATCTGTTGGGGGAAGGGGCAGGGTGGGGTGGATTGTTGGGTTTTGAATGAGACTTTGCCTTAACGGTTCCAGTTCAGTCTTTCCCACACAAGCTCAAGCCCACATCTCACAGAAGTATTATATCTGTTAACTTCCTTGTACTTCGCTCCAAGAATTAGTGAGTCATGGTTCAAGCACAAATTCTTAACATAGGTGCTACAGAGGAACAAAGGAAAACAAAACACCTCATTCTTTTATTTAGCCTTTGAAAGGAAACTCATGGTGGAAGCATTTGTGTAACATTCCTTTTATGTAACAGCAAGGACTTCAGCTGAAGGAAAAAACAGTGCAGCTGAGGAAGGGGTAGGAGTATGGTATCTCTTCACTCATCTGTGCCCCCTCCTAGACTCAAATGTCCATGATGCAATAATACCACAGGTCCTGGGCCAGCAAGGAAATACGAAGGTGCAATGGGGTGATGGGGCAGCAGCAGGTGAAGGGGCACTTAGGAGAGGCAGAATCCTTCCCCCGTGTTAGAGAATGATGGCATGGCGTGGGCTCCTTAAATGCATGGGCAGCTCAGACAGGCAAGCTGGGGTTAAATCCTATTTTGCGATTTATTGGCTGTGTGACTCTGGCAATGTGGCTGAGTGCTTCAGTGACTTATCACATCATTGGCAAAATCAGGACAATAACAAAAGCCACTTAGTAGATAATTTATGTTCAACTATGTTTGATACACACAGAGATCATTGAACCCTGTGGAGTCCAGTTCTAGTTTCTCCAGCAAGAGTGGAAACTGACTCTCTTTGTTTTTTGTTTTTTTGTTGTTGTTGATGTTGGTGGTGGTGGTGATTTGTTTTTCTAGTTGTTTGCTTTCTTTTTGCTCCAGTATTTGACACTGAAGAAAAATTTACAGGAATGTTCTAGAAACAGGAGAAATGAAAGTGTCTCAGCCATATCTCACTCATGAAACCTCAGAGCTAACTGAGATTAACTCAGTTAACCAACATGCATTAACTGCCTTGTGGCCAGAAAAAGAAAAGAATGCAGGTTATCTGTGCTCCTAACAATCCCTGAGAATATGGTAAGTTCTTATGTACTGTCTTAGATAGCATCTATGAACCTATCAATGACCTGGATTTGGTGGTTGCTGTTTGGAGCACTTTCACAGTGCTGGTGTATTAGACATTAGATGGAACTCCAAGATGTAGATGGGCAATGCTTAAATGAAAGCTGTTCCACTCTACTCCCCTGGAACAGCACTCTTTCTTCATGTCTCCTTTCAGCATAATTGTTGTGGTTAATTTTATTCATTGGTCTTTTTGAAGAGCAGTTTTGATCCTTCATGATATTTCCGCTGTGTTGTTTTCTATGTCAGGACTCTCACCTTTTACATGTATGTCTCTGTTCTCTTGTGCTTCCTCCTGTTTTGTTTTGTGAACTTATCCCCCAAGTCTTAATTGGACTTTATTTGATTTGAGATGTTTTTTTCTAATAACATCAGAAGCTACACCCATAAAGTCTCACCAACATGGCTGCTGAAACATGGGATGAACAAGGATGACACCAATGGACTTCCAACACAGATGGAGAAAACTCCATGTCTCTACCCTATACAAAGAATTATAGGCAAATGAGAAATGATGGAAGTGGGAGGGATATTCTTTCCCAGGGAGAAGTGCACCAGTGGTTATCCAATACCAATTTATCAGCCCTGAAAATACACATACAAGCAATATTATACAGACTGTATAAGTTATATTTAGGAATATGTGTGTGTGTGTGTGTGTGTGTGTGTCTGTGTCTGTGTTTGTCTGTGTGTATGCATATATATCTGCATGCAACAACAATTAGTGAAAAAAGAGGGCATGAATTTAAAAGAGAGTTGGGAGGGGTGTATGGGAATATCTGGAAGAAGGAGAGAGAGAATTGTTATATTATCTTATAATCTTAAAAAATCCCCAATATAATATTTATGCATAGGAAAATACAGAAAAGACATTTTTACACTGTAAGTTTCTCTGTTATACATTTTTACCCAGTAAATTCACAATAACAATCGATTGTCCAATTATTTCTAGATTTATTTCCTATTTTTAAATTATTATTGCTATTAAGCTTATATCAAAGAATATTTACATTTCTCCAATGGTTAAATTTTTTGAAAACCTGCTTATGATTATTTACTGGACATCTAATTCTTGATTTTTGGGTTTACAGAAAAGAATGACATTAAAATTCTTTACCTAGGAGAATTTTTTTCAAGTGGTTGTTTTTATTGTTTGTTTGTTTTGTTTTGTGACCAAACACTAGGATTTTACAACTGTCTGTTGGATAAAAGACAATAATGCCATCTCTCTAGATGTTCTTCACACTTTAAGACAATGTCTTCATTTGCTCATTTATGGTGTAGTTGTGAATTAATGTGTACAGGCAGTGTATGCATGTACAGTATATACATGTTCATGTGTGTGAGCGTGTGGGTGTGCGTGCTCCAGAATGCTTGTGGAGATCAGAGAACACCTTCGGGTATTCTCCCTTCCCTTCCACTCAGTTTGGAAGTTGATACCCTGGGATTCACCACTAGCTGTGCCTTACTAGTAGCCTGCAAACCTCTGGGGATTCTGCTGTCTCCATCTCCTATTTTATTTTAGGAACATTGGTATTATACATGCATGTTACCATTCCCAGCTCTGCATGGATTCGGGGGATTGAAAATCAGGTCCTCAAACCTGCATGACCAGTGACCTAAACACTGAGTGATTTCCTCAGCTCCCAACAAGCTTATTTAAATCACTCACATAAACTTCATCTTTCAAAAAGTTTTTGTCCGATCATTCTGTCACATTCTGATGTGAGCAGCTGTATAATTGTTCCTTACACTGATAGGATGAATTGTTTATCTTCCTGTCCTATAACAGGCTCTGACTAGATGCTTTGGATTTGGAGTTCTTCCTTTCTTAGTTGATTCATTCTCTAAGCTTTGCTGTACACTTCCCTAAAGTAGCGGTTGTTTTGCCTGTACTGTAGCATTATGAAAATGTGTAATGAGAGACATACTGTAGAGACCCAGCATAGCAGCATCTATACAGCAGACAATAACCCATTCTAGTGCTCTTCCTTCCTTCCCTCTAAGCTATCTATGTCCCAGTCCCAAGAGTACAAGGTTGGGTGTGGAAAAAAATGTTGTTCTGATTGCTATTTACAGCACTTCCAGATCAGATCCCTGGTATTCTTCTGTATTGTTGACCACTGACCTGTGCATTTGAAAGAAGCTCTAGGGATATAAGATTATATCTAGATTCATAAGAGAATAACAGCACTGTTTGAGCTTGAGAAATTTGAAAGTGAGAAACTCAGTCTCTCTGTGTTGAGATGGAACAGCTTTAAGGGCACATTAGTTCATGGGACTTTGCCTTGTGAGTGGATTAATGCCTTTATTGCAGGAGTAAGTTAGTCATTCAGGGAGGGGTTCCTGTAGAAAGACTGAGTTTGGATCCTTTCCTTCTCTCACATGTTTGCACCTTCTCATGGGCTTCTACCTTCTGTGGAGGGATAATCCAGCAAACAGGTCCTCACCAGATGTAGACTTCTTGACTTTGGACTTCCCAACCTACAGGAGTATAAGAAATGTGTGCCTGTCACTTATAAGTACCCAGTCTCAGGCATTCCATTAGGGCAGTACAAAGTGGAATAAAACAAATACAACTGTAGGCAACTAGTTCCAAACTGGATCAAAGGGTGTCTTGTGAAATAATGTAGGCATTGTTCTCTTAGCTTTGCTCCAATAAGCCAAAGATGCACTGATGTATCAGAGGTAGGTATGGATTCTTGGATTTCCCCTTTTACACAAAGGAGATGACACAGGTATGAAGTTCCAGGCACCTTGCCCATCTTTTGTAATCTGTTCTGTTTTTCTCTCTGATGGTGACTTTAGATTCAGCCTCTGCCATCCTCTAGCTTAAAGCACTGATGCTTCCTCAAGTTCCCTCTTCAAACTTGCCAACAGCAATGACCCTTCTAAGGATATGGAATCAGTGTTCCAGAAAAATGAATTACACACACACACACACACACACACACACACACACACACACACACGGTTTATCAATATCAGAGAAATTCTTTTGGGTGGCTCAATTAATATACTCACGTTCTTATTTTCAGTTATTACCCATGCTCACTGAATAATACTCAACTGTTGCTCTTTTGCTCCCCTTTCCCTCATAAATGCCTAGCACAATATAGTTTTTGTTCTTATGAACTTAAGTGCCTCTGTGAAGGTAGCTCATTTTTGAAAAAGGAATGTCGCTTAGTAGCAAACAAGTTCATATAATACCATAACTAAAAGAGCCAGTATTGTCTGCATACCTCATCACTCTGAGCAAAAAAAGAAAGCCCAATAAGAAGATGTTATCATGTGGACTTTTCTGAAGACAAACCATCATCTCAGAGAACTTATCTATATAGGCCTCACATTTGGGCAGTAATAGGGGTCTAAGCCATTTCGATGCCCATGTTCTTTCTACTTGACCATATTATTCCTTCACAAGACTTCCTTAGGTTGTATAGAAGTGTAATCCGTATGTAGAGTTTCTTCACATCAGAATTGGTAAATCGAGCCACTTCTCAACAGTATTTGAAACAAACAAATAAAAAAGAATCCCAAAAGTCTTCAAATGTCTTATAGCAAGAATTAATGGTCTCAGAATGCTCACTTGGTCCAAATGGGCACTGTGGTCACTTCTGTTCTGTGCCAGAATGAACAGTTTTCTGAGATGAGGCATGCCCCAGGTTGATGTTTTTGAGCAAACTGAAAGATACTGGGAAAATATAAAAGCTTCTAAAGATGACACCATCAGTTCCTCCCTGTCCTATATGAACACATGGTACTCTACTCACCAGAGTGTCCTTTTTGTCTTCTTGAAGCTGGAGTGGCTCCTTCACTTCACTGAAGTGGCTCCTTCATTGAAGAGAAGTGAAGGCTATGAGAGTCAGTTCCAGGCTTAGCCTTAGAGGATTTGATAGAGTCTTCCACTCCTGAAGCCAATTGGCTCATAAGAAATCTGAGTGAGCTGACAAGAGCCGGGTGTAAAGAATCACAAGCTAGATGCAGGAGAGAAAAAAAGAGGAAAAGATAATGGACATATATGTGATTCAAGTTTTCTCTGATTTTTTAAGGACAACCCAGTCACAGGGCAGAGAGTAACTCACCTCATACTCATTGGAGCAGAAGAGTACATTGTTGATAGCAGTCAACCTGCAGAATGGTGAGAAGTATTACTTTTTGGTTTTGTTTAATTTATTAAGCTATATGGTATTTTATTACATAGCAAGAGATGCCCATAACAAAATAGATAAATGAAAACAAAACATCTTTCTCATACCCCCATATGTAACCAGTCATTATATCAGTCAAGAATTTGCAACTCTTAGTGAGCATCAGTCACCTGGAAAGTTTTCTAAACTACTCATGCTCCATGGTGGTCATCAAAATGCAAAACCCTTAGGCCTACACATTTGCATATTTAAATCTCTGAATAAGTAGAATGAAAAAGAATTGCAGTAAGCCACAAAAGTAAAGATTCATTTGCCTAAAGAAGCTCTTCTTCTAAAATGTAAATTCCTTCTGGGAGTGATAAATCAAGCAGATGGTGGTAGGATTACATCAGTAATCGGATTGTTTTCCTAACTCCTGGTTCTGACTAGCAAAGGTTGAGTGCAAAAGCACTAAATGTGGAGCAGACATGTGCCTGACCTGGGAGTTGTTGATTGAGGACCACAAAAGATGTCTTTTGATCAATTTAGAGTCAGCAAAAGTGAACGGGTGCCTGGAAACAGGAAGACAGGTGCAAGGAGGAAAGTGGGAAGTTGAGAAAGATTCGTTACACTTATTCTGATGGAAAAGCACTTTGGAATTTGTCCTGGGAGCTCGTTATTTAGGGGTCTGAGAAATTATTACGGAGGTAACTATAAAGCAGAGGATGAAGGTCAAACCAGGTGACAATATCCACTCTAGAAAGCCAGAATATGAAATTGTACTTTATTACATGAATGGAATGTGTCTAAAGGTAAGTCCAGTAAGAATTAAGATTCAGTACCAAAGAAGGAATGTGGACCAGAAAAGGCCTACATAATAAGGTGATGCAAAGTCACAGAGTTTCCTGTGACTCTAGGCTGTTTCCCACAGCCGCCCTCAGCATCATCCCCCACACAGCCTCCCTGGTTGGTTGATTCTCCCTGTGGAGCTGTGAGTCAGGTCCCTCCGAGAAGTTTTCACTTTCATTCTTTCTTTCCCACTGTCCCTGAACTGAGACCCACCTGGGGGTTTCAAGCACCTCTAAAGAGAGGAAGTGAAAGAGATTGTATTTTCTACAAGGCTTAGCTTTCCTACTAGAAGCAAAAAGACAAAGAAATCTATGCCTCCAGAAACCGATTTACTTCCTGTGGTGCTGAGTCAGTGAGAAGAGAGCCTGAACTAAGTATGCAGCGCAGGCAAAGCATGTGACCTACATCATCCTTTCAAACCTGAGTTGGAGAGTCACTTTCGTGAGACGGATTTAATCATCTGAGGCAGACTTGGCAATAACTTGCCTTAAAAAAAAAAAAAACAATCACATGATTGAGAAATAATAGAGACCGAAAGTAAACTCAGACTAGTTAAGTCCTCAGTTTCTAACCAGTAAAACATTTCTGCCAATAGTTCTCTAAGTATTATTTCCGGGTCAGGGTTGAGGAGTTTATGGCAGGTCCACTTGGTACCTTACAAAGGCAGCCACACCACAGGGTACAGCCACAGCAAACTCACCTGAGAGAAAGTGCCTTGGACCCACCACAAGTGGTGGCCCCTAACTGGCCAAGTTGACAAGACAAAAGTACTTATTAAAATGCATAATCTCAGGTTACTGAATTGGCATTTAAGAAGATCCTTTGGTAACTGAGTGAGTTCATTACTCTGTAAAAAGCATTGGCTAAATTAATGTGCTCTGATTATACAAATCTGGTACCCCACTGAACTTGATCCAGAATCTCAGGACAATGCTATGCAAATACCTGAATTCCTAAAGCCCACAAAACTCTCAACCAAAGGTCTTAGAAACGAGACAAAATGTGGGTCTCAGACATGCCAGTAAATTAGCAGTAGACTCAAATCTAAGTTAAGTCCTTGCCAAACAACCAATTCCTGTCATTTGGACAACATCCTCAAATACGCTCTTTACTGACCTAGTCACCTTCTTAGGTTATGAGGAGTAATCTATGGTAAAAGAACAAGCATGGCCTTCAAGGGACTCCTGGTCCTTCAAAGGAGGCAGGCAACTACCTAATGATAGGACCATGTAGAGACATGGAGCCGGAAGACAGCATGTGATCACCAAGAGAGACACCTGAGTCCCCTGGCTTCCCTAACCCACACTCCACCAAGTTCATGATAAATTGAATACAATACCAGTGTCCCAACCCTGCCTGCCCCCACCATAATACATTTTCCTTCCTCCTCATTTTTGTCTTTTTCTCTTGGCACGAATCACTTCTACTCAAATTCCTATTATCTTTCCAGACTTTTCCCACCTGCCCAACCTAATGCACACATTTTCAACTCTTGCAACATCTACAACTCTTGTACACTAGCAACTTCTAAACCTGACTATACAATAAATTCACCTAAGAAATATTAAAGCCAAACAAAACTTACCCTACCCTCAATTCTGCAGATGAGATCAAGGTATATTATCCCACTCTGCTCCATGTGATCCTAATACAAAGCAAGTGTTAGGATGAGAATCTGTCACACCACTCTTCTGACACCTGCTCCTGGGGGGTGGGGAGGGGAGATACACACTTTTGAAAAGGGTTCCACCATCCACAACTTTCATCTTGCTTGGCCTGCTTGTCAGCCCTACAAAAGTAGAAAAATAACAAGAAAGAGGTGTTTAGTCCTCATAACAGTGAGAAAACATCTCGAGAGAGGTGAAGCCACAAGCCCACACTGAAAGGTCTTGGAACACATCTGGCTTGCTCTGTGCCGGTTGGAATAGGCATGTATCAGGGGCAGGATGAAAGTCAGGGGCAGGCTTTTCTCTGTTCATTCTACTCACCCTTGCTGACCTAACAGGTGGGAACTGTTTAGCTAACAGGTAACGATTCCACTGGAAATACTGTTTGTGGGATATGTCATTCCTGAGCCCTCTGAGGTTCCTCACCTGAGAAAGAGGAACTGGGAGTGGGTGTGAATCAGAAGCCATGTGACCAGATACACTTGAGCAAACTCTGTGAGAAAAAGGAAGCCTGCAAATAGCTCAAGGCATTAGAACTTTCCTCAAAAATCAATTAGCAGTCACATTCTGATCAAAAGGGCAGATAACAGGGTCATGAGGACTGAGACATTCTGGGGTTTCATTTCTCTTCACCCAGCCACCACATGCTGTCTTGGACTGGAGTGAATGGGCCCCTTCTTACCTGAGCTTGCTTAAAAAGCAAACACGGAAACATTTGTTAATCTCTCTTCTCTCCTGTTTCTCAAAGCAGCCCAGGAAGTAAGGCTGACTACAAGAGGCCTCCAGCAAACATAAACGTAGACAGGAAGGGGTTCAGAGTAGGGGGTTGGGGGAAAAAGGCCTTTCTTCCTTTGTTTAAAAAAAAAAAATCTCATCACTGTGTTTCTTCTATGCTTTACCTCAGAAGCAAACCCATCTACTTGGGAATATGTCCTATGTATATTTCATTCTACTCTTGGCAGAAATAATTTCCAGTTCTCAGGAACCAGCAAGGCAGGGAAATGCTAAGGGGAGGGCTGGATGCCTCCCGCTGTGAGGAATGACACACAGATTGAGGTACACAGGAGGGCTGACATTCCACAATCGGCACATCAGCATTTCTGCGGCAGGCAGAAAGCTATTCCTGAGGGAAGCATGTTCTAAACTAGTGGAAAATAAATGCTGTTTTGAAATTAAGCATCGCAGCCTATGACTTTCCCGGCCAAACAATCTCTCTGGGGTTATTTCTCAGGGTGATGTGTATGGGCACACACAGGCTACTGCATAAGGGGATTGATTTCAAAAGGTGCTGGGTCCTCATTTTCATAAATAAATAAAGCTTCCCTGGCCATTGGAATATGATTATATTTGGAACAAAAATCCTAAATATAGAGCCATTATCTGAAGCCACATGACCCACCCCAGTCTTATAACTTCATGCTGTCAGTTGGAGAAAGGCAGGCTTCTGCACTGACCTGGGCTTGGATATGGTTTCTTAGGAAACAACATGGGCTCCTTTTGCTGTTTGGGGCAAGTGGGGCCAAATGACTTTCTCTCCATCAGACAAACAAGTCTTCTCACTTACACACACACACACACACACACACACACACACACACACACACACACGCACACACCAGCCCTTTTCTTGGTAACTACAATTGTTCTTGGATAAGACAAAGTGCTATTCTGAGGGGATAAAAGTATAAGCACATATCAGATTGTGGACGGAAAGGTGGGTTTCTGTCATAATGATTTTTGTTACCTGAGCTACTCCACCCTTAATCCGACTATTTGAAATGGAAAGAGTAACATCAACTCTATTCCCTTACCAGAGCACTTTTATGGTCCTCCTTGTGTGGACCTTATCTTACAAGGCACATCCTAGAGACATCTGTTCTCGGGGAGAGATGTTTCTGGTCTTTGTGAAGCTGCCTGCCTCCTTAAGATGTAACCACACTGCAAGCCTTCTAAATTTCATGGAATAAGTGCTGGGGGAAAAAAAATATGGTGAAGACAGGTCTAGGACTTAGAGTTCGGATGAAGTTTTCTAGAATTGATTGTCAGAGAAAATGGCATTTTAGATGAGACTCGGGCAGTGAAGAGAAGCCCCAGGACAAGTGTTTTCAGCTCTGAGGAAGGGTAAAGGAGTGCCCTTGAAGTAGGCTAGCCCTTGCCCCAGGTCTATGTGGCAGTATGTGATAGGAACAGAGGGGAGTGACACTGACACCAGAAAGATCTGGAAGCCACACCTGAGCCAGGTGAAAGGGGACAGGACATAATCAATTCCTGAGAAATATTTGTCAAGGCTGCAGAGGCAACAGGGATGTGGCAAAGACAGGAAAAGTAGACTGCACATTTGTGCAAGGATAGGCACCTGGGCAGATATTATTTTTTTGAAGTCATCACGTGGAAGTGGAGTGAGTAAGGAAGACTGGTAGGTGAATGGGACAGTTGGGGTGCACGGACAAGTTGGTGCTCTGCGAGCACGGTTTCTAATGAGGCAAACAGCAATTCTGCTCTAAAACCAGGAAGTACTCGCACCTCAGACTTCCCTGTATTGAAATTTATTTTTAATGAAGCAGAGAGCTGTGGGCTGGATTTTGCCAACAGGCTATGGTTTGTCGACTTCCATTTTAAACCATAGGCTGGGTGTTCAGGAAAAAGCACACAGTGCATACTTAACATGGTGTTATTTTCTCTCCACACATGGTGTTATTTTCTCTCTTTCTTCCTCCCTCCCTCTCTCCTTTCTTCTGCTGAGGATAGCATCCAGAGCTATTGATTAAGCTGGGGAAGCACTCTGTCTAGCACTAAGACACAGCCCAGTCTTTGTAGTGTTGTTCTCTTTTAGAAAAGATTTAATCTAATGGAAAACAAACTTTCTGATGATTTGAAATTGGTTTCTTGGGTTCAAAAGTTATTCACTGATTTTTTTTTATGAGTCTCTTGAATGTCTGCCTTCAAACTAATGCCTGGAAAACAAGGACAAGATGTTGAGGTATCTGTTAGAACAAGACTAGCAGTGTATCTATTAATTTATCCATCCATCCATCCATCCATCCATCCATCCATCCATCCATCCATCCATCCAGCTACTCAATAAGCAAGTAATGAGTTTCTATTATTGTAAGACAAGTTGGCAGAACTCTGCAGAATCCCTTGGTGACTCAGGTATGGCTCCTTCCTCCAAGTTGTTTATCTTTAGGAGGAGGAGACAGCAGGTACATTAACTTCTGGGATCTGAAGTAGAGAGAGAAATGTGAGGCCAGAAAAAGGGCTGATGGGGATGTGAGGGTGGCGGGAGCAGGATAACTTCCAGCTGGAAGCCATCAGAGAGGCTGACAAGATGACATCCATTTTCCTGTTAACCCTTCAAAGTGACATATGAGTCCATGCAAAGATTACAAGCAGACTTTGAGAAGACAATGCTCTTTTGTATATGTCACCAGCCCTTAGGTCCCATCAGAGCAAGTTTTATAAATAGTTGGTGACTTCAAAAGTCTTAGAAAGGGATTCTCTTTCCCACCCAGAGAGAAAGGAAAAAATATTACCTTAATAGAAAGTTTTCTATTTTCTATAAATTTCTGTTGGTCAACCCTTAATTTGTACACCAAAAGGAGTTGGAAATACACAAATAAATAACAGTAATAATTCTTGAATGCTTCCACAGTTCTAAAAAAAAAAAAAAAAGAGTAGTGCTGTATCTGTTTTGAAGATAAGACGAGGCCAAGATTATCAAGTAACTTGACCAGGATCACAGAAAAAAGGGATGCAAGCCTGTTACATATGCCCTCAAACTTTCAGCTCTCTTCCCTCCCCTCCCCTCCCCTCCCTTCCTTTCTCCTCCCCTCCTCTCCCCTCCTCTTCCTCTCCTCTCCTCTCCCCTCCCCTCCTCTCCTCTCCTCTCCTCTCCCCTCCCCTCCTCTCCTCTCCTCTCCTCTCCTCTCCTCTCCCCTCTCCTCCTCTCCTCTCCCCTCCCCTCCTCTCCTCTCCCCTCCCCTCCCCTCCTCTCCCCTCCCCTCCCCTCCTCTCCCCTCTCCTCCCCTCCCCTCCTTTCCCCTCCCCTCCTCTCTTCTCCTTCCCTCTGCTCCTCTCCTTCTTTCTTTTCTGTCTCTTTTATCTCTCACTATCTCTCTGTTTGTGTCTCTCTCCTTCTTTCTCTCTCTGCCACCGCCCCCCCACCCCGACTCCCTGCCACTTCTCCCTACAGTCTGCCTTTGCCACACAGCTTCCAGACCCTGATATAATAGTCTACACTTCAGTTTGACTCCTCAACCATTACCCTCTATTCTGGCTAGCTTTCTGCTCAATATTTCCCCATGGATTCTGAAAGTCTTCCCTTTCTGCTAAATTCTGACAGCTCTGTGCCAGGTCTACCAACACTGTTCTCTGCATCAAAAACATTTGTCACCTGCCCACAGGGGTCTTGAAGTATATGACCCAGGGCTTAGAATCAGCCTCCCAACCCTCCTTGGCCCTTTCAAATTTTCCAACTGGACACAAGAAAGCATCTATTTAGCATACCTTAAAATACGTTCACTGATTATCTACCTTGTTTTAGGCACTTTTCTTGCGGGGGGTGGGGTGGGGAACCCAGAAAAAGAAAAGTTAGAAATTCAAAGATAAGATAGTTTATTATTCATTTTATTTATGTCATCACACCTGCAGAATAAATAGCAGTTCTCATTTGAGTTGGTCATAAAGAGTCTGGAAAAGACACATTACAGATTCAAGAAGAAATAAAGACTGGTTTTCTGAGATTACTGACTGGTTACTACAAAATCTTTGCTGAGAATACAGCATCTCTAGCCCTTGGTCATCAGTCAAGCAACAGCAGAGGAGAAAGAGGAGTATGAGAGACAGGTGCATACAGTAAAACTGCAGAGAGTTCCAGCACTGAAGAGGACAGGGACGAAGACAGCCAGCACCCGCGCCTGGGAAACTGATGTTCTTTTATATTTCTTCTACATACATAGCCTACTGAACAAAAACCATCATTGGTTATGCTAATTAGATGTTTTCCTAAGTAGGAGCAATTACTAGAAAGCAGGTTGACCTCTGGTGGATTTTCAACAGTAATCATGTCATGATTGATTACAAATATCTGCAAATACACGTGTCCTGAGAGATGATGAGGAAAGCATATTTTGTTGTATGGGCAATGAGGCCATTTGTCCTTCTGGAACAGTTTCGAGGAGAGTGGCAGTGGGGACACAAAATGTTCCAAGGATGTTCATCTGTGAGTGGATTCCACGTTTGTAGGTTTGAGGGGGTTGAGGTGGGATGACGGGGCACAGTAATAATGTGCTTCCCAAGAGGAGAGGAAAAACAACAAATATCTTTAGGTGGCTTTTAATAGAAAGATGAGAGAAAGAAAATTCAGTGTTACTAAGCTGAACTTTACCATCCTGGGAAAGGTGCAGGCTTCACGTGCTGCGGTGGTGAATCATAATGATACCCCGACTGTGACATTGGGGGACAGGGTGATCTGTACCTTCCCTGAGGTTTCAGTGAATTTGCTTGTGACATTAAGAGGGAAAACAAGAGTAAAGGGGAATACCCTTTCCCTTTGTCACCCTGTCAGGGAAGAAACCACTGTGGAGGTCATGATCTATGACAAACACACTCATGCAAATGCTTTGTTCGCTCCCATGCTCCATTTCTTTACCAACTACGTAGCTAGGCAAAATGGAACAAGAAATGGTGCCTTGGGGAGAAATGAAAGTGCTGGGTTAGACACTGGCTGCCTTTATAGGGAGGAAATTCTTTAAGTCTGAAAATATACTAATGCAATGAACCTGCTTGAGTGACTGCAGCATTTTTCTGACACTGAGACACTCAAATTGTAAGCGAGTCTAGAATATTGAGAGTGGGAAAAAATAGTCCTCCTGGGTGAAGGGTGCACCAACTGGTTTTCCAATACCAAGTGGTCAGCCCTGAAAACACACATCGAAGTAACATTATATAGACTGAGCAGGACATATTCATGTATGTGTATGTGCATGTGTGTGTGTGTGTGTGTGTGTGTGTGTGTGTGTGTGTGTGTGTGCATTCACGTATTATGTATTCATGTATATATAATGTATATATTCATACATGTATTTGTGTATATATATTTATATAATATGTGTACATCAACAAAGAGGAAAAAAAAAAAGATAATACCTGAGACTCATCTGGTAACAAAGTTTTCTAGAACTAAAGGGAATGATAAGAGGAGGTGCAGCTGGTGGCCAAGGACCAGAAGGACCAGAAACCTTTTGTTCCTTGAAAATTTTTTTGCTGTTAGTTTGTGGCCCTTGAGCTAAACTATATTTTCAATTATTATTAAAGCCTGCATGATATTCTTTATCTTGAACATTGACCCACAAAATTTTAAATATTTACTATTTAGACGTTCAAGAAGACATTTTCACATCCGTGATACAGTGCATAAGAATGTAGAGGATCTCGAGCAGAAACCTGGGTTGAAATTCTACTGAGATTTACTGTTCATTCACCCAGTTTACAAATATATATCAAATAATTCTGTTTTCAGTGAGTGGGCTTTCAGTGTGCCACACTCTCCTGGATTCTCTCCTTCTTTACTCTCCAATTTTCAGTGCTCTTCTCTGCCAGTTAATTCACATCCATAACACCAGATCCAGATCTGAGATCTTAAACCCTGTCCCTTCTCCATCATGTACTCCAAATATACTTTTCAGTTCAGGTTTCTCACTGCATTTACTGACATCTATGTACTGGTGACTTTTATCTCTAGTCCAGACATTCCCCTTAGTGTCTTCTTAGCTATTACCACTCAATGTTGAAGAAATATTGCATATTTGACAGATTTAAAATAAACCTCTTGGTCTCCAACCCCAAACCTGTTCCTCCAGGAGTTTCTAAAGTGGTGGTAAGTGGTAACTCTACCCTCCCTGTTATCATGGTTTCTTTACCAGAAAGTGGTCATAGCACTTGTCTCAGGGGTTGCATGAAGTAGAAATGAGATATTACATGCTTCTCATAGCACCTGCCACATCTTGCCTTGAATAAAACTCAACAGAGTGAACAGAATGAACCTTTTCAACTTCTTTATCTTAATGGTTCATAGATCCCTCTTTCCTCCTCTTACAAATTCACATTATCTCAACCAGGGACCATTAACAACATCTCTTAAGTGGTATCTTCAATTTAGTAAAATGGATGTTATTGCAGGTAGAGATGAGAGAAACCAAACAGCCAAGTTGCAGATATCTCATAACTGAGCCTTTCCTGGGGCTGGAATAACAGCTGTAGCCAAGTGAGAAACCAGGGCTCTCTAAGCCCTAGAGTGCAAATTTTGTCCAGCTTACCTGAAGAGCAGACTGAGAAGATTTAACAAGATACCCAGGAGGGCAACTGGAGTGCAGAAGTCAAAAGCATATATTAATGGAACTGAGAATATTCTGGGTTTTCAATGTAGACCTCTGAACCTTATATTGAAGCTGTGAGTTTTATTTTCTATAGACTGGACAAAGCATGTATGAAAAAAAGGCAATTTTAAGTTATATTAGGTACCCCCATTGCAGGTTAGTAAAGATCAATTTTGCAATATTTAGGAACAATAAATATATTATATTTTAAAACTCTTATGGAGAAGCCAGGATCTGACATTCTAATATGTTAATGAGCAAAGATCATGAAACAGAACTCACAAGTAAAAGCCTGAGTGTGGGGATTTTACATTTGCAGACTTACTCATATTCAAATTAATGGAAACCTTTTTAAAGTTTGATGGAATACCACTTTAAGGTTCCAAATTACTACATGTGTGTGTGTGAATGCTTAACACCTGTGAGCACATGGTGAGTCGATACTAGGAAATCAAACACTGGTGCTTCCACTTTAAAAAGGAATTTGGTAACATTTGTCAAAAAATGGTTACAAAATGTCACCAGGCTTTCAATCAGAAATCCCACTTCTATGAATATATTCAACAAAGTAACACAAAGGGATGAAGAATCTGTTAGATGTAAAAGGTACTTATGACAATCTCACTTATAATAGCAAAACACAAATACAGTAAATATCTTGTTATTTTAAATGATCAAGAAGTTTATCAAGTATTGTGTGTGGGCTTATGTGTGTGTTCATGTGTGCATGCCTCTCTCTCTGAACTCGCGTGCGTGCGTGCGTGCGTGCATGCGCTTGTGTGTGTGTGTGTGTGTGTGTGTGTGTGTGTGTGTGTGTGTGTATGAGTGTATGACAGGACTATACATTAAATTGCTTACAAGACATTCAGTAAGTGGGCATATGATTTTCTTCCAATCAAATTTGTTCATATACGAAGTGGGTTCATTCTATAAAAAAATACAGTGCTCATTCTTTGAAGCTGCACTTGGCTTTCTGTGCTAGGGAAACATTTCTGAATTTAAAGTTAGGAGAAGAGTTATGGTGCATGCTTTTAGTTTCCAGCACTTGGGATGCTGCTTCAGGAGACCTTGAGTTTAAGACATCAAGACTTTAGAGTGAGTCCCAGGCTGATCTGTGCTACATAACAAGATACAGTCCAACACAAAATACAACAAAAACCACCATCAAGTTCATACTTTAAATGTGTGTGTGTGTGTGTGTTCTGTGTGTAATATAGTGCATGTAAAGTTAACTTATTGATTAATGTATTGTATGTAATATTTGTTTGTCTATAAATATGATAGACATACACACATATAAAACTGAAAATAAACAAAACAAAAGGAATGCTCTAAAAGACTGGTTTCTATTTAAGATGTAGAAAAAAGGAAAGTCAGTCCTAGAAATACCAAAATTTAGTATCAAACAACCTCAAGTTCACAACTTTTAAAAAATAATCAGAGAAGAACAAACTAGCCTAAAATCATATATAATATAGTTATATATGATATAATAATGAGCTTAACTAGTACTGAAGGCACCAGGAATTTCTCTAAAGATTGAGAAGGGCCAGGAATAGGCTAGCATGAGATTATACAAGACCCGGGAGTCACAGTATTCACTGGATTTTCTTAACTGACTATGAACTATGAACTTCACGAGGATGAATGGAGGAGATCCCAAAGTAACAGCAAAATACAGCACACACAGGAGGGGGGGTGGATAGAGAGAGGAGGAGAGAGGTAGAGATAGAGAGAGTCCCTCACAGATGCAGCCTTAAGAGAGGGAGAAATGAAGCCCCACCAGGCTACTACATCTTACCTTTCCTGTGGAACATAATAAGCCTTCCACTTATGAGAAAAATGGCAGAAAACAATCCTGGCTTTAGACCAACGGCAAAAATCTACTTTATGTTGGGCCAAAGTACTGAGAATAAATGATAGCTGATGGATCATCTATATCAACTTCCTCCATGTGAGATTCAGAGAACATCTCAGAAGGGGAAGTGTAAAGAATGGAAGAAAAGCCATGAAAGCCTATCTTCTAGACGTGAGGAGACTGTTGCATGCATCAGCACACTGCAGTTCTGGTTGCTTGCTCAAGACCTGCACAAGATGAGTCCAGTCAAAATTCCAACATGGATGTTGGCAGAGTGGAGGTACTCTGAGGAGCCATACCTAGCAGAGAAGATAACAACAATTGACAGTTACTGAGGGAGAGATCAACACTTTTCCTGGGGGATGCTTCCAATGGTAGGCTGCCCATGTCCAGTGGATGGCTCTGAACCCAAGCACATATTGTTAGCATTAACCGGATTCAGGGGTAATCAATAATAGCAACAACAATAATAAAGAGAACTTGAAGTCATGAAGAAGGCAGGTCAGGGAGTAGAGTTGGAGGGTAGTGGAGGATGTATATGATCAAAAGACATTGAATGCATGTATGGAATATTTAAGGAATAATTTTAAAATATTTTTAAAAGTTGTAAGTAAATATAGTAACATCAGATTAAATAATCTTTGGAAAGGAGAACATTACTAGAGATAATGAGGTATAAAAGGATTAATTCTCCAAGGAAGTAAAACAATATTAAATATTTAGGCATCCATCAATAGGGTTTCCAAAAACATGAAATTAAAAAAAAGTATAGACATGAAAGAGAAAATGTAGTATTAAATTTGGAGTCTTCAACACTGCTCTTTTAGTAATTCGTAGAAATAATATCCAGGAAAGTAATAAAGGTGCAGAAAAAAATGAAAAACATTCCTTGTGAAGTTTATGCAATTAACATTTACAAAACATTTTACCCAACAGCAGAATATGCTGTTTTTGGTGTATGTAGAAAATTCATGAAGATAAACCATATGCTTTCTGGGTTATCAAATGAATGCCATGTGGCTTATAAAGTGAAGAACTTTATAACACCTAGATATATCAGACACTGAAGACATTTCACTTCTAGTTTCCTAGAAGTATAGATATTGGAAAGACACATGGTGACCACACTCAGGTGTTATAAGTAGGATAGAAGCCATTCCAACTATTAATGCTATCAGCCATTATTCAAATTAAACCATAGGAGACAAAAATTCATTATAGAGAAAAGGAGAATGTGGCGGTGGCAGGGGATGCTCAGTTGATGTCACTTCTGACTCTACATATGACCATGAGCTCTAGGGCTCCACTAACCTGACTTTAAGCTGCCAGATAAGAAGGTATGAGTGGATGGTTCATTAGCTGGTGGTTCAACTCTCACATCTTCACCCTATCCCCACTTCTCTGGCTGACTGTGCCCTGATTTGGTTAAAACGCCTGTGGTCCTGTTCTGCAAACCAGGGTCATTGTGAACAGTAGGCATGGGTTCTAGAATAGATCTGTCTGTGTGTGTTCAATCCTTCTGTAAAACTCACAAAGTTGTAATCTTGGGAAACTTACATAACTCCCCACAGTCTCTGTTACAAAGTAAGAAAACAGAGACCCTAATAGCATCTACCACAAAGGATTTTCTTAAGTGATGAAGAAGAGTTAATGTGAATGAGGGATTTTAGTATCTGACATGCAGCAAAAATTCCACAAATATTGATAATGGTTTTTACCAGGCACCAGAAGCACAGGGTCAAAGCTATGGAGCTAGAAAGATGCTGATTCAAGCTCAGTATTGCCAGTTAGTAGCTCTGAAAATGTGGGCAACATGTCTTCAGCTCTTCACTTCATTGTCCTCGTGATCTGTTCTGCAATCCTTAATTGAGCTCCTGCAATGTGCTTGGCAAACTTCCCGATTCTTTTTGTACAGAATCAGGATAAAATGGGATGAATAGAGTGAAAGGGTGCATGTAAATCCCCTGGTAACATAGCAAGCATGCTGAAGAAATTAATATTGCCTCATTTGTCTCTAGATGCCAGATTCAAGATATGAAACCATCCTTTCAAAATGCAATGCTTTGTGTGTTCTGGTGTCTCTTGAATTTGATAGAAAACTCAGAGTACAATTACTTGCTAATTTAAAAAAATGTGGTGGTCATTCAAATTGTGATAAAATGCACAGTAGCTGTGATGTTCTTTATGGGACCCATTGAGTTGGGCACAACCATTTACAGCACAATGTTACAGATCATCACATCTCAAACCTTCATGAAAAATCCATGTTTTTTCCAACCTATTACAGCCCATCATTTGCTAGCAGAAGAGATGAAAGAAAGTAGGAAATTTTAAAAAACAAGGAAATATTAAAAAAAAAAAACATAGGCCACACCTTGATTATCTGAGCTACAGATAATGACAACTTTGCCTTTCCACACACCTTTTCAATTCGGTCACCTATTTTCTTTTCTGAAAACTGGAAAAAGACAATCACTATAAAGTAGAGCCAAAGATCACCCCAAGTGAATTTTCAAATAAAATATTATTTCTAAGATGGAATTAGAAATGAACTACTGGTTCTAAATCAAGACATTTCCATGTTTGATTGGTAACAATGAGTATGTCCATTTGTGATATCAGATAGTTCAGTGGCTCCCCAAAAGTGATGTTTGCTGAAGCCCTTTTCCCTTTGAAAATAGATGTTTCCTCACCTTGAGATCTTTCTTTGCCAGACAATTTGTTTGGAAGGGCTCACACCTCGTGGCCATTTCTGATTCAGAAATAGTCAGAAATATAAAATTCAAGCCTGTTGTTATAACTCTTCTTAAACTGCTAACACTGTATTGTTTACATTATTACCTTGAGTCAGTGCATGTGTCCCATTACAGCTCTTCTCCTGAGTGCCTTACAGGCTCAACGTGAGATGTTAGGGTATAATGGACTAACAGTTTTTGTTTGTTTGTTTGTTTGTTTGTTTTTTTGTGCTCACACTGTATGCTGTGCATTTCCCAAAAGTTTTCAAGGGTCTCTCATTTCAAGAACATTCAAAACACGCTCTTCTTTCTATATGCCTTTCCCCATCTCACTTGCCTGGCTTGTGAGCTTTTCATGGGCCTCATAATTTTGTCCAGGCAATGCCCCCTGTAAATAGGCCCCTTTTTTTCATGATGGGTGACACTTCTGACACCTGTGTACTATGAGTGAGATTTCTGGGCTGCTTTGTCTGTGATCTTCATGTAAACACAATAATGGTTCTTTAAAGATACTCATGTCCTAATTAAAAAAAAAAAAAAAGACTATTACGACTTCTTTGGCAAAGAGTTTATGCTGATATGATCACACTGATGATCTTGAGATGAAAATATTGTCCTACATCTGGCCACAGGGAACTTATAAGGGTAAGAGAGAGTCAGAACTCAAGGAAAGAGGGCTAGAGGGGTAAACTTTGAGGATGAAGGAAGGGACTGTGATGTGAAACAAGGAATGCAGGAAGATTCTAGAAGCAAACAGCAGAGTGGCAGATTCCCCTCATAGCCTCAAAAGGAGCACCTAGTTTTAATTCTTCAACCTTCAACTCAGGCCTCTGACCTCCAAAACTATAAGACAATGAATCTGTGTTGTTCTGAGCCAAGTGTATCATAATTTGTCACGGCTACATGAAAAGACTCGTACAGTCATCAGAGGACTTAGTGGATTTTCCCACTCTATAAAAATGTCAGTTTGTTCATAAGTATTATTAGTGTTAGGTAAAAGAAGGGTGTAGTGAATTAACTGTGGACAATAAATAAGTAAAAACAATAAACAAACAAGTAAATAATAAATGGAAAATCCACTGAACAGCTCTTAGAAGAACTTTATCTTGTTTAGGTGATAAGAAGGACAGAATGACAGCCTTGTTGTTGGAACCTGAATCATAGTTTTAGCTCTGCCACCTGCAATGGGATGAAGCATTTCATGTCTGAGATTCAGTTTCTTTACCTGCATAAAGGAATCAGCTTAGTCTTTGACCCTTAGTGTACATTTAAACCATAAAGCTCTATGACCAGATGCCAAGACATTTTTGGAAAGCATGCCTGACTTGGGTGGGAGGTTTGGACTGATGACCTCAGAGGTGCCTTTCAGCTCGAAGAGTCCATGACAGGCACAGCAGGATGCATCTTGTGCGGAAAGCAACACTAAGACAACTGAATTTTCAGCATCTCCCACAGGGAGGGGAAGTCCTCCAGGAGCAAACAAAAGCACCAGGTCGAGCTTCAGGTCGAGCCCGGCTTCAGACTTGGGCCAAAGGCAACAAGAATGCCACAAAGCACATCAAAGGGCAGCATCTGGCTGCGGAACAAGAAGACGGATGGAAGGGAAGTCATGATCTGTGGTAAAACAAATAAATAACCTTTAAAATCACATCTGCAGACGGTCTAATGTCCTTAAATGCTTTCCAATAAGCTTGCCACAAAGCCTGTCTGGAAGGCTTCATAACAGATGGAGGCAAGAGTCATGACCTGGCTCTGACACTGTGGCTGACCAGTTGTGTGACCTTGGGCACTTCATTTCACCTTGCTGGCCTCTAAGTTCCTCATCTCCAAGAGGGGACCAAAGTGGATAATTTCTTGCTACCACTTCAGCTTCAAAATCTTAACTACTTCTGCACCCAGGCATTGGTCACAAATGCTAAAATCTTGTCACTACTTATGTCTTAAATGAGCAGTCATTTGTAGGATTCTGCCAAGAACCCAAATTTAAATTTAAAATCTAGGATTTGAAGGAGGAAAGAGGTTGGGGCAGGGGAATGCAGCATTATAAAACTTTCTCTTTATTCCCTCTCTCTTAGAACCATGTCCTTATCATTTCCCTGTGTTGATATAATGGCTTAAAATCTGAGATGGCCACTGCCCTTTGAGATGATTGTGCACCATCCAGCTTGTGATGTAAAATGAGGCTCAAGCTGCTGCTGTCTGGGCTTAAACACAGCTTCAAGCTTCAGCCTCCCAGGCATGAAACTCCAATCCCAAGATAACGCTGAGAACACTTAATCCTCCTTTGTCCTCAGCTTTGCAGTTTGGTTATCCAGCAAAATGGAGCCCTGAGCTATCTCCCAGATTTCCCGTTTTAGTGCAAGTCTTGAAATAGCTTATGGTGTAACTGTTTCCACTGCACTTATTATAAATCTTCTCCCAATTAAGCCAAGTTGTTAGAGTAAGAAAATTTTGTCTTTTGAGAAAGCCCCCTCCCCTAAAAAAATCAAAAGGAAGAAAGAAAGGGTTTACATTTGCTAGATGCTAAGGAGTGTTCTGAGTTTGAACTCCCACAAGTTTATAATTTAACCACAAGCAATTTTCCACTTGTGCCCTTTCAGTTCCCAGACATAGAGATATATTTATCAGAGACAAATGGGGTGGGGATAATAGAGACAATAATGGATGCATGTTTGGACAGCTAATTATAAACACTATGTATTTGTGGAATATCTTATTAAAGCAATGTTTTCCAAAGGATGTATGTAGTCAAAAGTTTTCTCTTGTCCTGCCTGGCCCTGCAGTCCCACAAACACTTATAAAATAATCACTCAGAAGCTTAGTATTATTTACAAACTGTATGGCCTATGGCAGGCCTCTTGCTAGCTAGCTCTTACATCTTTAATTAATCCATTTTTGTTAATCTAGATTTGGCCATGTGTTCCGTGGCTTTACCAGTCTGCTGGCATGTTGCTCCTTGGGCGGCAGGCTGGCATCTCTCCAGACTCTGCCTTTCTCTTTCCTGACTCTCTCCTTGGATTTCCCACCTGCCTCTAAGCTGCCTTGCCACAGGCCAAAGTAGCTTATTTATTAACCAATGGGAACAACATATATTCACAGCATACAGAAAGACATCCCCTAGCAGATGTACATATTTAGATTGTAGTAAACAACTTTGGTGAGACCTGCATGAAGTATTAATGTCCATATTACTCACCAGTGGGCATCTCTGGTCACAGAATCTAGCACAGTGAAGGACTCCTATGAAGCCTAAACATGTGAGGGTGAATATTCCATCACTACCTCTCCTATATTATCTGCCCACTTTCTGTGAATTAGCTTTGTATAGTCTAATCTAAGGGGCATTGTGCATCCCCTAAATACTGTTCAGTATCCCTCACTCATCTTTGCTAGGCATTCCTTTCCTTAATTTACACAACCTACCCTCACTTCCAAACCAGCTTTATCCTTCCTCAAGTTCCTCCATCCTCTCAGCCCCAATCCTTATAAAATATCCATATACTGAGCATTTCATTAATTCCCACTTTCTCCATTACAGCAATCCTGCACTTGCCATGAACAAAGACACTTCTTTCCCATCTTCCATCGATCGTCCTCCCAGGTTGGAGCTTTCTTTCAAAGAGTCAATCACCTGCTTCAGGTCTTCTAATCCTTGTTCATTCCTCTGATTATGAGCCTGTCTGAGGATCCACTACTCCGTAAAAATTGGTCGCCAAACTCAATACTCATTTCTGTCTGCTCTTCTAAAGTGAACATATTCACTGAATAAAGTTTTGTCTCCTAGGTATGATCCTTCCTATACATGCCCTTGAGTTTTTATTCCTTTCTAGTAATTTTATTTGTAAATAAATTTATTTCAGGAAAAATAAAGTGAGCTCAATTAAGAAAATACATTTATGGAACAATAAACAATAGAAGTCATATGTAGACATAGTCAAAATTTTGATGCTTTGAGTGAATGACAGCTTGACAAAGACTATTTGAGAATTGTAGATTTTTTTATAAACTTGTTCTTATGATATCCCATAATTCCAAAGATAATGGAAGCAATTAACCCACTGCTCAGACAAAGAAGTCATGCCTCCGTAGCTGTATGAATGATCTGACTTCACACAGCCTGTTAGCTGCACCAGTGAAGCCAGAGCCCACTGACTCCATACACTGTGCTCTTTGCTCTTCCAAGTGGTGACAGTCTCCCACTCACACAAACTCTCATGCTTCAATATCCAAAGATTGTCTCCAAATACACAAGAGATATTCAATTCCCTAGATGTTTAAGTCTGTGTTATAAATTTGTATAGTATTTCCATTTAAGTTATGTACATATTCCTATATAACATAAATTATGCCAAGATTTATAATACCCAATGCCACACAAATGCTACTTAAATAATTGTTATACTATACTGTTTATAAATCATGACAAGGGAAAATTCCAAACCTGTCTATTATGGGCATAATTTTTTTCTAATAACTTCCATTTGTAGTTGGTTCTGAAATTCCCCCAAAAAGATGCCTGGAAGTGCTTAAATATAGATATTTCTTAAGATATAGTACCAGGTATAGACTCCAGGAAAGGATATTTCCCAGAAGTAAAGAGAAATTTAGATAAAATCATTGTAGATAGTTTTAACATGTCTCAGATTAAAAATAGTCTGCAGTCAAAGCAAAGACAGTGTACCAGTGAAGTGGGAGAAGATCCCTTTACAGAATGTCACAGAAATAGCATAAATATTACTCATGGAACATAATGCAAATCTCCTATGTTTTCAAACATTAGATGTTTCAAAGGAAACATTGTCAAAAACTGGACATTGTGGGTTGTGAATGGATTCAGCTTGCAGGACTATGTTCACTCTACCCAAGGACCCCAGATATATAGCAAAACAGTACCCTGGCAGAAGGTAGGATTGAGATGAGTCATGCATGGACTAGATTGGAAAAACTGTCCAGCGAACTAGGGGAGGAAGACCCAAAAGTGGAGCACTAGTAAACAAGGCACAATATTAAACCTGACCTTCACGAAAAATCCTCAGAACATCATGAGGGCACATGCATTGGCTTGAGTAAATAAATAAATATTTAACAATCACTGTGACATCTATATGGGCTTAAGTCAAACCCACCCAGAGTAACTTCAGCCCTCTCATGTACTTGCTCTTTGAGAGCAGCAATGTGTCTAACAAGGTCATCTCTTTACTTTTCAGAAATGACACGAATAGCACCCAGGACTAAGAACATTAGGAAGAAAATGTCCCATGAGTTGTGACACTTTGAGTGCTACATTTTCTATATTTTCACTCTGTTCCTTTAACCAAACCAATAAAATAATTGTTAGTGAAAAAAAATCAGAGATATCAACTATAATTGCCAAAAGGACTCAAAGGAAATGACATCAATGAGAAGCTGTCAGGTAAATCCTTAACAACGGGGAGCAGGATAGCAGTTGCCAATGGAGCAGACCAACACAGACTGCAGTCAGATACCTCAGCCTTCAATGAAATGTCAAAAGCTAGTTAAAATAAAAAGACACAGAAAAGCACATAGGCTGCTGGCAGCACATGCATTTTAAAGGCAGAAAAGTAGCAGATTATTGAAGATACATGTGAGGAGAAGTCAGAACACAGTTATTGCCTAACAACTATTCCTCTAACTCTAACTAGAAAAACACAAGACAATTATTGCCTATAGAGGCTGCAAAATACTAGGACATGGTGACACCAGACCTGGGTGAGGTATGAGAAATTAACTCCAAGTTCAAATACTAGAATAGAAACCAAATGTCTTCTGGAAAATTACAATGAGTTTTGAAGCCTACACAACTGCATCCTGGAAACCTGGCTAGGAGAGAAGGGAGATTAACACAGACACAAGTAAATAATGGTGGGAGCAGATGGGCTGTGCAGTCAGATGGAGACATGGCAGCATACAGGATTCTAGTTGAGTTTATTATATATGAGGAAGCAGGTTAGATTATCTCAGTAGAAGGTCTCTATAAGGGAACAGTCTCCAGAGGAATGGATCATCTAGTCATCTGGTTCAAGGAATCTGTTTGTAAATAAAGGTGGATATTTTGTCAAAATCTATGCTAGGACCAGGTCAAGGACATGCCATTCCCTTGAGTCTGATCTGGGGAAAGCTTTTCCATTGCCATGAGTCTGATGTCCTTGTCATGGTCATGCACATGTCAACAATACATTGAGGAATTCATTCACTCTCCACCCATAAGACCCTCCACACACACCCAGTAAAACTGTACACATCTAGTAACAAGCACTAAACCAAGAGATTAGCAATAAATGTCTTAAGTCAATCAATAAGTGCCCTAGTCTTTAAAACTCTAGGCACTCACTAGATTGACTCTTTTTCCACCACCTCATGTCAATTACATCCTGAATTATTCACCCTTAGTAAGGACACCAGGATACTCATATCCTGACCACAACCCAAATCTCAATTTTCCTTGTCTGCATTTCCTTCTTTTTATCTACTTACTCAACAGATTGTTCTTAATTCTCTCTTGCAAGCTAGAGATATAAAAGTGAGTGAGATGGTAACAAGAACATTCTGCTTCCTGTGTCCTCCTGGACACCCAAGGCTGTGGTTCCCAGAACAACCTTCTGACTTCACAGCTGCTTGCTCCTCTTTATTCCTCCTCGGTATGGATCTTCTCATTTCTCCATTGCCATCAACGAGTAAACCCCTACACAGTCTTTCTGTCTCAGCCTCTATGTCTCTGCCTTTGGAAAGAAATTTTTGAGTTTTATTTCTTGAACCCCAGTAGGCTTTTCCTGAACATTTCTTCCCATGTCCTTGTCTGTACTTCAATACTTGTATATTTCTATAAGGCCCTACCGTGAGATGGTTCCCACTAACTGTCAGACTCATTTCAGACCACTCTTTCTCCACACAGTTCACACTTGTCTTCTTTCATTTCTCTAATGCATCAACCTTTCTGAGGCCTCAGTTCACCCTCTCATGCTCTTGCCTCTTCCCCTACCCTTAGTCTCAAGGACTCTGACTTACCTTTCACTTCTCAGCTTAAATGTCACTTCCTCAGAAAGTGCTTTGTTGAGTACAATGTGAAACCATTTTGCTCTCCTGTTACTTCCAAGATACTGTTGCTCATATTCAAAGCACTTGACCACATTATAACTCCATATGGCATTTTATTGTTCGTTCTTCTATTTGTTCTACAAATTTCATTAAGCACATATACGACAAACAGTACCAAAGGTGGGTATAATTATAGAATGATTATCTTCCCAGCTATGGAAAGATATACCTAATCAACATATATATGTATATATGCAAATTAATTAGATCATTTTGAGGAAACACTAGTGTATATATTATAATAGAGATTGAAAGTAAAAGGAAGGGGGATGGTGTTTTAGCAGAGAGAAGAGCTAGCTAGGGAGACATAAAGGAGTTATCCTAAGCACAGAGCATCATGAACAAAATGTCTAGGGACTGGAATGAGTTTGAACATTCAAAGAAGAAAAGAAGGTTCAGTATTTCTGAACGCAGGTGAAAGAATGAGCAGGGAAAGAAGAGAGAATGAGGCCACAGGGGTGATTGATCAGTCAGAGGCCAAGTCACACAAGATCATGACAGCAGTCCTTAAAGCAGTGAGAGCACTCCAGTGGGAAGAAAATTATCACTACAAAGTGTAATGGATGGTCTGCTAAGAGTCAGTTCAGGGATGCCAGATCTAAAGCTATTTCAAGAGCTCAGAAGAGTGGAGATGGTGTCCAAGTATAACGGTGCTATAACGAGAAGGATTGTGAGATGATATAGTTCAGACAATTTTGGAGGAGATGATTGGACTTATTGTGGATTGGATATGAGCTATGAGAAACAAGAGATATTTGGTCTAAGAAGTTGAGTAGCTTATTGTATTCTTTTCAACTGGGGAAGCCTGTGGAGGTCAGAGTCTTTTGAGTGGGTGAGAATATTGACACCATTTGTGCCATGAAAATCCAAGATGCCCACTAGATTTCCAAGTGTACATGTGTCCCTTGTCTAGACCCCAGAGTACAAGTTTGAACAACTTATATACATTCAAAGATTACAAACATACAGAGATGGTATCTTAATTCATGAAATAAGTGAGGTCCTAAAACAAAGAGAGGAATAAGGGGGGAAAAAGGAGTTGAGAAAGACTGCCAGGGTTCTATGACATACACAATATTAATCTGTTAAATATAAGGAAGAGCAATGAAGAGTGACCAGTAACATATGGGAAAAAAAGGATTATTTTGTCAAAGAAATGGATCTGCAGCTAGAAGATGACTCTATCAGATAATAGTCTAACAAAGTATGTAACATGGACACAAGTATTTGCAAAATGTTTGCACATGAAGCTATATACAGGGCCTGAAAGGTTGATACTGAAGGCCTCTATTCAGAAGGTAGAGTTTAAATGAGGAATGGTCCAGATCAAATTTTCCTTCCTTCCACCAATTTTCTATTGCAGCTTTTACTCACTAAATCCAACCAGAATTTGGAGTGCACAGAATGCATTGATCCAGACCCAACACAAAGAAAGGTCAAGAGTGGACCCGAAGGATCCAGAAAGATAACAAATGCTAAAGGAAGTTTGAACACCAGTGGGATTGATTCCACAGATGGAAATTGATGTTGAAAAAAGGAGGAATAAATGTAAAATTTTGGTATTTTAAAGTATTGGAGGTGTAATACCCAAAGATCAGAACAAATGTTTTGATTCAGACAGAAGAGAGGGAGAGGTCTTCAATCATTACAGAAGGGAAGGCAGAAGTAAAGGTAGGGTTGTGAAATCAGATCAAATAAGTGATTTAGATGCCTTATTTCATCTAATATTCCAGCAAAGTGTGAAATGAAAGGATCAGATATTGGGGAGGAGTTTGAGAAATTAAAGGAGCTGGGGCATGGTCATCACAGATAAGAGGACACTGAATGTACCATAGGAATGTGGGATTAGATAATACTTGCATATTCGTTTGAACGCCATGATCAAACATTTAAGGTGAACCATATAACAAAGAGTTTGACTTGTTCTCAACTTCGCAGAAGAAAGCTCCATGATTTAATGACTTTACTCAGTATTTTTTAAGGCAGGACTGGCAAAAAGAAAGGAAGAAAAGGAAGGCCAGCTGTTTTTCTAAGCTAGTTATTCTAAACACGAAGCATAAATATAAGCTAGATGATGAGAGAAGCAAAGAATACAGAAGGATATAGACAGAACCAAACTTGTAGAAGAGAGAACGAACTTCAAACTCAATGACATCATGCTTTGGAAGTCAAATGACAGAGTCAGTAAGTAGCAGTTGAAGAGATAAGAGTACACAGTGGGATGAATGAAATCATGATTTTAGAGATACAACTGCTGGAGATAGCAAAGTCTACATTATCACCAGTGAGTAGGTGACTGAGGAGAGGTTGAGAAAAAAAAATGCTTAGAGCTAAAGTGGGCAAAGGACTGAAAGGTCAGTGTTATGAAGGTCCTATCTTCATGGATGTCGAACTGGCCAAATATGACATCAGGCAGAAAGTAGGACTGGAAGAAAGAAACCAGATGCTCAAGTTACAAGCAATTAATTACAATTAAAAATAATAACAAGCATGCACATGGCACTTACATTACTTCATGTGGTACCTTATTTCATCTTTGCATCTACTCTATCTTTACTATAAAGATAAAGGGTGAGTATCAAAGACATTAATTAAGGTTTTCTGCTTTCACACTAGTATATGATAGAGTCTGAATGGAACCCAGGTGATTTGAATTCATAGTCTATGCCCCTAAACATGGGGGCCCCTGACTTCTCTACAAAACAAAAATAATGAAATAGATAATTAAAGCCAACATTATGGAAGCAGTTCTTCTATACCAAGTCTTCTGGGCAATAAAGTCTAATGATGTGGTTCAAAGCAGCTGGTGCTTTTGAAGTGGAAACAAGACAGGAAAGGGAATAACCCATTGATCCTCAGGCCCTAAGTTATTGGGATGTTGGAGATAAAAGAACCACTGAAGAGGTGAAGATCTACAGCAGGGCACTGAAAGTCTTCATTTAGATCAAGACTACAAGCCCATTCAAAGTCTGGAACATAGTAAGGGCAATTCTTGGCTCACTGCAAGTTCCAGGGAAGAACAAGGCTTTGCCAGGGTAAGGAGAGTAGTATAGAGTTAATTTTGGAAAACCATGGTAAAAGAATCATTGGCAGCCTTGGCTCTTTGTTGGTGACCAATGGGAAAATGATGAGAGTCATCACTGTGAATGGAGAAGACCTAGCAGTCAGAGAACATTGGTGATGAAAGTTCTGGGGAGCAGAGAGATTTCTCAGAATCAGTGAGACCTGAGGATCTTGGTACTGTTGAGATATAAGCACAATTTGGGGACACACTATGAATCTGGCCCATAGTATAACTGGTCTGGTCCATAGAAATATTTTATAAATTGTGATACCACAGTGCTTAGCAGGGTTCCCAGCACACAAAGGAAGCAAACTCCAGCATTCTCTTACTAGGAGCTAACAATCTCATTTCATCTTAAACTACTACTGTATAACCACACACATACCCACTGGGCTTGACTGAATCCCATGAACCCACACGCCCTTTGACACATTCTAGGTAATGTACCTACTTTCTACTACTTGGATATCTACACCCCGACCTCAATCTATTCCCCACATGTTTAATACTTTCTCATCACTCAAAGATCTACTCAGAAACTGGCTTTCAGATGCAAACTTATCTCTCTTCTTGGCCATCACAATCCATTGATGTCCTATTGTCCAATTTAATTCCTTTATTGCAATCCACAACAATCCCTTGTTAGTATCTTCATGTGGACATTCTATGTTTCTTGAGTGTTCTTTGCCCATGTGCCCTAAAAATTCACAGAGACAAAAACCTAGTATGTGTCTTATCTTCATGTCCTGGCATTTCAATTGGAAAAATGAAATAATTATCAGGAAAAAAAATGAATTAATGACTGTGAAAAGAATAACTGAAGTTGTCAAGTGTAAAAAAAAATTATGATATATCAGACAAACCTCCATAATTCATGAATAACCCTCTACAGCCTTGAAAGACTGCAGTCGGCTCCATGTCCCCAAATTAGCTCATTACTCCACATCTGCAGCTAGCTATGTGGTTTCAGTGACTGAAGCTGAACATCTCACAAGGGGAGGAAGCAAATATTTGGCAGGCTCATTTGCCAAAAGAGTCATTGCTACTGATTAAAAAGCAATTAATTATGGGAATCCGGGACTGAAAATGGCCTTCTTGTCCCTGGGCCACCCTTTTCTGAATGACTTGGGCGGCCCAGGGCAAATCAGGACATTAAAGTAAAAATAAGCCATGTGCACTGAAGCCACATGGAAGATTTGACAATAAAGCTGATGTGAAGGAAGGTCCAGATAAGGTGACCTGAGTGCAGAAGACTCTAAAGAACATGCCTTTGAACTTGAGATGGGGTAAAGGCAGAAAGGACTCATATAATTAAAAGAAGGCATACTAATTAAAACAAAACGTAGTCTGTGTTAAGGAGAGATAAGATTTACTGCACTGGGAATACCAAAGGAGCCGAGGTCGAGCTCTGTCAAGGGATGAAGCAATGGAGATAAGCCCATGCCAGCTACGAATAGAGGGTATGGGTTTGAAAACAAAGTGGGCTTTGCCTCTGCCATCCCATCAGTTTGAGTTTTATTTTCTTGTCAATGTGAATGTTGGGTCTTACTCAAGTGATTTTTGACCTAATTGTGGCACGGGAGCTCAGAGCTCTATAAAACAACGTGTTTGATTACATTGCTCAGCTGCGGCAAGCTTCCTTCACTTTCCCCTTATTTTTAAAAACGTATTTCCATCTCATTGAAACCAAACTAAATTTGGGAGTTCACAGCTGCATGTAGGTATGTTTTAGTAACTTCCACAGTTCAGGAGTGTGTTCTGCAGACATTCAGTTAGTTCCCAACTTCCTGCACAACTCATGAGTGAAGAATGCTAAGCTCTAGAATGTTAAAAGATCTACCCATAGGCATAGCAAGCCAATGGCAGGACAAACAGCAGAAAATGCAGGTACTGAGTTAGAATGCCTTGTTTAAATCTACCCTTCTACCCACCTGCTAGCTACGTTTTATAGTTTGAATGTGAGTTTTCCCTCATAGATCCATTTGTTTAAACATTCCCCAGCAGGTAACTGTTCTCAGGGGTTTGGGAACCTTTAGGAGATGGGGATTAGGGGCAGAAAGTGGTTCACTATGGGGAAGGACTTGAAAATATAATCTAGACCTTCTTCTGGCCCTTCCTCTGCTGCCAGATCTGCTCAGATGAGAGCAAGCAGCTTCAAGCTGCTGCACCACCACAGCTATGAATCACTCCCATTGCCATACTCTCCTTGCTGTGGTGGACTCTAAGCCTTCAAACTCTGACCTACAATAAACTCTTAGTCCATTACATTGTACCTTTTACGTATTATGTCACAGCAGGGAGAAGCTAACATACCATATGATAGTGGCCCTAAGGACATAGATCAAGAATCCTGTTTGTGAAATCTTAGGTTCTTGTCTATAACATGGTGAGATCTCTGTAAGTGTCATGGGTGTGATCATATACAGGTGCTGAACACACTCAGTGCAAGTTTAACAAAAATGTACACACATAAACTCATCAATGCCAATTAATAATTTGGCAACTATCATTACCTTACTAAAAGTAATTACAGTCTGAGTAAAGATATGAGAGAGAAATAAAGAAGAATTTCTTCCTCACCTCTTAGGGTCATGAAAGCACAACTCCACTAAGGAGAAATAATAAGCTTAGTCTATGTTATCACCCTCCTGCAGAAGATCTTAGCTTTATTTCTTCTACACCTTCCAATGCTGTATGTAGATGATCCTCTGTACTTTGTTATGTAGTATTCTGAAACAATGGCTTTTACCATATGGAGAATTAATATAAGCTTTCCAACATATTGCATGTCATGGCACACACAGAAAATTTGTGATGAATCAGAGCATATTGTGGTCCAACGCAAGAATTTGTGTTTTGTGAATAGAGACAGATACTCAGGCTTTTTTTTTTCTTCTTTTTTTAGTATGCCCATACAGTGTTTGTTATAACTGGTAAGTTCTACTATTATAACCCCGGAGCATCCATGGATAGCATGACAAAGAAGGAGTATGGCTCTGTCTTCTACAAAACAGGTTATAAGATAGATCTGGCCCACTGCCTGTTTACCAGTAGATGGCTTAGTACAATGAAAATGTCAATAAATATAATTCTTAGCCACCTATTAAATCAGCAAACACTTGCCAAGTACCTTCTATGTTCTTGGCCCCATCCTATTAAAATTATGTGTTGAGTAAGGAGACTTAGTTCCCATGCTCACTGAGCTTAGCTGCTTTCTAAATGTGTAGATATCAAACATGAAGAAACTAAATATGGTTTTGTAATAAACAACAAACAACAATTTGGGTCTTCTGACATGAAAGCCTACATTCTAAGATTGCTTATAAAACTACCCGAGAAATGTAAAATAAATCTGTACTTAGTAGGTTCTGTGACTATGCACAGTTCTGTGCACATATTAATCATTTTACTGAGAACACACTGATTTTAGTATCTTAGTAAGAAATTTGGGTTGTCATGGAGACTGTTAAATATCTTTGTATTTCACACACTCTACAAGCCCTTTCTAGTTGTAGATATAATGATAATTGGCAGACTAATAAGCATGAGTAATTTTTCCTTGGCAATATTCAATCAATGTGTTCAAACTCCGAATCAAAACTGACCTGGGACAAAATGTGGATGAAAATTAAGAATATTTCCCAGTACTGTGTCTTAACCTAGATTACCCTCTGCCCAAAGTAAAATCTGGGACAAGGACTTTTCAGAAATATTACGTTGAGTTACTCTAAAGAACAAGGATTATGACTGAAATAGAATAGACAGATACACTATCAAACTGAAACCCCTGTAAGCAACTGGGACATGGGGATCTTTTGTGATATTTTGTTTGTGATCTAACAGATAAAGCTTGCCTGAAGATCAGAGTGGGGAGCTGGCCACTAGTGGCCAAATAGTGGTGGCACACACCTTTATTCCCAGTACTTGGGAGGAGGAAGCAGGAAGATAGGGAGTTAAGGCCACCCTGGGCTACAGAGATTGAATCTGCCTAAAAGAGAAACAGAGTCAGGTGGTAGTGGTGGCTCACACCTTTAATCCCAGCACTAGAGATGTAGAGACAGGAATATAAGGCCAGTGGAGACAAGATCTCAGCCTCATTCAGTCTGAGGATTCATAGAGACAGGATCTCCCCATCTGTTCTCTTCAGCCTGAGGATTCGGTAGAGCTAACAAGTCTCTCTGATGGCTGGCTCCTTTACTGATCTTTCAGCAAGCTTTATTTGTTAGAACATACACAAAATATCACCACAGGGATCTTCTGACAAGCCTAGTAAAATGCATGATGGGATGTCTACCTAAGGAATCAATGAAGGAGAGAAATACTTGTTCACCACCTCCATTTTACATTAACGAAGGATCATTCAAGAAAATGCTGCCTCTTTTGTATTTCTATCTGTATCAGAATAGCTGAAAAAGCTGCAAGCCAAAAAGCAAGTATTGTCATAGAAAGAGCCCTTGGCTGGATGCTCTTGATTTGCTTTATATGGTAACTATTTATTGAAGTGATGGCTGGTTTGGAAAATACAGATCAAGAGATTTAATGTGGTACAGTAGTGATGTTCAGTCTATCTAGAGATAATGTCTATATGTGGATAGCATGTCTCACCATCCGTCATTTAGGGACCTAGCAAGTGTACCAAAGAGAGTTCTGTTTCTCATATGGAGAAAATATCCAACCATCAGTTTACCACTTAATCTCACCTCCATGCCTCCTCCTGTACAGTGATGAAAGTAGTTCACTTTTGTGTGTACTTGATAACACCTGTAAGGATTTGTCTTTCATAGAATTCTTATGATGAAATTAATAAATGAATTATTATTCCATTCTCTCTACAGAAAAGGAAATCGAGCTTAGACAAGGAAAGAGATATAACTGGATTAGCAATCACTGCTCAGCAGAACCAGCTGCCATGATGGAACCATTTGTTCACTGTCTACCACGGTGTCCCCTGAGTGCATGGAATACAGTCACGTGACTAAAGAACTGCAGCCTTGGTTTTATTTACTTTAAACATTAAATTGTAAAGGACAAATCAGCTGTAGTTGCTTTAACATGAATTTTGTAATTGTGCTCAAAATATTTTTTCATTGTTGAAGTGCTGTGAGAGAAATGTGTTGACAAGGCACTCTGATTTCCATACTTAGTTCTAAATTAAACACTTCTTGTGCATTCTTGTTATCACCTGATTGTTTTCCAGTCTGAACTGTAAGAACTTACCCAGAAATAGCACGAAATTACTAACGCAAGCTGAACTAGCAAGAATCTTTATGGGAGAAAGGCAGACACAAAGGATGACTTCTCCTCCCTCCACTCACTTACTCTCCTGTTTTCAGTTTGCACCTGGTCATGAGACCATTCTGTACTTTCATGCTTGAAGCAAAAATGCCCCACATACCTAAAATTACAGCAGGCATCTTGTGGAACAATGCCTAAGGTGTAGTTTGTATAAGAAGACAGTGAGGATATCTTTGACTAATGAGTGGGAGATCTGAGGGACTCAAAATCTTCTGAGCCTGAAGTCTGAGACTTTTTACTTCATATCTTCCCACTTCCCGTTTCAAGTGTGGTAAGCATGTCAAATCCAAGTACATTCAATAAATGATTCAGGAGCTACTAACCTAAAGTACAATTGTTATTTAAATATTTATGTGTTGTTTGGCAGGAAAGAGGCATTTTAAATATAAAGATAGTAGTAGATCATCTATCCTGAATTGTTAGAGGATGGGCATCTCATGTTCATGTATTTTTCAGAAAACCGGAGCTTAGTGTGAGCTTGAAAGCCTAAGATTTCTAAAATCCTGCCCACTTTTACTGAGGAGGTGCCTGAAAGAACTCTCCCATTTTCAAACAGAATATTCCAAATATGTTTACCCTTTCATCCCTCTTTTTACCTATTCATTCATTCTTTCTTTCTTTCATTCATTCATTCATTCATTCTTGCAACAAAAAGTGAATACTTCCCTCAGGTTAGTCTCTTTGCAAATTCTAAAATACAAGGTCACTTCCAGGGCAGTACATCTCTACAAAATTTTAATATGGGCCATTCATATGATTTTAGATTGTCTAGGACTTAGGTTTAAACACAGAGAAACTGATGTGGCTCATTTTAATGATATATTTAAACTCAAGATATCCTGGATTTCACCATTTTAACATGCCTTCAAATTTTTAAAAATTGTTAATGAGACATTTTGGATTACTTTTTGTACTTAGTTCTTGAAGTTCCCTCTGCATTTCAGATCTTCAGAGTATCTCAATTCAGCTCAGCAACATCTTGCAGGCTCACTTGCCAAATATGGCTCATGACTTTTGCATTGTACACCACAATTCCAGTGCAAAATAATATTAATGATTAATTGCCTCTTCCCTCGATAGAAGCAAACACTTAAATATTTTATTTTCATGTGTCTGCTCGTTATGCATTCCCATTTCCCTCTCACTCTCAGGCAGCACAGGTTCCTACATTGTTGGTACAAACCTTCTCATTTTGAGCATCTGTCATTGCAGCCTATCAAAACAACAAAACTGTTTCAATACTGTTCAAAACACTTAAATGAATTCTGAGGTTGAAGCAAACAATTTATGAATAAAGCACACAAGGATTTATGCCAAAAATTCCAACGGGGGCTTTGACTTCCCAGAGCCTGTCACTCTAGCTATTATTGCCTGATTGGTAGTTTTCCATATTGATGGGTACCCAGTAGCCACAGTTGTACCATGTGGGAGAGTTAGCCAGGTATGTCTCTTTCTGTGACTGAAATATACCTGCTTCAACAAGTTGCATGCATCATGCTCACACCAACCCATGCTTGAGAAGTATGATTAAATTTCTGACTGCCCTATACATGGATTTCAGAAGAGTAAGTCTTCCTTTAGCCACTTTGTAGTTAATGGATTTCATTATGTCATTCTCACATACAAATATCATTATATCTTGTTCAAATGTGCCTCCTCATCTCTTCTCCAAGTCCTTCCTGCTAGTGTCCTTACTCCCCTGAAACGGTCTCTTTCTAATTTCATATCATATAGATATACACACACACACACACACACACACACACACACACACACACACACACACACACACATATATATACACATAGAGACTCAACATATGAGAAGATACACATCTTTTCTTTCCAGTCACACCTTACTCTCCTACACCCTTTGAAACTCTTCCTCCTTTATCTTAGTGTTCAATACTGAAGAAGTAACAAAATAAGCCATGTATTTCCATCTATTTCTTTTCTTACACAATGTTACACTGTGTATTAGTGGGACAAAATATATCCCTTTTCTGTTGCTGCAGTAACAAATTACCCAAAGTTTCCTAATTGAAATGCACAAGTTAATCTTATAGTTCTGGAAGTTGAAAGTCCAGAAACATCTTGTAGGCTAAACTTAAGGTGCCAGTAGCTCTGGGATCCTTCTGGAGGCTGAGTAGGAGGATCTGTTTTCCAAGTCAACAGCTCCAGGAGGCCACTCATGTACCTTGACCATGCTGTTCCTAGCTTCAGAAGCAGACACATCCAATGGTGGTTAGCTACATATTTGGTCCTCCCTTTTGGGCCGGGCTCCTCCTTTGGTTTTGAAGGACTTTGTGGTCAGGCTGGACCTATCTGGATCGCACAGATACTATGGATACATACTAGATACTATGCTTGCCATATATTAAGCAAAGTAGCAACATTAATTCTATATACAATCTTGTCTTCTTTACCAGTTAACCCAACTTTTAGTCAAAGTTTCTAAGGATTTAGACATGAACATATTTGGGGGTCATTTTTTAATGAGTCACTAGTATATCCTGATGCAAGACTTTTTTTTTTTAAAGAAAAACTATTTATTTTCCCTACATTTTAAGGTGATATACACTAGAGCAAAAAAAAAAAAAAAGGATGGAATCTCCAACTTTTTGTTACTCCAATATATTTATAACAATCTTAAAGGTATGAAGGTGAGTTTAACGTGATGGCAATTTGATATAGTCATTACCTACTTAATTTTTTCCTATACATCTGATTTCCTTCCTGACAACTGAAAATATATACAACATTCATTTTTGCCTTATAATCATATAATACGCATAAGGCTTTGTAAATAATTCAGTTTCCCTCTATATTGAGTTAATACAATTATATAAGTCAACTAGATAAAAGGTTGTATCCTTATAAATATTTTGAACTAAAATTTGTATTGGAAAGACATGCCTTTGTGATATACTCTGCTGGTAGTTTTATGCCAATTTTACAAAAAAAAACGAGAATCATTTTGGAAAAGGAAATCTAAACTGAGAAAACACCCCCATCTGACTGGCATCTGGGCAAGCCTGTGGTACAACTGAGAAAACATCCCCATCTGACTGGAATCTGGGCAAGCCTGTGGTACATCTTCTTGGTTGATGAGAAATGTGGGAGGGCCCAACTCACTGTGAACTCATCAGGCTGAGAAAGCCAGTAAGTGTGGTGGTATTGTGTTCCCCAAAATATTGTGCACCCTAATAAATTTATCTGAGGTCAGAGACAGAACAACCACTAGATACAAAGGCTAGAAAATGGTGGCACTCACACCTTTAATCCTAGCACTCCAGAGGTAGAATTCCCTCTGGATCTCTGTGAGTTCAAGGCCACATTGGAAATGGCCAGGCATGGTGACTCACCCCTTTAATCCCAGGGAGTGGTGGTGGAAAGCAGAAAGGTATATAAGGCGTGAAGACCAGAAACTAGAAGCATTTGGCTGGTTAAGTATTCAGGCTTTTGAGCAGCAATTCAGCTGAGACCCATTCTGGATGAGGACTCAGAGGCCTCCAGTCTGAGGAAACAAGACCAACTGAGGATCCGGCGAGGTGAGGTAGCTGTGGCTTGTTTTGGTTCTCTGATCTTCCAGCATTTCGCCCCAATAACTGGTCTCAGGTTTGATTTTATTAATAAGAACTTTTAAAGATTCCTGCTACAAGTAATCAGTGTTCTTTCGTGGTAGCTGCTGCAGTTTCTGCCTTCAGATTCCTGTCTTGTTTGATCTCCTACCCTGATTTCCCTTGGTGATGGACGGCTATGTGGAACTCTAAGCTGAAGTAAGCAAGTCCTTTCTTCCTCCAAGGTGTTTTTTTTTTTTTTTTTTTTTTTTAATGAAAGCTCTAATTAAGACACAGGTATTGTGCTCCTTAATGCTCCTTAATGTAAATTGTCAATTAGAATCTGGAATCCCACCTCACCATGCCTGTGACACTCACTATGGTTATATGGATTGATGTAGGAAGACCCATCTAGACCAGGAATAGGACCGTTCCTTGGGCCGGGAATCCTGGACTGTATAAAATGAAGAAAATGAGCTGAGCACCAGCAAGTCTCTCTTGTTCTCTGCTTCTTGAATGTAGATGCCGTGTGACCAGTGGTTTCAAGCTCCTGATGCCTTGACCTCCCTGCCACAGTGGACTGTACCCTGGAATAAGCCTTTTCTTCCTTAAGCTACATTTGCCAAGGTATGTCGTCATAGTAACAGAAAAAGAAACTAAACTTGGTTCTGAGGTAGATAGACAACAAACTGTTAAACTGAATTTAAAAGTCCATTCAAATAGCAACAGAGCCATTCTGAGGTTTCCTTACCCTAGAACAGTGCTTCACAACCTGTAGGTTGTGACCCCTTTGGAGTTGGAAGACCCTTTCACAGGGGTCGCATATATCCTGCATACCAGATATTTACATCACAATTCATAACAGTATCATACAGTTATGAAAGAGCAACAAAAATAATTTTATGGTTGGGGATCACCACAACATGAGGAACTGTATACAAAGATAGCAGCATTAGGAGGCTGAGAACAACTGCCTTAGAACAACCTAGAATGACGTGATTCTGGGTTTAAGAGGCAAGCCTTTATTTGGTAAAATGAGATGGAGAAAACTGGGAAAGGAAGGTCATTGCAGTACAAGTGATCATGTCCTGTGTAAGGTGAAGAACTCTTTGGTAGGACAATGAAGTAGATACACTTATAAATGCATCACTCCTGTTTCTTCTTTGAGTGGAGTTGAAAACCTGAAATGTGTCAATAGCCCAGTGTTTGTAGGGCACACATATCTAGCAGTACTACTAATAGCATATCTGCCTGTGGGTAAAGTCTTATGTTTTATGCATATCAGCTATTAATAATAAACAACAAGCTCTAGCCAACCATGTGAGAGAGAAACCTGGGTGACCTTTTGATTCCTCTGAAGAAAATGACAATGATAAACCATTGGCATCAGAAGCAGAGGTCAAAAGACAGCCAATCAAACTAACGTAAAAATTAATTAATTAACTGATACATGATTTCTTTTAGATTTTTCTGACAAGTCTATTCATGAATTTCATTGTGTAATCTCTTGTAATTTTTAAGTAAATAATCATTTTTTAGAACTAAATTCTGAATTTATGATCTGTATGCTTTTGTTTAGAGAACCTCTAAGCTTGCTTATTTATTTCTTTAGAGACACGATCTCAAGTAGTCCTGGCTGGCCTGAAATTTGATATGTAGCCGAGAATAACGTCAAATCTATTTATCTTATTCTACTATTGTCATCATTGCTATTTCTGTATGCTCGTGTGTGTGTGTGTGTGTGTGTGTGTGTGTGTGTGTGTGTGTGTGTGTGTTCACATGTATCAGTGAATGGATGATGGTACATGTGCACAAAGGTGCATTGTGTATGGAAGCTGGAGGTCTGCATTTGGTGTCTTCCTCAGTCTCTCTCCCTATTATTTTTTGAGATAGGATCTCTCACTGAACCTGGAGCTTGCTGATTCATCTAGACTGGCAGGCCAACAAGACCCTGAATCTTCCTTCCTCTGTCTCTTCAGTATTTGGATTTCACAGAGGCATGCTCTGACTTCCTTGTACATGGATGCAAGGAATCAAACTGTGGTCATCATGCTTACGTGGCAAGCCCTTTACTGACTGAGCAATATCCCAATTCCCACATCCCAATTCCCACACTGTATTGTCAGTGCAATATCAAGTCAGTGTTTTCTTTTTCTTTCCTTTCTCAGTACTGCAAATGGAGCGCCAAGCCTTCCATGTGCCTAGCAAGCACTCAACAGTTGAGCTACTTCTGATTCTCCTGCTTCCATCTTTTGAGTACTGTGATTATAGATGGATATGAACTTGCCCAGATTTGTGGTGCTGGAGAATCAAACCCAAGATTTCCTCTATACTAGGCAAGTACTCTACCAACAGTGCTCCAGTTTTCTCATTATTTTAATTTAAAAATACAACCTAATAAATGATTGTCAAACCAAGTCAAGTGTAACGCATTCAATCAAGTAGAAAAGAGTTAATAATAATTGACTTGTGTGTTAGTCTCTCTGATTAGACTGCTTGGAAATGATTTTCAATTTACCTTGTTAAAACAAAGCAACCAAATGAAACTATGCAATACCTGATGTGTATATTATGGTCATATTTCACCACCAAAGAAAAATTCCACATACTTACAACTGAAGAATAAGCCAAGATTAAATGCCAAGATTTTTCTACAGTAAATAGTACCTACTATCAAGTCATTATTTATATATTTAAGGAGTCAATCCATGAGAAATATGTTACCGTTAAGATAAAGAGGGCAAAGTGCTCAGCATAGAAGCTCTACTTCTAAGTGGGGTATTCGGGAATCTCCTCATTCACAAGGCAAACATGGAAGAGAACTTGGAACAAATGAGGGAGCGGCACCTACAAGTTAAGTAGCACCCTCTCCTTACCACTGGGGATCCAGCTGCACAAAGTTCCTAGTACAAACTTCTTGAGCATCATCAGTTCATATTTCTCTAATCCACCTAGGATTAATAACTGTTTCCTGCAGTATCTCCATTGTGCTGTTTCTGCTTTGCCTTTTCATTGCTCATATTTATTTAACCAATTGTGTATACCACACTCTCTATTAAGATAATTAGCACTGTTTTCCACAATAGAACTGTTTCCTTTGGTGATGCTATGACAGCCAGTCCACATCTTCCTGATATCATGCTCAGTGTTAAGGATGAAGAATGAAAAAGACAGAGGTTCCCTCCACCGGGATGTTGACAAGCTGTAAGAGAAAGAAATACATAGGAACTTTGTCAGCTAGTGCATCTGAGGCCATGCAACAAATGTTAACATGTACAACTGGAAGAAGCTTTTTGGTAGACAATGGGGCCATTTCTTGACAGAAGAATGAGATTTTGTAAAGAAAAGAGAGGTGAGTAGAAGACCTAAAAATATCAAATGCCGAGCCATGTGGAAGTGCTCAGAATGTCACCATAAAGCAAGTGGCTCAGCAGAGCCCAAACAATGATGGAGAAGGCATGAGCTGAGGCAGGATGGGACAGGTGAGCCCTTCAGTGGCATGGGAAGTTGGATTCTGTCTTCTCACAAGTAAGACCAGTCATCAAAAGAATTTGTCCAGGAAATGGCATGGTCATTTCTGCATTTCTGAAGTATGGTACCCTATTCCAAGCAGGCCAGTACTGTCATGAGCCTTCATGTTGCATACTTTTTCTATTCCTTCAAGGATACACTAACAGATGTTCCAGTGGGAGACATTTTAATCCTATCTTGCCCAGTCAATATCTTTACTGACAATCACATCATTTTATACTCTGACTATTAACACTCTCCAGCTCTGGAGAGCTCCTCAGAGCAGATTGATGTCCAGCTCTTTAGTATGTCCCTTGATGGGACCTGAATGGGAAGATTTTAAGCCATACCATGTAGAATGAAAGTGCACCTGGCTCTGCCATCAATTCAATTTTCTTATCCTAATTTCACTCATTTGTGAAGTGGACGCCCAGATCATTTGCCTCAGACGAGGTCGTTTACTAGAATGTAACAATGATGTCTCTACGCTGCATGGTGTGGAGTTTAGCCCCTCAAATGCAAGGTTCCTAAGAAGGGACACCTGTCTCCTGTGTCCAGAACTGTATGTTTATTGACTTTCTAGTTCAAAATTTTGGCTTATACCATCAATTTTCATTTCATAATGCAGAATTTCTGGGGCAGAGGGAACATGATCATTCACAGTGAACACACTTCAAATGTTCTTAAATGTTCATTTTCATTAATTTACTCACACTTGGGTGAAGTCAAGGGATGCTACATCTAAAGCATAAAAGAGAAAACTCTAACTTAGGCAGGGTTGGCACAGAGCTACTCATAAGGCTAAAAATGATGCTTCTTGGACTGGAATCAAATGTGTCCAGTAGAGCTCTGTTTTCTTCCACCATGGCAGTCCTGAGGCTTGGACTCTGGTAATCAGTCTTGGTGGCAAGTGATTTTAACCACTGAGCAACTTTACCAGCACCAGATTAGCCCATTTTAAGATGAAAAGAAGACTGTGTTCATGATCATTCACTCCTTTCTACAGCTGTCAGTTGATCATTGACAAGCTGTGACTGTCTCAATTTACAAGCTTGATGCTGGAACAGACTTTGGGGTCATTTCATAACCCAGTTTTTTCCATTGTTACTATAATAAATCTTTGTTATTTATAGGAACACCTACCATCTTGTCTTAAACAGATATAAGCAATTCAGAGACTCGGGTTACTAACCATAAAATTTTGAGTCAAACCAAAATAAAAACTTGCCCATCAACTAATCTGAGACATTTTCTCATCAGTGTAAGATAGGTTCTCATCCTACTCCCATAGTATTCACTTTCTAGGGAGAATCTATAAGGGGTAAACAGCATTTTTCTGACCAAGAAGGGACTAGCTCATTTTACATATATCACATTCATGTCACATCTATTTCTGTTCTTCAAACTTGCTTAAAAATTAAACTTCCCATGTAAAATGGATTTGAATAGGAACCACCTTAACACATCAGGGATCTACTCTAATAGTATAGAAACTATCATTTCTGCAACTGTTCATATGGATTTTTATGTTGCCTAATCTTTGGAGGTTCAGATGATTGCCACTGCCTTCATATACCCCCCAAAACCTACTATGATTTGTTCAAAAATTTTACCAGTCAGCATTGAAATAAAAAAATGATCCATCACACACTATGATAAACTACCCCATGTGGCTTGGATAAATTAAATACTTTAAGCTTTCGGTCTCCCTAATGATTTGGAAATGAAGCAGCCGTGATTTATGACTCCAGCTGATAGCTCCATCTGAAGTTTACACTTTGAAAAATGCCATATTTAAATTCCCCTATAAATAAAAAATCATATTACTCAAAAACTCCAGCCTAAGATGTGTCTGTAATAAATTAGAGATTGTCACATTGGGTGGAGAAATCGCCAAGACTGATGGCTTTCTCCTTTGGGAAAATGGACTAAGTGAGTCTGACACAGGGGGATGTCTATCTGCTACCACTATATCATTACTTTATCTTTGCTTATTGTTCCTTTCTGTCCAGTCTTTTTTTTTTCTTGCCTATACTGATGACCACTACTGGGACCACCTGTGACTGCTCAGTTTCAGCCTGATGTACATTTGAAATCCACACCAATTTTAAAAATATCCATACTAATATCATTCTGGATCGTGTTTGTTTGTTTAAATGACAGAGCAGCTGTTGAATCGTTTTGCTTCCTTGTGGAGGCAGGGTTAAATATCAGAACAGATAAAAGAAGTGCTGCACCAAGTTGGGGGATGGGTCGTGGTCGGGGTCAGCTGGTGCAGGGTCCTTTGGTCTCTGTCTCTATCCTATAAGCTTTGGCAAATTCTATCTCCTGCCTGGGTTCTTCATGCTTGGGGAGGGAAGGGGCATCTTTAAATGCGAAATCCTCTTCTTTCACTGCAAATAGCTCATTACACCAGAGTGCAGTGTGTAGAGTGGGATAAACCTTAGCTCAGTTCTTTAACAAGTTTCTTCTATTCTTCACTGCAATTTTTCCAGGGACAACATGTGGAAAAATTTTTCCCACCATACAGAATTATCTTGGAGGACTGCCAAGGTGATGTACACAGAAGACTTACAAATCATGGTACATAGCAAACATTCAATAGGTCATTTTCATTATTTCTATTATTGGAATTATCAATGTATGTATTAGTGAACTAGGTAATAACAATTGAGGGAGTAAATATCTCGAGAAGAGGGGTCCTCCATTATGCTCATTATATAGTCATGCACCCAAGGTAGCAGGTAGTACAAGCAACTTAGTGGTGTACCAAGTCTTCAGGAGCCCCGAGACCGACCACACACAGCTCACAGAGGTATGTCTGAGTTCCATCTCTGCCACTTGCCAGCTCTTGGGTTTGTGCAAGTCACAGACCTATTTGAGCTATTTTTTTATATTCATAAATGAAGTAGGAGCCCCTACCATGCATGAAAGTTGTAAAAATTACCCCAAACTGGACCTCCAAGCCTTAACACTTTTACCCAGACACTAAAGCTAAGTACTACTATCATGATCATTGTTGGTTTTTCTAGCACCACTCTCTTTCGCTCTCTCTCAGCCCTTGGTGCTTCAGATTTCCCATGGGGGCTCATCACTTCCTTTCTACTCAAGTCAACCACCCTGTTTGACAACCCTGTGGACTCACCTTCTTTCCATTTTCCTCTGTTTCCACTTCCCTAGTTTGTCCAAAGTATTCACCTTGTCCACACGAGCCCTTGTTTTGTTTATGATTCATAAGGTCTTGTGTATACAGATGGCATTATATAAATGTTTAATAATTACCATTTGGTTTGTTTGGAAGTTCTGTCACTCAAGGAGGAGTGCAGACAGAAGGCTTCATATATATGGCATGGATGGGAAGCAGATCTCTGTTTTCCTGCACTCTTTGTTGCTATTCTGTATAAAACAAAAGGTGACAACCATATCAGATTAGTAAGAGTTTAGATATCACCAAATTTGAGGGCTGGGCTAGAGAAAATATCCTATGCTCAAGGTATTTGTCAATGTCTAAGATAGCTTAGTTTGTCCTATAAAAATCCAATGCATGTGTTACCTACTCTATTTCAAGGCACTGATTTAAGTAGCTAACTATGAGGTTTGCAACTGGGTTCCTTTCCTTCATGATCTCATGTCTCCTGGATGTTTTCTTCAAGGGCTTTGTGGCAGATCCTTGTGTGTGAAGCTCTGTACTCTAGATATAGATGCATATGTAATGGAGAGAGACTGCACCTCTGACTAATGGAAAACAAGATTGTCTGGCTTGCTGACAGTTGTTGAGATGCTCTTCTGACCTGCAAATGTCACAGTTGACTGATGACAGTAATTGATTGAGAAAACATTTGTCAATAACCTTCTACTGAAAGAGAGAAGTGAGGAAGAGAGATTGCCTGAGTATCTAGGGTCTGGGTTTTGTTTACCAAAGATGTTCTGACCTCCAAGTCTGATCTGTGAAATAAAAATGTAATTCTCTAGACAACATTATAGAGTACCTACTCAGTACAATTCATATAGAGCTCTAGCACCTATCTTGGGGCTTTATAAGTGGAACACAACTCTCAGGCTTAGTCTGTGTAGGTTAAGTAGTTTAAGCTGCATATTCATTTGTCAAAATTGTAAGCAAATTGTCACTACTTAAAATCAAGTTAATTCATATTTAAAATCTGTATTTTTTTTAGTATCTTATGGAAATGACACCGCAGGGTGTGATGGTCCAGAATTTCCATGGGTGGCTGCTGACTCCTGGATATGGGTTATGTACTTCCAGCTTTACCTCTGGCCTAATCACCCTGCTATTACATTCACTAATATCCACTCTGCACATTCCTATACCATTTCCAGTTTAAGATCCATACTTTAGGCTAAAGATGCTGGTTGCATAGCTATTAATAGAAAACAGTAAACATCTAGCAAAGGGTGAAAAGTCACCTTTCTGTACTTTAAAGGTTCTACACATTAAGTCCACGTAACATCTACCAGGAGAGCTAACTCCCACAACCAACCATGTCTGAATTTTGTACAGTCCTTGTCTCCGATGGTAGAAGGGACTGTTGTTGAAGGAGGTGCACACCTGCAAACCCAGAACCTCAATTCACGTTCACTTGTGTCACAGGATTGCTGGTGACCTAGGACCATTCACTTCATGGGATGTCTGCTTCTCCAGAGGCAACAGGTAGAACTGAGGGAGGAAACTACCATGTGCTACACCCCTCATGGGCAGCAGAGACTTGTCTCTACAAATAAAGTTTTATTTCAAAAGTGGCATATTCACTCAGAATATAAACTCTCAGCAGAGGCATCAATTATGAATCTCTTATTATCAGACAAAAAAAAAAGCCCTGAGCTGATTTTAATAGAGTTGAGATAAACTGGGTAGCCTGAGGAGGTCTTCCCCTGGACCATAGCCTCAAGAGTTAGCTTACAGAACTGCTTCCTGCTCCAGTTCTTCAGTTAATGCAGTCCAGATGGAGTGCCACCTACTACTTATCACACATGCATGCCCCTGTGGATGTTCCCAGTGCAATTCTCCTTGCTCTTATGCGTCTTCTTCCAGTGGATGAAGGCATATGTGTACAGAGAAGAGTGAGCATACAAACATCATAGACTTTAGGTAAAAAATTTATTTTATATTGGATCGCTTTTTCTTTGTTTCCCTATATTGCCCTTCTAGAGCTACTCAGTGACAATTATTCTTCCACTCCCACGGGGTGAAAGTACATCATCCTGATACACCTCAACTGGGTAATCTCCATCGAGAAATTACACTTCCCAGCCCTCCCAGCCCATTGTATCAGCTGGAACTCCTGTCTTTTTCTTTCTTTTCTTCCCCCACCCCACCCACCTGAGACAGGTTTTCTCTGGGTATCCCTGGCTGTCCTGGAACTCACTCTTAGACAAGGCTGGCCTCAAACTCACAGAGATCTGCCTGCTTCTGGAACCCCTGTCTTTAAAGAAGGATATAGTTGGTGGATTTTTTTTTCTATCACCCCAACAACTAGAGCCTGTGAAGGGCAGGTGCCCTGCCTTGGAGAAGGAGCACATCTCATTTCCTCATTGTGATGCTTACTCCCCATCCTTCCCCTTTTGGAAGGAATCAGGAGAGAGAAGGAGAGGTGAGAAAATGCTTTCTGAGCTATCATACAAAATAGCCCTGAAAAGCCACATCTACACCCGCACATTCTCTTCTCTTCTCCTGAGGACCAGCTCACTTTGTTGCATCAGTCACCTCTCCCTTCTCTTGCTCTTTGCTCTCACTGTATTTAGTTCATCCCTCAAGGAAAACATTTGTCATGATCTCTTATGGTTAGTTCACTAACACCTGTCATTTTGAGATTTGGAGGACCATCGGGGAAGGAAGTTTTCTTATTTGCCTCAGGAAGCTAAGGACCCAACATATGTTTTCCAACAAACAAGTTAGTGTCAGTGTTTATTGGAAGATGGATGGATGTCTATCTCTTATTTACTGTGTGAGAGTTAAAATCACACAAGGTCCTTTGAACACCTGAAGTTGGGCTGTGAGGAGGAAAGATCGGGAATTAAGGAATTCTTCATCTTCAATGGTAGTAGCAATACCTCACAATGGTGTGATAGTTTGAAATGCATAGGTACCAAAGTGGAGAATGCCTATACTAACTTCCCTTTAAAATTGCAATGTAAACCATAGGTCAGGCTCTCCAGCACAGTGTAGCTAAACCTCTTGTACTCTTTGAATACAAATCTGTCAGCTTTTCTACGTAAAATATATTTCAGTGAATTTCCCAGCTATATTCTGATTAGAGGGCCTGATACTCAGAATCCAATGTCCTTCAGAAATCCATACCCTACTTACTGTCTAGGAAACCTCTTTCTCCACCTATCTCAGGCTCCAGTAAGGGGATCCTAGTAGCCACACCCATCACAGAATTCCCCATGTCTGGCTGGCCCCAGTGATTGATTCAGAGATATATCTATATTGGCAACACAATATCACAAGACTTTCCCCATAGACTTCAGAGAAACCCTTTCTGCTAATTTAAACCCAAGAGAGTATAAAATTTGACACTTCAGCAGCCATCCCTCTACCACTAGGGGAGCAAAATTTGTCTGAGAATGACACTAACTCCGAGAAAGTTAAAGAAAGAGATACCATAGAAATATTATTTGATTCCCAATTTTCTAAGAAAGCGCCATATTGATTTCCAAAGTGGCTGTACAAGCTTGCATTCCCACCAACAGTGGAGGAGAGTTCCCCTTGCTCCACATCCTCTCCAGGCAGTGGGACCGGGACATGTCCTTAGTGCATGAGCTGGCTGTTTGGAACCTGGGGCCTATGAGCGACACTTTGCTCAGCCTGGGTGAACAGAGGAGGGGACTGGACATACCTCAACTGAATCTACCAAGCTGAGCTGAATTCCCAGGGGAGTCCTTGCCCTGGAGGAGATGGGAATGGGAGGTGGGCTGGGGGAAGGGCACAAGAGGAAGGAGGACAGGGGAATCCGTGGCTGATATATAAAATTAAATTGAATTATAAAATAAAAGAGAAATACTATTTGAGTTCCTACGAATTTCTCTACCTTAAGCCAATGCTATTTTCAGAATAATGTAATTATTCTCTATACAATTACAAATAAAATATGTCTTGGAAGCTAAATAGGTGAAACAACTTGTTTCACTTGAAATGCAAATGGTCTTAACAGATGAATACACTTTTCCGGACAACAGGTCTCATATACAGTTTTTAGTTCCTCCTATAAATGTGGATATGACCAACTACAATATTCTGAGAACTCCATGCATGAATTCAGGTGATCTAGAAACAAAAATACTTACTTGTACACACAGATACCATTCCAATGCCTGGGGATACAAAAATTTCATCTTGGTTTTTAAGTAGCTCATAATTCTAACAGGAATCAGATTCTAAAAAGCTAATCATAATGTATGTGAATAGGTAAAATGCAAAGTAGGTGGGTGAGAGTTTAAAGGGAGAATAAATTGCTTTTGATTTGTGAATAGTCTTCCTAATTTATGGACAGAATGTGTTAGTAGATAAATGGAGTGAATGGGTCAGAAGGAAGGTCCTCTTCTATCCTGGCTCTACGATAGTACCATTTGGGACCATTGCAATAATTCTGAAACTGGGGCTTTCCTGCACAGCAATGAAAGTGGATTCTGAAAGGATGCCCAGGCACTGATGTTTTTCAGAAGCCCCAGAGGTGACTCTTGCATACATCCAAGATTTCCAGTCACTGTTTGTAGCTGCCAATGGTAGGAATGATGCTCAACCTCTACGTATCCAAATCACCTTAAGGAGTTTATGAACAGTATGGTGTCAGGGCTCTGTCCTGACAGTCTGATTCAACAGCTGAGGGTGGGATCTAAACAATGGTTTGAAAGTTCTCTCCACCTAGTTTCAGACATAGTTAAGAAGTGTTATCAAAAGGAATTCATAATTCTGGAGATGTTACTTATGTTAGTTGAGTTTTGTCAACTGGACACAAACTAGAGGGAAGGGGAGAACCTTAACTGAGGAAAGGTTCAATCGGATTGGCCAGTTAGCACATCTGTGTGGGATTTTCTTGGCTTTTGGTTGATATAGAAAGGTCCAGGCCACTATGAGCAGTGCCATTCCTGAGCACTTGGTCCTAGCTTCTATAAGAAAGGTGGTTAAATGAAAGCCTGGGTGCAAGCTGGTAAATACTGTTCCTCCATGGTCTCCACTTCTTTTCCCACCCACATGATCCTGACGTAAGCACCTTCTCTGGCTTCCTTTGATGATAGACTGTGATCTGTAAGCCCAAGGAACTTTTCCTTCCTCAAGTTGTTTTGGTCAGTGTTTTGTCATTAACAAAACTAGAGCACAACCAAATGCTCACACATCCTGCTAAATACATTTCTATCCCTGATGTGTTTGGTTGCTCATGAAAACTTTCCAAATAAAATAACAGGACCGTCTTATAGATGGATGAAACACACATTCCAAAAGGCAAGAAGGCTGAGCCAACTTAACTTAAATAGGCACCAGAAGCTGGGATTTAAACCCGGTTTTGTCTAGGCCCACAATTCAAATTTGTTTTACTACAACATTCATTTATTCGACCACTCATTGATTGTCAGCTGGTCTATTATGTTTTTAGTAATTGTTTAGGGAGTCAGTGGCTCCACTCCCAGAACATAAAACATGTCAGGAAATGAGTGACAAAAGAAAAGCAAGCAGTCTCCTTAGAAATATAACCACATAGACTTGTGGGTAAAAGACTAACTCCTGCCGAATAAACCAGCTTTAAGCCATCCCAAGTACCTCAGTCTGTGAATACAGTGGGCAGCTTGTTAAATCTTGCTCTGGATGTATCACTGTGACTATATGACTGCCTTCATAGAAATTCAAGCCACATGAGTCAGGCTGTGAGAAGTTCACCCCTTGCAATCCACAGGGCAATCTCCATCAAATGTGCTTGATCCTCCTCTACAAAAAAAATGACCGGAAGATCAGCTGCAGGCAGGGCTTCCCACCAGGGAAGGAGTACCTGTCAGACAGAGGGCAAAAGGAGTCTTCGTTTTAGAAATAAGATTTGCCTTCTGGGTGCACAGAGAGGAGTTCCTTTGTCTATCTCACTCCCAAGAACAAACCGGCCTTTTGTGATTAGATCTGCCAGTGGTACCTGCCTGAAGGACTGGAAGAGCCTGTCATCTCCACAGACAAAGGCAGGCTCCAGAGCCAAGGAGAGGGAAGGGGGCAGCTACCTCTCCTTTCACCTGGATGGACTCCCATCACAGGTGCTCCCCTGCCATTTCAGAGATGCCTGCCATCGTCCCATCTGGCCTCGGAATGTTAGAATTCAGGGAATTCTAACTCTGGGTCCTCTGCCCAGCCTGCAGCAGTTTCTTTCCAAGTCATATTTTCAGCTTCATCACTTGCTAATGCCCACAGATGATGACCCCGTGGTGTACACACAGTGGGACCCAGATCTTTATGCTTTCCCTCTCGTAGTTCTTTCTGCCTGGAATTCTCTTCTCACTTCCTCTTCTTGGAAGGACACCTATGTGGTTGTCAACTCTTCTAGGAAGACTGCCTGCTGCTCCGGAGAACAAAGTCACTTTTATAACACATATAGAGATAGATAGATCCTTTTAAATATTTAAAATTATTACAAATACAAACATATATTTATATACTTTGTATGTGTTTTGCTTTTATACCTCTATTCTTTTGAACTCATCTTGGAGGCTTCAGATTAAATGATCTCTGCATATTACGTTCATTTGAAGCCAGTCTAGGGCATCTTCTTCATTCTCCATATTTTATCCTCAAGCTTCTCTTAATGCTATCCGAATAGTTCAGGAATATTAATATGCACCCAAATCATCTGGAGACATTGGGCCTCCTGTTCAGTTACTGATTAGTAGGTTTGATGGGAGCCCAATAATTAAGATCTGTTATATACCCAGTAGTATTAATATTGATAACTCAGGAACTTCAATTTGAAACTCACTGTTCTATATTTTTTATTCAAATTCTCTCATGCCTATAGCATGTATGCTAAATTGTTTGTTTATAATTCTACATTCCCAATCGGTCAATAAGACAGATAATGAAAGCCATTTCAGAAAAAATCTGAAAATTCTAGTTGCCCTAGCTTAAGATAAGAAATACATAATTCCCCATGATTTCTATGGGTTGGGGCTTTAGAATGGCTCAGCTGAATGGTTCAAGTTCAGGATCTTTAGAGGTTTTAGTCAAGCTGCAGTCTCACCTGAAAGCACATATGGGGAAGGATCTTCTTTTAAGTTAACACATGTGGTAATAACAGGTCTCAGTTTCTCAACCGTGTTAACAAGAAACCTGGATTCCTTCCATGAATGTACTAGTGTCTTACAGATATGGAAACTGACCTCCTCCAGAGCAAATGCTCCTACAGAGACAACACACATCCAGAACAAGTCAGAGCCGTCTTTCCCTTACATTAGAAATTACACCTTTTGCCACATACAGTAACCCCTGTTTCAAATCCTGTTTCAAGGAGGGAATAATACTCATGAGGGTGTGATAAACACAGGTGTAGATCACTGATTACTGACTACCTCTCCCAGTAGTCATAGTTATACTGTATACAGTATCTAGGGATAACTTCCTTAAGAGAGGGGATGCTTACAGGCAAGACTGAAAAAGAGAAATAGCCACCAGCTGTGTCAAAACTGAAGCATAGTTAGTTCCAGGGAGAAGAACATCTAAGGCCCTGAGACAGAAATGAGCTCAGTATATGGAAAGAAGAGAAACTAGAGAAGTATAGTTACCCTTCAGGCATAGCCACCATTTGTAATATCAACAACAGTACCTTTTCTATAGACTTTACCATGCTCAATAATGTGCATGGCAATGTGAGGAAGAAAAGATTCATTGTTTCTAACTTCGTGGAACTGACATATCAGCTGGAAAAAAAAGAACTCCAAGATTTTCAATTAGTGTAATAAGAAGGGGAAAAAAAGTCAAGATAAATTGGCTTTAATAAGTTTCCATTACCACACCCGCTATTTCTCCCTGTGTGAGTCCCAATTATGTTTCATCAACCTGTGAGCAAGAATTTGAGAAAAAAGTACTAATTAATTGAAAGAATAAAAGTCTATGCTTTATATCTATCAAATTTAATGAGCCAAGACCTTTCGAATACTGAATAACATTCAACCCAGAATTGTGGAACCACATGAAGATCAGAGTACATCCCATCCTTCCTCTACCCTCCAATTTGAGGCAGGAAGAAACTGAAAATAGTGTGCTGTTGGAATCTAGCCCAAGTATGGTGGTTTGAATAAGAATGCCCCCCATAGGCTCATATGTTTTAATGTTTAGTCATCTGTAAGATGAATTGCTAAACAGTCTTATTAATTTAAAAAAAAACATGGAGGCAGATATTGGGGAAAAAACTGAGAGATCAGAAAAGTAGAAAGAAGCCAGCCACGTTGTTACCACTTGAAAATCCTCAGCCAAAGAGACCTACTTCCTGTATACCCACACCTATATTATGCCTTTCTGTTCTGCATCTCACTTCCTCTCTCCATCCAGCTACATCATTTCCTGTCTGTCTGTACAGACCTCCAAACCTCCATGGTTAGTGCTGGGATTAAAGGCATGTGCCACCGTGACTGGTTTTGTTACCCAGTATGGCCTTGAACTCAAGAGATCCAGATGAATCTCTACCTCCCGAATGCTAGGATTAAAGGCATGTGCTATCATTGCCTGACTTCTATGTTTAATACAGTGGCCGGCTTTTCCTCTGATCCTCAGATAAGCTTTATTAAAGTGCACAATATATTGGGGGACACAATATATCACCATAGTCATCAGGCAGTGGCATTACTTGGGAGGGACTAGGAGGTGTGGCCTTGTTGGAGTAGGTGTGGTCTTGTTGCAGAAAATGGGTCATTGGCAGTGGGCTTTGAGGTTTCAAGGGCCCAATCTAGGCCCAGTTGCTTATTCTCTTCCTTCTGCCTATGGATCCTGTTGTAGAACTCTCACCTACTTCTACTGCACCATATCTGCTTTCATGCAGCCATATTCCCTGCTTTGATGAAAATGGACTAAACCTCTAAAACTGCAAGCCAGCCCCAATTAAATGCTTTTCTTTACCGGAATTGCTACAGTCATGGTGTCTCCTCACAGCAATAGAACACCAACTAAGACACTGAACTATCATAGTATCATCTATGATCCTTCATCCACTGATTTGATTAACGGATACACTGAGTGGCCATCCCAGGCACAGCACTTGAAGCAATGGAAGAATGACTAGACACTGGGATTAGAGTATCAGCCTGCTATTTACTGATAGATGTGACCCAGAGGCAGCCTCAGGAATAGGAAGCAAAGAAAAAGGAGAAGCAAGAACCTGAGAAGCTGTCTGGGTCTCTTTTCTTCAAATCCAGTGGTGACACTTCTCCTATTGCCCCTGTAGAACTTTGCTTCTAAGTCTTCTACACAAAGAATGTAGAAGACCACTTTTCACCATCCTTCCTTATGCAACAAGAAGTCAGCAAGCTGTGCCCAATAGGCCAAACCCAACCTTGTGCTCAGTTTTGTTTACCTGTGAGCCAAGAATAGTTATGACGTTTCTAAAGAGTCAAGAAAAGAATCCAACTCAAAGTAAACTTTTATCGCTGACAAAATTAAAATCTTAGTTTCCCGAAAGTTTTATCACAGTTACCCTCTCCCACTTCAGTGCTGCCTAGAATTGTTTTGATTCTACATTGACAGAGTAGGATAACTGTGAGAGACCATGTGTTTCCTTTACTGACATTCCTTCAGATCACTGACTAATACAGTCATATTCCAATACTTCTCTCATGTCTTTCTTTCCTGGGACAACTTTAACATAGGTTTATTTGCAATTTAGTTGGCTTAAAGACACGAGTCTGCTCTTTTGGTCTTATAGTATTTGGTTTGTAGTTTGGAGACACTTAAAACTAATATATGCACTCAGATTACTTGTTTAAATCACCCAGAACCCCTGTACTTTTTTTCTAATAGTATACTATAGTCTGCATGATAGGAGTCTGAGTTATTTATCATTCCCAAGCCTCAGACAATAAAACATCTACTAAGGAGGTAAGTTATCTTTTCTAAATGTTTATGATCCATGAATGATGGGTTACATAAAGAGCTGACCTGAAGAGCACAGACAACTCCAACCTTCACAGCTACATGAGTTCCCAAGTTGCAAACTAGAAAGGCAGAAATGGGAAGAGGGGTGAGAAATGTTATGTGTGTTCCTTGGAATATTAGAACTCACTTGTTGCTAAGGTGACTAGGATGAGAGAAGCTCAGGCTAACAGTTCTTCAGTAGTCTTAAGTAATAAGGTGCATTTTAAAGTAATTTATTCTCAGTACTAGTTCAAGATACTCCAACAAGAATATATTAAAGTATCTGTTTAGGCTGCTTAAAATGATTTTGAAGACAAACTTTTAAACTACAAAGTGGAATTTCTCTATGATGACAATGAAAAAGAAACATATCTTATCATGGATGAGGAGACAGAAAAAGGGTAAGAGCTAAAGGATGAGAAGGAGGGCTATGAAATACTGTCTCCTGGAGGTAACATGTCTAGTGTACTCTTTAGCTCATAGCTGTTGTGGTTATTGCCACAGGACCTGCACAGGTTCAAGCCAACCAAAATTTCAGCACAAAATTGGATGGTGCTACCCAGGCCACACCCCTTGCTGAGGAGCTAAAGGCAAATGATAGCTGCTGGGTGGGGAAGAATAATTCTTTTTTGAGGATGTTCCCACTGGTAGGTTTCTTTTACCCAGGAACATGTAGGGAGCATTAATTAGATTTAGAGGATTATTAAAAACAAAACGAAAAGATATGAAATTGTGAGAAGGTCATGTAGGAGGATACAGGGAAGTTGGAGGAAGGAAACAGGGGTTTGGATAGGATCATATTTTATTGTAAACATTCATGAAATTCTCAAGAATAAAGAAAATTATAACAATAAAAAAGAAACATAGGCACATTGAAGAAATCATTTTAGAAAGCAAATTAGTAATATAAGCTAACCATAAAACCCTCTTAGTTCATTATGTGCTGCCATAGCAGCATACCCGGAAGTAGGTAGTTTATTGAGTCTGGGAAGCCCATGCCTTCTCTATGGTCCAATGGAAACCGCATCTGATAAGTTCTTCCTTGCTCTCTGCTCACAGGGAAGATAGAAGTTCAGAAAGGAGGGAACAGAAAAACAGGAGATCAAGGATGAGAGGAGTGGGGGCAAAGGAAGGAGAAGAGAGGAACCACCTCTCATTTTTTTTGTAAAGAATTCAGTCTCAGAGTTAAAAATCACTCTTTTGTTTTGTTTTGTTTTTGAGACAGGGTTTCTCTGTGTAGTTTTGGTGCCTGTCCTGGATCTCTCTCTGTAAACCAGGCTGGCCTCAAACTCACAGGGATCTGCCTGGCTCTGCCTCCCAAGTGCTGGGATTAAAGGTGTGTGCCATCAACACCCAGCTAAAAATCACTCTGTAAATAAAGGCATTGATCTATCCATTCTTAGAACCCGCTGGCCTAATCAATTTTTATCACAGCCCTTCTACTAATATTGTTGCATTGGAAATCAATATCCATCCATACATTATTGAGATACACATGGAAACTAGATCAACAGGTGTGACTTTTGATCAAGACACAAATTAAAAGTAAAATAATCCAGCAGGGAAAGAGGGAAAGAAGGAAAGAAGGAAGGACTTTCATAAAAAAAACTTTCACAGAGAGTTTGGTATTTAAAGTAATTGTAATCCCCAAATCTTAATGGTTTGATAAGACTGTTTGAATAATTAATTTATACAAAACTAATACAGAAATACCTTGCAGTTACTTAAATTACCCTATTACAATTTTAATAATTCCATGCTTGTGTAATATACATACATATATATGTATATATAGTATCAAAGTAGAAAATGCAAAAGAACACTGTATCCATGTTGCATCATGTATAGGCTTTCATTAGACTAAAAGAATGTCATACAGACTTTCTAACCATTTAGGGAACTTGTGGGTGATTTTTATTTCTCTTTTAATTTATATTAAAATTGTTCTAATAAGTAATGCCTCGTGAAAGAAGACAAAATACAGAATCTTTTTTGATAATATTACTTTTAGGACAATGAGAAACATCTCTGAACTTGGACAGGGCAGAAAATGATCTGCTGGGGGTGATTCACAAGCCTGAAATGCAGGGATCCATGGGGGGAAAGCAAGCTGTGCTCTACCCACAAACTCCAGTAATCGTGACATCAATAGAGACGGATGTCCCTGACGGAAGGCAGAGACAAGGCCACTGAGCAAGCGACTCAGCAGGGCCAGATGGTATTTATTCAAGGGCTCATTTATTTGGATCAACTTACGTATGAAATAGCAGGGATTCTGACAAGGACATGTGATACCTCATTTCCTTGAAGATTAGGAAGTTTCAGACATAGTATCTGGCCTACGAGGAGAGCCCGGGGAAGGCAGAAAGAGGCTCAGAGTTGAGCAAGCCCTAGATAGAGCAAAGCTTCTATGCACTATTAAACAGAAAGAAGTGTGCTCTGAGTTATGTAGCCATTTGTGCCCTCATGCTTCCTCCCCAAACGATATGTTGACAGACTCAGCGGAGGCTAATTAGAATGGGACCTTCCTTGGAAATACTGCCATTGCTAAGGTAAGGTCAAGCTAGAGGACTGTGGTCTGATCTAATATGACAGCATCTTTATAGGAAAGGGACACACTGACACACACATAGAGGATACCATGTGAGGTTACAGAGACATAGAGATCGACATTGGATGACAGAAGTAGAGATGGAGAGAAGTGAAGGAATGCCCATCCATCCTCACCTTCCCCAAGACACTAGGAAGATTCAACGATGGGACTTTTGAGAGTGTCAAAAAAGCATGGGACATATGAACACTTACCTTTGTGTCCTCGTGTCTCTGAACTGCAAGACAGCAAAATGTTGAACTACCTCGTGTGTAATATTTTGTTACAGTGGCCCCAGGCAGGAAATTAAGCCCTCCCCACTGCCCTAAAAAATTAAAAGCTTGTAGCTAGTCAGAGAATCTCAGACTTTTTTTTTTTCCTTGCTTATCCTTTGAGTTGCTACAGCTACTCATTGTGAGTCTCATTGATACAATACCAACACAGAAACAGCCTGTCTAATGGAAACTCAGTTTAGGCCAAAAGATAGGTGAGCAAAGCAGAAATGTGGGCAGTGGACTAGCCACCTTCTCCCACAGCTGCAAGTAAGCATTTAGTATCAGCAGGCTGAGGAATAAAACGGGGGAGAAGAAGACAAAGAAATGTGTGCTGAGACACCCATATGAGGACAATGTTGTGTTCCCAGTGGCTGAGAGGTTAGCACGAAAGTTATTTTGCCTAAATAGCTGTGGTACCTTGAAAATCATTTAACATCTCTGCAGCTCAGTTACCTGGCCTCGAAAATGGGAGTAGTCAATAGTTCCTAACTTACAGAGCGATGGTAAAGTGTAAGTGATGTGGCCCTTTACAAACATGCTTAGACCTGAACCAGCACATGATGTTTTGAACAACACATCTATGCTTCCACGTGTCCTGACAAACTTAGTCTCTCAGCTCTTTTACATTATCAGTTTCGTCAAGTTATAAACAAAAGAAACTGGGACTTTGGGGCTAGGAAGCTGGCTCAGTGAGTCAGGGCACAAATTGTTCTTCTAGAAGAGCTTAATTCTCTTCACAGTGCCCATATCAGACAGCTCACAGCTGTCTGCAACTCGAGTTCCAGGAGATTCAATACCTTCTTCTGAAGTTCCTGGGCACTGTACTAACACACACACACACACTACAGAGTGAGATCCAGGACAGGCACCAAAACTACATGGACAAACCCTATCTTGAAAACAAACCTAAATACATAAATAAATAGATAGACAGACAGACAGAAAGATAGATAAATGAATAAATATTAAAGAAAAGATGCCAAAGCTTGAGACACTAAAGAAATAATTGCTGTGGATGAGATAAAGAGCTTCACACCTGGAATTCCAATAGTGACAAGCAAGAAGTAATGTAGTATAGGACAAGAATATAGGATGTATCCCCTGAAGTCAAATTGTCCCCAGGTAAGAATTACCAACCTATTCAATAAGACTAAGGTACTGGTGAAACTGCTTCATTGAGTCACAGTGAGGAGTAAATGTGAATATATGTTTATCACTAAAGAGACACAAGATATAGTTGCTGTTATAGCATAGGACCAAGTAATGTTTGCTGTCATTTGCCAAGTGCCTAAGGAAAAGGATGGAATGTCCCTTTCCTTCTAAATGTTGCAATTAAAGAAAAGCACAAAATAATGAACAGTAATGTGTACCAAGGGCCTAAAAACAAAACAAAAAGTCCTCAGTTGAGTTAGGAGGGGGACTTAATAAAGGAAATGGAACCATAGCTACTTACTGAAGGGTGGGAGCAATTTTCAAGGCAGAGAGAGAGTCTCTCATAGTAAGATAGATAATGGGTGTGTTCGAAATTGTAACAGTGAACCAGGTGAGGGGAAATGTAAGGATCCAAACTAATTGAGATGTACTGATGCAACTTGGTTTTTCCAATGCCAAGAGGCCTTCCCTAGTCGCTTCACAAACCAGATGATCTGACGCAGCCAAGGTATCATGTCCTCTAAAAGGACTTCTTTTGGATCAAGAATTGGGACTTCTCTTTGCTCCTGGGTGACTTCATCAGTATCTGCCACGAATGTGCCACTTCTTCACTGAACAACTGAATGGGACCACCACAAGCAAGCAGAAAGTCAGGAATCAATGACTACCCCTCTGTAAATAAAAATGATGCATCCATGATTGTGACAATCAGAAACACCAACTTTCAGGTTAATAAATGTCAGATTTTAATACTTATGCTTTGCCTCCCAAAGGTAAACAAACTCCTTCCAGAGTAAGAATGTTGGTCTCAAATGTCCCTGAGTTAACTGAGCCCTATATCATGTGTCGTAAGCAACAGTCCCTGGTACCAATGTGGTGATCTATAAAAGGAAAAGAGTACCAAAGGGAAAATTGAAAACCCACAGTGGGAAGATCAGTTGGAACCCAGAAATAAGAGATATTTGGATATGCTGAGGAATATGGCTTTTATTCTATTTGGTGAAATCATAAAATATTTGTAGTTTTGTAGGAAAAAATTGTTGTCAGCAACTGTATACACTCCATACTAACATACGACAGTATTAAAATTTATAATTTTAAGGTGAAGTACTTTAAGCTTATAAATCTAATTTTAGGTTCACTTTCTGCACCAATCCCTGTGTGATGGGGATTATAAACAATGAAATTTTCTTATTCAAATGACTACAATTGTTAATCATGAAGAGTCATCATTGTACTGCCTAACATTATCTCAGGTGTGAGGGGTCAGCAGAGGTCCTGCTGTTTGCAATTGCATAAGGGTGGATCCATTGTAACCTGGAGGAGGTGAGGATAATGGGGACAGTGAAATGACATTCAGGGATGTACTCAAAATGAGGAAGGACAGAGGAGGAAACTACTGAGAACAAGGAAGAAATGGAGGAGGAAATTGGAACTAAGAAGAGAAATAGGAGCAGAGGGGGAAGAGAAACCAGGAGAAAGTGGACAGCAGGCACAAGGGGAGGTACTTGTTGATAGGGGCTCACATTGCCCCTCATAGTCTTTCCCAGGTTTCCTTTGAATGCTGTAGCTCTGTCGGTTTGGAGCCTGATTACCATGGCTGACACAGCAGAGAGCCTGCCTATTTTTAGATGAAATTAATCATTTTCATGTGTTATTTTTGGTTCAGATAATGGCTGGCGTGCACAGCAGCTTCTTCGTTAGCTGCCAAGAAGAATGTAAACAAGGTTGGAGCGCTGCTTGGCAGCGTCTATATTAGGCTCAGCTATCGTGAAGCCAAATTTCCTAAGGAGGAAACCCTCTTGTGTCCAATGAAGGCTCTTGGATGCTCATCCAATCAAATAGTGAATGGGTTGAATGGATTTGGTACTGCTTTGACCCCAGTGTTCTCCTTGTTCAGTTTCTTCTAAGTCAGAAACTATTTAAATTGCAACTATTGACATGTGGCTGAACCCTTATTCACCATGGGATACTGCCTGGGGAATTGCAGGATATTTACCAGCCTTTGTCTTGTGGATGCCAGGAGCACCTCTGGCTAAAACTTCTCATCAGACCTTTGCAAATGACCACCTAAGACACACCTGGGAGTTCCTAATTGAGAACCATTGGTTTACATCAATAAAGCCATAATAATGTACCACAAATTACATCAGCATAGACTCCTAGCTCCCTTATGTCTAAAGTTGGATTTTCCAAGTCACCTTGTCTGTATAAAAAGAAAAAAACAAGCAGATACTCTTATTTGTTAACTCTTCATTTTAGGTTGTAACTGATGACTCACAAAAAGTATCTTCTTCGTGAGACAGGATTCTCACTGATTGCCCCTGTTTGCTGCTACCCCAGTCCTGATTTCACAGGACACCTCTGGTCTCTCTAGCTTTGTTCTAAGCACATACCACATCCTCCTCCTCATCAGCTCACAACAACTGAGAAAACCAAATGTAAATGCTTCCTGTTTTGTACAGAAAGCTCAAAAACATTAGGAAGGTGTGGCAATACGATGTTTACAGCCCTAGTTCTAGGCATCCTTGGTATGTACTGGCGTGGCTTGCTATCCATCTTATGCATAGTCTTTCTGCACAGGGCCAGAGGTGACATGTTCTTCTCTAGGAAGTCCTATTGGATTGGCCAGACTAAGTGCCCTTGTACCCAGTGCTCACTAAAAGAGTCATTTCCTACAATTCTACACTAATGCATCTTAAGTCATCACTTTCCACTGTAAGAGTTTTTAGTCCCAGCATGATTGACAGTAGAGGCACATGTGAATGTCTCTTCCCATTAACAGGTATAGTTTGGTGTTGCAACCTCAGAAAGACAAGCAACTAGTGATTTGACAACAGATCCTGTCTGTATCTGAGATATGCAGGACATAGACCATCTAGAGAAACTACCTTAGTTTCTCCTGTTATAGGCTAAATTCAATATTGAAGATAACTCCATGATCAAGTGATTGTAATGGAATAAAACAAGTTGTCATTGGAACCTAGAGAAAAGCATTTGACCTGGTCTAAGGTGGTAAAGGAGACTCCAGAGTATAGTAGAAGCATGAATAGCAATTATGAAGGATGACTAGAAAGTAGCCAGATAAAATTCACAGAGAGCTGAAAAGGAGATGTGGGAGCCTATTCCAAAGTAGATGTAGATGTAGTAAACAGACTCAGACATTATGAATGGTTCAACAATGCTAACTGATGAGATGGTGAAGTATGGAATAGATTATGGAAGACACCATGTTTGACCTACAAAAACTAGAAGCTAGAACAAAATGACTGAGTTTCAGAAAAATTACACCAAGACTCATAACTGAGCCTCAGTATTGTGGCTCCTGCTCACTCATGCCCCTAAGATATACTAACCACATTTTAGAGAAGACAGTAACTCTAGTTTTCTGTTTGAAATGTAACTCTTACCTTTTCTAACCATTAGGGAATACTCCAAACTGTTAACACAGAACTTCCCTTGCATATGTTAGGGCAGACAAAAAAATTAATATCATAATGAAGGTAGAGAGCTACCTGGCACCACCCTGTGCCCCAAACAGGTGAATCATTTGGAACCCCTAAAGGGCCCTAAGTATGGCTAGGTATGGCTTCAGGCCCCACATTGACTTCTACTCTAGAGACAACAACCCACCCACTATTAGGCATTCAAACCAAGCATTATGAGCAAGTGTTTATATCTCCCTAAATTTCATGTTGAAACCCTAAGCCTCAATGTGCTATAATTAGGTGACAGGGGTCTTTAGGTGGTGATTAATTATGTCATGAAAACCGAGAATTATTGTGGATAGAGTTAGTGCCTTTAGTGAGAACCAGAGAGCATTCTGGTCTTCCACAATATGAAGATATAGCAAAAAGCAAGTGGTCTGCAAGCTGGAAGGGAGCCCTCACCACAAGCCCGCTATGCTGGTATCTTCATCTCAAACTTCCTTCTATGCAAAATTTGTTTGTGTTTAAGCCACTGAACATGGTAGTATGCTATAGTACTCCAAATGGACTGACATCAACTCAATGCATGTCCACTTTCCCAAACTGTATATTCTGTTAGCTACTATGTTCACGATGACTCCTGAACACGATGAAGGAAACATGGGGTATAGAGCTAATATGTCTGTTGGCATTGGATTGATGTTGGTACTGCTGTCTCCTCTCATTCACAACCCTAGTTTTCAAGAAAATACCACAACAACTTATAAATTCAAATCTACATGTCAGGCACTTAATGAAAACTTCAAAGAGAACTAGAAAGGGGTCAGATTAGTTGATTCCTATAGGCTTCTAGACAACACCACCTTTCCATGTCTAAGATATTTCTTACAAAGGCATCTGTGGTCATGAGAAATCTCCATAAGGGAAACCTGGGACTAGGTCCTACCTAGGTGTCTTATTAACTCTGTAGGGGTGGCTACAACCAGCCTCAGATACTAAAACTAGAAAGAAACATTGTAAAAGCAGAAGCCCTTATAAGCTGAGAAGCCGGATAAATTCACATTGAAATATTAGTCTCAGATGGCAACTAATGTGCACTCCTGTTCCAGCCCTTCCTCTGGTTAAGGCTGGCTGAGAGGCTGTGCTGCTGAGAATTCTGATGTTCAGTAAGGATTGCACATCCACAGGTGTGCTGTCGGTTGAGAGCCTTTACGTTCCTAGATATAGGAACCCAACTAGATTCAGTTTAAGAGAAAAGGGAGGAATTCATTGGCTCCTGTAAAACAGAATTTAGACAAGTGCATCTCTGCTCTGTGATAGGTTTAAGGTAGGATCAAACAAACAAACAAAACATAAAAAATCTATGAGGACTTTCTGTCCTTTCATCTTCTAACTGTTCTTCTACCTTTTTTTTTTTTTTTTAGTACTTTTGTACTGAGATTAGTTTCTGCTGTGTAGCAAAGACCATGGGCAGTGTTCCACCCCCAAGAATAGTCTTGGACACAAAACCAGCAAACCTCTTTCTCCAGCTCTTCCTTTAAGTAACTGAAGAGTAAGAGGCTAGTGCTGGTTGGCCTGTCTTAGGTTATTGGCTGAGTCATGGACCAATCAGGTCTAGATTGTGAGGCATTATAATTGGCACAGTCTGAAATATTTGCTAACCTCTGGGGTCACAAATCAGAAGCTATTTTTATTAGTTGTCATATGATAATTCCTAGTATTATGCAAACCAAATTTCTGACATGTAAGCCTCATCTCTTATCAGCTAAGGGATTTTGCATCGATAGGATCTCCCTTGGCTCATACTGGTTATGCCTTCCTCTTCTGAGAACATTCTTGTTCATGCATGCAGAAGTGTACATATATATTGTACACTATGTATAATACACATGTACATATGTGTGGGGAGACAAAGAAAAAATACCTGTCTACCCTATTTTTAATGCCTTTGCAATCTAACTGAATGATTTGAAACATGCAAAATTAAAAATCTGTTGTTAGTCCCCTTTTGGAGTTTCTATATTATATTCCCTCTTTCTGAATTTTCAAATGCATTCATCTGTAACTACCTTTATACTGTTTTCTTTGTAACTTATCTGAGCTCCTCTATAAAGACATGAGTCCTTAGAGGTATATCAAAGATCAAATCAGATGAGTACCACTCATTATTCTTACTAACAAATGTTCTGCTTACATCTTTCTTTGCTAGGCATTCTGCCTACCTATCTGTGCATATTCATGAACAAACATAGCCTGCTCCTAGCCCAGCCAGGCTATAATTTATAAGCTCAGCTTCATCTCCTCTAACCTATTGAAGGATTATTCATTTGAAATTATCTTGCTTTTCTTTATATAAACAACTTTCCCTTCTGAATTGATGATTCCCATTAATTTATAAGATGCTAACATACAAATATAGTCTTCTGTCTTCAAAGATATCATTCCCTTAACTCCATGTCTGTCTCTAAAAACTGCCTCATTGTTTTCCCTCTTTACAAACTCCTTAAAAGAATTAACTGTAGTATCTATCTCCAGTTTTTCTGTTTTCTCTTTTGACCTTTTAAATTAACCTTTGGCTTCACCATCTGCTTAAACTGCTCTTGTCAAGTTTACCACCATTCTTCATCTTGCCCAATCTAGTTGCATCTCCTTATGTCCATGTTATTAATTCTTGAACATGATTTCATAATTGCCTACTCTTCCTTCTAGAAACACTTCCCTCCCTTAGCTCTAGGACCACACATGCCCCTAGTTCTGTTCTTGCTGACATGGCTGCTTCTTCTAATTCTCCTTTGAAGGATTCCTGCTTGTACGTAACTACTAAATATGGCAATTAGCTAGGCTCTCATTTCATTCTACACATCTTTAGGGCATGCATCTATGCCTTTAACTAAAATCCTCATGCTTTCTACTGTACTTTAGAATTCTCCCTTGATCCCTGGCTTGAGAAGCCAAATACTCCTATTAGAATGCCTAGTAATTTTCTTGTACTTATTACTAGAGCCAAAACAGGGCCTTCCCACCTTCACTTCACACTTGCTCCCTTCCAATTTGCCTTATAAAATTTAATGAAATCACTATTCATCCAGTTGCATAGGCTGTAAATCTAAGAATCTCTCTTTTGTTCCCTTTTGTGATCTTGGGAATCAAACGTAAGGCCTTATACCCGCTAAGCAAGTGCTTTCCCACTGACCTACCTCCCCAACACTAGACTATAAATCTCAGAGGTGACTCTAACTCTTCTCTTTTCCTAACACTCGGCATCTAAGCATCAGCAGCCTCTGCTGACTGCCTCCAAGACTCATTCTGAACAGGAACTTCTTTCACTACCTCCACTGCTGCCAGTGAGCACCTGTTATCATCACAGTTCAGCTGTTTGTTGTGCTTCAGAACTGCTCTACAATTTATTCTTCAAATGGTCAGCTGAAAATACATTCAAATCACACCCTCTTCATGCTTAACAATATACAATTGATGCCCTCTATACTTTGAATTAAATCAAAATCCTCAAATGACCACCAAAATTGTGCCCACTTCTACTTCTCTGTCCTATCTTCTACTGCTCTTTCTCTTTTGATGATGTACTACCCATCCTGGCCTGTGTGCAGTCCCTGTCCTACGCTGAGTGGATTATGATTTCCGGCTTCTGAATCTGTTTCTTCTTTTTAGAAGGTTCTATTCTACCTTATTTATTCCTGTACTATCTTCTTGCCACTCAAGATTTCATGCAAATGTCACTTTCATAGGGATCACTTCCTGAACAAGTCTTTGAATAGAAGTCACATTCATTTGGGATCTCATGCAAAGGTCATTGCATAATCATGTTCTACTTTATTTACAGTACACTGAATTTATTAGGCACCTATTAATTGTACTTTAATTGTAACTAAGTTAATAGATTTCATAATGACAGTTCCATACATGCTTATAAACATATAATGTACTTTGGTAATATGTAAACCTTATATTACCCTTCCTTATCTCCCTGATAGGCTCCCTTTCATGTTCATGTTTTTTAAAAATTGAATTGAATATATGAGGGAAAGCAGGCAATAATTCCTTTGTTATTCTGTGTTATTTTGTTTAACATATTAATCCCCAATACCATGTGTTTTCCTATAAATTTTATAATTCCATTTTTGCTTACATACAAATAAAAGTCAGTTGTGTAAATATACCACTTAGACAATCTCTTTATCTATTAATCTGGTGATAAATACCCAGCTGCTTTGATTACCTGGATATTATGAGCAGGGAAGTAATAAATGTGAACATGCAGATGCCTCTAGAGTAATGCAGCACATTTTCCTAAATTCTATCACTTACCTATTGGGTTCCTTACTTTGTTTGTTGTCTTTCCCCAGTGGAATGTGACAGGTACCATATCAGTCTTATTCTTATTATTTTAACTAATTTGCCTATCTGCCACAATTCCTTGACTAGTATCTGATAATAATACATTCTAGACAAGTATTTGTTTCGTAAAAGAATAAGCTTGTCTCTGATTATCCTTTTCATTTGAGTTGAGTGAATGAGATGACAGGTAGAAGGATGATGAATGAACATCTGGGTGGATTGATTGATGGATGGATGAATGGATTGTCTAGACCAGTGGTTCTCAACCTTCCTAATGTTGCAACCATTTAATACATTTCCTCACATTATGTTGACCCCCAATCATAAAATTATTTTAGTTGCTACTTCATAACGTTAATTTTGCTACCATTATAATTTGTAATGTTAAGTATCTGATATGCAAGATGGTCTTGGACAAGCCCTCTGAAAGGGTTGTTTGATGCCCCCCCCCTAAGGAGTTGTGACCCACAGGTTGAGAACTGCTAGTCTAGACTATTACTGGTAAATGTAGTCTATGAAAAATATTTTTCGGTTATCTATTACTGCATAATGAACCAGCCCCAAACTTAATATCTTACAACAGTAGATTATTTCTAAAATTCAGGGAGTTGTTTTGGTCACTCTTCTGGCCCTAATGGTATTGGCTGTGGTGATCATGGCTATAGTTATTAAAGAGCTAGTTTAAAAGTCAGAATCTACAAAATATCTCATTCACATGAGACAGTTCATCTTGGCTATTGGCTAACAGTTCAGCAGAGAATGTTAACAATCAGAACTCGACTTGTCAGGTCCATAACACATAGGCTTCTCCCAGCATGGCAGTTGTGTTACAAGACGTCAAGGACTGAGTATTCAAAGAGACTCAAGTAGTTGCTGAGGATTTTCTTGACCTTCCCTTGGAAGTCCCAGAATGTCATTTCTGCCATATTCTATTAGCTAACCAATCACTAATGTCAGCCTAGATTTGAGCCTCTACCTTTTGAAGTGAGGAACAGTGTGGACAGCAGCCATCGTGGAAACTATCTCCACATCTGTAAACAGACAGCTCCCTGGGTTGTGTGGGGGAAATCCTTCAGCCCTCTTCATTTTGTGTAAACACATCTTTGTGTTGTCCTTTAAACAGACCACATCTTACAAATGAGTCAAGTAAGTGGCTCTTAGGTCAAGTCGTCATGCTTTGATAGCTGCACATTCATTATATGAAGAGTTGTTTCCTTTCTGTTCCAAGAATACAATCGTATTTCACATTCTTTAAACCACTTTGTGTATTCTAATTAGTGATCTCTGGTTTTTTTTTCCATCGCTATGTTCCAGCCACCTGTTCCCACCTTCACATCTTCTCATTATTTCGGATAATCTGATATAGAAATAAAAAGTCAATTCTAAAAGTAGAGCTAAGAAATAGGGTCTGATCAACCAAGTACCAGTAAAATTGAATCAATGAACTAAGTAAGCATCAGTTGTTAAACTTATCACTGATCCCTGTTCAGTTAGAATGCCACTGTCTTTCCTTCCAGTGTTTCTCATCTGAGAATCATATGTAGAGTTATGACAAAGAAATGTAAAGTCTTGAGCTCAGACTCATTCATAAGAATTTGAAGGTGTATAGCTTAGGGCATATACTTTTAAGATCCACCGTAGTCACACTGATGTGTTTTCAGTGTTCATTACCTCCCCCGGGTGTCAAAATATCACACAGAATAGAAAATTCCACTCTCTTGCAATTATTAGCATATAATATCTTCTGCTGAAGAACTGACTACAGTGATTTGTTGTTTCCCAGAGTGTTTTATGCCCATTTCTGGATACACATATCTGTAGAGCTATAAGAAAGCAATAAGAAAATGTCTTCACAGTGCAGACATTCATTCTGAAGCATCTTTTCCATACCAATCCTAATTTGCAAGAAACATTGACCTAGAAAGAAACAAGTGCAGCTAGTTTCTAACTGTGCTGAACTTTCCCAAATATGCCCTGTACAGTAGGCCATGGCTACAGCCAGCAGATTCTTCACTCTTCTTTTTCTTGTTGAAGATGAAATGTGCTGAGGCCAATAACCTGATGGATAATTCATTTTCCCAAAGAACAATCTGTAAGCCTTGAAATGCTTTTGTCAACAAAAGAGAAAATGTTAAGAGAGAGTAATACTTTCTTCATGTCTATAACCTTTTATGATTTTTCTAGCCATTCTCTATATAATGAGGATAATGACCATAGATAATATTTATTGATTCTATAATATGCTAGGTTTTGTACTAAGTTCATCAACACAGAGATCACAGCCTTTACTTTTTAAAATATCCTGGGATAGACATTTACATGTTTATCCATACATCTTTTCCAGAGGAAGAACCTGAGATTTAAAAAGTCAATTAACTTTCCTGAAAACACACAATCTAAATATGTGTCATAATCACTATGTAAGATTGTTCCCCCATATACTTCTAGATTGTTCACATCTCTAGAAGTCAGTAGAAAAAAAAGACAGATGTAAAGATATAGATTAATTTGATGATTATTAAATTCCCAAGTAGTTAACAAAAATGTAAGATGGTTCCAGTTTTCAGAGGAGTAAAATAATCAGCTGCAGAATTGTAACAGGCTACCCAAATAACATATTATAGGGTCAAAGTTACTCCATTGAATGGAACCTTGATGTCTTCCCACAGCCCTATGGTAACTCTGACATAGCCAAAGAGATTCCTGTAAGTCTTGCCTTATACTATGAAGAACAAATGTGGGGTGGGATATGGCAATAAATAGAGCTCTGTGATGACATTTTCAGACAAAAAGACTAGCTTATCAAATTCCCATCAGCCCATACTAGATCATATCAAGATTTTGCAATATGAACATAATGTTCCCTACTGTCCAGGATCTAATCCTTTTTCATTGGGGAGCACATTTGCAAACAATGACTCCTAACTCATGAGAAACAGCATCCAACTCTTACTCCACCAGGACCTTTACTCCACGTTGGAAGTGGCTGCCCTGAGGTTAAAGGGCTGTTCTGAGCCGAACACTGAAGCTCTTGCTTGAAAGAAGATTTCCCAAAATGAACCCCCAAAGAAACTGAAAATGGCATGAACGTACATCCTGTTACTCAACACGCCCTGGTTTCCTAATGCAGAGTCAGGAAGAGAAGGTGCCAACATTCCTGAATGTTAGAATCATTACAGAGCAAACTCATACTGTTCCCACACTTGAATGCTAACAAGATAGAGTTCGTGTTCTCCTCTTTACTTATGGAAACACTGCAAAACCATATGGGCTCAGTTAGACGTCAGCCACTAACTCTCTCTTGCCATTCTCTCTGAGGGATTGTGAGGCTCATCCCAGGCAAATGACTTTCAAAGCAAGGATGTTCTATTTGGGAACATAGTCATGGGCCCTGATAGGGGTATTTTTATAACCATTGCCCCAATTAAATATCATAGTCTCCAGGAGAAGAGGTAAGCTTCATCACTTCCATGTTGCCAATAGGAAACTAGAGGATGCACTGTGGGATATGGAACCATGCCTTACCATCTGCAGCCACTGGAACACTAATTGGCTTTAGGCTAAAATAGTGCAGCTTGATCTCTTTTCCTCCTTGGGACATTTGATGAAAGCAAAATGAGATATCTTCTGCGTATTGTGACGTTCAAAAACATAGGCCTGGTTGTAGTTCGTGGCCTCAGGATTTAATGTTGCTACTGTAATTTCTCCATCTGGAAAATGATTTAATAAGGAAACCTACACTAATGCTTTAGTGTTTGAAGTCAGTAAGATAATGTATGTTAAGTTTCTGCTACACGCACATGCACTCACATGTACACATACACACACACACACACACACACACACACATGCACACACGCAGGATACACTTAACAGTTCTTCCTGAACTGGCTATCCCTTCACTTATTCACTTGTGTTTCTGTTGTCCATTGAGTGTAAAGTCAAGGACTTCTCTGCCTGTAAAGGGCACGTAACGAACAATGTTGGAGAAGTTTTTTTTTTCCTACTTATAAATGTACTTTGTTTCTCTAAATTAACACAAATTGCAGTTATTTTCCAGTATTAATTTTGAGTCAATGCCACCATTTACTTGGCTAAGAGGTCGCTTGGCTCCTCCCCTGGCTGGCCCACCCCATTCCTTTTGCAGGTGGGGCAGTTCTGCTAGTAACTGCTGTAGAATGTGATTCCTTGGGGGCTTTTAAGCAAAGGGATGGAACAAGATTTCTGGAATTTGGCGCCTACTGGCTGTGCTCTGGAAGTGTGCTGATGGGAAATCTGCACAGGGTTTCTGCTATGTACAGGCACCATTCTGGGTGCCGGGCTGAGCTAGAAAAGGAGAGCATACAGGCTTAGGCAATGGGTTAAGTGAGAGAGAGGCTGTGTAGGGCAGGGCTGTGAAGTGTACACAGCATTTTCCAAAGAAGTGAGATGGGTGAGTGCTGCATTCCAGGGGAAACCACTAATGTGAGTAAGTGTGGACACTACATTCTGGAACTTCCTTCCTGGGGGCCATAACCCATCCTCTATTCCTTTCATATATACATACATATATATGTATGTATATGTATGTATATATAGCTTATGCATGTGATTATGGGTATATATGACATAAAATACACATTTTTAATTTATTAAAGAAGAGATTTATTGAATTTTAATATGAGGCCAGAATCAGAACCTATGCTCTGTTAAATACTAGTAAATTTAATTTTCTAAGACTTTTGGAGGAATGGAAATTGACTCCTTATATTTTACAGAAAAAGAAAGTAATGAATTCACAGATCTGCCTGTTATTTTATAAGTGGCAGAATTAGAATTCAAAGCCAGAAGAGGTTATGGTGTTTGAAAATTCAGGTTGTTAAGATAGACGAATGAGGCAGAGGAGGGAAGGAAAAGACGAGTGGGAAAAGAGAGCAAATTGATCTTTTCAGCATTCTAGGGCATATAAAGCACAGACCCCGAAAACTGCACCCACATTTTAAAGTCCTAGAGTTTATCATGTGGATCGCGAGAGAAAAGATGAAAGGAAACCTATCAGCAGAAGACACAGGATGTGAGAATAAAGGAGGTCACACTGGAGATCAGGGATTCCCAGCCCATAAAAAGGCCAGCACCCTAAACGTCATGGCTTTGAGAGTAGATGCCATTTTCTACGGAAAGAGAGAAGATCTATACCCGGTAGAGCCTTTAAACCAGGAGGCCCCATTCTCGACATTCTCCACCCAGCCACACCTCGAGCTTCAAGATCCAAGAGATGCTCTGTCCCCCTGCAAGAAACCTTTTATGAAAATTCAGGCTCTTTATTGCCTGAAGCTCTTATAATTTAAAAAAAAAATTGAATAATCATCAGTGTTTATTAAGGATCCATTATATCCCAGACACTGTGTGAGACTTTTTCTACTGTTTTATTATTTAAATATCCTACTCTTGTCATAACAATCTATGAAAGGCATCACTTTCTTTTTTTAAACAGAGCCAGTGATTTTTCAGTCTCAGAATACTTTCAAGTTGCACTCAGAAGGTTGTTCATCCAAAGCCCACTTTCTTTTCATTATAAAGCGCCCTTCCCAGTCTCTGACTGCTTGAAGAGTTAGCCCAGATATTAGTGGAGCACAGAGGAAGGAATAATTCCAGAGAGTCTTGGAGAGAATGGACAGGGTCAAAATTTTCATTCAAGCACCTTGATACGACCTCAAAAGGGCTCTGCTCAGAGTAACATCATAGGCACTGTCATCAGGACTCAGAGGTACATGTACAGGGACAGAGTCTGACTTAGACTTCAGGACATTTCATGGGGCAAAATGTAAGGCAACAATTATTTGCTAAATAGAAAATTAAAGGCATAAATAAAGTCAATGATTAGACCAGTGAAGCAAGGATCACATGGGCCCCAATTTCCTTATTTGGCTTGTGGCTGCCAACTTGGATAAAAGGAACATGTGCAGAAAGCAAATGTACTAGCAATATTGGAGGGTTGCAGCTGAGTGCTGCTGATGCTCCCGGTCCCATAAACCATCCACACCCTGAAGTGAGCCCTTCCCTTACTAAAACCTGTCAAGCTGGATGGAGTAAACCCAGTGAGAAAGGGACCCTTGCTCTCCCCACAGATCCTCAGTCTCCTATGAGTGAACTCCAGCTCTGAGTTCCGCTAAAAGGAGTCTTATTTCCCTTACCCCTCCCCCCCAGCTCTCCCAAAATGCCTTCCTCAAATGTCCCAATCTTAAACACACAGACACATGCACACAAAAGCTTTTGGTATTTTTTTTTAAATAGAAATTTTGCCTCTTTTCCAGAACTCTGTCTCCAGTGAAGGCTTCCTGTTTGACAGGTAAATGTTGACACATTGCAAGGAAGAAGCCTGCATTTCCATTTGCTATAGACACATCTGTAAGCTGGAGGTGAAAGGTCAAATGCTGCAGGCTCTGTTCAACAACCACAGCCTAATGAGATCAGCACTGCCTGTGACTGCCTTCCACCCTCTCTCAGCTCTTCTGCTCTCTCCTTGGAACTCTCCCAGGTATCTCTGAGGCATCGTTCACAGCTTACCCTTCCTCCTGGACTACATCGCCTCTTGTTCCCAAGTCACTGCAAAGATCACCATTCGTGTCCCCACCCCCTCCACACATCTGTGCGGATCACACCCCTAATCAAGGTATGTGATCACAATTTCCTCTTCTTTTAAAAGCCCTATGGGTTCCTCATTGCTTACAAGGCAGAGAGATCATCCACCACTTCTCAGCATCCCGGGGCATTTACAAACTGTCTGGTTTTTATCTCTCCTACCACAACCATGCATTTATCTTTTCATTCATTTACTCAGAACTCTAAGGGACCCATCATGTGCTAATTACCATCTTGGGCAATAGTCAAGCTATATTCATTTCTAAAAACCTTCTTGCAATGTTCCATTCTCTCACATCATATCCCTGACTCCTGAAGTAGTGTGTGTGTGTGTGTGTGTGTGTGTGTGTGTGTGTGTGTGTGTGTGTGTGTGTGTTGCATACCTGTTAACATGTTCCTGTGTGTGAATGCTGATGACTGTGAAGATCAGAGGTATCTTCCTTGACGACTCCCCACTTTATTTAATGAAGTAGGGTCTCCCACTTAAACCCACAGCTCACCGATTCAGCTAATCCAGATAGCCAGCTTGCCCTATGGACACCCCATGCCTGCCACCAACACCGCTAGGATAATGAGCAGACAGCTACGACCATCAATCATTCACATGAATACTGGGATCTAAGTGTGAGTCTTCAAGCTTGCGCAGTAAGTGTTTTACTTGCTGATTCATTTCCTCAGTCCCTCTCACAGCAGTTTCTTTGCCTGTCATTTTTGACAGTCTCTTATCCTCTTTCCCCCATCAAACTTACATCAGTTCTACAAGGCCAAGTATCCATAGTGTCTTCTCTCTGAAGCTTACCTATAACAGAGAAATTCCCCACACACCTTTTCTCCTCTATATCCTTCCTGGCTCTCCATATATTTTTCACAAATAATCAATGGTTTATGTCATGTTAGAGAACACTGTTGGCTTCTCTTCTAAGATGTTCTATTAGCTTCATGGACAGGATTTTCTGAATGCTAATTTCTGTGCCTGGAATATAGAAAGGGCCTGTTTGTTGATTGACCTATCTCCACATCTCCTGAAGATGTAAGTCTATGAGGCTTTTGACCACTGGTGCTCTTCTCTTTAGTCTGTTATTTCCTCAAGAGATAGTTGATGAAACTAGCCCAGACCACTTCTCTCCCTTGGGGACATTTGATCCCCAACCCCCATTACCCCTAGAGCCTCTATATTTTAAAGATACCTCTGAGAAACCCCAGCATTCATCAGCCATCTTACCAAGCACTTTTACATGCAAGTCAGAGTGCTGAGACCCCAAAGACACTCACTGAAACCCAGCCCTCAAGAAGGAAGAAAATAATGTCGGGACCTGCAGCAGTGACTATAAAGTGTTGCTACAGGCTGCTCTGAGGGACCCCTTTCTCAGCACAGGCCTCTATAGCTATTAGGAAATTAGAAAAGAGAGAACAGAGGGATGAATGGGAGAGAAAGACAGAAGAAGGAAGGGGAAAGAGGAGAGGAGAGTGAGAGGAGAGGAAAGGAAGAAGACAGGGTGGTGGAAAGGAAAGAGAAATGCTGGAAAGAAGCAGGAAGTTGTGCCCTCGGCTCTTCTGTGCTTCTTGGTGAAAAGAAATCACTTCTGTTGTTCTTGCAGAAGCATCCTAATCGATGGTACCAGCACCAGACCTTCCCAAACAGTGGCTATCACACCTCGGGAGGAAACTTACCATGGCACAAGGTGAATGTTTTAAATGATAGTAACTGTGGGTGTTGTCATGCATGAGTACCAAATTTTGAATATTTCAAGCCTATCTTTTCCTTGAGATTGTTGCATTGTTTAGTGTGAGTCTACCAAACTACGAGGGAGTAAAGCTAGGGTGGGAAGCTAGCCTAGAAGGGAGCTTTGGAGAAGAAAAAGTCTCAGGCCACTGTCCAAGGATGAGCATCTAAATGCCAGGATTATAAAAACCACGGTGCATGGGCCCATGTCTGTCCCCAGGACCTCCAACATAGCTGCCCTGCACTCACCCTTAGCTAGGTCTTCCTCCTCCACTCCACATTGGGTCAGCACACCTCAAAAGGCCCACTTACACACACACTCAGGGATGGAGTGATTACGGACAGCGTGAGTTCAATGAGTTGTTAATACTTCACTGTTTTAGGTTAAATCTATCTCTAGAAAAGGCAGCCTGACCCACTGTACTTTTTACGTAAACTTTGTCGTTCCCACCACAGAAGTTGTGCCAAAAAACATCTTATATGGGTTATTCTTCTCCAGCCTGCATCTCAAACACCCAAGGAATCTCTTTTGGATCAAGCAATTCCACATAAGCCACGGGAGAAGAAATGGTACAATACCTCATTAATGTCTATCTTTCTTGGCAGAACAAGCATGTGTGTGTGTGTGTAAATTATAGTTAAGATGAGGTCACACCTTACTGTAAACAGTACATAGGGCACTACTACCTGCAGGTTATTAGCCATGGGAAATCAGAAACATCAAAAAAAATCCAACATGCTCATTATCTTACAAATAAATGACTATTCACCTCCCTCTTTTTCTCATGCTGTTTTTTTTTAACTTGTATTGTGCCAGACTTTCCCTCCCCATTATTGCAGGATATTTCTTCACATAACACAACACAACGTTGTAAAGTTCAGCAGATATTGGCACAACCTGGCCCTCACAGTCGTGGAAGAGCTGTGAGCACACAGAAGCAAACTGAATACTGCCTCTGTTAACTCAGGGAGCAGAATAGCCTCAGGCTGGCCAATGATGTGTTGGATTAACCATCAGTGTACCAAAGAATCATCAACCTCAGCATTGAGTTTCCACTAGAGCCAGAGCAGGGACACCAATGTGCTTAAAGTGGGGTCCAGTAACATCATGTTCCAGTAGATAGCTACATTGCTTATCCAGTTATGATCTAGAATGATTGTTCATACCCGGGGGGGGGGGGGGACCACACCTCACTGCTAATACAGAATGAAGGCACGCAGTTAGCTTAACTCCAGATATACTGATTCTGAACTCAACTAAATTATGTGTTTGCAACATTCCTCTCCCCTTTCCTAATACAGAAACTGCCTTGAGTACTAGGCACAATTTTATTTAAGACTTGATGTGAAAGTTCCTGTCATTCTCCTCTCTGTTTCTCCTTAAGCTGTCTCCAAAGAAATTAGCCCTGATCTATCTAGGCTAAGTTCCAAGCCTTGGTCTCTGCTCCTTTCTTTAAAACTAGCACTTGTAAAAATGTAGTTGTAGGTTAATTTGTGTGACTATTGGAATTCTGTTTCTGTATTAGCCCATAAGCTGAGGGGATTCCACTTCTCTGACTTCATTTCTGTTGAACAATGACATGCTTAACACATCACAGGTTCTGAAAATAATAGATGGGTTTATTAGTAAATAGTCAGATGAATACATGAGTAAATAAACAAATGAATAAACAGAGGTATTTAGATAGCATCAATGACCTGGACTCAGAACAAATTTATGCTTCTTTTCACAGGAACACAGATAAATTTCATTTCCTAACCTTTCTCACAGGTAAGCCATGGTTGTATCACTCTTAGACCATTACAGACATAGCTTCCTAGTCTAGACCATATTCATCTCCAACATACGTTTCATCAAGCTCTTTTCTTTTTATAGTCGGATAGAGATCACCACAACAATCTTAAAAGCAAAGGTTGAACATAACAAATTCTGTCTTCCCATGTTCCTCAACCATCTCATGCTGACAAGGGATATATTTCTAATAAGCATAAGCTTTTATATAGATGGCCTACAGTCTATGACATTTCATTTGCAATTTTTTCACTTTATGATAGTGTTATAATTTTCTTATATAATATTTCTGTTTTTCACTTTCAGTTAAAAAAATTAATATTCTGTGTGATAGTCCACACTTTTTTTCACAAAAATGGTTTTATGTTACATGATTTTGTATAATTTTAGGCTAATATGAGTATGTTAAATACACCAAAAGCAATTAAACCAAAAGTTTTGGTGTAGAGTGCATTGAATGCATTCATTACTTGTTGTTATATATGTGTGCAATTACTCTTATTTGAACAACTACACCCCTGCCTCCAGTGATTCTTAACTATAGAAGAATTTGGAAACCATATTGGAAATCTTGTATGAGAAGAGAACCTTCCCAAATACTCTGATTTAAGTGGGAAATGTCCCCCCATAGGCTCATGTCTTTGAACACTTGGCCCCCAGATAACGGTACTGTTTTGAGATGTTGTGGTACCTTTAGAAGGCAGAGACTTATCAGAAGCAATGGATCATTAAGGGCCATACTTGAGGATGTGCAGCTTATCCTTGCTTCCTATTTGGCCTTGTTTCCTGTGGCAATAGCATGTGAGGAGTTAGAGTCCCACCTTCCTAATCCCACAATCATCCAGCCACCTGCCACCATGTTTTCCCTGCATAGAGAGACTGTCTACTTTTAAACCAGGAGCCAAATCAACTTTCTCTTTCCCCAAGCTGCCTTTGTCAGGTAGTCTTCACAGAAATCCAAAAGGAACTAAATAAAAAATGAAGTGTCCAAGACATGTTCACTCCTGGGAACTCCACTTACACACTGTTCAAAAAAGGGAGGAATTGAGGCTTGTACTGGGTTAGACAAAAGGATCTGTGGATGTATGGAACATATCCATTCATCTGTATATGTGACTATGGAAACACACACAAGAAATAGCTCATCCCTGGTAGTAACAGAGGATAGGTCCTGATTCGTTTCCTTTCAAGCCAATCACAGTGTCATAAGTGATTTTAACTATCTAGTTCCTGTGGAAGAATGAGATGTGAGGGGGGAAAAATGGATAATGCCCTCAAAAGAGACAACACAAAATCTGTTTAAAGGGCTTTTTTTTTCCTTCTCATGCTCACTTACAGTGAGATCTTGACAAAATTATTTTACCTCTTTCCTCATTTGTTTCTTACGGGCACAGATGACACTCAAAATTACTATTACAATGCATGATCCAATTCACATAAAAATTCTGATGGGGAAAGGAGAGGAGAAGAGCACAGATAGTAGCCAGATATGGTGGTTGAGGAACTAAGGCCTGTGGTAGTTGGTAATAGAAAATGAGGTCAAGGAACAGTTAAAGTGGGGAACCATGCCTGAAATTAAGGCAAGTGGCAGGACTAGAGTAGTACACAGTAATTCCAAGCTGGAATTCCTTGGATGTTCTGTATCTTAAACTGGGTGCTACAAATGAATAACAATCTAGAGAACAGAAAACCTACTGTAACCTGTCAAATCCCCATCAAGCATACCTTGAGCTCCAATGACAATGGCAGGCACGCTACCATTTGCTCGGATCATACGAACACACCACAGTGTCCAAAAGGAGTCCCACAATGAAGTCAAAAGTCACCTTCGACTGAAACCCAAGCACCAAAATTATGTGCCCAGATGGGAAGGGAGCCACATGGTAGGGCTCTTGCCTCACATGTACAAGGACGTGGTTTACTCCCCAGCACCACAGACAAACTTCTAGACTCTTATTTGTAGCTAACTACAAATTTGACTTTGGATAATGCAACCATTTCCTTCATCTTCAGCGTCCTCAACTGGGATGTGATGACATCAGCAAAATCATGTCCATTTTCTTTTTCTCCTCATTCAGGAGAAAATATATCCATTTATCCTGCAGGGGGAGCTAGACCAGGACCCAGAAAACCTGGTTTCTTTTCCCAGCCCCACAGTGGGTGATTGTGTGACCCTGGGGAAACTGTTTAACCTCTCCATATCTTAGGTCTCATCCATAAAACAGAGGGATGAACAAACTCTCCTCCTACCACTAAGGGGTGTAGCCAGGGTTAATACCCTCACCGTCCTTTGAGCTCAGCAGATGAAAGGCACTGAGAAAAGTACAAAGTATTTTTATGTGCTATTGACTTTATTTTATTTTATGTGGGGGAGGGAGTTTGCCCCAGCTGGAAAGTTGCTTTCTCTGAATCAAAGGGCAGGAACCCAGCTAGTTTCTCAGGATCAGGACCTTAGGCTGGGCTGTGTGTACAGAGTGCCAACCAACCCCACAGTTCAGTTTCCTTTAGCCCGGTGCTCCAGGCAATAACTGTGCAACTCTGCAATTTAACAATGTGTTCGTTGTCCCACAACTGTTCCCATTTCGCAATTGCCCAGGTAATATGTTTGGGCCTGTAGGAAGAGTCAAATAGTTAATGAGGGAAGGGCTTGGCATGCCCTACATAGGTTCTTCAAGCAAGTCTCAGCAAGAACGCATTCTCTCTCTTTCTTTCCCCTAGTCCCTGACCTACCTTCCAAAATGTGCAAGTGTCACTACCAGGAATGAATCCTCTTTCCCAGCAGGCTGTCCTACCAGTTTGGCCGTTATCAATGCATGGGTGAGCTGTATTTTGTTTATAGTTTTATGCCATTTATTTTCCCAGGGATATTATGATTTCTAAAAGCCCTTGGGTTTGCATCAGCTTTTCAAGCTATGAGCAGCACAGTTTCAGTGCTTATTAAGCCCTTAATATGGTATGAATAGGGAAGCTATTGGACTGAAATGCCGTAATCACCCCCGAGGAAAACATCCATCACCAACCTTTATGTGGTCCCTGAACCTCTAAGAGGTGTCATCTCTCTGAGGTGTGTCTGATGAGAGCTTTCTCAGGGAAATGTCAAGAAGCCAGTGCATTAGACAAAGCTAGAAGGATACTTTCTAGCCATTACAAGCCCCCTAGTTGAGCATCTCCATTTCATTTACGTGATGAATCTTAATTAAATTTGTCAGGGCTTGGTCCTTTATCTCCAGATGTGGGGCTGACAGAGATTGCTGACATAAATAAAGTGTGCTCCAAGTGTTTGCTAGGCTCTAGGCTCAGTCAGGACAGATGTGGCTTTCTGAATACCATCCCCAAGATATCCTGGAGGTATTTAGCTTCCCTCCCTCTACTTTGGGAAGAGCACCATGGGCACCATCAGTACAGATGATGCTGATACATTCTGACAGAGTATTCCCACTGGACAGGTGCACTACCTGCAGACATCTTCGACAAAGCAGGTGTTTGGCATCCCTAAGCATAGTCTCAAGAAGCTAAATGTATAAACCTTCGGTTTGACACACCTGAATGATGCTTCCTTTAAACACACACACACACACACACACACACACACACACACACACACACACACACACACACACGAGAGAGAGAGAGAGAGAGAGAGAGAGAGAGAGAGAGAGAGAGAGGGAGGGAGGGAGGGAGGGAGGGAGGGAGGGAGGGAGGGAGGGAGGGAGGGAGGGAGAGAGAACACATTATCAGGCAGCCTCATTTGACTAGTATCCCAGGAAACAACCTCCTAGTGACTTCCTGGTTCCTCATTCCTGCCTTGTTCTGTGTCAACTTGAGCCAAGAAGAAAGACTTTCTCACTGTCAGTTTTTAGCTCCTTTCAGCTCAAGTTGTTACCACCTGGTTCTAGGGGCTAGCCAGTACAAAGAAGTTCTAAAGGTTGGCTGGGAACCACAACCAAGTCTCCATCAGGACATGCGTCATTGTACCTCAGCCTTGTCTGGAGCTCAGCGAACAGCTTTCTGAATATCATTTCCAAGTGCTGCAAGCAGCTTTTCCCTTAGTGATGAGAACAGAGAAAGAGCAAAGGGAGCAGGACTCAGCACACCTGGGTTTCATCTGGCTCTAGAATTTTCACGTGAAGTGACTTTGAGTATATTATTTCATTACTGATTCTCAGTTTCCTTATCTATGATCATGGATCTTATAGACCCTTCTCAAGTCAGGAAGGGAGGCACACAGGCTCACTTTCCCCTCTGTTTCAAGTGACACCCAGAAACAGTGGCTCCCTAGCTGACCTCCTCTGAAAGGATGCACAAGTCAGTGTACAAATGGCCTGAAAAACTTTGGGAGAAATGATGCAAAACAAAAGAGAAGTCAATGAAACACACACACACACACACACACACACACACACACACACACACACACACACACACAAACCAAAAAAACAAAAAAACACTTTCTCTCCTTTTTTGGTGTGCTCCTTGGCTTCACAATCTCTATGATGCCACTGGCTGGAAACTTAAGGGAGTATCCAGATCCCTAATGCTGACAGGCACTTTAAAATTAAATTTGGCTGTAGTAGCTGCCGTGAAAATTGCCCCCAATTCACAATAAGGAAACTGGAGCTCAAAGAGCTTAAATAACAGTCCAAAGTGCACCACAGTCTAAATGGGTAGCTACGAAAGCAAGGTTACATTCTGTTTCCTGATCTGAAGTGCTTTCCCCAGTAGACAGGGAGGGTGGTCTCACCAGTGTTGCCCCTTCTGTTATCTTTCCTCTCTCTCATTCTCTCCAGCCTCAGAGGTCTAGTTGCTTTTCTGAAGTTCCATGCTTCTCAGCCCCTGACTTCTCGTAGCCAAGACTTGCTACATCTGGGAATGCCCATCAACTCTTTTTGTCCGGCACATCATGCCACAACCTTGGTCTCAGAATTCAGATGAACATTCACCATCCTTGGCCCTCCAGAAAGGCTGAAGAGGAAGAATTAGGGCCTCTAGGACCCAAAGGACACAGCTTAAATAAGTGCACTGAATCCTAGATGAGGGCCTTGGCAGAGATTGCTTTACTGCTCTGAGAACCAATAGAGAACTTTGTTATCCCCGCAGCACAGGGGACGATTACACAAGAACACCTACAATGCAAGGGTGATGGTGTCACCTGCCAGCTGCTACCCAGAAGATGCCGGCACATGTCACTGCATCCTCTCTCCTTCCTACTTCTTCTCTTCCCCAGAGTAGAGTATCATTACTGATGGCAGTCCCCATCACACTGATTGACATCTTATGTTTATGCCCTTCTCACTAAATCACTAATATGGTGCTCAGGTACATGGCATGATCGTTTCTGTTTTTCTCTCAGCTCCTCAACATCCCACTTGGAAGACACAAGATAGTCAATGTCTAGTGAATGGAGAAGCCATTCCAAGAGCAGGAGTGGTTATAAAAAACAAAACAAAGCTATTTCCTTTTGTCTATGTGGAAAATAAGTCATCTTTGGCTTCTTTACCTATCTATTCCAGCCTTAGCTTCAGTTTCTGAACTTTGGGTGACTTTGAATATCAGTTCTGACTACATGGTTCATCAGAAACTTCCCTTCCACAGTCCACAAATATCTGTGTTTGTGTATAAAACTGAAGTACAAACCTCTGAGGAGAGTGCATCCTTTTTGTATCTGGCAACTCAGCAAGTATACAGTTAAATAGTTGTTTGCTTGGCAAAGAGTGTACACATTATAAAGCTGACATGAAAATAGACCCCAGACAGACCTAAGGGAAATCAGGTAACAGATCTGAAAGAAGTAGAGAATGCAACCAAGTATAAAATCTCCTCCCCTCCATCCTTTTGCTTCTCTCAGTCTTGTTTTGAAAACCCATGTTCACTTCAGGAAATTAAAAATTGGGTCACCATCAAGCCATGTTGTGGTTGAATGTGAAATGCACACACACACACACACACACACACACACACACACACACACACACACACAGACTATGCATTTAAATACTTGATTCCATCTGGTCATGCTGTTTTAGAAGGTTGTAGAATATTTAGATGGTAAACTCTTGATGAAAGAAGTGAGTCACTACAGTGGGTGTTGAGTTTTGATAGCCTGGCTACACTTCCTATTTGGTTCTTGACTTCAGATGCAGTATGGCTAGCCACCTCACAATCCTACTGCCATGCCTTCCTTAATACAATGCTCTGTATCCTATTGAACTGAAAGCCAAAATAAACTTCCTCCCTTAAGTTGCTTCTTTTTTAGTATTTGATCACAGCAACAAGAAAAGTAACTAATGTACCTTTTCTTATCACCAGGGTTCTCATTAATTAAATGGGTAGATGCTTTCTAGTGAGCTACTACTTGAAAATGCATAGGCAGTGTCATGTAGGCAAATTGTTAAATGGTCTTATTAAATAAAAAACACAGAGCCAGAAACTGGGGTTAAAGCTTGAGAAATCAGAGGAATAGGAAAAGCCACAGCTAACCTCACTTCACCAACTCTGCAGTTTCCAAAGAGCTACTTCCTGTCTACCCACACCTATATGCCTTTCTATTCTGTTCTCTCATTTGCTCTCTCAGCCCAGCTACACCACTTCATCTTCCTGCCCAGCTCTGTCACTTCTGGTCTGTCTGTACAGACCTCCAAACCTCTATGGTTAGTGCTGGGATTAAAGACATGTATCACCATGCCTGGCTCTCTTCCCAATGCAGCCTTGAACTCACAGAGACTCAGACAGATCCCTGCCTCCCAAGTGATAGGATTAAAGGCATGTGCTACTGTTGCCTGACTTCTATGTTAATATAGTGGCTGGCTTTTTGTGCTGATCCTCAGGTAAGTTTTTTTGGGAGACACAGTCAGTATACTGAGGCACACAATACATCACCACAGTGTCAGATGTCTATTTTGAGCTCTTTCCCTTGTGCAGATCTAGACTGCAGTGGGATCAATTTTAATTATAGATGAACTCTGACAACACATCATTAGTAACACTGCAAACTAAGTCAATGAAACTTCTTGCACCGTACTAAGAACAGGAAAATTGGACTATGATACCACTTATACTCCCCTTGTGATGATTAATGTTAATTGTCAACTTGATAGGATCTAGAATCACCCTGGAGAAAGGCCTCTGGGTGTATCTGTTGGGAATTATCTTGCTTACTTAATTAAGGTGGGAAGAACTGTCTACTATGGGTGGCACTATTCCCTGTCCAGGATCTTGGACTGTGTAAGAGGGGGAAACTAACTGAGCACTAGCTTGCATTCACTGATTTCTGCTTAGCTTGTTAGTGAATGTGATAGAGCTAGCTGCTTCAAGCTCCTGATGCTTTGATTCCCCTGCCATAGTGGACTGTGCCTTGAACTGTGAGCTAAAGTAGCCAGTCTTTCCCTTAAGTTCATTTTGTCAGAGTATTTTGTCAGAGCAGCAGGAAAAGAAAGATTCTTGTCTACCCTAAAATATAATGTTACTGGACAGAGATGTTTCATCTTGGATGACCAAGGGATGTTAACATTTTTTTCAAGGATGACAGTGTTCCTGGAAAAGTGGCCCAAGGACTAGAGGAACTCGTGATAAGGTATAGAAAGCTAATGGTTGACAAGATATATGGCATAGACACTCTGTAGTTTAGAAGAACGTTTATTGACTTATTCAGCATTGGTTAGGAAAGGGAAACACTGGTGACTGAGACAATATATTGTTCACGTGTATGTGTCTATATGCCACGTGTATGTAGGGGCTTTTCAGAGGCCAGAAGAAGACATCAGGATCCTTTAGAGCTGGAGTCATAGGAGATTGTGGGACACTGGACATGGATGTAGGGAACCAAACTCAGGTCCTCTCAAAGGGCAGCAAGTACTCTTATCCTCTGATCCATTTCTCTGGTTCCTGAAATATTAATTCAAATGCTTCTCTAGTCATAAGTAGAGGTAATAGGGTCCTGAGATGGGCCAGTAGCCATGCAAAAATGAAGCAAATAAAATAAAATGCACTTTGAATGCAAAAGCCACTGGCTTGGAGACCAGTTTTATATGTGGGAATAGAAAAAAAAGAGAGGATATATTAACACATATATTTGATGGTCCTTTTCCCCTAAGTAGTTAGGATAAACATATATGACAAGCGCTGTGTCAAAATGTTTCATAAAATTTCCTTCTTGTGGTATCATGTTATTATCCCCTGCAAAGAGAATTCTTTAGTGAAGGTAATATAGCCATTAAACAAGAAGTTTAGATTAAGCATGCCAGCTCTTGTAGGTTATTTCTATGATATCACATAAGAAGTTCACCACCTTGAAATGCTAGCACTCTACTATAGAAAGACCTGAGCTAATCCTGAAGCAACAAGACCATAAACCTAAGGCTAAGGTGCTAATCCCAGCCCATCTAATGAAAACTCTTGGTTAAGACCCATCCACAACCTAAGGAGGCCATATCCAAATATGGTCTTGTGGTCTCTATAATCAGCTTCTCCTCTGCCTTGTTAGTATAACAGAAAAGATATCTTATCTTTGGAGAAGTCAAGAATTCTAAAATAATTGGGTTCAGAATCACTAGTTGGCAGAGAGAAGGGAATAGAGTACATTCCCCAAGATACTCCACTAATTCCATAAGATTTTCTTAGGTAATAAACAAAGAAAACTAGGTGGGAGAGAGATTGTTAGCTGGTATGTCTGGAAAGTATAGGGCTTCATAAAGCTGTAGACTGATACCCCAGCCAGATGTTCAAATGAAAGTAATGCTATGATGTGCTATTGTGACAGACCATTTGAGAATCTGGTTTATAGTCCCAATGACTGGCAAAGGTTTTCTGTAGTTCAGAAAGCTTTTTGACTTAAGGTTACTACTGTGCAACATATCTGTGAATTGGATCAGTCCTGGTTGTATTACCCTTATTTTCCAGGAGACAAAACATCGAAACCTCTTTGATCATCCTTGTTCACTTAACTCAGTGAAAATTTGGATTCCACACTGTGTGTGCCAATGGTGGCTTCACCTGTTATCCTGCCTTGGAGGAAAATTGTTAAAAAACAAAAACGAGCAAGCAAGCAAGCAAACAAACAAACAAACAAAATAGTGCTCTCTGAAGAGCTACCTACAGGAAGTGTACCAGCTTCCACTTCAGATACTTCAGTTCATACTTACTGAATGAACCATTTTTTTTTCTTTTTAGTAATTCCATCTTTTAAAAAAATAAATTTAGGGCTCGAGAGGTGGCTCTGTAATTAGGATCATGGGCTGCTCTTCCAGAGGACCCCACCTTGATTCCCAGCACCTATATGGTCGTTTAGTCATCATCTGTAACTCCAGTCCCAAGGGGATCAGACATCCTCTTCTGGCCTCTTTGGCAAAATGCTCATATGCATAAAATAGGGGGGATAAATAAAAAATAAATAAATAATACATTCAAAACATTTCCTATGTTAAGATGTTGCGCTAGTAACTGGGTGAAATGAAGTGGTGATGCACATTAAAGTTTGGGGTGCATATTAAAGTTGGAGTTTACAAAAACACAATATCAGGTCATTCCTGATTGGAAATTACAACATAATAGAAAACCAACCAAAATACCACACATGTGATAATGGAAGACAAAGTATTCAAACACTAAACACTGTATAGTAAGAAACAGGAAATGGCTTATTCATGAATACTGCCAAATGGATGTATCTCAAGCAGAAGTCAAATGATTTTAAGATTGTGTGGTATATCAGTTACCTGACATAAACATCAGATCCAGAAAAGGTAATCTCTACTGGTAGAAATGGGAGTGTTAATTGTATCACATTGGAGAGGTCAAGTAGGTGGGAGCCAGCAGAAATGTTCTTTTATCTTGAACTACATTGTGGTTGTGCAAATATGTACCTCTGTAAAGCATCCATCAAGTGGTATTTGTAAGGTGGGTGTAACACATGATTATAATTTATAGCCATGGTTTTTTAAATTGAATAGTAAGTCTTAACGAATAGTCATTACAATGATGTCTGCCCAGCATCTTCAAAGACTGATGCCCTGAGAGCCTTCACCCACTCACGTATGCTGAATAAACTAAGTTCTATGGTTGCAAAAAAGCATGGTCTTTGTAGGCTGGATGGCAGATATTGGGTCAAATCCCACTCTAAAAATGAAAGAATTGAAACATGCCATATAATATGTCACATGAGAATAAACTTCCTCACTAACGAAAGGTAGCTCTAATTTATAGTGTTGTGAGAGTTTAATGAGAAAAAAAGACTAAGAAAATAATTTTGTGGATTTCCTGGTACATTGTATGTGCTGTATCGATATCCGTTGCAGGTCATTATCATGATCACAGGTGGTGTTTTCCTGCCCTCTGTTCCACTTTTATCTGCAGTGAGAAAAATTCCATGACGGGAGGGATGAAAGGATGTAGTCCGAAGGTTTCTCTGGTCATTCATGGCCCGCGGTCCCACAGCCACTTATAAAATAATTACTCAGAGGCTTATATTAATTACCAATTGTGTGGCCTATGGCAGGCTTCTTGCTAGCTAGCTCTTATAACTCTTACCGGTCTGCTGGCCTGTTGTTCCTCGGGTGCCAGGCTGGGACTCTCCTCTTTGCCTTTTTTCCTCCTGTCTATCTCTTCAATTTCCTGCCTAGCAGCTATAATCTGACTTGCCATAGGCCAAACGGCTTTATGTATCAACCAATCGGAGCAACACACATTCACAGCATACATAAAGACACCCCTCAGCAAAAGTAGAGAGGAAAGGAAAGAAGTAGAGAGGGGGGAGGGAAGAGAGAAGGAAGAGAGAAGAGGAATTCACAGTGTCTATGAGTTCTCTTTCATTTCTGTTCCCAGCAGCTTCCTGCAGCCAAATTTGAGGCTGGCTTACATGGAGGACCTAACAAACTGAAGGTCATGTGTACACCACACATCCAGTCTGCCTGGCCTGCAGACCTTCTTAATGTACAGGGTAAAAGCCAGCACTGCTATTCTGCTACACACAGACCTACCACAGAGGAGCTGCAGGGCTCTGGTGGGTTCATTAGTGACTCCCTCACCCACAGCCCTCATGACTGTGACCTGAACTTGTCTCAAGCTCCAGTGTGCCTAAAGGCAAGAGGGAAGGCCCCATAGTGTCTGTCTGACAGCTGGTTACTTCTATAATAGAGTATTGATCTCTACCAGGGGCATCACAAACCCTGCACACCCAGCAGTAGCCATTCAAGTCAGGCTTCTGTAGATGGCAAATCCATCAGCGTTAACAAGCAATTACAATGCAGTCCCTGTATTAATGCTACACAGTGGTATTAGAGTGATTGCTTCAAGTGGAGAGAGAGAGGAAAAAAACCTCAACAACTCTAGAGTGGGTTTCTACAACTCAGTGGATGAGGGGGAGGCTAGACAGTTCATCAGAAAAAGTACTGGACTTGAGTCAAAGAAATACCTGACTTGTGGCTCATTCTCCCTTTGCCTCTGAAACAGCTAATGACCCAATTAGCATTCACACTGTGTGATGGCATTGGGTATGCCATTGAGCGAGTAGCTGAAGAGGTGGTCATTGCTCTGAGAATCTTCAGACAAGCCAAGAAATTTGTGCTTATAACAAGGATAGTGGCAAAGACATGACTGTGCCATTTTGGCAGCAGCAAGCTGTGAATGCTACCAAAGCTTGTAAAACAGGTAGGACAAGCTGAGCAGTGGTGGTGCATGCCTTTAATCCCAGCACTTGAGAGGCAGAGCCAGGTGGATCTCTGCGAGTTCAAGGCCAGCCTAGTCTACAAAGCAAGATTCAGGACAGGCACCAAAACAACACGGAGAAATCCTGTCTTGGGGAGAAAAAAAACAAAAACAAACAAACAAACAAACAAACAAAAAACACAGGTAGGACAATCAGAGGAATAGTATTGCAGCTGGTCCAACAAACAAACAAACAAATAAAAAACAGGGGTTTATCATAAAGCAAGAGAGAGAAGGAAAACAAGAATGACTACATACTCAAAAGAGAGGAAGCAAAAATAAGCAAAGAAAGATCAATGCATGTACAGCGGAGAGTATGGTGGGACAATTGGGACTCTCTCTGAGGCCTTTTGATGTTGGTTACAGCATAGGACAGAGGAAGGAAAATACAATGATAATCATTCCTCTCTTATTTCAAACGATAACAGGCATTAGGACTGAGACAATAGCATGAGAACTTGAGTTCAGTCTCCAGCACTCAAGTGGTAGCATGCTCTTGGGAGGTGGAGTCAGGTGACTCTTTGGCTCATTGGTCAGTCAACCTAGCCTAAAGGACAAGCCATCTCTGAAAACCAAGTAGATGGTGCCTCAGGAACAACACCTAACGGCAACCTCTGCCACCCTGGCATAAATGCATGCACATGCAACTATATGTATATGAATATGCACATACACACCAGCTCAGTGCACACGTGTGTACGCGGGCACACACACACATATACACACACAAAGAAAGAAAAAAATGAAGAACACGATTCCTAATCTCTCTGTAATAATCAGTTCACAATCAGTATCACTGCATATAGTCCTGGAAGGTGTAACTGTTCGATATCCAGGCAGGTATTCATACAAATAAAATGATAATGTCATCCCATGGAATTGTGTAGTTCACAGCCACCTCTGCCCCATATAATTTTTAATTGTTTTATTGAAGTTCTTTGTATTTTAATGAAGAAACCCTACAATAACAAAATCTTCAGGAATCAGGCACAGAAGGCTTGAGCTTGATGTAGTTATATCATGGTCATCTGGGATCCAACACCCTTCCTTTTGTTCCACCATTTTTTTTTACAGTTCCCATCCTCTCACTTGACCATTAAGATGGCTGCTTATCTGTTACCATCATTGCTGTACAGTAGGTTCAAAGAAGTAAATGGACAAAAGGATGGGGTAGATGAAGAAACCCATTAATTCAAGTTCCATTAAGCTGTTTTCCCAATAATCTCACATTACATTCCCTTGAACACATATTAACAATAAGTTAGTGCTATGGAAGTTTACCAAATATTTATACAGCTGACCTGCTCCCCCATATAAAGCAGGTTATACTGCTAGTTAAAATTGGGAAACATCTAGCTGTTTCTGCCCCCCCAACTGGTATGGTTTCTACAGGCTTTATTTTGTTAGGTTTCGTTTCATTTGGTGCAGAATAATTATGCAAATTTGTGGAGTACAATGTAATATTCTGATACGTGTATCTGCCTGCTTCTCTACATCCCACTGTCATTATTCCAGTTGAGGCCCAACCCCGGAGTACTAGCAAATAAAGTGACAACTGAAATCATTCACAGACAACAAGAAAAACAGTCTTTATCCCACCTAGAATAGCTTTTTCCCGCTGAGACCACCTTTAATTCAGAAGGAGCAATGATGTAAGAAGGGCTAATTTTTTCACTTCCCATTTGATTTAACGGTCGGAGAAAAGGACATAGGAAGGAAAATGAACATTGCAGTAAATAATTGATGCTAACACTGCCCACAAAGATGAACAATGGGGATAAGAGGAACGGCTGAACCAAGGATGTTGTGCTGCTCTGTATCTTGATTTCAAACACATTAAGTTTGTAAGCGTGCAGGTATGTTTCATCATAAATTCCATGAACATCAAAGCCTTGGGACCGCCAGTCTACAGCTTACTAAGAGTATGTTCCTATCGTTCATTATGTGAAGACATGGCTGGAATGTTGGAAGGCCTATGTGGTCCTCTGCTACATGATTTCCCTATGAAATTCCCTTGTTCTATCTAACCCAGGGATGGGCCTGTAGTATCCCCAGAAATTATTATTGTACCAACCCAACTTGAATATAAAGCCTGATTTGGTGACATGTAAAGTTTCAGTTGTGCCACATTGCCAGATACAGTAAGACAGATCACAAAATTTGTCCTGTCACTGTTCAGGCTTGCACTTCTGTTAGCCAATGAAGTCAATGAGGCAGATAGTTTCCTCAAACAAGGCTTTCATTTCAGATCCAGGTACCTCCACTGTAGGTGCAGTCTATGAACTTTCTGTTTATGGTTTAGATAAACAGAAGTAATAATATGGACCTTACACCATTTCTTTTTTTTTTTTTTTTTTTTTTTTTTTTTTTTTTTTTTTTTGGTTTTTTGAGACAGGGTTTCTCTGTGTAGCTTTGTGCCTTTCCTGGAACTCACTTGGTAGCCCAGGCTGGCCTCGAACTCACAGAGATCCGCCTGGCTCTGCCTCCCGAGTGCTGGGATTAAAGGCGTGCGCCACCACCGCCCGGCTTTTTTTCTTTTTTTTTTTTTTTCTTACACCATTTCTTAATGAATAAATAAATCAATGAAAGGGTCCATGTGGTTTGTGGATCTTAGGAAATGACAGTATGAGCCTCCCATAATATGCACAATTTTTCCACATGACATTTAAGATATTATTTAGTCAAGACTAAAACAATTGAAGTAAGCCATACACAAGACAGTAAAAGCTACTATCTATTGAGAAACTTATGTGTCTCAGTTTACCATATAAAGCTCACAACAAATTTGAGAGAGATTATTATCTTCAGAAAAAGAAGATTAGGGTGACCAGACAGCAAGTTGAATAGCTTAGATTTAAACCACTGTGTAGCCTTTTAGAAAGTTGAAGAATTGTGAAGAACTATGAGAATTTTAGAAATACTGAAGAATGACTTGTAAATTCTATTTCCAACCTATATGTGAATGTTATGCTCCAATGTTTGTTATAAGTAATCTATTGTACATTACAGTTGTAAAGATAGCAAATTTGGCATGTACTTGGACCTCACACTGCACCTCTGTGTCTGTGATGTCAGTGTGATGATGCAGACACATATTTGAGAGTTGGAGGTGAGGCAGTCATGGATTGTAGGATAACTTCTAAGTATCAGGCCCTGCTTAAGCACTTTGTACTACACATCTCACCAAGGGCTTCATTACCTGTAATCTATTCTGAAAAATTTGTGAAGTAGATTTGATAAGATCATACTCATTGTAAGATTAAGAAATATGGCTTAGAGGTATTAAGAACTTACTGTACTCCCAAATCCCCATGCTCTATTCATTCCCCTCACTGACATCAAAGAGTTAGGTCAAGGAGTTTCTAATTTCATTCTATTCTGCATATGGTTATTAATGATGGATATAATTTCCCTCAGTCTTCAGAAGTAATCATCAATCAGAATGCACATAGAGATAACTCCCATAAAGAGACTGACTAGGGGCATTTTGGTGACAAAAAATAGATGACCCAGGAGGCAAGACACTTAATTTTGGATCTCAAATTAACCACTGACACAATGAACACATTCCTTGATGTTTTCAATTCTTATCTAAAATGTGTGAGTAGTCATTTGCCATTCAAAGGGTAAGGACAATAATTTTAAAATACCATTTATGAGAAGGGCATTTCTTAGTTTAATGAGTATCTAATGATGCTATGGGTATTGTGTTAATTACTAGTAGGAGTATGCAGAGATGTATATTTCAGTAGAAAATAAACATAATTGAATGACAATTTGAGGCCCCCACCCCTCAAAAGAGTGGTGATGTTGGCCTACAGTATTGTGGGTGAGGGAGAAATGCATCTACCCCTCTCAGAAGGAGAAGGGGGACACCAACTCAACTATCACCCAGGACCAAATCCAGGGCTTTGAGTTGGCCCACCCCAACATCTACCCCATCTATGAGCTGCTGGAGCTTGTAAAGAGGCTTATCCTTCACAATCATAGCCAGAGGATCTCCATGACTCTGGACAACAGCAGGTTATCCAAGAGAAGTCTCTGTGAGGATCTAGTATTAATAGTATAGCAGAGGCCAGAGACCTTGAACCAGACTAATGACATTTTACAATGAACATTCGCAAGTAATGCTATTTGGACAAAGAGGTATGTCTCCTGACACACTACAGCTTCCAAGGCCACTACAATTAAGGAATGTGTGATGGAGAGGTGGAAAAGAGTGAGAAGCAGTGTGGTATATGCATAGCAGAACTGGAGACTTGAAAGGTATGACGGGTATGAGAGAAGGCTGAGGTTAACAGAGGAATAGGTCATTGCCCAGAGGGATTTGTGTTATATTTTTATTTTTGGTTGGAGGGTTTACAAGGGGGAAGGGTGAAAGGTGGACATGGAAGGACTGAGAAATAAGTGAGATTATGTACATAATGTGAATTTCCCAAAGAATCAATAAAAAATTATGCTGAAAAAAAGATTTACATGTTTATTTATCTGCCTATTTATCTGCCTATCTATCTGCCTATCTATCTATCTATCTATCTATCTATCTATCTATCTATCTATCTATCTATCCATCCATCCATCCATCCATCCATCCATCCATCCATCCATCCATCCATCTATCTATCTATCTATCTATCTATCTATCTATCTATCCAGATAAAGTTTCTCAGTGTAACTGTCCTGGCTATCCTGGAACTCACTTTGTGGACTGAGCTGGTCTCCAACTCACAGAGATCCACCCGCTTCTGCCTCCTGAGTGCTAGGATTAAAAGTATGCACCACTATACCTGGCAAAAATGCTAATTTTAAGCATGGTAGAAAGTGTGAAACATAATAGATGCTCAATAAATAGTCACTGCATCTTTTCGAGTCTCACTAAATGGTGGTGATTATGGGTTTTTATTTTATTCATAACCAAGCAAGGCTTCCAGTGATTATTTGTAACCAGGCAAGGCTTCCAGTGGTGGGACTAGAACATCAGCCCAGCCACAAAACCTTCAACCTAAAATTTGTTCTGCCTGCAAGATGTGCTGGAGTAATGGTGGCACAGCACTTGTGGGAATGGCTAATGAATGACTGGTCCAACTTGAGGCCCACTCAAAGAGAGGGCCTGACATTGCCTGGATGACCAGGAACGAGAGGCTAAACAGTCTAGAGACCAGGAATAAAACCAACCACAACTGGAAAAAAAAAGAAGGAAAGAAAAAAGAAAACAAAATTATTCCTCTTGATATTCTGCTATACTCACAGACTGGAGCCTAGCCCAGTCATCATCAGAGAGGCTTCAATCGGCAACTGATAGAAGCAGATGCAGAGACCCACAGCCAAACATTAGGTCAACCTCTGGGAACTCTGTGGAAGAGAGGGAGGAAGGATTGTAGGAGCCAGAGGGGTCAAGGTCACCACAAGAACACAGCCCACATCATCAACTAAGCAGATTTCATAAGGGCTCACAGACTGAAGCGACAATCAGGGAGCCTGTATGGGTCTGACCTAGACCCTATGTCTATATATTTTCTAAGGTTCAAACAAATCTAGAAGCAAGTGGTACATAAATGGCCTGATATTTGCATTTTATAGGTACAAGGTGTTTGTTGAGCAGCCTCCCCAAACTCTACACAGGGCTAGAGTTTGTAGTATTGAGTGGTCTTCTTGGACCTCAGAATCTTCAAGGGGCCATTTTTTTTACAGATATTCAAAAACGGGTGGGTGACATATGTCACACATGGAAAAACAGAAATGGGAACAGCCTTCAGCCAAAGTATTCCCAGAAACCAAGGCTCCTCTGTTCTTGGCAATCACATCTTCTAATGTGTGTTTTTTACATTGCTCTACTCAGAAAGTATGTTTTAATATAATTTTTTCAACCTACATCTTACCACAGAGAAATATCAGGATATATTTGAAATCTGTGGGCTCAGTTTTCACTAAAATGCTGTTTAAGAAAGACTTTAAATGAAAAAAGTTGAAAGAAGAGGAGGCATACATAGTCAGGGAAGACAGAGCATTTTTGGACCTGGAGTATTATATCAGCTCCATTCCCATCTCCATTGTCATCAGAAGATCAAGACCTCATCAAAACTGAGAAATATTTTTTTCTAAGAATTCCTGAGTGCCTTCTCCTGTCCCAAGACTTCTATGCAAACACATTGCATCATCTTCTCACTTTACTAAGGCAGGTGCTATGATCCTGTCATTTATACAAGGAATCTACAATTTAGAGGAAGACAGAAGGATCATACATAAGGTTTTTGGATTCTCTTCCCTGTTGTAACCATACTGCATGAGGATGCTAATTGCCTATCACTTATTTAAAAGGGTCTTCTCCTCCCATTCAGGAAATAATAAATCTATTCAATAAATTGAGAATTGGCCATTAAATAGAAGTGATGAAATCCAGGCAGTCAGTAAGCAAAGTACTTTTGACATGTCTATTAACTGCAGTGAGAAGGCAGGAAAGTTTTTAGCAATATGACCTGAGGATAAAACAATGAGTGACAGAAAATGAGAAAGAAGGACCTTCCAAGGATCTTGAAACTAGATACTTTCTCAAGCCCCACCTATGGTCAAACATAAATCATCAAGAAGTAAAGATGCCAGCTTCCAGGAAGTATCAGAGTTAAACTTGTATTGGAAAATATGCTGGCACTAACAAGTATGTCAACAATGATGGAAGAGTAAAACAAATCAAAGAACGACATAATGAAGACGTAAACAAAAACACAGTGAAAGAGATGAAGAGATAGATGGCTCATTGATAAAGGACTTGTCTTGAAAACATGGGGACCTGAGTTCAAAACCAAAACCCACATTTAAAAATATAAGGCTGCGTGCAGTTGCATGCTTGAAATCCCAGAGCTGAGTAAGCAGAGAAATAGATCCCTAAGGCTCACTGAACAACCTGCCTAGCCTACTTAGGGAGTTCTAGGCCAGTGAAAGGTGCTATCCCAGGAAAAGTAGTAGATGGCACCTGAGGATGAACACCTAAGGCTGTCTGTTACATACATATCTACATATATATACAAATGTCCATGCATACCTGCACACACATAGACCTAAATACACATAAACTTGTACACATACACATTGAATATAGAGAAAACCATGTTACCATGTTTTAAATCAATGGATAGTCTTTGCACAGCAGATCATAGAGAAATACATGAAGAACTGTATTCTATGTGGAGTTTATTCTCTTTTGGCTTTCTTCTTAGGCATATATGTAACAAAGGTAGTTTTAAGTAGTTCCAAACTGTAGATAAAGAACCTATGCATTTACCTATTTACTCACCCATGCCTTCTCTTTGCACTTCTGTACCTGACTCACACTCAGGGTATCTCTCAGGGATCACATCAGTTTGGTCTTTGACTTCTGGTTTCCACTTAGGTTTAGTCAATGTGATCCACTGGCAGAAGGAATGGATAGCAGAAGTATTTTCTTCCTTAATTACTCAGTCTATCCTATTCTGGAAGTCTCCCTGGCTCTGGCTATATCTTAGCAAGTAGCTTTTCCATTGAATTTTCCTTGATTCCCTCTTTTGAGTGTATAAGCTTATTACATTGGGATAGACCCCTCTTAAGAGGAATCCTTACTGATGTTGGATATAGGGCACAGAAGGGCTAAGAGGCTTGGTCAAGAACACATAAAGACAGTGAAAGAATGTTAGTTTCTATGATAAATAAACATCTAAATCTTTGCGACTTAAATATACCTTCACTTTACTATTGCTTAATTCCAAGCTAGAGATTCCCTAATAGACAATGGCTCTCCTCTAACTGATGATTAAACCATCAGACTCCTCCCATTTCCAGGTCTTGCTATACTCAGCACAGGATTTCTGACTTCTCCATGCTCAGAAACAGGCACCCAACTTAGAGAAGGGAACAAATATGGAAGGCTATACAACATTCTTACCATTCCTACTTAGCATGGCTGGGGCACTGCTGCAACAGAGGCCCATGGGCTTGTTCCAGGAATATAAAGGGAAGTTTAAGAAGAAAGTGGCAAGTCTCTACATCAAGAGTAGGTATGAAGACACAAAGAAATCCAGTGCTATCTGACTCAAAGAAACAGAAAGGCCTTTAGTTGGTTGTTGCATTCTTTATATTTAATATGAGAATTGAATAAAAAGATTCTGTGCTATGAGTTTGAAAGTGAAGGGGGGAGGAAAAGATGGTTTTGAATATACATACATATGTATATGCATAGTCATATAGCCATATGCATATATAATATATGTTTATACACACATGTGCACGCATATATACATATGTGTGTATCCCATATATACATATAGAGTGATATTTACAATTAAATTGTATATACAAAATTATGCATATGTATTGTGCATTGACTTTGGAGAACCATATTACCTGTAACAACACCTGTTTGATGAGATAAAGACATGTTTAAAAAATCTAACGGTAGTTTTGATTGTTCTCTCTGTTCCTACCACACACTGAATTGGGGACCTGCTTACATATAACCAGCATCTCCTCTCTAGCCAGACTGGAGATCTTACTTTCCAATTGCACCTCTGTGGATTTCTCTCCATTGGATGTGAGTTTTATAGCATTAGTTCACACCTTCTGAGAATACAGCTGCAGTGGGACTTTTTGCATGGATATGTAAACCTGAAGATTCACTACTCAATAAGTATTGACCTGTTGACTTTGCCTTTTTCAACCCTGGAAGCATTTCCAGTGATCCAGGAATTTGGACAAATAATAATTCTCATATGAAGGTAGCTTTCCCCTAAATGAGTACTCTGGAGAATTCATGTGAAAGTAAGCAGACTCAAGTGTTATTTCAACATTTATTAAAAATGTATTCAAGCTTTACATCAATCAGTAAAATATAATGAGCTTTAAGCCTGGTTATCTCCACAGTATTCTTTCCTGTTGTTATACTGCCAAAATGAATGTGAAGGAATGAGAATCCCAAATATCTCATTATTCTCATATTGTGTTATTAATACCAGTTATTCATTGAGTGGGATCCTCTGTACACAATAAAGTAAGCAAGTCCTTATCTCTGTCCTTAAGCATCTAACCTGTGATAGGTAAAAAGGGAATATATAGTCTTTTTTTAAATTTACTTATTGATGGAAATAAATAATATAAAGGAAACCAAAGTTGGGTGCTGTTATAAAGTACGCTGAACTAGAGGTAAAGCATGCTACCTTAGGTAAGCGATCAGAAATTATCCTTTTGAGTAGAATCCTACATGTTGTAGCATTAGCCACATTAGGGTATCAAAGAACAGTGTCCACTTAGGTACAAAAACCTTGCAATCAGAGTAGCTTCAAAAATAGTATGATGCTATGACAGCAAGATTAGAAGTGAGGTACAAAGGTAGTCCCAAATTGTTCTGTAGCTTACAGGGTTTACAGGCCAACATTACAAGAGTTTGATTTGTCCTGAGACTAACTGAATACTGTGTGGGTAGGGAGTGAGCAGAGGAAAGTCATGCTTTGCTTTGTCATGGGAAGACTAGTTGAGAGACTGAAAAGTCAAGCTACATGGACTCTATGCTTATAGGTGGAAAAAATGTTTAGATTAAGAGTACAGTTGAAAGTGGGACTGTGAGGACCTTTTGATAGATATGGCATGAGCAGTGAAGGAGTTATAAATAGTCCATAAGTACCTCAAAGCTTGGATTCTTGGCAAACAACCAAAGATTAATGTTAATTTTATAATTTCTAACAGAGGCAACTGGAAGAGCTATTCTGAACTATTGTTTGAAAACTTTCAACTGCATTGCTAAAGTTTTCAAAGGTCTACTGTGATCTTGGGTGAGTGGAAATAAACTATGAGTCCCATCTTTAAAAAGATTGTAGGTGTAAGGAGAAATCAATGATGACCATATTTAGAAAAAGCGCACATTATTCTGAGAGTAAAAGGAAGAACAATGAAGCTACTATATGTACTCAGGAGAACGTCTTGCCTTAGAGGTCATCTTTATGTGACTTCCTTTCATCTAATTCATTGGCCTGTTTACAGCAAACCAAAGAGTTTCTCTTTACTTGAGTCTTTAAAGTTGCTGCTCCCTTTGTCTAAAATACTCTTCCCCAAGCATCCATAAAGTCTGTGCTCTCTTTTTCTCCAGTATTTCAAATGATACCTTCTCAGAGCCTTATTATGAGGCAAATTAATGAACCAAGCCTCAGTTTCGCCACTTGCCAACCATGTCATCTGTCTCAGTTTATCCTGTTGGGGAGAAGATAAACTTATCCCTTAGCTTTTTATTTGTATTGTATAAACAATAACTCTTTTCTAAATTTGATGTCTAATTCTATATTTTTAGAGTATATTTGCCTGTCTAGGTTAAGTGTCCATCTGCCTATAAGGTTACAGTTTTTAATCTCACACCACAGTACAGAGAAGTAAGGTTAATGCTTAGTGCCTTCCCGTGGGCTCCTGTGGGTAGATTCTCCAGCCCTTGTTATCTGTAGTCTGGAGAATGTCTAACCCTAACCTTTAATCTATACCAAGTCCTAGAAGAAACTTGCATATAAGACCTGTGTTGAATAACAAGGAAGATTACCATACTTCTGAGAATGAAAACATGGCAAGTAGGTAACATTAGACTAACTGTTTCAGTTTGAAAGGGAAATATTGCATTTAGCAAGCTGCCTGGAGTGAAGGGCTCTGAGGCTTTAAGATGTCATGATATTTTAATTTATGTCTCTCAACTTCACACTTTTGTCTTTCCCTTGTGGTTTCAAGTTGGCTGTCTGGTCTTGAAGTATTGCAATTCCATATAACCCAAGTTCTGTATTTCTCTTTTAATGAAGAAGAAGAAACTTTGTCTGATGACTGTCTTTCTGAAAAAGTGGCTAAGTCAGTACTCATCTGACTCATTCAGCCTGCATCATTAGCAGCAGGTAGAAAGAAAACTGACTTGGGGCTGTCTATTGAATGACAAAAAAAAAATGTGTGCAATATCCAAACTAAGAAGTCTGAACAGATTATCTTCCCTGGTAATCCTAAACAAATCTGTGAGCAGAGCCAACAACTAAGATCTCACAAATCTTGGGTTCAGGAACACCTCTTGAATCAAGCTGGAAAGAGAATGCAACAGGTCAGTCAGATTTCAGGAACTACTGCCACTATTGCACACATTATACTACCGCAAATTCACCCTCCTTTCCTGAGTCTTACATCCCCGTGATTACAGAATGCCAGAGCCCACTAAGACATAAAATTCCACCCTCAGCTGCAGCTGAAAATTCTGCCAGTCGCTGTTAGTGGATATCTCCCCCAATCAGATCTCTGATTCAGTACTCAGCCATGTCCATAGAATCTTGAATTGTCCAGAGCTTTTGTTGATAGAATCTATATCAAGGACCCAAGGGTTCAAACTTTAACAAAATAAGTTTATTCCTACTCCTTCAAAAATTGCTATGCACACTTCCCAGATAGATGTGAGAATTCTCAACTGAACAACAGCATGACCGTGCAGAGCATATGGGACTGTTTAGTGCTTGTCCCTAAATTAACACTTATATCACCCATAAAAGACCCAGGGAACATCATAGAAAGACTATAAGACCTGAAGACTGGAAAGGAGCTCTATGAATAACTGTCTTGGTTATTCTGTGTATGGTGTTACTACTATTTGCAGTCACAAACACACAGAGCATATAGCTATCTACAAAAAATAATAACCACGTGACACAGGAGAGGGACTGGATAGGAAGGAAGCAGTCAGCAAGGATCATAGAGGGATAAGAGAAGACAATGAAGATGAATATGCTCACAATACATTCTATAGAAATAAGTTTTAAAACTTTTAAAAAGTAGGTTCACAAACCAACTCTAGCTCCACCCATTACTGATGCCTTATCCTTCTCACTTAGCTCTTCATTTAGGAATATTCCAGGAGTCCTTTTTTTAAGACTCATCGTCTTCCTATGAGTAATAACTCCTACAAGGGGCGAGTCAGAAATGCCCTGACAAGAAAGTCTGGCTGCCTGTCAGAGGAACTTTTCACTTTTTTCCTCTTGCTCTCTCCACTTCCGCCTTTCCTCATCCCCCAGGGAAAATCTAAAGGTGGGTGTTGAGTTTAGTCACCCAGGGTAAGATGTTTTGACTTGTCAACAGTAAGTACTGCTCCATCCTTATTCTCCATAACTGATATACTAGTATGTTATTTCAACACCACTCTCTGAAACCTCTATCCAATTTCCAAAGGCAGTAGTACAGGTCTGTCTCAGTACTCCTATCTGCCCAGCCAAGGCTTTCTGGGACACTGAAAGTGAATGAGACTTCCAGGCATCCACTCCAGCTCTGGGATACAGGCCAACTTGTTCGACAAGCCTCTTATTCCCCACTGTAAGTGAGGATGAGAATGTCAACTGTATTTAATTGTGATTGAAAAACATCATTGAGGTGAAAGGCTTAAAATTTAAAAGGCATTTACAAGGATCTCTCTCTCCCCCTCCTCCCCTTGTGTGCTCTCTCTCTCTCTCTCTCTCTCTCTCTCTCTCTCTCTCTCTCTCTCTCTCTCTCTCTCTCTCTTGCGCGCACATATGTCCATCCTTTAATACAAATATTAGAAAGGTTCTTCTTTCTACAACATGCTCAGTCTTGGACTTGTCAAAAGTTAATCATGGATCAGGGAAGGGACTCATGGAGACCTAGGACTGCCTGCTAAGCTGGTGGGTACTGGTGGGTTATTGTGGAGGAACAATCATTGTCTTCAGTCATACGCAAAACAGTGAGCCCATTAACCTCTACTGATTAGTCCCAAACCCATGATCACCCAGATATTCCAGGCTAGAAATCTGTGAATCACAAAATATAACAAAGAGAAATGAATATGGTAAAAGAACTGTAAGGAAGAAGAGGAGTTATAAGGATGAGAGATAAGAGAGGGTAGGAGAAAGAGTAAAAGAATGCTATATGTGATATATATATATATATATATACATATATATATATGAAATTTACAAAAAACATATTTAATCAACAAAAATACCCAGTCTTAATCTAGGTGGTGAATACATGAACAATATTTGTAGTGTTCTGTGTTCCAGAATGGGAGACAGATAAGAAGAATATATATGACAGGTGTCAACAAGTGTTGTGAAAACAAATAAAACATGGTAAGGGAAGTTGTCCTGAAGGAACCAAGTGCAATTTAGACAGGATGATCAAAGGGAATGTCTAAGAAGGTAGTGCCTGAAAGGCAATAGGACAGGAGTCCTATGGATGCCTGGGGAAGGGTTGTCCAGGTAGTGGAAACAGCAAAGTCAAAGGCTAAGCTAAGAACAGGATTCTGGTCTGTTGATAATGATAAGAGATCAAGGCTAAAGCAGAGAGAGCAATTGGTACAGTAACATAAATCCACAGACTTAGCTGAGGGCATCCCACATGGGGCTTTGTGAGCCCCATCAACAAATGAAGGTGCTTCTCATGAAAGTGAAACTGTAGATGTGTGAACAAAGAAATGTCAAACTTTACTCATGTTCTCAAGCAATGACTGGCTGCTTTCTGGAAAAGGAACCACATACCCAACTACAGAAGTCAAGAGATTTAGAAGCCAATGAGGTCACTCAATGCAGCAGATGAGGTCAGAGGCTGCTATGACAATTGGCTAAGACTCTTGATCACAATGGGTTAGCATAGTGGCAAGGGAGATGGAAAAGGTAATTGATTAATAATACATTTTGAAGACAGTAGTCAGTTCAGTTATTGTTTGGATAGCTCTGTATATGAAAGGACAGAGTCCAGGTTACCATTATAGTTTTGACCTGTGAGTCTCCAAGAATGGAATTATCATATATACTGGTTTAAAGAAGGCTATAGAAGTGGATGTGGGGGAGAATCATAATACATCCCATAAGTATGTCATTGAGAGTGTAACTCATGGCAGGCATGATGCTAAGACTTAAGATAACAGTGACAGAATGATGTCTGCACTCATATAAACCCAGATGCACAGGTATATTAATATAGTCCTACTGGTTTGAGAAATTTTCTTCCTGGGCTTCTTAGAGAAGACTGTAATCAGCTAGAGTGGAGAAGAGATGTTTTTGAGCTTTTGGCCATTGTGAAAATCTTCTGTCATATTCACATTTGAGACTTCCCACTACTGTGTAGACATGTCACTTACTTGTGCATCCCTGGTAGAGAGAGGGGAGAGGATAACCTCCTGCCTGAGCCCAGACCTTACTTGTTCAGACTCACAAACTTCACCTCAGGCTAATTAAAATCCATTTCTCTTCTCTTTTCTCCCAGGCCAATCCAACAGGAAACCCCACAACCCTGATGACACCCCCCACACTACCACACTTTTACTAGAACCCTGCCCCTAGGCTTCCACTTATATTTCCAGTCCCACCTGGTGTTTCATGAAGCATCAGTACCTATCTTGTCAAGTTTGATTTAGAATTTTTTTACATGTCATTTTTTATGCCCAACAAGACTATGAACTCCTTGAATACAGGAATAATACATTATTCTGGTTTTTGTATCCCCAGTAAAACATAGTACACCACAAATTGTTCAGGGATTAAATCATAGATGACCTTGGCATCATCTCAGAGAAGATGATTGGAAAGATAATTGTCTTGTCAGTGCCCAGATGTCAGCCTGACTCTGGTTAAACACCATGACATTAAGGTCCAGAGTTATACTAGGAAGTCAGTTTGTTAATTCCAAGGGGAGGGAGAAATAAACCGAAATGTTGAAGTTGGTGTGGCCTGCATTGCTGAGTTTCTTCTCTGGCACTCAGCCAGAGAGAAGCCAGGCCATGACTGGAAGTCATTTGTTTCATTTTTATTGCTATGAGAATTAATTTTGTGGGAACCAGGAAATAATGGAATTCCTTACAGAAGAGCATAGCTTCTGTGAGAGGAATCGTGGCAGTATGAATTGTCATTTATAACCAGAGGAGTTATTTCTCCAACCTAAATGACCTTATGGCACTTCCCACATGCTTTATAGGATTAAAATCTGTCTCTATATAGAATTGCTTTACTGGCCATCGAAATGTATCAGATTATGCATGTTCGGGTACATGCACAGCTGCATATACAGCTGTGCTACCCCCAAATGTGGAAACACCATCTACAAGCAGGCATATCGTGTACCTATACACGTGAGAGAAACGTATACGACTCACTGCTCAAGGCTGAAAAAGATGCCAAGTAAATGATATTGATCACACGCAAGGCTATCTGCCCAAGGCAGAGCCCAAAGAAGCTAATTTCGGTTTCTTCTGGTGAAAACTGACCTCTGTATTGATTTCTGACCCAACCAGGAAAGCTTGAGGAAGGACCTGACGTTATAGAATCAGTCTGAACCTGAATCTAACCAGATTTGTAAGAGTGACGAGTGGAAATAGTCTATGACGAGAATGCTCAAGAAACAGAAGAAGTACTTAGAAACTCTAATAATTTCAGAGATGACCATACACACCACACACACACACACACACACACACACACACACACACACACACACCCTCAATCAGATTCAGCCTAGCAGTACTTAGGACCAATCATTGTCTTCTGGCATGTTCTTCACGATATGAATATGCTTTTCTATAAGTGTTGGAAAGAAGGAGAACTTGCATCCTGAATCAGGTATAGTACTCAGGTACAACATGTGTTCATACTGTGTTTCTTGCAACAACCTCATGTGCTGTGTATTTTGTGCTACGGATGAAGAAACCTAGGCTCATTGAAGTTGGTTGAGTTGATTATTACTAAAAGGCCCAGAGGGAGTCGGCAACTGAAATCAGAGTTAGCGCTTCTCGTACAAACTCCTTCTGGTCTCTTGGTGAGGAAATGTCACTCGGCAACTTTGATTTCCCTATGTTGTTGCTGTGGTTTGCACATTGGCCACATATCAAAAGCACATGATCATGTCAGATGCAAATATTTAAGCTCTGTCTTTGGGTGTCTGATTCCCTAGATATGGTATGGGCCCTAGGCATCTGAATTCTTGTATCAAGGAAACAGAAGAATGTGAATGTTGCCAGTGCTGAATTCATATAAAGCACATGAAGTAATAGGTATTTGGTGGTCTGATTCTTGTCTCTTGGTGAATGTTTAGCTCAACTTCAAAGAATAGACACTTCAAACATTTTGATACTCTGCTTTGCTTCATGATTGCTTGAACTTAGAGGGTAAAGTTGAGGGATAGCTTAGTGGTGGACTGATTTCCCTGTATTGGCTTTAACTCCTAGTACTGAAGGAAATACAGAGAGTGGGGAGGGAGACTAGTGGGAAGGAGATGGAAGAAGAGGAGAAGGAGGAAGGGAAAGAAGGAAGAATTTAGATAGCAGTAGAAAAACATGTTGAGCCTCTCGTGTACCTGAAGACTTGGGCCAAGGCTCTTAACATCTCAGAGCCTCTTTTTCTCCATCGGTATTGTGGGAATTATAGTAACTACTCTCTGGAACTATTACAGAGTTCAAAGAAGACAATAAGTAGATCTTTACTAGATACCTTATGTCAGAACTAGAGGTGAAGATGACAGTGTATATATGCAGGCTGCTTGGAGTCATAGTGCAATGGTTTTAGTCACTAGCTGGGCCAGATTGGGGGGGGCTCCTTGATTTCACTGTGCCTTAGTGCTATTATCTACAGAATAAGGAATGACAATAGTACCAGCTTAGAGACTATTGGAAAAAGCAAATAGAACAATGCATTACATGCTTGATTTGGACCTTGTTTTAATATTAATAAGGATACAGCAACTGTTAGCTAATATTTATTAAGGGTGTAGTATTTTATTTGTTAAGAGTGTGAAAGCATTTATTGAAGACCCTTCCAAGATCCCTCTTCTCTTTTATGTCTTATTTCACATTTACCAACGTATTTGCGAAAAGTACTGTCACTTTACCCATTTTATAGGTGACAAGACAGAGTCATCAATCTTCCCTGGGTTTTATAATCAGAAAATAAGGCATTGAATCTGAACTCAAGTGGATCCAGAACTTAGGAACTCTGACATACTGCCTTCCAGTACATCCCGGGCCCTTGTGAACTCAATGCAATCCACTCTACTCTTCTAGCTCTAGACCTCTACAAGGTAGGAAATGAGTCACATTGTACTTCCCACTTTTCACAGGGTCCTAGTGATGTTAAAAGATAAAGTTAAAAAAAACTGGAGAGAGGGGAAGGGAAGAGAAGGCATCTATACTTTGGAAGCTGGTCTTAAAATTCTGGAAACAGAGGAGAGGGTGGCCAGTGTGGCAGGTTCATATGAGTGCATTGATTTGATCACATTTCATTCTTCTCCAGCCAGTGCTTTAAAATGCCTCCCTGGAGCTCTACTGAGAGGCTGTGTTTTGCATCCTGCTGCTGAAGGGTGGCAATGAATTCTGCTTGCTCCAAAAGCCAGACTGGAATGATTGCACTGCAGTGTAAGAACAATGGGGCGTCAAGCAGGGTGACCTCAGTCTCAGAACAGGCTCTACATAGAAGGTCCTTGAAGTCTTAAAGGCAACACAACCCCACCTACCACCCAGAAAGCAAAACTGAGAAAGATACCAAGATGATCTGGTAGTTGATCAAACCCCAGTCTTCTGGGTGGCTAGCTCCAGGCTGTTGACTCCTAATAGAGGGCCATTTCTCATACGGCCGTTTTATATCACAGCATGTTGGGGAACTCCATTTAAAGCCATGCTATCACCAGTCTCAATACTTAAGATTCTGATGTCCCCATTTCACATAGATTTCTTTGAAACAGTGCCAGCCCTTCCAGTAAGCATATAGCATGGAATGGTGATTTTCAGAGTGTAGTCTGGTGGAAACAAAACCCAGACATGTAAAATTTGACACCTTAAGTACCCACATTCCCTGTCAGTTCCCACTCCTTGCCTCACCCCCCCCTTCAACACACCCATAATTTTATTCTCAGGAAAACCACAACCAGCACATACCAGCAGAGGCCAAGTTCCCTGGCATCAGCCTCACTTTTAAAAAGGAGACATAAAAATTGTCAAGATCTATGGGGGTTTCTAACACATTAGAGAGCCTCCAAAACTGTTACACCAAGTATAATATTATCTTTGTCTTTAGGAGACTTTTTAATTGGTTCCATGAAAGGAGTTTGCAGGTAATGAGTTTTAAATAAATAATAATATTCCAATACTCTGACTGGCCAAGAATGTAAATGTCTTTTGCTCTGACTTCAGTAAATGTGAGTGTGGGAAAGAGGCCTGTGTTAAAATGTGGGCCTTTCTGCAAAAGGCAAGATTCTTGGATTCTTGGACTTAGACGTAATGTGTCCTGGCTTAGTTTCAACTACTGAATGACAAGCACAGTACTGGGTATTGATAAATGCATAGATGGGGTGCTCAGAATAATTAAGCTGAATTAATAATTAACAAGTAAGTTCCTCAACCATGAATAAGTGAAGTTTTTGCACATCAGTCTAAGATATTTTTAATTCCTGGAATATAATTTGCATCACTGGGCCTCAAAAACCTTCCATGCAGATATATGATCAGGACTGCCAATCTTCCCTATCTGTCTGGAAATGGTCATTTAGGCTGATCACAAGCTTCTGATTTTTTTTTCTTCTATGCTCATAAACTTAGCCATAGATGTAGACTTTTCTCTTCTGCTTCTTAATTCCTATTAAATGAACAAACGAATGATATAAGACTTAAAATACACACCCCCCAGATAGTGCTGGGATCCAATGGAGATTGTGCAATATGTGCATGCATACATAATAATCTTGCCTTTTGCAGATTTTATATATATTTTCTCTATATAGATATAGATATAAATAGATATAGCAATACATGATATAAATATACATATGAGAGTGGAAGGGAGGGAGAGAAGGGCAACCCTCTATATTATCATTGGCAATTTCAGGGATACTATGGTATGAAGAGATAAGAAATGCCATAGCATATACTACAAAGGCATAAACCACCTATTGTAGTCAACTACTCATTTGTGAATGAAGGAAACATGTAATACCTGATAGCCAAAGATGTGATCATGAATGATGAAATAAAAAAAACACTGATGAAGAGATACCATGAACAAACATATCATCAGGCATACAGTGGATTCTCTAAAACCAGCAGTCAAACTAAACTGTGACTGGGTGGGAATGCTCAACTGAATGAGTTGAATTGAGGTCAATTACAATGATTTCATAACTCTGATAGAATATGGGTTCCATAGTGACAGAGATCTTATGTGTTTTGTTTTCTGCTATATCTTTAGAGCCCAGCACAAAGTAAATCCTAAATGAATTTGAATGAGTGAATGAATGAATGAACAAATGAGCAGTCATACATTGAGTCGCTCTGTTGACACAGCAGTCCAGATGCCATATAGAAGAGTCTCTCCGGATGAAATCAAGTGATTCCAAAGCCTTTCCAAGAAGTTAGTGGATTCTGCTTGACCCATGAACAGCAGAAAGATAGAGCCTGAGTTTAGCATGCCATCTGCACTGAGGAATGGGACAGAAAGTCAGACGGAGGAAAATGGGAAGTCATTATTCCACAATGACTGCCATTGGAACACTTGGGAATGACAATCATCCTTCCAGGCTACATAACTGAATGTTGTAGTACTGACAATGTAGAATTAAATTATATTGTAAAATTAAATTAAATTAAATTGAAAAAAATAATGAAAATTGTCTGTAACACGGATTGTTAGAAGGTCTTATTAATAAAAAACAAACCTGGAGCCAGGTATTAGGATGAACGCTGAATGATCAGAGAAACAAAACAAGCCACAGCCACCTCACCTTGCCAATTACTCAGCTGATCCTGTTTCCTCAGACTCGAAGCCTCTGAGTCCTCATCCAAATGGATCTGAGTTGAACTGCTGCTAAAAGCTAAAAGCCTAAAAAAGACTCTAGTTCCTGGTCCTCACACCTTATATACCTTTCTGCTTCCTGCCATCACTTCCTGGGATTAAAGGCATGTGTCACCATGCCTGGCTGTTTCCAGTGTGGCTTTGAACTCATAGATCTCTGCCTCCTGAATGCTAGGATTAAAGGCATGTACTACCACTGCCTAAACCTATGTTTAATATAGTGGCTGTTCTGTTTTCTGACCCCCAGATAAGTTTAGTAGGATGCACAATATATTGGGGAACACAATATCACCACAATTGTCTGTTGTCTAAATGCTTCAACAACAACAAAAAAAGCCACATAAAATTGGAAATTATACAGGGTGGCTGGATACTGTATGTTATTGTGTTGTGTTTCAATAGTTTGGCTGCTGAGGAAGGAACAGCTGCTTAGAGACATTTGATTATAAATGTTGCCAGATTAATCCAACCTATATATTTTAAAATTATTTTGACTTCAAAATTTAAGTCAAAAAATATGTTACTTTTGGGAAGGGGTTATACTTTTGTTTCCTCAGGAAATGAGAGGCTCTGGATTCATCCTGGGTTAAGAAAAATCAAGTTTGATTGAGGAAGATTTCCTGAAAAGTCTGGCTGCAAACAAAAAGAAATAAACCTAAAAGAACTACTAGATATGTGATGTATGTTTTACCTTCTCAAACATAAAACAAAAAAAAATCATCTTTGGCTGACTTGTATACAATGCACAATCTATATTTGTACTAAAACAGATATGTATGCTACCTTTAAAAGATTATATAGTTTCAGAGCAAGGGGACCAGAGACCAGTGAAAACAATGGCCCAGGTCATCAAACATCAAAAACAGCTTCCAGGCTGCTGACTGAAATGATCCAATTTCACAGAATTCTCCAGTCAGGACTGGATCCATAATCCTAAATTTTCTCATGGTCCCTCAAAGATTACCAATGCCCCCAATCAGCAGGAAGTAGTCTAGAGAACTATGCCTATGTTCCCCAAAATATATCATGGATGTTGTCATTGTTTAGGAGGATTGGTTACAAGTTGTTATGGATAATGGTGAGTAAAAAAGCTAAACAAAGGAGATTAGATTCAGGGATCTTGTTCTGAAAAGAAAAAGGGGTGTATATAAATGATAGGATAGAAGGGTAGATTATTGAATCTACTTTAGTCCAAAAAAACTATTAATCTTACATATTTTATGTTAATATGGATTTTGGTTTATTGATATGAATTTAAAGTTAATTTTATTACACTATATGTATATTTCTATTCTTGTTTAAGGTATTTTTATGCAGCTCATTTAAAAATGGAATATATAATTAAGAAATACAGAATAGTTATCTATAATAACAAACTTATAGTCATGCTAACATATCTTTTTCAGACCATACAGAGATGTATTTCAGACAAAGAGATAACCTTCAAACACTTCAAAGACCTACAGAATATGGCATTTAAAATGTTTTAAGAACAGACTTTTCTCAACAGTGAGACATGTCTCCCCCTGATAGTACCAATAACTTAAAGGAGGATGATAGACATTGAAGAAACTCCATATGGATTTTGTTTTCTTTATGACAAAAGCTATCTATGTAGTCAAAGAAACTGCCCATGTCTCAATTGCTGACAGTTACTGTCAAAACTCGACCATCAGGATGCAAGAAAGGTGATTGCCAAATTATGCCAAGACAAGGTAGGACAGTCCTTAAAAATCCCCTGCTTCACAAGAAAGTCTGTAAGATATGCTAGGCCTGTATGCCCCACCATTACAGAGGAACTTTGTGTGACTGTCCAGGCAGCCTAATGTCCCTGTCATTAGGTAAGATTTGTTCCTTCTGGGGTCTTTGATAGACTAGATTGTTAAACTAACAGTATTTTTTTAAGTTATGATGAAAAGGGAAATTAGATGTTAAACTTTAGACTCACAAAATAAGATAGATCATAAAATATTTTCTCTAATTTTGCCAAATAAAAAATAGACTAGAGATTGTAACTGTGATACTTACTTAACAACCATTTTTATTACACAAAATTTTACTATGCTAAAGTTAAAACCTTTCTATTTAATTAGACAAAAAAGGGGAAATGCTGTGGAACAATCTTTTTCAAAACTATGAATATGTATTTCTCTCATTGGTTAATAAAAAGCTGACAGGTCTGTAGCTGGACAGGAAGTTATGCAGAAAAGCCAAACTGAGATTGATGGGAAGGAGAAAGGCTGAGTCAGGAGTCACTGGCAGACACAGAGTAAGCAAGATGAGATTGCTGTACTGAGAAAAGGTACCAAGCCACTTGGCTAAACATAGATAAGAATTATGAGTTAATTTAAGTACAAGATCTAGTTAGTAATAAGCCTGAGCTACTGGCTGAGCATTTATAAGTAATATAAGCCTCTGAATTAATTATTTGGGAAGTGGCTGCTGGGTATTTGGGAGTTGCTGGCAAGACAGAAACATCTACCTTCAAGTAGCTGTCCTGGTCATTATTACTGACTGGCAGGATCTGCTTGTATATGATTCTGACTATATTTCCCAGGACCACCTGCAGTAGTGAGGAACATGATGAAGCTGTCCTGCTTCATGGTTTATGTTTTTCAGGGTGTTGATTTTGTTTGGAACTTTGAGGAATAATCCCAACATAAGAGAGGAAATATCTCACAACAGTCAAACACTATAGCAAGGAGAATATACACTGATTATTTTTCTTAAGAATAAGTAGTGAGTATTTTATACTTAAGAACTAAGAAACACCATTGAAGATTTCATGTAAAGATGTACAAAACTAATATGGAATCATTAAAAAGACAAGAAACATTGTTAGCTTATGATTCAGACTTCTCTTGGGCTGTACTTGGGTCATAAACGACATCCTTTAGGTAGCTTATGTGGTGAGTAAAGGTAGGCATAGCACCCATTTAACAGAATTGCTTGGAGCATTACAAGAGTCACTTAGATAAAAAGCTTAGATGAGTTCATGGAACCTCACAAAATGATGGCACAGTTTGCTGATTATTAATACTTGGTTTACTGATACAGGATAAATCCCTAGACACATCAGTACTTTTTGTACTAGTACTAGGAATTTTGCTTGAACATTGATTGGGAGAAACCACACAAACATATGGCATTGAGTGGCTTAAAAAAGACATATGATATTGGGTGGCTTAAAAAAAGTTGTCTCAGAATTCAGAAAATCAGATGAACAAGGTTGGGCTAAGAGAGGCTTCTCTATTTTTTGAGAGATCCACACACAAAAGCAAAAATACATCCAGGGTTAAGTGAAGAGCTAGGTGGGTAAGTTATTTCATGATAAAATGCATTCATCCACTCACCTCCCTCATCTAGAGTACCCCAAGGCTTTGAGAACTTTGAGGCAGGGCAAGGAGGATGTGTGGAATAATATTAATTTCAGAGGTCATCTGGTATTTCAATGTGTATAGTCTCATTTTTTAAAAATAACTGTGCATAGCTCAAAGTGATAATTAATTAGTCACATAATACTCATGGAAAAGCAGACACCCAAAAAGACAAAGATGACACAGACAATGAGTGTCAAAAGTGTTATTCAAATCCAGATTGGGCTAACTTGAAGAAATCCAAACCCAGGCTTTTTCATGTGCATAAAGGGAGGGATGTGTGCTCTCAGAAAGCGATCTCCTCTGGATCTTTGACCTACAGCCTATAACTGCGTATCACTAATCAAAGGAGAGCAGAGTAGGCCTGCAGCTTTACATCATATAGAGGCTTTGGGGAAGGCCCTACCAGGGAAGATGGGTACTATTTGAGGAACAAGTGTGAGAACAGACTAAAATCCCCAGGGAGACTGTAGACTCTCAGGAAGAGGCTAGCAATAGCAAGAAGAGCCGAATGGTACAGCCAATGTAGCCATTAGGTTTGTATGCCTTCCCCAAGTTTATTTGTGGTTGGGCCTGGACACCATTGCAATACAGACTGTCTGAAAAATGTGGTTCTTTAATTACTAACTGGCTTTCAATACAACAGCTACATCAAATATGTACAAAGATACCTTGACATATGTAAAATATATCATCATAACTCTCTCTACTATGATTTTCTGTTTTATAGGAGCAATTTAGAAATTTGTCCTCCACATAATTCTCTATGGCAGGGAACTAGGTGAAGGAACTGACTGGAATCTTGTATCATGAAATGATTTTCCTTCCTGCTTTGCTGTGAACAGGGCCGAGGTCTCAGTAGGAGGGATTTCAAGTGTTCGCCAAGCTCTACCCCCGTATACTACAGGAATCTTCCCTTTGTCTTTTTTTTTCTTACTGTTGAATATTCTTTTCATCTATAATTGAAGGACTAGATCACAGAAAACTTGGGTAAAGATTTTGCTCCCCATTGAACCATTTATTCTGAGCAATTTACTTTTCGTGTGAGGGATATAAGGGGAATTTCAGACAAATAAAAAGAACAAAAAGTAAATGAATCACATTCTCATTGTGGAAAAATAATTAGTTTTAGGGTTTTGGGGGATAGAACTTTCTGGTGATCTTAGTACCTTCTTCAATGCCATTACTATAATCTAGGGATACACACAGCCCAGTTTTGACTAACATTATACTAACAGGTCAACATTCCATTAGACACATATAATTATGAGAGGAAATGAGACTTTAGATGTGATCTTCAAAAACTTTTTGGAGGACAACAGAGAGGAAGGAAGGGCCTGAAATAAAAATGGCAGGGAAAGATCCAACAAAGACAATAAATATTCTTGTTTGAAAATGTAAAAAGTAGGGTTGAATTCCCAATATCTACTTGAATGAATTTCATTTACTGTTATCAGTATTTTCTGAAGGTTTTCAAGAGCATGGCTTCACTGTCTGTATTCTCATGGATAAGCACACCAAAACGGATTTAAACATTATTCTTTTATTGAACATCTAAATCAAGAGGAGTTATCACATGATAAATGTCTTTGATAGTATTTTGCATAATGTTTTTAACAAAGTTTATCTGAAAATGGTTGTGGAAGATTGTTGAACCATTTTGATAATTTACCCCTCTTTCTAGCATTTTGGTGTTCTTTATCCATATGTTGAATTCAAGAATAAAGCCAACACAAATTCCTCAGTTATTTTTTCCTTAGAAAGGAGATAATCTTCCACCTTCTGTTTGCAGTAGAAGTCAGAGGATATAGTTTAGCCTATTGCCTTAAGCTGCAGACTAAATTTAAGCAGGAAAGAAGAAACCAACCTAGTGAAAAGAATATGTTTTCACAAGTTGGCAGACTATTCTAAGCCTAGAAATGTCTCCATAATTTAAAAAAACAACAACAATGAACAAACACATGGATTTCAGAAGAGCTTGATCTATTTTTGAGTCTTGGATATTTAACAAACATAATTATGTTGCCTTAAGAGCTTGGTAATTTCTATTACCTATTGACTATTCTTCACATGGGAGGGAAGTACATCAAACTGGGTGGTGGATTTGTCGAGGAGGAAAAGAGGGGGAGGGAAACCAGAAGGAAGAGGATGTGGGTTTTTGTTGCCTTAAAATTCAGCTGAAATCTGCAGGAAACTCATGCAAGGAAATTATGAAGTCTTGAAGTGATCTTTGAAAAAAACAAACAGCCCTGGTGTCCTGTGAAATTTCAATCTACTCTGATAGATGGGATGAATCGTGTGAACCAATGCTGGGAGTTGTCTAAGCTTTACAAAGAATTGTGCTTTATCCCTTTCTGTCTTTCCATGTCCCTTTTGCAACTCATTTCAGGCATTGTTCATTCACATATGTTCAACACAAGGTTATTGATAAAGGATTATATGCCAGGCTGTATTTTTGGTTTTGAGGGTCAGGTATGAACATGTTGGGGAGGGTTCTACTCTTGATACAGCCTCTGAAATAATGGAAGAAACAGGCAAACAAGCAAATACACCAAATCTTTCCTCACTTATTGGCAGAGGATAAAAATAATGAAGCAGAGTGATGGGTTGGGAATTTTGTTGGGCAGGGAAGGAATCCTGAGGGAGGGAGGGATTCAAAATCTGAGAGACTGAGGGATAGAGTCAGTCCTTCAAGATCTCAGTAGAAAGAGAGCTCCCAGATGAGGGAATAATAAGAGAAAATGTTCAAAAATGGTGTCTATTTTTTCCTAACACATTATTTTAAGACATTTATTGTCTTGAAGTTTCTCTGGGTCAGAAGTGCTGGCACAGCCTAGCTGGAATCTCTGAATCATGGTTGCTTTGCAGCTGTGGTGAAGACACTGGCTGGGTTGTTGCCACTTTGTGGCTGAAATGGAGTTGGTATGGCTTTGAGTTTGTTCATATTCTTGGTGGCACAGTTCAGTTTCTCTAGAGCTATTGAACTGAGAGACGTACTATTTCCTTCTTGGCAGGACACTCTTTATTCTGAACAAATGGCACCCTGAGCATGGAAGTTTACCTCATCAGAATGAGCAAGCAAGAAAGGAGAGAGAGAGAGAGAGAGAGAGAGAGAGAGAGAGAGAGAGAGAGAGAGAGAGAGAAAGAAAGAAAGAAAGAAAAAATACTGTCTTTTGTAACCTAAGCCTGGATATTATATACCATCACCTGTACATGCCATACTCTGTTCTTGAAAAAGCAAGTCACCGGGTTCAAAGGTGAAGATTCCTGAAGGGCATGAACGTGAAAAGAAATAATTTTTAGAGCCCTCCTAATAACCTAAATACTTCAGAAGGAGAAACTAGGCATGCAAAGGCAGGTGGAAAGGTTAGAAAGCCTAGAACCTACTGAGTGTTGCAGCAGAGGTATACGAGCTCATCCAAAAGAAGAGGGGAGCAAGATCCTGAGGGGTGAGCAAGTCGAGGAAAGTTCTATAGGAACTTGCTGATGGGAACTGGGTAAAGAAGTTACTGTGCTTGTTCAAATTCTAATTAGACCATCCAGTTTAGGTTGTAGTAGGAGGGCTAGAATTACATTTGAGAACCAGTTATGATCCATTCCCATCTTTCATGTGAAGGTGCTGGTGCCTTATACAAAGGTGAAAATTTAGCTGTGGAAAGAGGAGGGCAGAGTGGGTTGGACTTTAGGGTAGAGTGAATAGGAGTTGTTCTTGGCTTAGATGTGAGTGATGAGGACAGAGAACGCAAGAGTGTCTCCTGGCCTTTGGGTTGTTGCTGTGACCTGATTTTTATTGTGCTTTGCATTTGCTGAAGAGCTTGAAGTATGAGAGCTGGGGTAATCCCTAGGCATCTATAACATCATTACCTCATTGTGTAGGTAATAATGCTAAGTTTATGCCATTCCACCTTTCCAGGCCTCAGCCTCCTCTTTTGTAACATGGGAAGGTGGGCTGGACTTACTCTGAACATTAAAGGGAAGGGAGAAACATTGTAATTATGTTATATTAAAAATAAAGGATACTGAATAAAGCCATAGATTGAGCTGCACTGACTTTCAGCTTGTATTCTTGCCCATACTCAGCAAATCAGGGTGGAGGGGAGGGGAGAGTGTAGAGAGATTATTAAATAAAATGGTGATAGGACTATACTGTGACTGATGGAACAAACTGGCTTTGAGTGGTGAATGGCCCGTGAAATCATTTATGGGATCAAGAATCAAGTTCATGTGTTAAAGGCCACTGGACACATAATACCACTAATAACACATAACTATTATGGAATAGGCATACACCTCGTCTGCACATTGGATACTTGGAGAAAATGTTCAGGCACTGGTAAATTTGTCCTCACCCTCCCAGAGAGGCTCTAAATTCTTAGTGAAAGGCAACTTTCTTCTAGTTGTTCGGGTCAGAATCCATTGACAAATCCTGCTGTTTCTATTTCATGATAAAGTCCTTTTTCTGCCATTTTCTCCACCTTAAAAAATGTCCACTCTGTTCTTAATTCCATCCTCTTTGGCTGTCAAAACCCCAAAGCCTCACTATCAGCCTCTGTTCCTGATCCCTTCAGTGTAGCCTAACATAGAAGCTCAGGTTGCTCTTGCCAAATTGAAGGTAGATTATCACAGACTTGTACTAAAAGCCAACCCTGGCTGCTTTTTACTACAGGAAAACAACATCACCCTCTGAACCTAAGCATTTGCAGAGGTCCTCCAAAGCATTGCATGATTTTTGACCCGTTTTCAGTATCTACCCATTTTCTTCCATCTTTCTCCCTCACTTGCATCAGAGCAGTCATCGTGGCTTCCTTGCTCTTGAAACAACAGCAACATCTCCCAACATCTGTCTCCGGCCTCTGGATTTGCTGTTCACTCTTGCCTGGATAGTTGTGCAGGTATCTCAAGACCTTTTGATATTTTCACTGATTTGACTTTCTTGTAGTCTTACTGGTCACTTTCTTTTGATATGAGCTCCTTCCTCCAACTCACCCTAGTCTCTTTCCCAATCATATAATTAGCACCCATTACTTTCAAATAGACTTTGCTCTCTGTCTCTCCTCACTGGATCACAACCTAATGAGGATGGGGATTTTTTTTTTTTTGGTTCACTAATGTATTTTTATAGCTTCATCTATTGCAGCTATATAAATAATGGCAGAATGGATGAACAATATCACCAATCAACAGATATGAAAATAAGATGTAGAGAAAATATGAATTTTGCCTGAGGCCATAGAATTAAGATTTAAACCCAAATATCTGGGACTGTAGCGAAGGCCCTAAGGTCGTATGTCCTTGGACACATTCCATGCGATCTAGGAAACAAACCTTAATGTCTTTCTTCACAAGAAGTTATGAAATGTTAAATCCATAAGGTACGAAGACAATTTGATAAGAAAATATGTGTGAAAGTATCTTGTAAGGCACCACTGACTCACCTCATGGGAAATGTTGTTCCTATTAGGAATGCCATGTGGGTCACATGGGGAACTTAAACTTGGTATGTCCCAATGAGAAAAGCAGTCAGTTCTGGGTCACAAAGACATTAAAATTGGTTTAGACCAGTAGAAAACCCTAGCTCTCACTAGTTCCTCATTTATGCATAGCGGGGGTTAGTCAGGCCCTGCTCCCTCATCTCTGAACCAAGATAGCCGACTCCACTGAGAATCTAGCAGGGCTTCTTACGCTTGTCATCTCTGAGGTAAATACTTCAAAGAATCAACTCTCAGGTCTTGTTCCTAGAGCCCCATGGCTGTTCAACAACCTCTTCAAACAGCTGAGAGCCAAGCATTCAAGCACATCAGACTCTGAGGGTGGGGGTGCATCTCACACTCAGGGTTTTCATGGGATGTGCATGTGAGGCCTCTGGCAGGTGTTTAGTCTCTGTCCTAATGAGTCACCTTTGCCCTCTTTGGAGCACACTAGGAAGTAATTCTATGTCTCTCCTCTGTCTTCCTTGGCAATCCTGAGTACTTCAGGGAACAGCCAGGTCAGAGCACTGTTAGCTTTGTCCTCATCCTCTACTTCCTGGGACTAAGCTGAAAGATCAATGGGATGGCGTTTTTCCTCCAAAATGAGCTTTTATTATTTGTAATAACTTCTCCATCAAAGTCTTTCTATAGAGACAACATATTTTCCCCAAAGTATAAAACTGTCTTGTAACAGATAGTTTTGCCCCTACAGAGAATCTTAGAAAATTTTAATCTTTTACAATTCTCTCGACACTCTTTTAGTCAGAATTCTCCCTGTTCAAAGCTGCATAAATAAGGAGTTGTAAAGGGCTGAATAAAACACAGTACAAGAAAGAACTCACAGCAATAATTTAAAAAAAAAAACTGCCCTGCAAAGTTGTAAGGCAGAGCTGCTTCTCCTGAAAATGGAAATGATATTTCCCCGACTACCAGAAGAGATGAAAAACTCAGGGTAATGAGTGAAGCAGAAACCCAGTAATGGGATTTGGGTCATTTACATTCAGACTGGGCCCTGGGAATGAGAACATTGGCACACAGGCTGCCTCGGGCTACTTGCCTGACTGCCCCTTAAGATGCATGAGCCCCACCGAAGGCCGAGGACACAGTGGAAAATGGTGTGAATGTGTCTTGAAGACAGGACCAGCAGGAGCAGATTAGAGAGACAGATTCTCTCTGTAGGGCTCTGAGTACTGGGTTAGGCTCAGGCTAGACAAGAAAGTAGCAGGCAGTTCCCTATGCTTCACCCAGGATTAGGAAGGGGGAACAGGGAACAGAGATGGAATGCAGGAAGTAGGGGAAGTGGAAAGCAATACTCAGAGCCCAGGACTCACATGTGGGCTTGTGGAATAGTATCTCTTCATTTTCCCAATTGAAACACCTGCATGAATAGTTCTTATTGCAGGAGATTTTTCTCTTGGTCTTGTCTATAAGTTTCCCCCCCTTCTTTCCTATCAGTCCTTCCTCTTTCCCCCTTCTTTTTTTCTTATCTTCTTGATATGGTTTTTACCGAACAAACATAGACTATTATTATAAAACATTAAATTAAAACAGATACTAGAGATAATTTAATTCTGCATAATCTTTTCTTAACCCAGGAAGAAACAGCCACAGAAAGGAGAAGTGGCATGGCATACTTAAGTAATTTTTTTTTTCTTATCCTGTTTCAGGTAGTGGGTTTAGCTAGGTGAGAATTTCATTTCATTGGGAAGGTCTGGGAAGCCTCAAGAGTTAGTACCTACAATCGTTAAGGTACAAGTCTAGCAGAATATTGGGCAAAACTAAGGATCTGATCTGACAGGGAATAAGTGAATCAGAGTGTGAACACATGAACAGAAAGACCGCTCAGAAACTACTTGTCTCAAATCTGGTAACGAATACTCTACTATCTCGAGTGTCACGATCCTGAACCTTGTTTCTCATATTTTTTCCTGAACTATTTCCAGAACCTATCTAAATGGTTTCCCTGTCCCCTGATACTACTATATCCTATTTTTATTTTCTCCATTAAGCATATATCAAACTTATACAATACAGCATATACATGTACATGCACACAGATATATTTGACATACATATATACACATGTGCCATGGGGGCTTTAGTTCGAACTGTGTGTTCTACTCATCTCTTCTTTTTTTTTTAAAGAAATTTTCTATTCACTTTACATACCAAGCACAGATCCCACCTCTTCCCTCTTCCCACCCACCCCCATCCCCACATTTTCCAAATCAAGGTCTAGCATGGGGAGTCAGCAGAGCCTGGTACACTCAGCTGAGGCAGGTCCAAGCCCCTCCCCACTGCACCAAGGCTGTGAAAGGTGTCATACCATAGGCATGTTTTACTATCATGATCTCAACATTGTCTGCCCACAGAATCCACCCTCTCTCTCATTGATTGGATTCCCAGAGCTCAGCCTGGCATCTGGTCATGGATCTCTGCATCTGCTTCCATCAGTCACTGGATAAAGGCTCTATGATGGCAGTTAGGGTATTCACTAGACCAGTCACCAGAGTAGGCCAGTCTAGGCACCCCTTTGATCATTGCCAGTAGTCTAAGGTGGGGTCATCCTTGTGAATTCGTGAGAGCTTCCCTAGCACCGTGCCTCTACCTATTCCCTTGATGTCTTCATTTATCATGGGATTTCTTTCCTTGTTCTCCCACTCTGTCCCTGTTCCAGCTCAACCTTCCCATTTTCCTATGTTCTCATGCCCCATTCCTCACCCTCCATCACCACCACCCCCATTCCCAGTCTGCTCATGTAGATCTCATCTACTTCTTTACTGGACCATCCATGTGTCCCTCCTAGAGTCTTTCTCTGTTAGCTAGACTCTCTGGAGCTGTGGATTGTAGTCTGGTTATCTTTTGCCTTACATCTAATATCCACCTATGAGTGAGTACATACTGTGTTTGTCCTTCTGAGTCTGGGTTACCTCACTCGGGGTGATTTTTTCTAGTTCCATCCATTTGCCTGCAAGTTTCATGATATCATTGGTTTTTTACTGATGAGTAGTAGTACTCCATTGTGTATATGTGCCACATTTTCTTTATCCATTCTTCAGTTGAGGTTATCTCCAGGTTCTTACTATTATGAATAATGTTGCTATGAACATAGTTGAGCATGTTTCCTTGTGGTAAGATTGAGCATTCCTTGGGATATGCCCAAGAGTGGTATAGCTGGGTCTTGAGGAAAACTTATTCCCAATTTTCTGAGAAACCACCATACTAGTTTCCAGAGTGGCTGTACAAGATTGCATTCCTGCCAACAGTGGAGAAGTGTTCCCCTTGCTCCATATCCTCTCCAACATAAGTTGTCTTCAGTGTTTTTGATCTCAGCCATTCTTACAGGTATGAGTCGTTTTGATTTGCATTTCCCTGATGACTAAGGATGTTGAGCAATTCCTTAAATTTCTTTCAGCCATTTGAGATTCTTCTGTTGAGAATTCTCTGTTAAGTTCTGTAGCCCATTTTTTAACTGGATTGTTCAATATTTTGAAGTCTAGCTTTTTGAGTCCTTTCTATATTTTGGAGATCAGTCCTCTGTCAGATGTGGGGTTGGTGAAGATCTTTCCCCATTCTGTAGGCTGTCATTTTGTCTTATTGACTTTGCTCTATAAAAGCTTCTCGGTTTTAGGAGGTCCCATTTATTAATTGTTGCTCTCAGTGTCTATGCTACTAGTACTCACCTCTTTTTAACCACTGGTTTTCAGAGGTCACGCTAAGGAGGCCAGCCAGAAGAACAAGGATAAGTGATGCTTGATGGGTTGGAAAGTTGGTGCAGCAGTAGAGAGAGGTGCCTGGGGAACCTGAAATCCATGGTTATGGGTATTGCAGGGCTGAGCAGATAAGACTCTCTAAGCTCATTGAGAGTTACTATATAACACACAGAGGAAAAGATCAAGGTTAACAACCAGCAATATGGACAATAGCATTAATATTGAGAAAACATTTTCATACAGCCTTAAATCATGACCTTTCAGCACCTGATCCACATTTTGAGCTACATCTAATTCATAGTCACAATGTGCAATGCCTGCCCTCAGGGCTGTATAGTAGAGTTTACTTAGTTAGTTAGCTAGTTGGTCACTTAGTTTGTTTGTTTGCTTTTTAATTAAAAATAGATTCTTCTCTCATACAATACATCCCAACCATGGTATCCCCCCTCCCCTCCTCCTAATTCCTCCATATCTCCTCTCCTGCAGATCCACTCCCCCTTTGTTTTGTCTTCAGAAAAGAGCAATTCTCCAAGGGAGGACTACCAGACAGGACAAAACAAGACACAATAAGACAAGGGACAAGCCTTCTTATTAAGACTAGACAAGGCAACCCATTAGGAACAAGAGTCCCAAGAGCAGGCAAAAGAGGCAGAAATATACTCATTCCCACAGTTAGGAGTCCTGCAAAAACACCAAGCTAGCAGCCATAACATTTATGCAGATGACCTGGTGCAAGCCCTGTGCTTGCTGCTTCAGTCTCTGTGAGCTGTGTGAGCCCTGCTTAGTTGATTCAGTAGGCCATGTTCCCCTGATATCCTCCAACCCCTCTGCCTCCTACAAACTCAAGCTCCCATCTCCAAGGGGAGGGGCACAATGGAGACCTCCAATTTAGACTCCATTTTCACATAATAATTTTAATAAGTCAAAAATCTCCCATAAAGGTGGCATTGACACAATAAACATATAATTGTTCCTTAAAAATTACATTACACTGTTAGAAACATGTCTAATTTCCATGGGATCACAAAAAAAAAAAAAAGGGAAACCTGCAGGAAAAACAGTATCAGGGGATTTAATGGATAAGATGGCAGATGTAGTGAGATCAGGTAGTTTGCAAGGCTGCACTGTCCAGCATGGTACCGTTAATCACACATGGCTATGTAAATTTACTTCTACATTAATCACAGTGGATAAAATTTGAAATTCAAATCCTCAGCGATGCTAGCCATATTCTGGAAGCCCAATAGCTGCAGGCAGGTAGTGCCTCATGTAAAGGAAAGGCAGAGTGGAACTTTTTCATATTTACCGTTCATTCTGCTAGACAGTGCATGGTTTTTCTAAGATAGTCATATGTCCATTGACCCATTGGGAAATCTTCTGGAAGTCACAGATGATTCTGCTGAAAACTGTGTTAAACATTAGCATGAATTTATTGGCACATGCTACAGAAGAGTTCATGGGTAGTAAGTCTTCTTGGAAGATTTTCCTGAAGGTTCTGGCTTCTCTTTTTGAGACTAGAGGTGATTGCTTTCTTCTCATTCTTGTTTTGCCTCATGGTACTAAAATAACTGCAACAATCCCAAGAGTTCCATTTGTAGTGTAAACACTCTGAAAGAAAGAGGAGTTGTATTCTCTCTCCATAACCCCCCAGTCACAGTTCCATGTGTATATCCTCGGTCGCCTGAAAGTATATCATCTATTGACTGGCTTATATTTGATTTAACTGCCCAGTGACTAAAGCCAGGAATGGGATATTATACTGACCTGCTGAATAGAGTCAGGAGAAAGCCTGGCCCCAAGGTTGGGAGTGAGGCGCCTGAAATTCAGTGGGGAAACTTTGCAAAAACCCTCTTGAGTAGCATCCATAAAATCAGCTGCAGTCATCTAATTGGCTCTAGGCCTGTCTACAGCTTTTCATTAGACTGAGTTTCCTTTAGGCTATGTAAAGAGGTGAGATTATCTCTGATATCTGTGGGTGGCTGGAGCTAGTTTTCTTAGCAGGCCTCTGAGTTTCTCCATTGAAAGCCCCCTTACATCTTGTACCCTACACAAGAAAATTGCCTTACTTCAGTTTCAGCCCCAATTCCTAGGAAAGGAAGGTTCTATCATTCCCTTTGAACTCAGAAAAAAAATTTTCTCCTATCTAAAACAGCAGTGATTTTCAAGTTCAGAAATGTACACACCTTGTTAAAAATAGAGGCATTGCTGTTTACACAAAACCAATTCATCTCCCCAGTGGTTGTTCTGATGAGTTCAATGATATTACAACATAGTGGAAAAATATATGACCCATTACAAATGGTATTACTTTATAAACTATAAATAATTGATAGGCAATGATATAGAATAATAACTTTCACCTAGAGCTATTTGTCTGAGGTCTTAACAATTTTCACTCTGTTGAGCTACTGACTAACCCAGAGTAGCAGGAATAATATCACTGTAGTGACTGAGGAGACAGGAAAAGGGAAAAATGGTGAAGATTCAACGGCTAGGTGGTAAGGACTTTGGACTACTAAGCTTGGCAAAATAAAACACAGGGCACACAAACATTGCATGGAACTTTTTATCACCCCCAAATTTACTGTTTATTTAAAATTCAAGTTTACTTCATCTCAATTCTAGTGTTGATTACTTATAACACACAAAATTATCACTCAGTGAATTAGAACCATATCGTTTTTGTCTTTATCATTCTGGAGGCTGGATATTCAAGATCAGCTTTACTGAGATGAAATTAGAGTGTCCTTAGGAATGCATTCTTTATGAAGATCTGGACAGAATCCATTCCTTCCTTTTTTGCTGCCTTTTGAGAGCTATCCATTTGCTACTGGCCCTTATTCCCAACCTCCTTCCATCTTCATGGCTCTTGCCCTAACACCGGCTCTCCTTCTCCATGGAATCCCATGATTCTGTTAGTTCCCCTTGCTATTCCAGTTAATATCCCCAGCTCAAAAAGTCTGTGATTTAATAACACTTGTAAGTCTCTTCCTCTATGTAAAGCAACATATTAACAGGCTTCAGAGGGTAAAGTATGGGCATCTTTGAGGGGGTGGGCATTTGTTGTACACATGACACTTAACCTGGGTGTAAATGTCCAAAGATGCCTATTTTATACAAACAGTACTGGCCCCTGAACATTCAGTCTTTTAGGACCATATATCTCTCTGAATTATGAGGTAGTGGTGGAGTGTTGGTTCTGGTGACAGGGCAGGCTTTAGTGAGAATCTGACTCCTTCTGTCAGCACAGCCTTAAGAAATGGTCTCCCTCTACAGTTTCCTATGGATGATGAACAGGGTACTGCTTCCTGGCCTATGATTTTTGCAGGGAAATGATATTTGATGAAGGTGTGTACCAGGCATCCTGCAAGCATGAGGGTGCCAGGATGCTCGTTGATGCCTGCTGATGGGAGCTAGAGATTGTCCATTCGCATAGCTGGGTCTCTCGCTCTGCCTTTCTGGGGAAAATCATAGGTACAAAGCTATATAAATGCCAGGTTCCTCTCAAGGTGCTCATCTGATGATTTGTGTTAAGAGCTTATGCAACTTGCCCAACCTCTGAGTGTTGTTTCTCAACCTCTGCACTGCTGACACTTTGGGGCCATATAATTCTTTGAAGGAGAAGTTTCTGCTCTTCTCAGATGCCATGTCTTCTCTCTGCAATGTGTCAGATAGGTGTGATAGGTCAGCCTTTATAACTGCACCATACTGACTCCAGACTTGGACTTGGAAATGGCAACTTGCTGCCAGTCATTTACAATTTAGTATGATTGAAGAACCCAGGCTAGGACTTAAGAAGAGGGAAGCCATTCAAGAGAAACATGATTGTAATGGGTAGCTGGAGATCTTGGTTTGTGGAACAATGCACCCATCTCATTTCTAACTTCACAGATTTTTTTTCTAATTCTTAACTCTACTTTTGTGTCATGTCACAGAGAAGTGTGCTTTGATTGAGACTGTGTTTTGTGGTAACCAAATGAAGGTGATGATATACTGTGAAGCCATACTGAATGGATTTCTTAACATCAAGTTTTAGCATAACATGCATTTCTATTTGCTTTTCATAGCAACTTACTTCCATTAAATTAATTCATCCTCACATTGCCCAACACTAACTCTACTGGAGCCCAGCTTTAATCCATCTTGTGGGTGGTCAGAAGCTCTAAGGCCAGGATGGACTTGGACTGATGGTTGGGACAAAACAGCTGTGTGGCCCTGAGCAAGTCCTTTTACCATTTCAACCTCCTCTTCAGGTAAAAAGTTTGGGTGGTTTGCCTCTGATGTATCCTTTGGCAGCAGTTCTGTGAGTTTGTAACTCATCCATAATGATCCCTGAGATCTACCCTGCACTGGAAACAAAACAGGCCTTCAGTTGGGCTGAAGTGAGAAGCAGAACATCTCCTTTGTTTACAGAAGAACCTCATAGATGGAAATCATTCACCAGCTTGTGGTATTGGCGTCCAGGGGTGCCACATGGGTCCAACATGGAGATTTTTACCAGTTCAGAGTAAACAGGAATGGGGAAAGTTATTAAAGTAGAGATTGGGAGGTTTGGGAGATTGGGTTGTTTGTTGTTGTTGTTGTTGTTGTTGTTGTTAAAGCATTTAGATGACAGACAATTCTCATTATTGTCAGTACAACATTCATTTATGTAGCCTGGAAGGATGATTGTCATCCAAAGTGTTCCAGCAGCAGTCATTGTGGAATAATGACTTTCCATTTCCCTCTGACTTTCTGTCCCAGTTCCTCAGTACAGATGCCATGCTAAACTCAGGCTCTATCTTCCTCCCATTCACGGGTCAAGCAAAATTCATTCTTTTCTTGGAAAGGCTTCTGAATCTGAAGGCAGAAGTTTCTGTCCCACCAACAGCTCCCAAATATTCAGCAGCCCCTTCTCAAATAATTGACTCAGATGCTTATATTACTTAGCTTGGCCAGTAGCTCAGGCTTATAACTAACTAGCTTTTACACTTAAATTAACCCATAATTCTTATTTATGTTTAGCCAAGTAGTTTGGTACCTTTTCTCAGTACAACATTCTCATCTTGCCTACTCTGTGTCTGCCAGTGACTCCTGACTCTACCCTTCTCCATCCCACCATTCAAAGTTTGGCTTTCCTACCTAACTTCCTGCCCAGTTATCAGTCTGTCAGCTTTTTATTAACCAATGAGAGTAATGTATATTCATAGTGCTGAAAAGGATTGTTCGACAGCAGCTACTGAGGCAAATGCAGTAACCAAAAGCCAAAGCTTCCCTGAAATTTTCAGTTGAGCTTGTACACAAACAATAAAAAGGCAGTTTGAGAGTCTTGGTTGAACTAGAAATGCCCAGCATCCCATTTAGGCCCAAGTTCAGCTAAAAGATGTACCGGGGTGTTCCCTATGCACATTCCAGAGAGAAATAGAACATGGTGCTCCTATTGGTAAACAACTTGTGACAGCTGAATGTACATCATACAGGTGATCTCAACATCTGTGATCTCACATCTGACTCCTGCTACCTTGGGGCCAACATAGCCTTTATGATTAGGAGGGTATCTATTTCTGGAGATAGAAATGTACACTGCCTGAGCTGAAACTATCTCAAAGAATAAAGTTGGATTTATTTTATTTTTTTCATTCATTCAGGAAAGATTTACTGAACAGAAGGCATAAATGGAGTTATGAAGACAACAGAAAAGATTTTATACTTGATATGTTTATAATCTAATTTATGAGAAGCCCCTCTTTCTCAGACCCATTTTTTGTAGCCCATCAATATCTGGATTAGTCAAATTTCCCTCACATCCTTTCTACATATGTGAGTGAACACACATACCGACTCACATAGAGCATAAAACATTGTCTATAACAGTAGTCCTCAAATGATGTGATTTAACTACCTCTCCACTGGGGCATTTGTCAATGTACAAAAATATTATTGGTATCACAAAGGAGTAAGGACATTGTTATCTCATAGAAAAACAAGGGATGCCATCAGATATTCTGCAATACATTGGATAGTTCCTCACAGTCATGATTTCTCTGATTATAATTTTAATGACTGCTCAGCTTCAGAAACTAGGGTATACAGTTAGGGTCTAATTTCTAAATCCAAGCAGCAGTTATATGTATGTCTCCACATTTATTTTCCTAATATATTCTGAACATTTATTTAAATCCAAGCAGCAGATTTATATCCATTTTCATCTTCTATTCCAAGTACCAAGGATTAAATAGCTTTGGTAGCCACTTAGAGTTTTCTGGCTGATTGGGACATTTTGAACATCTTTCTTCTGACACCTAAAGAATTCCTCTCATCCCTGATGTAAAAACAGAAGACTAGCTTTCCCACCTTTCTTTGCAATGCTTGATGTTGATGTTAGTGCCACAAAGAGGAGAGGGAGACTCACCAAGAACATACAGCTTGAGAGAGCAGCTCCTGGAAGAAAAACAGTTTGGGGTTAGGAAAGGTGATGGCAGCTGATTTCTGGAAGCAGAAAAAAAGTGAGATTTCTTTTTCTTTAGCGCCTGCATCCAAGATATGAGCTGTGGTCATGGTCCTCAGCTGTATGAAATGGGGTCATTGCTGGGAACTTTTTTGATCCCATATGTATGTGATCTTCATCCATGGAGCCTCCAGGGGTGGCCCTCTAGCTTACTTGGGAAACTGGAATACTACCTAGTGTCCTATAATGCACACTCTCTCTCCAACTTCAGTCAGTGCAAATCTACTAAAGTGGTTCTGTTTGCACTGTCTGATAATAATGAACAGAAAATGTTCACAGCACATCTGGGCTCTGAAAGAGATGGATTCACATCCTTTTAGACCTCATTCACTGGCTGTCACCCATCATCTTATTTGGGGGTGAAAATTACTCAGGCTGTTAACATAATAAAACACACTAGTGTGCATTGCATGAAAAAAAAAAACACTTGAAGATATAATAACTTCATCAACACCAAATGGGGGGGGGCTTGTTCTCTGCCACTATAAAAAGTAGCCAATGTCTCTATCCTGACAAGATTTTACCCCTGGTTGTAAATATCTCATGGCTCTGTTTTGCAAGCATAGAAAATAGAATCATAGCCCCCTTGCTCCTTTCAAATCAAATTAAAGGGAGAGAAAGAAAATAAAAGAATAAACATAAAACACCACCTTCATAAAGATTTTAAAGCCAGACTGCCTTTGAGCTGTCTTGAAGGTTACGTTAAGTGCCCTGTAATACCCGGTTTGCAGAGGCTCAACCCTACCATGGGAAAGGAAGTGGAGCTATCCATGCAACATGTATACTTCATCTTGTTCTTTGCTACTTTGCGGAAGCCTCCACTCTCAGCTGTTTCTTTTCAACAATTCATTTCATTCTAGGAGAGAGAATCTTAGTGTGAGAGATTTCTCACTGCCCATGGACCTTTTTTCTGTTTGAAGGAAAGTCCCCCCAAAATGGCTGCAAATCTATACAGAATTTGTGTTTGGGTAGCACCCCAGTCACCCAAACAGTGGAAGCCAAAGTCACAGTCATACTCAAATTAATGACAGCCATTTATCTTATGACCCATATGTGCTACACACTTCCCTTCACTATCTCTGATCTCCATGGAAATATTTTAAGTTGGATCACATTCAGAAATGAAGAACTTGGGGTTCCCAGAAAATACACGCTTTCTCACGACCCCACAGCAGCATCTGATGGTTATTCTGGAGTCAAAGCCGATTGTCCTTCAGCTCCATCATGTATTTTCTCTAGCACTCCCCCCAACCTATCCCTTCAGTCAAAGCATCTGTATATTCTCTCCACCCCCTCATCTCTCTCTCTCTCTCTCTCTCTCTCTCTCTCTCTCTCTCTCTCTCTCTCTCTCTCTCTCTCTCTCTCTGTGTGTGTGTGTGTGTGTGTGTGTGTGTGTGTGTGTGTGTGTGTGTGATTTCCTACTGAAACCATGGTGTTTTGGAAACAGGAGAAATCAGTAAGGGCTTCGCACATAAGATCCAATCCAGTTTCTTACCTTGGCCCTAAAATCAAAGCAGCAACCAAATAAGTTTGTATTCTGTGCACATTCTCTTCAATTTCCTAGGCAATTTCCAATTGCCTTTATTTCTTCATCTATAAAATAAATCCCTGGCCAAAACACTTCATAAGCAAGTAACAAAGAGCTTTATTTCACGTGTTTCTATTTAAAGATGCCTTACTTAATACACATCATTGATTCGTTAAGACTGAACTAATGACCAACACAATAGGAAGCTTGTCTTATATGTGCAGATTCTACATAAGGCACACCACAATCTTCTTGGACTTAGGAACATCACACAATAAGGTCATTAAAACAGAGAGAAACACCACCAGCCAAAGCATAACATATAGAAAAATGGCACTAAAGAAGCTGAAGATTGATCTGAATAAGAAGGTGGCATGTTGCCTCATTCAACCTTGGCCAGAAATGTCTGTGCAGTGATCGATTCAAATACCTGACATTTGCGTATGTCAAAGAATGACTGTATAAAACATGTGAGTATAGATTTCGGGTTACAAGTTTATTTAAGCAAGGGGATAGGTTCATAAAAATGGAATCCATGAGTAACGAAGACTCACAGTACTCTCCTGTGTTACATTACTTCATCCTCAGAACGATCCCATAAGATATTTTCATTCACGTTCTACAGAAAACCTAAATTGAGAATCTGAAGGTGGAATGAATTGCCCCAAGTCAGGATTGCTTAATGATGAGGCCAGGATTTTTACCTGCCCAGTTCAGCCTCAGCTCCCTAAGGTTGTTTTTGGTGTACCATATTGATTTCTAGAAGAAGAAAAGCCTAAGTGTGACCTACCCCAGTCCTCAGCTTTTCTGATGGTTCCTGATCCTTGCCCTACCTGACTGTCTTTTCCAACCTCCATTCCCCTAGTCCCCACAAACACCCTCCCTACAACTGAATAAATCAACTTCTGTTTTTCTTCTGTTGCTAAATCATTACTTCAAATGTGTACATTTAGATGCTCTGTGTACTTTTAGGCATCTGATCCACACTCTAAAGCTGGTTAGCAGCTTGGTGATCACCCAGTCTGTCTTTGCTGCATTCAGCTCAGACCTAGAGAAGTTCTGTGATCTGCCCAGTGTTTGTTACAACCGGACAAGACTTGAACCCCAGACCTACGGACCATGAGTGATTATTCCCATAATTGGTTTGACATCCCTCCTGCTTCTCCAAAAAGTTACCTTCAGTCTCAGAGCAAATGACTAAAACCATGATGCTGGGGGTGGGGGGAAGCAAAAAAAAATGCAATGCCCCCAACCCAAGGTGCTTTAAGACTGTCTCAAATGAGTTTTAGGAAGAGACAGAGCTGTCTGTGGGTCAGGCAGCCTCCTGCACTAACAGACTCTAACAACCCAGTGAATAATAATAGCATAGAACCTTCAGTCTATGAATTTATACAGCTCCTTTCATCTCCAAGTCTCCAGTCTCCTTGCAGACATTATCTCACTCTTCCCAGAGCACTAGTAGAGACCAGTTGTAAGTACTGTACCCATCTTATTGATATAAAAATTAAATCTCAAAGGCATTAAGGAATTTTCTGAGAAAGAGATTATATCAATAACTTTGTTCTTCAACAACAAAGTCAAAGCTTTGAACTAACAACAAAACTAAGCCTTTTCAAGGGCTCAGGGTGGAGAGGATATTCAGACAGCAAAGTACTTGAATTGCAAGTCTGAACACCTGAGTTCAAGCCTTAGAAACCACACCTAAAATTGCTGGCTAGATGAATGCATTTATAATCCCAGCATTAGGGAGGTGGGGACAGGTAGATTCCAGAGGCTCATTGGACAGCTAGCTTAGGCAAATTGATCAGATTCAGGCCAGTAAGAGACTATCTCCAAAGATGATGTAGATGATGCCTGAGGAATAGCACCCAGAGTTATCCTCTGGCATTCATATGCACACATACCACACATACACACACACACACACACACACACACACACACACACACACACACACAGTTTTTTCAAATCCTATTCCACTTCACATAAATAATTGTCTAGAAATGAATTGAAGCATGAAAATAGAGGATTAACACTTATTGAAGATTTACCATGTGTCAAGACCTTATGCAATACATTTCATTGATTCTTGGCATCTATCCTATAAATTAAAAATTGTAGTCTTTATTTTACAGACATGGAAATGGCTCTAAGTGGTGAGCATCAGAGGCAAGATTTGATCACTGGTCTCCATGACTCATCACTGGCTTCATTTATAAAAATGGAAAAGAGATTTGTTGTACTATGCATGAAATAAACATGTATCAAGAACTGACTATGTGCCAGGTTCCAGAACACCAAAGATAAAAAAGATACTTCCTCCAGAAGTTATACTCATTTGAAGAAGAGCATATGAATATTAAGAAAATACTATCTTATATATTCAGTTGACATATTCTCTATAACAGGCACTGTAGGCTGCACTAAACTAGACTCCTCATTCTCTTGTGGCTCACTGTGCATCACAACCCAAGAAGTTGAGTGTGTCTAGCAACCCAGGGAAGACTGAGAAAAGGAAAGAACCTTGACTTCATGAATTGTGTCTTAAAATCTAGGCAAATCCAACACCCACTCTTTAATATATTGAGGTTCATCTAACATTACTACAGATTTCGTTGTAGATCAGCAGTAAAATTACTTTTTCTATTTTCATTGTCATTTCCTGGGGACTTCAGGTTGTTCTCAGTGTTTACTAACAAATACAAATGACTCCTAACACACTGAAACTCGGCCACTAGAGCGCACAAACTCAATTTAGAAAAATCTGGCCCAAAGCCAATTCCATTAAGACTGCTTTGATTCAATATCTTCAGTGTCATCCAAGTACTAGTCTGAACTGTACAAGAACTGGAAAAAAATGGTAGATGAGATAAATTATTTACAACCAGCAAAGTTAGAGCCATGCCTTAGAATAGTCACAGGAAAGCCAGGGCATAAGACCAGGACAACTAACTATGATCCATAAGTTGTAAATTCCTTTCATAGTTGCATATAAGAAACACACACACACACACACACACACACACACACACACACACACACACACACACACACACATGAATTGGTTTGATAGAGTCAAGTCTATTTAGTCTCCATCTAGCAAAGCACAAAATGACAGCTAGCCTCGTAGCTCTGTGAGAGCACAGACAGAGACGAACTTTTCTCTGGACATAGGTGCTGATGCTGATGTTCTGCAAGCCAGCCTGGGCCAATGATTCCTTTCTGCCCCATTCCACACCATGGGAAGCGCCCTTTAGTGGTATCCAGAGGAATGACCTCTACTTGCTCCCTAAAGTTTCTTGGATGGTGGTATACATTCCTCTGATCATGACTCTTCTAGGACTTAGTACCTTTAGGGTTGGATGATGGTTGCCAAAGAAGTTCTTCATGCCCTTGGGAAATAAAACTTTCACACTAGCATGTCTTTCTTCACCGCCCCAGCCTGACAAATATAACATACAACAAATGAATCACCACATTTACCCACATCCAAGTTCTTCATGTGTTCCCTCATCCTGAACTGCTCCCAGAACCTTGACCTTTCTGCCTGTCTACTGTCAGATTCAAATAACATTTATTGAGAATCCAATACACACACACACACACACACACACACACACACACACACTATATATATATATATATATATATATATATATATATATATATATATATATATATATATATATACACATTTCAGGTTTACAAATAGTATTTAATCATATTTGCTGGATAACACTAAGAAGTAGATTGTTTTTGACATTTTGCAGATGGATTCCCTAAAGCTTAAAGAAATGAGTAACCAAACCTAATTACTAACTGGAGGAAGATGATCTAGCTTCCCAAGCCAAATCTTCAAACACTAGTTCTAATACACTGTCTCTTAACAATGTTGAACAAATGTTTGGGTGGTTGGAGGTGGGAGAGAAATTGAGGTAAAGTGAGAAAATAGGAAAGAGGGAGTGAAATATACCACAATTTTCTCCATTCCAGGGGCCCACCCCGAAACTACTGGATAGAATCTTCACAGACTCTTCGGCAGCTCTCCCAGCTGTTTCTGCCAAGTGGAATTTATGAGCCGCTGCAGGACACCACATGTAGTTTCATCTGAGGCAAATTCCTTCTAAGCACACAGAATGTGCAGAATAGACATGAGAGAGAGAATATTTGCTTTCCACACCCCCATACCCTTGTCCCTAGGAGCATCTTTTGTAGAGAGACAACTATCACAAGAAGTGAGCACACACTATCCACCACTGATGATTTTTTTGTTCAGCAAATAATCATTTTGTCAGCTGTCTATCAGACCCTTCAGTGGGTGGAAGAGCTACAAGAAAAATAGGTAGAGTTCTGCATTCATGTTTACAAAACAATAATAATGGGATTGATAATTTGATTGTAATTGTGAGGGAGAGCCATTAGGGAGATGTGTACAAGGTACTATAGATGAGAGATAGAGATACCTTTCTTTAAAGATTTTGTTTTCTTATGTCCTTCAGACAGGAGCATAAGAAATTGGACATGATGGAAGTTCAAAAGCAGACAGAGACTACAATATTCTTTGGGTGGACTCCTTGACATACTGCTTCCCCTGACTCATGAACACATAAGATAGAGAGAAGAGAAGTCACAGAGGCTGTGATAAGTCTAGATAGAGTTTTATTTCTTTTGATGTGTGTGCAGCATACAGATGGGGGAGGGGGCACATGCAGAGGCCATAGCAGAACATCTTCCTCTACTGCTCTCTGCCTTATAATCTTGAGATGAGGTCTCAAAGGGAACCAGAAACCCTTTGGTTAAACTAGGCTGGCTGATTAGTGAGCTCTTTGTTTTCATGAGTTTCTATCTTCCAGTGCTGGATTATGGACATGTACAGCCACATTTGGCCTTTCACATGGATCTTAAAGATTCAAATTCAGGTCTTCTTGCTTGGAGAACAAGTGCTCTTATCCACTGAGCCATCTTCCTAGCCCTACTTAATTTTAATATATATAGAATTTGGAGGGATTTGGTGATTTTTTTCCCCCAGCTTTCTCCATCAACAGCATGGCAATCTCAATTCAGTCCTGGTTGGACTGGTAGAGTCGTCCTCAGATATCATAAAATTTTCCCACTGCAAAAGCCTAGAATGGATGTCAATAATCCAAACCCATTCCTTATTCCTGGAGGTCAAGTGAGTCCCTGCAGAGGGGAAATGCTGGGGTTGGCACCTCACTGAAATGAACCATCAAGCCCTCCAACCTCACAGTTACAGTCTTGGCAATTGTAAAGTAGAAAATGCCTCCTTCCCACCCCCAGTCTCCCTGTTCCACTACTCAGTAGCTCATTGTCCTTCTCGTCTTCTTGACTCTGGCTCATACAGAGCCCTTCATCGTCTATGTCAAGCCCCTTACTTCCCCTGGGAAGCTCTCTTTCCATCATTGATCTTGTAAGACAGATATCTCACTCTCCCTTCATCACGGTCCCTCTGATGGGGCTAGCTCTCAGACCTCCAGTTCATATGCCCCAAACTCCTCACTATAAAATTGGTTTTGTCTATACTGCTTTCCCATTCCCATTTACTTTCTTTATCTGCAACACCATGACAGCCTGAATCCCCAACAACACGTGACCCATGCTCTACCCATGAAGTCTCATGCTTGTTTGAACTGACTCCTGCTTTTGTTTTCCAGGTTATTTTCTATGTCCATGAACACTAAGAGGTCCATCATGATTTAAGGATGATGTGCCATCCATTCACCTAGGACCCAGAGATGATTAACAGATTAACAGGCCAAAGATATACATTTAATGAAGGAATGACTGAACATATAAAACAAAACCCACAAGAGAATTAACAGATACTGGAAGAGACAGCAACTATGAAGCCTTAGGGTGCCCGAGAGCAATTCCACCTTCCTTCTTCTGTACATTACAATGTATCAGGTCCTCCCAATACACAATCACACTGTTTTCCTTTTCTCTCATATGGTACTGAGTATCAGCCTCCTTTTTCAGACACATAGTCTGTGTCCTGTTTCTCAATGCACAGGACCTAATAGCTATGCAATACAACATCAACCAACAACTCAATTTGAGTGACAAATCTGATGATCTACTTTTCTTATATCTTCTCATCTCATTCTATAATTTTGTCTAATTTCCCTACTTGAGTTCTACATTTTGTACTTTCAGAACATCACTCCTGCGGCTCCAAAGTCACACACAAATAGAGGCACAGACAGAGAGAGAGAGAGAGAGAGAGAGAGAGAGAGAGAGAGAGAGAGAGACAGAGAGACAGAGAGACAGAGAGAGAGAGAGAGACAGAGAGAGAGAAAGAGAGAGAGAGAGGGAGGGAGAGAGAGAGACAGAGAGACAGAGAGAGAGAGAGAGAGAGAGAGAGAGAGAGAGAGAGACAGAGAGAGAGAGAGGGAGGGAGGGAGGGAGGGAGGGAGGGAGGGAGGGAGGGAGGGAGAGAGAGAGAGAGAGAGAGAGAGAGAGAGAGAGAGAGAGAGAGAGAGAGAGAGAGAGAACAGCACACTTGGACAAAGATAATAAAAATCATTGTTTGGGGTGCAGAATAAATGGCATGTGCTTTATCTAGTTGAAATACATCTGTTTAATATGTGCACAATTTAGAAAGGCATGAACCTGAGGAACAACCCAATTAAACACCCGCACTGAAGTTGGGCAAACTGGTGAATGACAAAGCCAGTGCTTGAACTTGGCTGTTGCTCATTCATCTGTCCATTCATTTATTCATTGAACAAACATTTACAGAGGACCTATGAAGGATTGCTCCCAGACTATAGCACTTTGGGGTAGAGTCATTCATTTGGCAGACATAATCAATTCTGTCACTTAGACAAAGTGAAGGCAGGCAAAGGCGGGAACCAGAGGGATTACAGAATAATTGACTCCTAATCAAGAGAAGGGGAGGGGCAGGGAGGTAGCTTTGAGTTTCTGGTGAGATCTCTGAGAGGAAGCCTACTCTTCCCATGGAGCTTCCCTCCTCCAGGGCTCTAGGTTGAATGAATTCCCTCAAGTGAGGGATGAGTGTTGAGACTTGTTTTATTGGTATTTACAAAAGTAGGATTTAAAGGATCAGCGATTTGCAGATTCCTTTTGGGTGTGTCATACCCACCTTTCATTCATCACACTCAAGTGGGGGGCTGGAGGCATACATCAGTGAGTAAAGATTTTGAGCAGGGATTTTAAGAGCCCAGCCCTCTTGCAAGGGGTGGCTGCTGAGACTCTAGTTAATTGTTCTTCCACTGCTAAGGTGACAGCAGTCCCTTAGACAGGGATTTATCTGCCTCTCCCATCAGTTAAGTGTTTATCTGTATCTATTAACCCCTATGGGTTGTGCTCAATGGAGCTGCTGCATAATAAAGGCCATGTGCATTTCAATTACCTCCGAACCAATAAGCCCTCTACAGTGAACTCTGTACAGAGACTACCTTATTTATTTCTGCCTCATTCAGCCGCAATCCTGGCAACGAGATGGATGCTAAGTAAGATTCTGAGTGAGTTAGCTAGACCGTTTCTGTGATAAAATACCACGACCAAAGGCAACTTAAGGAGGCATTTATTTCAACTTGCGCATCTAGAGCTCTAGATGTCCACAAGAGTGAGGAAGGCTCAGCAGCAGGCTGCAGGAGCAGTGAACTGGTAGGTCACATGTCAACTGCACTCAGGAAGCAGAGAGCATGAATCAGAAACAGGTTACAACTCTAAACTCCCAAAGTCTGCCCCCCCACTCCCTCCCCCGACGCCAATGCTCAGTGACATGCTTCCTCCACAGGCCTCCACATCCTAAAAGTTCCTCAGTCTGTCCCAAGCAGTGCTACCCACTGGGGACTGGATGTTCAAATACATGAACCTCTGAGAGATGTTTTTCATTCAAACTACTACAGTGAAAAAAAAAAAGAAAAGAAAAGAAAAGCTAAAGAGGGATGACGAAACAGATTAAAAGATGCCTATTTTGGTTTTGGACGTCTCTTGGACAGCCCTGGCTAACAAGTCAAAAAAAGGGTTCTCATGTCTGATCCTAGGGTTTTCGTTAGGTGTTCTTTGGCTCTTGGAAAGAATGCTGTCTGTCCAGATGAGAAAAGTTCATTGAAACTATATTATGTATATTTATATAAGTAGTTCCATATATGATGATGTGCTTTGTCCCCTCTACCTTTTGTAAACAGTTAATAGTATGATTCCTGTGGCTTCCCAGGCATCTTTTTTATTATTTTACCCACCGTCCTCCTTCTTCTGTGTTTACCTCTTTCCCTCTTTCTTAAAGGCCCCCCTCACTTTTCTCATTTCCCCAAGCAGATTACTTATATTACTGGAAGAGATGGAGATATCTGAACTTGAGGCCTGAGAGACAGCTCAGTGGTTAAGAGACCTGCTCTCCCAGAGGGCCCTAGGGAGGTTCCCATCACCATATTAGGCATCTCACTATCACCTGTAACTCCAGCTCCAGACTATCTGACAAAATAAAATAAAATCAGACACAGAAATAGAGGCAGAGACACACATCCTGGTTCAAATTCTAATCCAGATAGTCTATTATATTCACTGCTGGCACATCTTACTCACTGAGACTCTCGGAGCATCAATTTTCTGTTCTTGGGGAATGGAAATAATATTGTCTACTTGTCCATATTGTGGTAAGAATTTAATTATTAACTAAGAATTAAATTTATTTGCAAATTGCATAGCTTAAAATTATTTCAATGGTACAATAAGAAGGAAATGCTCTTTAAAAGAGCTCATGACAGCTATGAAACTCTTGGCTTTTACCAAGCTGTGACTGGCTTAATGTGAGCCATGTTCATGTTGCAATACTTTAGTTAATCAGTAAGTTTATTACTTAGAAGGCTTGATGTGTATTTATTTGTGTGTATGTATATGTGCATATGTCACATGTGAGAGTACTGGCAGAGGTCAGGAGAGGGCATTGGAGTTATAGGTCCTTTGGAACTGGAGTTACAGACAGTTGTGAGCCACTGATGTGGGTATTGGGAACCAAACTCTGGTCCTCTGGAAGAACAGTGAGTGTTATTAGACTCTGAGCCATCTTTCCAGCTCCAGGTTTGATATTTAAATAAGAGATGCTGGAATATAGATCTGGAGAGAAAAGCCTAAGCTGCCATTGTCAACAGCTACAGTGATGGTGTTAACTATGACTATTCTTGTCATTCCACCAGGATGTTGGAACACCTCATGTGTGTGGTGTGTTCTAAGATAAACTTGCACAAAATAAACCGGTAATTTTAGAACTGTCCCTGAAGATGCTATTTCACAGTTTGCTTTGCTTTCCTGAGCCTCAGTTTATCCATCTGCCAAGTAATCTGCTTGATTCAGACATGCCCAGGATAGTTTCCACTATGACCTTTTGCATTTAATAACTCTCTAGTACCAAAGTTTAAGTGGTAACTGTGACTCCCCCATTCTGGACAATTCTTTTCAAGAAAAAAACAAATCCCTCGGCTGGTCGAGCTAGACAAATAATAATACCTGAAGATAATCCCCAAATTGTATTTGTGCCTCAGGAATCCCAAATTGACGTCATCCCCCAACAATGACACTTAGCCTATTCACCAATGGTTTTGTTCCACATTCACCTGTTTTGTCCTCAGTACAGTCCTCCAAGGGGGTATTACCAGATTCGTTTTACCAGAGAGATCATTTAATCTTAAAGGGATTAAACTATTTGCAACACTGAAAGGAATTAGCTTGGCAAAGGCATAAAAGTCAGATTTTCTGTTTCCACCATCTCCCCTCTGCTTGCAAGTGCGTTTGTGATAGTGATTGGGAAAGGCGCGTTCGGGGAAGTGAAATTCAACCCAAAAAGCTGGTAGGTCATTCCGAAACCCCACCGAGTCTGTTGGCTCGGTCCCAACAGACATTAAATTCACCTGTGCTTGCTCTGGAATAAATCAGTGTCCCTTTCTGCTCCGCTGTTGTCTGGAAATAATGCAAATGCAGTGGGCTGCACTGGCTTTGTGCTTCCCTGGAAGGATGCACATAATAAATTGTCCCTTAATACTGTTAAAGAGACATTTTCCTCTTACTCGGGAGCTTTTGAGGTTGGATGCGGCTACTCACCCAGGGAGGAGGACATGTGTCTTGTCACTGGGCCCACTTATTCATGCGGCCTCTCTTTGCTCCCTGGCTCCTCATATTACTCAGGTCAAGGATATGTTCTCCAGCCTCCTTGTTGAGGCACAGGGCTCGCTGGTAATCTAGATGGGTTTCCTTGTTTGTGCTTTGAATTTGCCTCACGTGTTTGTATGTTTATTTATTCGGGTGTTGGGAAGCTGAGGGAAATTGGTGCTCTCGGTCCATGCCATTCATCATTTGGAAGAATGCCAAGATGTTTCCACAGAGGACAGAAGGCATTGGTCTCCCCTGCAGGAAGCCACTGCTGCTCCTTAATTGTTTGCTGGAGGAAGAATCAAGGGTAAAATTTAAAGTAAATGGCTGGCCATCTTGAGCTAATTCATCAAAGCGTGTTTCGCGTCAGTAGTCAGAGCATGCATCAGCCCCTGGCGCCACCACCTTCCACGAGAGTGGAAACATTAGCAGATCTCCAAGCAGACGAAATCCTTAGGAGGCATTCAGCAATGCTTGAAAAGCAAAGGAAGAAGAGGCGGCGATTTCTATGCATACTCGTGCTCCATTTGCCACATGGGAAACACCAGTTGTCTGTGACCTAGTTATCAGAGAGGAAGCAGGAAAGAAAACCCACAAAGCTGTTTGCTGTGTGGGAATCCCATTCTCCAAGGCACCCTGTGTGTCGAGGAGAAAATAATTAGCATCACCTAGTTTGACTCTAGTCTTTTTTGCATAGATTTTTTTTTTGGTAGTAATAAAAATGAATCCATATAAGGTGGCTCAAAATGAAGGACAGGGTGGGGGTTAGGAACTGACCATAGTGAAACCCGGGTTTCACTATGAAAATCTAGAAGTGGGACCTGGGATGATTTTAGAAAAATCTGTCAGCACAGCCTCTGGTATACACATATTCTGTCTCCCTCTCATCTTTCCTCATTACATGATTGCTTCTCAAAAGATTTATGTTCTCATATCATCAGTATGAAGGTCTTTATTTTTGTTTTTCAGTGTGCAGGCATTCATCTATTCTGTAAATATTTATTGAATCCTACTCTGTAGCTGGGACTGTTCAAGATGCCAATGATATAGCAGTGAACGGAGCAGATAACACCCCTGCCCTTGTGGAATGTACTTCTTGTTGGGCAGCTAGACAGTAAACAAGATGAATAAGTAAAAGGTGCTGTTGGAGGGCAATGGGGGGAGTTGGAAGAAAAAATCAAGGGAGGTGAATTAAAATGTTGGGAAGGTAGTTGAGGTCTTGAGTAAGATGACTATGTAAGATTCTACTGAGAAGGGCATTTTTTAGTAAAAAAAAAAAAAAACTGGACCATGTCAGTGAACAGCACTGCTATCTATGACTAGGGCAATACACAATACTGTGGGCACAAGGACTAGCTGCTCTGCAGAGAGCCTAGTGTAGTTCAAGAGCATCAAGGTGGTCAGAGAGGTGCAGCACAGATGAATGAAGAGGCCCAGTTAAAGCCAGAGATCTGGAGAGACAGATCCCAAAGCGCCTTGTAAGTTATATTGAGGAGTTGATTTTACAGTGACTAGATGAGATGACAAAGCCCACCTCAAGCTGATTAACTGCATCAACTTCCAAGACCACAAGTCCTTCCTTGATGCAAAGTCAAAATCTCCTAGTCATACAAAGAAGGAATCTAAACAGTAGTGGCCGTGCCCAGTCTGTTTCCAGAACCATCGCAAATTCCAGACTCACCCAAATGCCAGTCTAGCTCATTAATTAGTTTCTTCAAACTTGAACAGTGGAGCATGTGGGAAGACAGGTGATGTTGCCAATGCCTTCCTATATTTGGGTCTCACATACATCAGTTCTAATTGAATGAGTTAACGGACATGATCAGATATTTACAATCAGTGAAAATAGATGCTCTCTTGAGCAACCCTGATATCTGTAAGATCTCATGAATTAGAAAGCATTTTCTCTCCTCATTCCTTATCCAGAGAGTCCCTTGATATGACAGGACCCAGTAGAGTTAACATGAGTGGCTATGAGAGGTTGCCAGCCACGTTACTAATAGTAGATGGCATATGAAGTTGAACATATTTTTGAATAAATTAGACCAAATTAAATATAAACCCAAAATATCATTATTCTCAATCCCTGGAATTCCAACATGCATTAAAAAAAAACAAAAAACAGGGCTTTATTCTGTAGCCTTGGTTGACCCAGAACTCATTATGCAGACTAGACTAGCCTTGAACTTGAAGCAATCTTCATGCCTTTACATTCCAGGGTTCAGATCAGATGTATATGCTACCACAGCTGACCCAATAAACCTTTATTTTTATTTTATTTTATTTTTGGTTTTTCGAGACAGGGTTTCTCTGTGTAATTTTGGTGCCTGTCCTGGATCTCACTCTACAGACCAGGCTGGCCTCAAACTCACAGAGATCCACCTGGCTCTGCCTCCTGAGTGTTGGGATTAAAGGCATGTGCCACCACCGCCCAGCCCAGTATGCCTTTTTAATGGGAAAAGGAGGGTGACAGTGTATCTAGAATGTCAGAGCCACATACAATCTAGACATGCGTCCACTTCAATTTTTCTTTTGTGACTCTTGGTGGCAAACAGGATGGAAACCACTTCCATAGGTAACAAGACTAGAGGAGAGGAATGCTTTTCCAGAAAATAACTATCATTTCTTCTCCATATGCCTCCTGCAAGGATGGAAATGGTCCAGAATCTTTTTCCTCAGTACAAAGATCAGTGAACTCATAGCAAGTGCCAGACAAAGGTCTTTCTCTGAGGACAATTTCAGAATGAATTATTGTGCTGTTCTCATAATTAAATGCAAAAAAGTTGCCATCTGTAGATCAGATGTGGCTCTTCAAACGAGAGAGGAAATTACTAAATATATATTTACATAGTTCTCATGAATATGCATTTTGTAAATGCACAAATATGTACAATTACTTGATAGACTGTTTTGGTTCCTATCATCCGAATATTTAATACAACTGTAAATGTTTAATTCATATTTACAGGGGATGATTGAACAGTTTTAGAATTATTCCCCAGTCTTGCTAGAAACAAGATTGTGTGTTTCCAGTGTATCTGTGCATCAAGAATCGGCTAGTGAAATCCACACTAACTGATTTAACAATGATTTTCTTACAAAGCCTATTGAATAAAGCAGCTGGCAAAAGCCGGCTTATGTTCTGTAGCAGATACCCTGAATTCTAGTCCAATGGTGCCCTACAGAGCCTAGATCCCCCATTATCTTACTGTACCTCTTTCTGCTACATCCCTTGTCACTGAACCTCAATTCATGAACAATTCACACTCCATCTTCAGTCTCTACTCTCTATTCCCAGAACAGTCTTTAGATTGACAGCAATATTTTGTTATGACATCTCTTGTCTATAAGGTCTGTCTTAACTTCGCACTACAAGTTTCTGTGGCCTCATTGCTGGGCTCCTGGCACTTGTTATACTCCCTGGCCTCTTGGTGTCTTTCTATAGCGCTTACCTCTCACATACAACGTCACTAATTCATGTTTACGATTTGTTCTGCGTCTGCAAGCTTACTTGCTCAGAGAAACACTCCAAATCCTAGGACAGAGCTGGCACTCAACAGACAGCAACCAGAAAGGAAAGGAAGGAATTCAAGTTCATACTCAGCACAGAGCAGTTAAAAAAAAAAAAAAAAAAAGCAGAAGGCTGCTGCAAACATAGGTAACACTTAACTAGCCAGTTCTCCAGTGCTGCCGCCATTTTGTCTAGGGACTAGTTCTCTGGAGTAGCTCTGATGTGGAAGGCTTTGATACCATGTTGCATACATGTAAACTGTTAGTGTTAGAGTTTCCTCCTAAGAGCAACCTGAAAATTAAACAAGTGAACTAAATCAAACATATCCATGCTTTAAGAGTGGAAAGGAAGTCAGAACAAATCAATGGTTTTGTATTCATCCTGTCTTGTTTGTGGTGATACTTACCTAGAAATTGTGCACACAAGCCAAAAGCCAAGAGAGGCTACGAATATGTCCCATCATTTTAGTTCCAGGATAAAGGACTTAAAAATGGATGATCAAAACAGGCATAGTTCCATAAAAAATAGAGAAAGCGCCGGGCGTTGGTGGCGCACGCCTTTAATCCCAGCACTCAGGAGGCAGAGCCAGGCGGATCTCTGTGAGTTCGAGGCCAGCCTGGGCTACCAAGTGAGCTCCAGGAAAGGCGCAAAGCTACACAGAGAAACCCTGTCTCGAAAAACCAAAAAAAAAAAAATAGAGAAAGCTCAATCTTGGGGTAAAGTATTTTATGGATACCAAACATCAAATTACAATTACAATAATAATAATAATAATCATGCAATTTAGAAAAAGTATAGATGAAGGCTCCAGAGGCTTAAATGTGTATATTGAGCATCTTGGGTTAGATGAAATCCAATTTGTGACTGAGAGTTAATCTAGTGAAATTAACCTATTTACCTACCTCAAAATTGAAGATCAATGCAATACAGGTAGAAAACAATAGCGGTGAGACCAGAAGACAATGGGAAAAATCCAAAAGACAAAAGGAGAGAGAGAGAGAGAGAGAGAGAGAGAGAGAGAGAGAGAGAGAGAGAGAGAGAGAGGAGAGGAGGAGGAGGGAGAAGAAGAAGAGGAGGAGCAGGAAAGGAGCAGGAGGAGGAGGAGAAAAGTGAGAGAATGAGGGACATATTCTAATTCTCCTATCCACAGATGTCACCAACATTCTGGCGAATAAAATTGTTGGTAATTACCAGAACCACATTCTTGTTATAAGTGAATAGTATTTATAGCTTGCCATACATATGTGGATGCTGAAGGGAATGCTTAGTGAACTGTAAATAGCGTGGGTTCAGTTCTGCTCAACTAATCCTATAGACCGTAATTACAGAGTCGCAAGTCTATGCAAACCCTTCAATTATCAAGAAGACTCTCTGAACCATGGGGTGCCAACTGACAGTAGTTATCAAAATCCTGTTGCCCACACGGGTGTAGGGAAGGAAGAAGAGAACTTCTAAATCCTCAGTATCATGATAAAATGGCTAAAGGAAAACATACAACTAGGAAGTTATTAGAAATGATGTCTCTGTGGCTATGAAATGTCCATAACGTTTATCTGTTCTTCTCCATGCACCTAGGAATATAGTTTCTGGGGAGTGTCATCACAGACCTAACACAGAGACCCTGGAAACAATTTTGTTTGCTCAAAGGTATTTGTGAGCAGATTGTTTTTAAATGATACAAATGGAAAAACAACATAAACATTCAACTATTTTGGATATGGAGAGATCTTTTCACTTTATTAAACTGGGTATATAGAGGCATAATACAGAGTTTTAAAACACTTTAAATAGTTGTATAACTACCACCATCAAGATAAACACTTACATCACCTCAAAATTTTCTTGAAGTAGTAAATGTACCTTCCCATTCCCAGAAATATATTGTTCTTTCCCTACATTTTGCCTTTAAAGTACAGTCAGATAGCATATAACTTTATGTATGTGTCTTCTTTACTCAGCATGGTGCTTATGAAAGCCATCAGAGATGCTGCTGAATTTTTTATTTAATCATTATCCAAATATACAATTTTTCTGCTTGTCACATTGTTATTGTTGGCTTTCTGGTGCTGTGATAAGCACCATGACTCAAAGCAACTTGGAGGGCAAGGGTGTATTTCAGCTTACAGGTGACAATCCATCATCTCTGTCTTCATCTCCATCGTAGAGGGAAGCTAAGGTAGGAACCCAAGACATGGACCAGGAGGCAGGAACTCAAAGACCACACCACAGAGAATATCGCTTATCAGCTCACTTCTGGATTAATAATCAAATATCTTATACAAACCAGGCCCACTTGCCCAGGGCTGGCATTGCCAACAGTGTGCTGTATACTTGTGTATCAATTAAAAATCAGGAAAGTGTTCCCACAGGTATGTCCACAGACCATTCTGATAGAGGAAATTCCTAAACTGAGGTTCCCTCTTCCCAGGTGTCTCTTTAAAGGTGTCAAGTTGACTAAAAAAAAAAAAAAAAAAAAAGCATAGGCTTATATGTATGGTACAGAACAATGGGTTTTTGTAACATTTTCAAGCATGTCTGTTCTTTGTGCAGATCTACCTTCCATTATTTTCTTTGGACATTTCTCCATCTTATTGGTCTCCTTTATACTTTCAAGGGATGTGTGTGTGTGTGTGTGTGTGTGTGTGTGTGTGTGTGTGTGTTTCTAGATATCACACATATAGCAATACTTGTAATATTTACCTTTCTGAGTCTTGCTTATTTTGTTTAATGTGATAATATACAATTCCATCTACTTTCCTGCAAATGTCATGATTTAATTCATCCTTTTGGCTTAACAATGCTTTCTTGTGAACAGGTACACATTTTTTTTTCTTTTCAAATGACTAGAAATTGATTAAGCCAAATAAATGACAAATACATTTTTATCTCTGCAGAACCAATAGTGGCAGTGTAGCAATACTCAAGTTCATTTCTGCTTCTTTTTAAATCACCAAGTATTTGAACATAAAAATGTAGTAACAGCAATGCAACAAACACCAGCATTTCCTTCCTAAGATACAAATTATTTTTTAAAGTTTTTCCAACTCCCATGTGCCCCCATGCTAATTTCTTGAGCCCATTCTTGTTCCTCTGGCAGCAACCACTTTGTAGAATGTGGTTTTACCTTGGCAATGCATTTTTCCTTCATCTTGTTTTTATTAGCACATAATAATTATACTTAATAATGGGTTGCATTGTGACACTTTTGTATGTGAACATAATGTATGTCTATCATGTTCACCCTGTTACCCTCTCTGCCCCTTTCCCTCTCCTGCTGACTGGTTTCCTTTCCCCATATATGCTTCCATCTACTTCCCTGTCTTTTTAAATGACCCAATATGTTTCATTAGAGTTGCCTATAGGAGCATGGATGAGAGTTTGCTTACAGAATTATTGACAACCTACCAGTGGCTACACCACTTTAGAAAATATCTTTCCCTCCATCATCAACTATAAACTGTATTGAAGTTTCTTTTCATGAAGAGGTAGGGGCTCCTAAACACCTCTCCATTCCACAACAGGATGCTGGTGATTCCAAAAATCTATGCAGATTCTGTGCAGTTAATCACGGCTGTGCTGAGTTTAAGAGTACAATAGCCAGCCATGTCATGCTCAATAGCCACAATTCCATCCCACCCCACTTCCCTATTCCAGCTACCTCTCGCTCTTAGGTCTTCTCTCCCCTGACTCCTTTTGTAATAGTCCCTGAACCTTGGAGAAAGTCAAGTTCATATTCCACTTAGTACTGATCATCCAATAGTCACTTTTTCCTCATCCTTTCTCCGGTTGAGTCTCTGCAGTGGCTGTTGTCTCATGCAAAAGGAAACTTGTCTAGCTAAAGTTGACAGCAGCACTGTTTTAAAGACCTAAAAATAATGACGTACAAGACAACTTGGTAGGCACATCGTGTTCATTTAACAAAAGAACAGTAACATCTCCACTCAAGCTATGACCTTGCCAGCCACATCTAGATATGAATTCCGTCCTCTGGAACAGGTCTCAGGTAAAATCCAATCAAAAAGTGTTCAGTTGCCCCCATAACAGACTTGTTACTATTGCACAAATAGGTGCCTCTTACCTGGCCGGTCAGTATTGTCACACACAGGGTCCACAGCTAAGTAATACTGTTGACAATTCCCACCCATCAGCTTGCATCATAACATCTAGGAACAACAAAGCTAGCCAACAGGGAGGAAAATTGCAGACATACCACATTTTCTTTATCCTTCTATCGGTGGATATCAAGGCTAATTTAATAATTTGTAGCTTGTGAATAGTATCCCAATAAATATTGATGTAAAGGCATTTCTTTTCCATGTGAATTCAGATTCATTTTCCTATTCTGCATTTTTAAAATTTTAAAATATTTATAGCTATAAATCTTGCAAGGATTAATTATCTGAGTAGTATATTTGAAGAATGTTTCCTATATCCTTCATTTAGTTTCACCAAATGGTATTTTAACCAAGCAAATGCCAAAATTACTACTGACAGAGGTATGATGTAAGTGTGAACCTGTACCATTTTGCCGCATATAGGAACATGTACAAGCTACCACAAATAGCCTCTTGCTGATTTCCTTCTTCAGGGTCACTCCATCCCCTAACTTTCTTTTACAAATAACAATGCTTTAAATATTTTCTGCTTTGACACACTCTAATAAGCAAATCAGGATGTATGGTGATTTGAATGAGAATGTCCTCGATAGGCCCATATATTTGAACACTTCATTCCCAGTTGTTGGCACTATTTGGAGAGGTTCAGGATGCAGAGCCATTCTGGAGGAAATACGTCACTGGAGGTAAGCCTTGAGATTGTTCAGCCTCACTCTTACTTCCAATTCTCTCTCTGCCTTCAGCTTGTGGTTGAGATGCAATTTTTCAGTGTCCTGTTCCTATCACCAGTATGAGCTTCTTGCTGCCATGTCTCCCCACCGTGGTGAACTCTTATCCCTCTGGGACCATAAGATGAGATAAACACACTGCTTTGGGTCACTGTGTTTCATCACAGCAACAACAACAAAAAAGCAGTTAATACAGACAATGTGGTAATTTTTTATTACACATTTTTTATTTACTTATTTATTTTTTAAATTTATTTTACAATACCATTCAGTTCAACATAATAGCCACAGATTCCCCTGTTCTCCCCCTCTCGCCCCCCTCCCCCTCCCCCAGCCCACCCCCCAATTTTTATTCTTCCTACTGTCTACCCTTCTTCCCTTGTACCTAATAATTCTTTTCAGTCATTTACTTCCTGTTAAAGAACTACATTTTGGGAACTTCTTTTCTTGATAGATTCATGAGTTTCTCTTCCTCTGAAAGTATCTTTATTTCATTTTCATTCAAGAAGGGTATTTTCTATGGATACAGAACTCTCAAATAATGTTTTCAGTCTTCTTTAAATTGGTAAAAGTTTCTGTTACTCACAGCCTATATAGTTTCTGATGAGAAATGTGCTATTATTTGTGTCATTTTCCTGTCCTACTGACTTAGTTTTCCGAGTTTCGATTATTATATATTTAAGCCATATGGTCTTGTGATAATCGGCTATAATTGTCTCAGAACTCATTGTAGTTAAGGTTTCTGAATATGTAGAATTTATGGGTTGCTGTCTTTGGTAAAATTTGCAAAACTTAGTGGTTATTTCTTCAAACAACTTTTAATGCCACCTGCTTTTTCTCTCCTTCTGAGTCTTTCATGATATCAGTGTTGGATCTTTGCATGACTCTTACAGGTAGGTCACTGAGACTCCAGGTTTTGAATGACCATGCCCAACATTAGGCTTCGTTATGCATTTTTGAGAAAAATTTGGTTTTATTGATGTGCTTATCCTACTCTTTCCTCCATCCTCTTGATCCGCTTACTGTTCCTCCCACCCCCATAACCTCTTTTTCACTTTCATGTCTTGTGTGTACTATTGCTCTCCCACCCTTGCTGGATAGCGCCTTCCCTTCCCTTTCCTCAACAGCTCCTTCCCTCCTCCCTCTACAGCTCCTTCCCTCCTTGCAGGGCGCCCGTTCCAGTTTCCTAGCCCATCACCACACTCTCATTCTGAGGTTGTTCTCTACTGATACTTTCTTTCATGGAATCTTTTTCCATTTTTTTTTCAAACTGAGACATTTCCATTGCTGAACCTTAAGTTTCAGGAAATTTTACTCTGCTGTTGAGAGTATCCAAGAAGTTACTTATTTTAATTTATTGGTTTATTTTCTAATTAGCTTTTTTGTACATTTTTCTAAAGTGTTTTCACTTTATTGTTTCCTTTTTTATAATTGTTTTAATTGGTCACAGAAATATTTTTTTTTAATGAGAACTTTAACATTATTGCCAGACAATACTTAACATCCCTGTCATGGATGTGCCTGTGTCTGTTGACTGAAATTTTCTGTTCAACATTTTCCTGATTCTTCATAGAATGAGTGACTTCTTCACTTCTTTGAGCGTCTGCGAGTGTGACATTAAATTTTCCATGTTAGCATCTTTCGTTTCTTATCAAACGAACGTGAACAGAAGAACATCATCCCATAACAACTTGGCAGAGGTGGAAATACAGACATCTCTTCTAGTTCCTATCTATACAAGGAAATAGAGAGCCTCATTACTCCTGGATGTGTGGGTGTTCAACGTCCACCCAGATCCTCCACTGATACCATCTTGGCTGGCAGTGGGTGATGAGATGGGAGGCAATGGGAAATGTGAACAAGTTGATATAATTGGTGCAAAGGAAGATGAAAATCCCACTGTGCTACTTTCTCTAATATAATCTAAGCAAGGGAGTTGGGGCTTTTCCTATACATTAGCAAGAGTGGGCATCCAGGTTCCCCATGGCATGAACTGATAAGATGTGGTGGGGCTATGGTTTTGTCTGTGGTACTTGACAAATGAGAGTTGAAAGGTCCCTCTCTTGCTAAGCTGCCCTTGTCTGAGCTTCTGACTGGAAAGAGACATTTTCTCTTGAGATTTGCTGTCTCTTTTCTACATGTATTTTCATTTGCAAGGTTTCTGGCTGCTTCTATTTGCTCTGTGATTTATGAGAACAAGAAAAGAATAAGAGATGCCTTGGACCTTGCTGCTATGACATTCACTAAATGATTCCAGTCTCACTCCAATCTTCCTTCTTTTCTCCACATCTCAGGGCTTGCTTCCTTGATTTAGATTTAATTTCCAAAGCTTTTTGGATGCTGATGTGAAGGATTATGGAGATGTATTCTCTGTTTATTTCTGAAGGTACTCATATGGCCGTGTTAGAGAACAGGAGAAAATGTCACAGCCTTAAATTAGGAAAGTTTACATTGTCTGCCAACTGTGGATACTACTGTACTTCACTGATCACAGTGTGCAGGAAAAAGTACTGAAATATTCAACTTGCAATGCATATTGAGTTAATACAACAGAATAAGAACTGAAACACTTTCTCTATTTTCCAGTGTTTATTGAGGTGGGGTGATATTACAATAAATGTACAAAATAGAAGAAAACAGAAATGTTTTAGTCACTTAGACAAGTAAAGTTCTTAATGGCGGGATGGGTGCCATAAAGAGTTCCATTCCAGGCAGTCTTTGAATGTCACATGTTCATAAACCTGTATCGTAATCTTCAGAGTCTCTGACATTTAGAATAGTACTGCTTTGCTGATGCTGAAGAAATCAAATATTTGAATAAAGATGGTAATGTGATCAGGAGAAACCTTACATGCAAGAAGGGTTGTTTGCTGTTTAGGGAAAAGATAAGAATTAAACTGAAATTAACATCCATAATTATCTTTAAAATGACTATGAATTTGTTCACTGTGTATACATTCTTTTCAGTAGAATTCAGAAGGGTGTGCTGCATTGCTCCTACGAGCTCTTTGAAAGTCACCAGATACGGTTCAAGCCAAAATAATAGAGGGAGATACAAGTTAATTATATAGCTACCAGCAAAATCACACACTTCTTTGCAATAATAATGTGGTAAATAAATACATGCTCACTCCATGGGAAATGGTGGCAATCATTGAGAGTGCATGTTCACACCACTGTATTGCTCACTGATAATAGTGCAATTAAACAATGGCAGTGTGCTAAAGTGGATAGTTCTGCTGCTCTGTGGTTTTCATGCTATGTGAGATGCATGTGAAAGCCATGTGTGGAAAGTTCCAAGCAGGAATGTGTGAACATTTTTTGTTGCCATTGTCAAATCTCAATCCCCAAACATTCCCAGAATGAGGCTCCGACTTTTAGTAATGTAAATCTATTTTTAAGAAATTGCCACCATATAATTAATGACCGATGGACTGTTTGTTCATTAGATTCATAAAAAAATTAATACAAATATTGTGAGACATGAGCATCTGAAAGGAACAGGTCAATCTTAACAGCTTTATGTCTGTGCTTCATTCAGGAAGTTGTTCATCCAAATATCAAATAAGAGGCCTCAGGAGATGTCTCTGTAGGTGTGTGCATGAGGCCTTGATTTTGAACACCCAACACCCAAGGAAAGCTGAGCATGGCCATAAATGCCTGTACTCCCAATACTTTAGGGCAGGTACAGTGGTTCCTAGAAGCTTTCTAGCCAGCCAGCCTAGCCAAAAATGGTAAGCTTCTGGCTTCTTGGTTTGATGAGAGAGCTGTCTCAAGGCAATAAGGCAGAAAGCTGTAGAGAAAGACGACCAATATACTTCTCTGGTCTCCACATGTGTGTGCACGTGCACACCTACACCCACCCACACACACACACACACACACACACACACACACACACATACACACACATATTCTTAGATTAAAAACAACAAACATCAGGTGATCAGGTCTGTTCACACAGACCATAAGGAGTGTCACATCATTCAGAACTGGAGATAGAGACAGTTGGGCATTGCTGGGCTTATTATGTGGATACTGGGATTTGAACTCTGGTCTTCATGATTGTACAACAACTGCTCTTAACTGCTGAGCCTTCTCTCCAGCCCACTCCATTCTTTGATTTTCAGTTTTCTCAACTATAAAAATTATGTAAAGGGTTTATTATGAGGCTAGAGTAAAATAATGTATGTGAGAAGACTTGTAAACCAAGTAAGCACCATACTCATAAGGAAGATTCTTATTAAGTTGCTGCTGTTTCAACAGAAGCAAATGAAGATGTATCTTCAAAGATGTCAACACTATCTCAGGGCCTCTCATCAGTAGCTGGGAAAAGAATGAAAGAGCCACTGTGATTCTTTCCCAGAAGCAGGGAGAGTGACCTAAGACAAACCATCATGGGTGATCTTCAGAGTCAAAAAACAGTAATGAGCAAGTCCTAGACACAGTGGCTCATACCTAGAACCAAACCTCTGTGAGGAAGCTTCCAAAAACCTAACAGCACTGGACTTTTATGAGATTTCACAACTCTGTAACAAACTTCAGCTTAAATAAGTTACTTTTTTCATTTTACGTAACCTGTTTGTGGGGGAAAAAATACACATCCAATGACAAGGTTAGAGAAAAAATATGAACAAAATCAATATAAAGTATAAAGAACCAAGAACTACAAAACAAGGATTTCTATATGTCTCCAGGTCTCTGATTTATACCATCAAATGTAACACATTGATCCCTGAGGTTATTTGCAATATGGCAAATTCATCAGCTGCTGAAGAGTGTTTTCAAACAAGAAAAAAAAAAACTCAACAACTCGGTCTTTTTATTTACTGCAATTATCCAACATGATAGAAACTTTTTTACTCAATATGAATGGATTTTAAAGTTGGTTCATTAATTGAAAAAGTTTAAATGGGCAAACATTGTACTTTGCTTCAAAACACACAAGTGGTTATGCAATTATCAATCTTTTAATTGAAGTTTCAGGGTTGCACATTTGGTTATGGATCAAGTGTTCAGAGTTTAACTATCTCTTGTGTGAAACAGACACAACTGACCTTGCCTAAAGGACTCACTGAAGTGGAGCAATCTCTTAAAACCCAGGGGGGTGAATCTCAGTGCAGACCCTGGTTTCCAGCTCAGATGTTTTCTTGGTCATTTGGTTTTCTCTTTCCAATGATTTCCCATATTGATTTTGTTAGCAAGCTGTCTTCATCAAGTCTTTTTACATTTTAGCTTAGACTTCACAGAAGCATCAACTCTGTTTTTGCACTCATATTTCATTAGTCTGTGGAATAAAGTGATACTATTGTAGGAAATATTACATGATGGATGGATACATGAGTAAAATTATATATAAATAAAACTAAAGCATGACTTAAATCCTGGCTCTAACTACAACATGGATGGAAGTACATAGTGGAAAGAGATATCTTTAATGCCTAACTTCATCTTAATAGTTCTTTCCATTTCTAACACACTTCTGAAAAAAAAAAAGAATTTGCTATAAGTGTATTTGTTACCACCAAAAGGGGAGCTGTTCTCTCTTTCTGCCCCACTGAGGTGTATAACTTTGTCTATTTTCTCTGAGGGCAGTGTAATACAACTTTGAGCTATAAGAATGTATTGACTATATATGCTAAGACATATTTCATATTTGCAGCCTGCATCTTAAAACATTTTTAGATTTACAAAAAAAACATCATAGTGCTACAGAGTTCATATTTGTCCCATAGTAGGGCTCCATTACCATCAATACTTGGTTGACTTTTTTATTTAATGTTAAAAGCATTTACTTGAACAAAAAATTATATCCCATTTTATAGAAGCTATTCAAATGTGCAATATATCTTTTGTAATGTTTTCATATCTCTCGTATTCCTCACTATCAATCTATGACTAAAAGTAGGTTCTATTAAGGACCTGCATGCATTTCTTTTCACTGGTAAGCATGCTTTCCTTTAAATAGGCTATAAGCACTTGATTTAGAGTTTGGGGAATGATCCCACTCCCCTTCCCAATTCCTGGTATTCAAGTACGTTGATTCCACAGGTAGCCAGTCACGTAGATGAAACAAGGCTAATAAAAACAATCCTCACTATAGCCCCAGTAACTAAGAAGTGATTGTAGGAGATCTTTTCTACCTTGTAGGATCCATCTAACTAGAAACAGAATCAAAGAGAAGTCAAAGGAAGGGGCAGAGAAATGAAAGCTAAAAGAAGCATGGAGAGACAGAGGATATTGGTGGAATGCTTCTCCTTTGCCAGGGGCACTTGCAGTTTTCAATTTCCATCCTTGTGTAATCTTCAATGGAGTTCCCCTTTACCCTTAAAAGTAGTAATTGAGAAAGTTCCTCTATTGAAATTCCTGAGCTTGTCTCCTTGTAACCTCAGCTACTTTCCCAATACACAAACTGACAAGTACTGTCAGCAGTAGTAGACATAGCTTGAACATCCTGAGCAGCATGCAAAATTTTGGAAGCAAAATGTGGCAAGACATTTAAGAAACTGTAGGAAAAGCAATTAAGAGACAGAAGTGAACAAAAACAATATAAGACAGGAGAGGTAAGCAGGGTGACATGGACTTGTGCAGGACTCTGATCTTTATTTAAAGGGCAATGTGGAACCTAGACCATCTTCCAGCCATAGGAGGATCTAGTGTACACATTTGTGTTGGAAAAGTCATCCTACATACACAGAAAGAATGAAGGACAGATCTGAAGGCAGGAAGTTGACCCGGGAAGCAACAGTGGCATCTTCAGTTGGGGCCATGGAAGAAGTGGGTGTGTTTGGCATGCATCCATGTTACCTTGTACATGTCTGGCTTGGAGTCCTATTAAGAGAAATTTCCATATGACCTTGTTCTTTTTCCCTTATTCAAATCAAACTACTATGGTCTAGAATACAACTTGTGCAAATAAGAAATTGTTCAATTAATGAATCTCAATAATTTGATAGCTGAGTACAAACAGAGAGGCAGCCTATCTCCAATTTCTCTATTAAAGTTTGTCTTGGTTCCTAGGTGTTATGTACTCATGGAGGTCAAACTCAATCATTGTATGTTTTATTGCCACACTGTATGTGGCAACCTCAATTTACTTGAACAGAAGTCAAACTTTAAAGGTTTTGTATAGTTTAAATACAAAGTCTCCTCCCACAAGTTTATGTGTTGAGTTTTGGGTCTTAGTAAGTAGAACTACTTTCTGAGGTGGTAAAAACTGGGAGGTGAAGCTGAGCTGCAGAAAAGAAGTCACTGGTGATGTGACTTTAGGTAGACCTGGTCATCCTCTACCTTTCTGATTTCTGTCTACCATAAAGGGAAGAGCCTCCTCCATAAACTCCCAGTCCCATGATGTTCTGCTCAAATGAATAATGTCAATCCAGTATGGACTACATCCTCTAAGACCATGAACAATCTAAATCATTCCCCACTTTAAGATGTCCTAAACAGTACTGTGGTCACAGCTACAGAAGTTTAACTAACATACTTTTAAGCTACTTTCTTATGAAAAAGTTCTCTTACCCTCCTGCTCTCCAGACAATAGCAAATAAGTAAAGTATTTACTAATTTTGATTATATTAGATAGAACTTGACTTTCCTTGTCTTTTGTGGTGCTATGATGCCTAGTGCACTGAAATAAAGGTTGACTATTCAACTGAGCAATCATAGTCATTGCTTCCTGTGCACTCCACAGAATCCCAGACATTTTTTAATGGAAGTGTTTTTAGAACCAATTAACTATCCTTTTTAGAGGATTCATTGGATCATAATTAGCATTTGTGCATGTGCACACACACATGCTGGAGAGGAGAAAATATACCATGTATGGATGTATAATTAGCTTTCTCCTAAACCAAAAATTTTTGTTCAAGTTATCATCTACACCTGAAATGGTCATTTTCCATTTTCATAACCTCTACACAGAGAAGTCATTAACCACCCACCCTGCTCTCTTGTTCCATGCGAGTTAGAAAATTTTAATTCTAACAGTAAAGAAAACTTGGTAACTGTCTTCTATGTCTGGAAAAGGCACAGATGATGGAGATGGCTCCAGAAAAGGGTTTAGTGGAGGCATTTTAGCTCAGGACATTTACATTGTGGTGGCTTTGGCCCTTAGTTTAAGAGTAGAACGTTTGCATTCAAGTAAGATAGTGAAGGAAGACTTGACTACTGTGCTTAGCCAGTGAGAGAGATGTTCGTACAAAGGGACTCTTAATTCAGAAGTTCTTAGCTTGAGTTCTACTAGAAACACTTCCTAGCTGTGTGTTAAGACAGAATACTCTGTCCCCCTTAAGCCCTGGTTTTCACATTTGAAAATTAGGGATGACAAATGAAGAAGGTAATGACAACATCTCTCCTTCACTCCATTGTGGAGCACATCACAGGAGAGGCTGACATAAAAACATATCTGTGAGCTGTAAATGCCAAGACACATGCATGTCATCATTGCACTCCGGGCTGCCTTTTTTCCCAAAAGTAGGAAGGAGAAATCCTGATAGAACAATGAAGTCTCTAAGGAAGGTGACCTGGCTGCCATTCCGAGTAAGGATCTCCCACATCTGTGCAGGACGTCCAACTCATTCAAATCCTCTCCAACAAGTACAATTATCTTGTCAGACTCAATCTTAGGATCTTTATCTGGTTAATGATCTTGTAGTCAGCATTTGAATGAGGAAACATGGAATGTCCAGCCTTCTCATTTCCTATTTAAGGTCAAATCACTTAACCAATGAATAAGAGTCCCCTTGCCACCCACCAAGGGTGGGATATCTCTCAGAATAACAGAAATTAATATTGTCTCAAATAACCAACCACTTCTCATTTATCTATAAGTGTGTCTGTTTTAACTCTAAAAGTACCCTACCCCAGGAACTATCTCAATCCAACCTGGCAAAGACAATCAATCCTTAAAGGTCACATGTCACCAAATGTCTATAGTATACCAGACACCATGATACAGTCTTAATCTTCTGTATTCTATTTAGTCATTTTGAAGTATGTCATGTTGATTTTTACAAGATGAGGAAAACCAATTCAGAGTCATCAAACACCTTGCTGGGATCACAAAGCTAATGTGTCTTGAATCCAGGACTCCAAGATGCTCTGAAATCAATCTGTTTTTACTTAGCAGATGATACTAATCTCAGCACATCCCTAACTTTCTTGGGAAGAGGAGGCACAGGCTGCTTCCACTCTGGGCTATTCTATAATCTGTCAGTCCAAAATGTCTACAATAGTTGAAAAATAAGTCTAGTATTTCAGCTGTACTGTGTTAATGAAAAGATAACTGAGGAAGCCCCAAGACCTTAACTCAAGTTCTTACTAATATGTTTCCTGTCTTTATTGCTTTGTTTTTTTTTTGTGAACATTTCTGTATATGTCATTGTGGTGTGTGTGTCTATGAGTGTGTCTGTGAGTAAATCTGTAGCTGCAAGTGTCTGTGAGAGTGCATGTACGAGTGTAAATATACTGTTATCTCCATGGATGTTTGAGTGTGTGTTGTGTGAATATATGTATATGAAAGTGTGTGTGTGTGTGTGTGTGTGTGTGTGTGTGTGTGTGTGTGTGTGTGTGTGTGTGTGTGTGTGTGTGTGTGTTGGAGGATGTTTGTTTCTGGGTATTGAACACAAACACTTCCCTATGTTAGGCAGGCACTGTATCAATAAACTATAGCCACAGCCCCTGGATCCTAAAGTCTTTTTTCTTGTTTTATATCATGTGTTATGGAGACAATATATCCTATGTCAAGTGATAGAAACTGTGAGACTCCATGTTACAAATATTTTGCAACCTGGAAATCCTAATATATTGCTACAGTGATAATTTATTCACATCAAATTAGCTATAATTTTAAATCTTTGTGTGGTATCACTATGCAAACTAAATGACTACTTTAGCCTCTATTTTTGTTACTTATTTCCAAAATTTTCTTTCAAAAATCTGTACCTTTTAAATACTTCTGGTTGCCTAAGTAGAAAGCAATCCTACAACCTGCATTCCTCCATCTAACAGGATCCCAATTTCCAGCCGGGCAGCGCTGTCATATACCTTTAATCCCAGCACTCGGGAGACAGAGCCAGGAGGATCTCTGTGTGTTCAAGGCCAGCCTGATCAGCAGAGCAAGATCCAGGACAGGCACCAAAACTGCACAGAGAAACCCTGAGTTTCCATGCGAGACTATCACCCTGCCTCGATTCTCCAGCAAAGACTTTGGTCAATGACTCGATGAGCCAGTCAATTTCCATTGAAACGTCAGCATTAGCCTCTGTGGAGTAGAACAGCCCTTGCCTCCCAAAACATCTCTTTCTTATGCAGTATAAACAAAAGCATCACAGCACTGAACTTGTCAATGATAGCTGAGGGTTTTCAAATGATGGGAGAGAACTCCTCCGCCATGGTCCAAAGAATGAACATGAAAGAGGGTATTGTTCAGATCAAGTCAGCCTTAAATCATGACTTTATGCCAACTCTAGATCTGCCTGCTACCATTAGCTGTGAACTCCTCAGGCATGCCTGCTAACTCCTCTGAGGTTTTACTTTGTCATTTGTAATGTGATGACCATAATAGCATATTCCTCGGACTGCTGTGATGAAACTTGAAATGGTTAACAGTTGTCACATGTCTAAAACAGGATTTGGAAAGTAGGAAATCATGAGTTAATGGTGGCTTTCTCTCATTTGATCAGAGGTCTGAGAAGAGACTACACAGGCAAGAGTCAAAAGTAAGATGCTGTTAAAATTTGGTAAGACTCCAAAACTTTGCTCATATCACTTAGTTCAATAAAACACTCATATCAAAGAAGAGGCTAAATTATTTCTTATTTTCTTATTGGTCTTGTGTGATCCGTTTTACATTTTCATTTTCATATTAATTATTTTCCAAGAACAAATAAGCTGAAACCAAAAGCAGAAACAACATAGTGTCCTCTCTCTCTGTGTGTGTGTGTGTGTGTGTGTGTGTGTGTGTGTGTGTGTGTGTGTGTGTGTGTGTGTGTGTTTCTGTGTGTGTGTCTGTGTGTGTGTTCAATGCAAATAGAAGGGAAGATTTGAAGAAAGGACAGCCATGGACCCCATTCCTTCAGTGAATGCCATCCTAACCTCATCATTCCCTTCCACGTCTTTTTACAATGTGTACTCCTCAGTTCCCTGGTCTCACTCCTGTAGGATTGTCTGATTTCAATGCAAACTGGATGGGGGAGAGTGTCTTTTGAAGTTAGAGGAGACTTCGTCCTGCCTTGTCATCTAGATGAATCTTGGAAACCCACAGCCCCAGCTGGCTCCTCTTCAACAACAGCGGTAGATAAGGAAGCAACACCATCCAAAAGGAAATCCTCTCCGAGCTGGCAGGAAACTCCAAATCTGCAGCTGGCAGGAGAACACAGGGAATAAAGTGGCAGCTATGTTTAAGGGCAGCAAGTGAAACTCAGCAATTTGCAGCCAGCTCTGCCGCCATTACATATCTCCCTCTCACTGGGCCTCAAGGTCCCCCACCTGTAAAATGGGCTGCCAGAAATCATGAAGAATAAGAACCCTCTCAACATCTGGCAAGCTACCACCAGCAGAGTCTCACAAGCATTTGCTCTGGCCCTGCAGGATAAGGAAAGAAGGGAGGCCGCTATAGACAAAAGAAACTCCTCAGGGAACTTTTTAAAACTTCCTCCAGCTTCCTGGCAAGGCCAGCATTAGCTCCCAGTCCCAGTTTCTTCTTGTGTAAGCATCTGCAGTTTGCATTCCCAGGCTAGCAGTCATTCCCTGCTCTTGATAGTGCAACGCCCATTCTACACGGCTCTGAGAGATACCAGTGCAACGCTGGTTCCTTGTTTGTCCCCTCTGCTAGGCTGCCAGTCTTTTCCAAGGGACAAGATTCTAAGCTGAATGAGATGGCAATCCTACTCTAAGGAAGCACACTGGTTCAGGAGAATACAGACAGATAAAATCACTGAAGAAATTCAACATAGATGAGAACACGGAGGGGTGGTGGTGGTGGGGAGCAGACATGAGAGGTTTCATTTGAACAGGGAAAGAGGTCCAGGGAACCTTCACACAGGGAAGGGCCCTCAAGAGACAGGGCCATGCCTCATTAATCCAAATGTGCCATAGTCTCCCACAGCATCTGCCACACTGTACTCTGGAAATGCTCAATGAATAAAACATATCGGCTCCCTGTTTTATTCTCCCCCCCACCCACCCCCACCCCCCCCCCCCCGCCCCCCCCCCGGTCTCTCTCGTAGTCTGCATATTCTTGAGCAACAGGTTTAAGAATAATGCTCATCACCCAATGTATGTGGCTGATACCTTTGTTGGGCTGTTAAGTGAATGAATGCCGGGTAGAGCTGAGCTGAAAGTTATGCACAGCCCCCTTCATCCCTTCATCTGCTCCAGACAGACAAATAAGCTCAGGATTCTGCAAATCTATGCTGGCATTTAGCACATAAGACATGAATAGAGGGTGTCAACCATGTGGCTGCGATCGGCTCTAATTCAGAGTTCATTCCTGACATTCATTAATTATTAAATACATTGTTTTTGCTCCACTGTCAGTAAAAGTTTAAATTTGTATCACATATTCAAAGACCGGTGTTCTGCTCTGCCCAGCATTAATTCACCAAAGGGTTCAACAAGACTTTTTTGACCACCTACTATATATTGACAACTGGTGTAAATATAGGGATACCTATAGGTAGTCACGAAGTCCCTCACCAGCTTTGATGGGGTAGATGAGTCTGTTGTGCCTATGGATGGATAAATCCCTTCTGTGGAGAGAGAACCCTGGCTAGTTAGGTCTTGAGTACTGAATGAGTACTGTGGCTCTCTGTACATAATAATTGGAGCATTTCATTGGTTTTGCCTCTGTTGCTCCGTTATGTCGTTCTTTCCTCACCATACTTCTACCCCATCTCCCTCCTTGAGTTTTTCTTGCATTTCTTCAAGATTGCATACACCATCCATTACAGCAAGGCCTTCTTTTGGCTGTTAAGTTACTAGCATGTATCCTGAGCTTGGCCATGAAGCAAGCTCAACAAATGTTTGCCAAGTGAGTGCATGGCACATGGGAGGACTAGATGATTGGATAAAAGCCTTTCCTCGTCAAAGAAACCTTCTCCAATCCCAAATCATGGATGAGGACCCTATAACTTCCATCAGGTCCAGACAAGACCAGTCACTTCCTTTCACATCACCACAGTCTAGCTGAGAACTCCCTGAACAAAAAGCACAGGGACATATACAGAGGAAACTTCCTGGCAGTGAGCAGTGACTCAACACACAGAACTAGTGACAGAGAAAAACCTCGACTCTTCAGTAACTCACTAAAGAATGGCGCCCATCCAGCCTCCAATCATCCCTGTCCTGAAAAGCTCCTTCAAGCTGAAACCACCAGTAATTGGAATTGGAAAGTACATAGAACTGACTGTCTAAAGGAGAAGTCCAACCCAGTGGGAAAGAATTAGTTATAGGACTTATTGCTTATGACTCTTAAAACTAAATTATATTCTGATTTTGTGCCCCCAAAAATCTGTGCCTTCTCCATAAGTCAGCTGACATAGGTTCAGTGATGGAAACATTAGGATACAAGCTCCATGGTAATAGTATCATCCAAGCACTGTAAAGTGTACACCAGGAGGTATTGTGGGCTTTTCCCCTTGCTCTCTGACAGCATTCCTTACTAGAGCCAGTGATTCTCAGAAGGAACATTCAACAGAACCCATGATGCTCTGTCCTCCACACCACCCATTCTTGTAAGCATTATGGAAGACATTGCTAGTGGTCCAGGTTGCCTGTCTGTTGCAACTGGACAAATGGCATATCATCTAATCAGGGCTGGTTTCTATGGGAACCAGTTGCTTAATCTCTTTTATTTCCTCTGATATTAAAGAGGATTAAATAATACCTACCTCCTCCCAAAATTGCAAAGAAAGGTAATCTTTTGTGTACATGGGTCTCCATGGTGTTGTCAACAATTAATATTGATTATCAACTTGACAGAATCTAGAATCCCTTAGGAAATAAGTCTGTAGGAATACCTATGAGGGATGATCTTGAAAAGTATGATTGAGGTGGGATAACCTACCCTAAAAGTAGTTAGCACACCATTACCTAGTCTTGGGTCCTGGACTGTGAAAAGAGGAGAGAGCATACTGAGGACCAGTACTGACCATTCTTTGCTTCCTGAGGCTTATTTATAGATACATATGTCCAGCTGTCACAAGTGCTGACTACCATGACTCTTCTCTATGATAGACAATGAACTGTGAGCCAAAAAAAGCCCCTTTTGCCTTAAATAGCATTTATACAATATAGACATATACAAAGCCATAAAGGCAATGACTATCTATCAATAGAGACTGTTCATTTTTCCAGGGGCAGGAATAAGATGAGCCTAGTATGAGACAAGGCTTTGCACTTTGAAGGTGTGCTAAGGAGTAGGCCAGGAATATTACATGAGTTATTATATTTAACATTCACCAAAAAGTAGAACCAAGTGTTATTACCACCTCCATATGCAGGAATCATGAGAAACATGCCTGCATCCAGTGACTAAGTAAATAATGAGTCTTAGATATAAATCCAAATGGCCTAATTTCAAAGCTAGTACTCATATCCGAGATTCTGGGCTGGGATTCAGAGAAAAACCTCACAATATGTAAACAAGAGAATATTCTAGATTAGAGGAAGTTTGGGGTGGTTCTCATCAATGTTCCAATTTTTCAGATGGGGAATTTTTTTTAAATTGGAAGTTCCTCGAGGCTTAAGCTGTTTTCAGTAAATAACTTTGTGAAGAATGGATTTATCTAAGTCCTCTAAAATCATCATAACAAGACCACCAAAGGCTGTATCACACTTGACATGTGATAGCTGATCAAGCAATATTTTCTTTGTATGTGTGGAGATGAGCAAACACATGCCATGTGTGTTGGGGGGGGGGGGGCGGTGCAGGCCAGAAGTCACTCTTAGGTGACTTCCTCAATAACGCTCCACTTTTTTTGAGCCAGAGTTTCACTAAGCCTGAAGCTAGCCAAAGTGACTACACTTGGTGAGCACCAAGCCTCATAAATCCTCCTGTCTCTGTCTTCTCAGGACTGAGGGGACAGGGGCTTGCCTCCGTTCTTGGGCTTTCCAGAGGTGAGGAGGTCTGAACTCAGTACCTCATGCTTGTGTGGTGAGTTTACCAAATGAGCTCTCTCCCCAGCCCCATAATACTTTCCTACAGAATGATACCATGGTTTGAAATGTGAAGACTCACTCGAGATTTACATATCCTCGCCCAAATGGAGTCCTCCTTGTGGTCGCCCCTTTGTCTGTAAAAGGCAGGCAGGATCTCCGTGATGCTGAAATGGAAGATTATATAAACACATGGAACTACATTCTGACAATGCAGACCTTTTCTTCTTTCTTTCTTTCTTTCTTTCTTTCTTTCTTTCTTTCTTTCTTTCTTTCTTTCTTTCTTTCTCTCTCTCTCTCTCTCTCTCTCTCTCTCTCTCTCTCTCTCTCTCTCTCTCTCTTTCTTTCTTTCTTACTACAGACCTTATGGGAATTCTGGTGGCACAAGAAAAGAAAAACTTGTAGAACTAAAACACTGAAGATAGAACAAATGAAAATGTCTCCACTGATGCCAGGCTGCAGGCTGGAGGGTCCCGGAGGTAAATGACCATGTTTGGATTGATGGCTCCAGTATCGGCAACGCTGAGTAGTTCCTGCTGATTGTGTGCCCTTAGAGAGTAAAAGGCAGCTCACCAAGAGTGTTTAATGTAATGGAAAGGACTGTGGAGACTGAGGTAGGAGGGAAGATGTAGGGTAAAAAAAATTACATAGACAGTGTAAACTCTGTTCTGCAAAGAAACAAAAGGTACACAGAGAAAAAAAATAAACGCGGCACCGGGAAGGAAATAAGGAAAACACAGAATGGTTTCCCTCTGGATACCAGAATAATGAGATCTTTATTATTGGTCTACCCCCATTCAGTATTTGTCTACAATCTCCAAATTCTCTACAGTGATCAATTGTGAGCTGATAATGGGGGAGGGGGGTGCTAAAGCTACACAGAGCCTGGTAAAAAACAAAAACAAAAACAAAAACAAAACAAACAAACAAAAAGAGATCCAAACAGAACGAGGAGTGTCTCAGCATGTGAGCAAATTGAATTTGAGCATGTAGCTGTGAGCTACTCTACTTCACACCATTAAGAAGAAAGCTTAGCTCTGGGGCTTACTACATAGCCATATTACGAACATAGACTTGCCTTCTCCAGCCTCCCAGAAACACAGCACATCTGAGGAAGTCTCACACGCTCCATCAGCGCAGGCTTTTGCAGGGATCATTGCCAGCAGAGAGGCTGTCGGGGATGTTGCAAGGCAGCCATGAGCAGCAGGTGCACAGCATCAGAAACCTCTTGCTGTGGTTGTCGATCCAGGGACGTGGGACTAAAAAGGGAGGAGCACACCTTGAAGCACCCTGTGTTCCTTCTTCGCCTCCATTCCCAGCCCCTTTAGCTTACTGCAGTAAGCTTATAAGCAAGTGTGATTCCAAAATTCTCAACATATTTCTTATGGGATAGAAGATAAGAAGGGGTCATATAGATGAATGTGAAGGGGGATGGAGATGCACAAATACATTCTGCCAGGGAATTTGCAGGGATCCTATGGGACACTGAATTGTCACAAGACCTGGTTAGTTTCCCCACAAAATACTCACCTTTGCAGTGAAGGTCTGAACACATTTGTTCTGTCGCCTCTGTGTGACCTGCTCTGATTTATGTTTCTGTCAAAGTCTAATACTATGAGTTAATGCCACATTTCGTAGCCTAAAACATTTCAACAAAAAGCAGCTATTCTCAGGACTGAAGGAACACCCACAGTCAGAGGGAATAGCATTGGACAGGGGTGTGGCTCTCCACCTTTCTGTCACCTTACCCAAATAGAATGCGACAGCTCTTCTAATGCCAGCTCTTCTTTTCAGAGAGCCCTTAAAATACAGTTTCTGCTCCTCTGTCTCTATGATCATCACCAAGCACAAGGCCCACATCTTTCCTACCTACTGCTTGCATGGCCTGCAGCCACCCTTAACCCTAGTTTCCTCCACAGGTAAGGAGAGGAAGCCTGCCAAATATGAAAGATCACCATACCCCACTCTGCCTAAAGCAGTGATCCTAAGCCTTTCTAATGCCAAGACCCTTTAGCATAGTTCCCCATGCTGTGGTGACGCCCAACCATAAAATTATTTTCCTTGCTATTGTTAACTGTAATTTTGTTACTGTTATGAACTGTCCTGGAAATACCTGAGTTTTCAGATGATCTTAGTCTACCCCTGTGAAAGGGTCATTAGATCCACCCAAAGGGGTCTCAACCCACAGGTTGAGAGCCACTGGAAAGTAACTCAGTAGTTTTCCGTCAGTCACAGAATAAAATCCGTACTCTGCATGCAAAAGGCCTGATTGAGCCCTTCCCACACTGCTTGTCTCCTTTGCTGGGTTTCATACTGTTTGCAAACCTACCTAGCGAGTTCCCACATTTGCATTGGTGGTTGTCTTTGCCAACAGCAGCTCCTTTTCCCATCTCTCATCCTTCCTTACTGGGTGTTTCCTTGCTTTTCAGCTCTTAGCCATAAATACACGTTTCCTGATCCCCAAGTTAATTTCTCTGTCATTACACAAAGTGCTAACTTTTAGGTATATTGTTCTTTATGTTCTGTCTCCCTCCATAAAACAAAATCCAAGAGACCCATAGATCCTGCCAACTTCATTTAAAGCTCTAGGACCTAGGACTCTGAGCAGCAATGTCAATTAAATTTTCTTCAATGTATCTTGAAATGATTGAGCAAATTCAAGTTTAAATAGAACCAAAACAAACAAACAAAAACCAACCAACCAACCAACCAAAAAAAAAAAAAAAAAACAAAAAACCTGTTCTTCAGTGCAGACCCTGGCTGCCACTGGCCCATGGGGACCCAGACATGGCCCCAGCCACAGCTTGACCTGTACAACATCCTGGCCCCATTGGCAGTGCATGAGACTCCTGTTGCCATAGAGAGTCATGCAGTTTCCGGGGATCTGGGCCAAGACCTGAGGCCACGTTGATGTTCAAGAGCCACACAGCCACTGAGTCCATCCCAATCTGAGTGGCATGCACTGTCAACCAGGGCCAGGGTGCTGTTCTGGCCTGGGTTGCTGATAAGGATCATGTCTGGGTCTGTGGTACAATTACAGTCGGGGTCTGTGATGATATCCATGGCCCAGGGATACCAAGAGCCACTCAGATGACTGGAATCTGGTCCACCACCTTGGTCCATTGTTAGTATTTGAGGGCTGTGCAGCAGCCAGAGTCATACAGCTCTGAGTGGCCTGTACTGCCACCCGGGGCCATGGTGTTATCTGGGCCTGGTTTGCAACATTGCCCTGTTGGTGTCAAGGAGAGAAAGTTAGCAGGCTGATCAACCCACCTAGAACTAGGCCCAGGCTCAGAACTAGGGCTAGAGTTGGCCTAACATCTACTTCATCTATGAACTGCTGGGGCATGTGAAGGGGCTCGACCTGAACATCAAAAGCTGCAGGATCTCCACTACATAAGACAACAACAGTATATCCAAGAGGAGTCCCAGTGATGGCCCAGTATCAAGGGTATAGTAGAAGCCAGAGGCCTCAAACCAGACCAATGACTCATTATGATGAACACTCACAAGTAAAGATCTATGGAATGAAGGGTATACTGTGTGACAGTATATACCCTAGAGCCTCCACACCGAGACTTTATGTGTGTGTATTAGTTTGATTATTTTTGTTTATTTCTGTTGTTGTTGCTGCTGTTTTTGTCTTTCTTTTGAATTTTGGCTTGTTTTGTAGAGGAGGTTGTAAGGGCAGAGGGCAGATATGAAGGCAAGGGGAGATGGATGGGATCTGAATGCATGATGTGAATCCCACAAAGAATCAATTTTAAAAAATTACTGTTCTTTAACAGTTTTCACAGTTCAGTTCCCCATCCCCCAAATCATCAAAAAGTGAAGAGCAACTTCTTCAAGCTGTAATTTAGTCTCATTGCCAACAGTGTGATTCTGGATAAGCCTATCAGATTCCCTGCCCTCTTTTTCAAAAGTGGAAGAGACAAGAGAAAATAAAAAGAGCTACCTCAAAGAGATATGGTGCTGACTTGATGAGTGAATATTTGTTGAGTTATTTGAGTTATATCTGGCACATACAAGAAATCTTGTAGACATAGCAGACCTTATCATCACTGCAGTTCTATTTGAATCACATCGGTTACATTGTGAAATAGTTCTAGAATCTACCACTGGGATGGGACATCATCAGCACTACAGTGAGGGTGTTGGAATGCAAGCAGGCAAATGAAACCAACTGTCTCACAACCAAGTGATAATGAGACTGGTCCATGGAAGGAACGCTGTAATCAAAGGTGAACTGGAGGATTTACAATGAAGTACAGAAAGAGAATTGAACAGTGTTCAATAGTTGTTTAAAATATTAGAGGCAAGAGTCCTAGACAATGTGAGAGTCAGACCTAGCCAATTACAGTAACAGTGATAAGTTAGTAGGACATGAAAGGCCTAACTGTTGTTACTATATTGCTCACAGCCAAGACCCTGCCACAAGGAACTTGGGATTCAAGCAGGGAAAAGAAGAAATGACAAAAATCAACAGCAGTGTTCAGTGTTGCTCTAAAAATATAACCTGAGGAGTGGGGGCAGGGAGGGTTGCACACACAAGAGTCCTCCATTCATATAGAGGTCTAGAAGCATCATAGAAAAAGTGGCAGCCTCCCACTCATTAATGTATGCCTTGCAGTATGCCCTGAAATGCTGTGACAACTCTTGTGCACCACCATGCTCTGCCTCATGGATTTTCCATCTCTTTCCAGTGCCTCCCTTTAAAGATTCTAATTTGAGACAGCATCCAATATTTGATATGCCTTTCTCTTTCTCCTCAGTCAGCCAGCCAGGAAGATATTGTTGGCCCCTTATAAACATCCTTAGTCCTTAAGGGAAAAAAAAGTGTCTGTTTCTATAGTAATAGCTCTCCACCATTCTTTTTGTTAATGGAAAATATGTTCTTCTATGCTATAAAGACAAAGAGATTTTGTGAGGAACCTTTTGCCCTTTACTTATCCTCTCACATGTAAGCATCTCATAGTAGATGAAAAAGAAATACAGAGACCCTAGGAGCACAGTGGGAGGACCACCATAAATACTTATAGGTAAAAAAGAAATTTATGGTACAGCAATAATGAGACCAGGTACCTTAAGAACGCCATTTCCCACTTCAGAACTGCTAATCACTACCAATCCTAATAAGCATTTGCTCTTGAATCAGACATTTGTCACTGTGATATCTCCTGCATGAAATCAGCCAGTCATAAAACTGCTCTCATGTTAAACCCAAGTGAATCAAGAGGAGGACATGTTCTAGAGAGGACTTTGGGAAAGTGTGGACCCAGACCTTGAGCTTAAATATTGATGTAAGGGGGTAGGAACTGTACTCTCTAGAAATATCAATTATTTTATCAAACAAGCCTTAACTTAACAAACTAGTATCTTTATCATTTCAGATTATTAGAGGACATGAAAATCCACTGTGGATAACAGGTTAAGATGCCATCTGCAGCCATGAGACACCATGAATGATTAAGACATTGTTGGGAAAAGACACGAAAAGCCAAAACATTCAGAATTCCTTGAAAGGCCCTTAATTTCAGAAATCTTTATAAGCGCATAGCTGGAAAAGAAGCACTCTTTGGGTGTTGAATTATTAGAGCACCATGAAGACCCACTTAATATAAAGAATCTGCTCTTGAAGGCTGCTGGTGCTTATAGTCAGTTCAGTGATTCTTTGCTGTAAGAAATGACTATATTCACAGGGTATTGAGTTGTATCCTTGGACTGTTTGAATGAGACACCACTGGCATTCTCATTGCTGTGACGAATCAGAAACCTCTCAGACACTATCAGAAGTACTCAGCGCCAAAGCTCTCCTTTTCAAAAGGAGATGATTCAAAAGAGTGAATGATGAGCTGAGTCTCAGAGAGATGGGTGACCTTCAGCTCTGTGTTGGGAGATTCTTTCTATACATTCATCTACTTATCTTACAGATGCTGAGCTTGCAAGAGGCCAGGGCTGACCAGGGGCTCTTGAAATCCTGTTGATGATAAACAAAGGGCTTCTCTTGAAAGTAGAAGTGGAGATATAGGAAGAGATGTGGAAAATACTTTAATGAGGAAATAGGCAAGATTTGGGACTGATTGAACTATGGAGAGAAAAAGACTCTAGAACATCCAGTATAAATTATAATTAACAACTTCAGCCTCTTTGACAAATCATCTAAATATCTTAGCAACTTGAAGTTTGATTCCTTACCCATGTCAGTCGAATCCGGTGTTTGGCTAGAGGATTTCAATAGGATGGGTGACTTGGGTGGTTGTGGTATCCCCATGCTTTACATAAGGGCTCAGTAAAATACTGCCTATGAGTCAAACCCAGACACAATCTGCTTTTGCAAATATATATATTTTTGGATGTGCTATGTGTTGGATTATTGTCACATCATCTTGGTGGTGTTTAACTACAATAGAGACTGCATCATCCACAAGACCTGAAACACTCCTGAATGAGTTCCTAAAGGAGTTTGGTGCCAATGCTCCATAGTCTCTGTTTTTCCTTGCAGCCTCATGCTGGGTTCTGTTTCTAGCAACCAATGAGTTGTAAGAAAAACTGTGAATACTCACACACACACAAAAAGGTTCTAATAGCCAAAGAAAGAAATGTTACATATCTTCCCTGTGGCCATTTCTTTTTCTCTGGCTAGAATTCAAGTAACATGGCCAGCTTTGCTTCAGAAAGGCCGGCAAACATGAAGAAACTGGTGGTCAACGGAAATACCTACCTCCATCCCATGTCCATGACTCCAGGCAGACTTACTTCCCTTTGATGATTATCATCCTGTGATTCTCTTAGAATAGAAAGTCCACACGTTCCTGCAAAATGCTGTAAACAACCATATGTCACTGAGCTGCATTGATGACCAATATAAACCCCTGAGCCCTGAGTTTAAACAAAGGCATTATGTAGTTGGTAATCACAGAATAAACATGATCCCAGTTAATAAATTTTCTCAGAGCTATATGCTCTTTATTCATTGAAGTGAGAGGAGTTAAGGTTTTTTTAAGACTGCAAGTGGAAATTCAGTTAAAGTTGATAAAACAGACTGTGTTCCTTACACTCAGTGTCACACCAAGCAGAAAGGAAAATAAAGACATACCGGATACCTGCAGGGGCTTCATGCTATGTATAAGATACATAAATACTGAGATAACAAAAGAAGCATTATGTCTAAGTTCAAAAAAGATGAAGTTTTATCTTTCTGTCAGTTCAAAGGGAAAAAAAATATCCCAAAAGGACTACACTAGTTGGAATCTGGAAGGGAGAGGGGAAGCCATTACAATTTATAACTCTTTTAAACAAAAATTAAACAGTGAAAGTTGAACAAATCCAAAAAAAACACTTTGCTACCTAGAAGTTTTCTTATTATCTGATCCTTTAATATTCAACAAAATCCTGTGAATCTGGGGTCATCAGGAATAAGCCATTTTCACAAGACCCACCATGAGACGTTGTGACCTGGGACACTGCAGGAGAGGAACAATGAGTCTGAGACAAAGGTCGGGCCTTTCTTTCCTCTTTCTTCCTCTCTCCCTTCCCTTTCCTGATTTCTAACCCAAGGCTCTTGATTCTCCCACAGTGTCACTGAAAATGAAAGTGCCCTTCAGGAGACACCCTGAAATTGCCACAGAGAGCTCCTGGTGTATTCCAAAAGCAAACAGCAGACAGGAAAACCCTTTCTTCACACAGACACTGAAATTTCCACCAGCTTGGTGATGGCTCCTCCAGGGCTGTGGGAAAACAAGGAAGACGCACATTGAACAATCTTCCTGAGGTTACTCCATCAGCTCTCAGGTGAAAAGCCGCTTTGGAGTTACAACACAGCCACACCAACAGGTAGAGGAAGCAGTCTTGGGAACACTGTTGGCTCCAACAAGCTTAAGAAATGAATTAGACACAGAAGAGCTGATCAAGAAAACAACAGTTCTTTGTGGGCAGCCCTGGAGAATGCTAGCTCCTCTCTGGGGTCACGTTCCCTGATACCTACAGTTTATGTCATTAGTCATTCTGACTCTTGGACAGATGGAACAGCCAGCCAGCTCCTGAAGGACAGACAACACTGGGACATACGATACACATATGGACACAGTATTCTGCCTACTCCAGCAGTAGGCTCCTGCAGGAGCTAGGACGTATGGTGGAGTACACATTTGCTATGCTTCATATGAGCCAAACATTTCTAAAAGGTGAAGGAAGGACAGCTGTCACAGCACGTTTGGCAAGGGGATTTCCTTTCAGGTGACAAGGCCCCTAATGGAAGTGGGGAAGCAAATGAGGTCCAATTTGCCTTGGCTCTAATGGATTATGTCCACACCCCTAACATGACATATCTGTGCCTGGTTTCTAGCCACTGAAACAAACTTTCCATATCCACCCCTCTTCTTTATATCCCACTAATAGGAGACTGTCAGTCTGCCTTTCACCGTGTGTCTGGGCTTGTTCATGATTCCAGCTTCTGCCTTTTGGTGGGCCTCACCCCCCCGCCCCAGTTCCACCCGACACTCTCCCATCCATCCATCTTCATGTTCAATTACTAATGCCATTCTGTGACAATTTCCCCCCATGTCAGGAGGCTGCATCCATTCCTTTGCAGCTGCAATACTCTGTATATGTTATTGTTGAGTACACATCACATTCTGTTGAAGTAATCTGTTTTTGTTACCCCAACTGGTCTTGGAAGTTGAGCGGACAGGAAACACACCTAATTCTTCTCCTTCCTTTGCAGGCAACTATTCCAGTGACTGAAAAGGGGGCAGACATTTAACAGATGCTTTTGGAGTTGCTAAATCTCAGCTGTAAATCTGAATTACAAGGAAAGAGGAAATAGAAGAAACCTAGAATGGCAGACCAAGTATCTTCAAGCCATTACTGTGTGCCCTTTGGACCCTAGACATCTTAAAACCATTGGGATGTTTTTGCTTTCTTATTTAGAAAGTGGACACACTTAGATACACATAAATAAAGTCATGATTAAATAATAGAAAATTTGGAGCTTAGAATATTTTTCAGTTACAGAATATTCGCATAGTACATGTGGGACCATAAATTTATTTCCCAACCACTAGCCTCCCCAAGACCCCTAATTTTTGTAACTATGTCAATAGTGAACCAATGAGAGCCTGAAAGAAATTTGTACTATATACTGATCCAATGCTGCATAGTGATAAGTCAAGAAAAAGAAAAGGCACTAGTAACTAATGGATGAGAGGAGGACCTTGGGTTCTCAGTCAGTGCACTAAGCAAGCATTAAACTCGGACTTATTGCCAAACCGTCGTCTGTTCCCAGAATGATAAAGACCATAAAAGCAGAAGGGCAGAAATCACTGAATGAAATGGCAATCTCTCTAGCTTGCTTTAAGGGTCCTGGTGGTGGTGTTTGTATTGATGAAAGTTTGCATTCATTCAAAGGTTCCCATCGCTTACTCTAAAGTCCAGCACCTCTACAGGAACTGCCCTGTGGTAGGTTTTCTCTTCTCAAACTAGCATTGCCCACGTGGCGTGAGTAAGCGCTCTGTCTGCCTTAGTTAATACCGGTAACTGTGGTGGTGATGGTGTGGGAAATGTGGGCAGCCATGTTATGGAAATGTACATTTACTGAAAGAGAAATGGACGCTTTATCCTGGCCAGAGATTTAACCGGTGGCCCATTAATCTTCAAAACCCACCTGCAAGTGACGTGCTACCTTTAATCCAAAAATATTTGATGAGCTCTTCTGTGTACTGCGATGGGGCAATAAAATCATGAGCATGATCACCAATCTCATGCCAATCACGACAGTTGGTGGGATAAGACAGAAAAAGATGCACATAAATAAGTAACAACTGTTTTTGATGGTAAATTTTCTAAGGGTGTATATCCAAAAAGCGACTGAAAGGCAACTTTATGAGCAGAGAAGTTATTCTTAATCTAAGTCTTCCAATGAGGCAATAGAGGCTCAGGGAAGTTAAGTAGCTTCAGATCATGGAGCCACACACTGAGAGGGCCAGGCTTAGACAGAAGTCTGCTTAAACAGAAAGCGTGAAACAGCCACATAGTAGAACAGAGCCAAAAATAAGCACATTGTACCCTAAGCCTTTGTTTATTAGCTTCTTAAGAATAGGACAAAAGCCAGCATTTGGTTGAAAAGGTTATAGAAATTTTCACATGGCTAGAAAAACTTGAGCTGATCTAGTGCTGTGATTAAGACCCAGAGAGGTAGGGAGGAAGAAGAGAGATGCAAGTAGGAAAAAAAACTGTAGTTTCAGTGGGCTTAAGTGGCAAGGATTAGGGAAGACATTTTCAGTGTCGTATTTGAGGAAATTCTTAACATTTTAAAATGAACAGATATAAAAGTAAATGTTCAAAGTTTTATTTTAAATGAGAAAACCGAGATTCAGGGTGATTAAGTGTGCACTTGAGGTGACACAGTTGGTAACCGATGACAAAGAACATTAGGCATGGCTACAAAGCTATTAGGCTACATGCAATAAAGTCTAACAAGGCTAGCCATTGATAGTGGAGAGTAGTGAGAAGTGCGATTGAATGGGGTAGAAAATGCATGAAAGATTTTTAAAAAACTACCAAAGAAGATGCAGAGAGTATCAGAATTGTTGTCGGAGACAATGAGGCTACAGAAGGTTCATAAGCAGGAAAACAAAACTCAGAGCCAAAACTGAAGCCATCTCTGTCCTTATTCTTCTCGTCTTCAACTCGTCTTCCCAAGTCTGACTCCCCAAGCACGTGCTCTATGCAACAGAAGAACAGCTGGCATCTCTTCTCTGCCACGCTGGCTGTTCAATAACACAAACTATGTCATTTGAATCTCTCTATCCTCTAGCCACTTGTCACAAGACCAGGCACAGAGGGCTCAGTTATAGCTGGAAGAAAATGACAATCATCAGACAGATTCTGACCCACCTAGAAGCAGGTGGATCTATTGAGCTCACTGGTCATCCAGTGTCACCTAATCAGCAAGTTCCAGGTCAATAAGAGATACGATCTCATAAAACAAGCTGGACAGCACCTGAGGAATGATATGTGAAGGTATCCTGTGATGTCCACATGCATGTATACATACATTATGCACACACAGAAAAGGTAAGGAGAGAGAAAGAACATAGGCTAGAATGTCAGGAAAGAAATTAAGAATAATGTAGAATACAGCATGAAAATAGATTTGGGGCAATGGTCTCAAAATTAAGAATAATCAATAATGAGATTCCAATGGATTTCTCTCTCTCTTTCTGTCTCTCTCTGTCTCTGTCTCTGTCTCTGTCTCTGTCTCTCTCTCTCTCTCTCTCTCTCTGTATGTGTGTGTGTGTGTGTGTGTGTGTGTGTGTGTGTGTGTATACATGTTTGTATGTGTTCGTGTAGAGGTCAGAAGTCAATAGTAGATGTCTTTCTCTATCATGTTCTACTTCCTTTTTTGAGACAGGTCTCTTTCTGAACCTAGAGTTCACCAATGTGGCTAAGATGGCTCGTCAGAATTTGCCAGGGACATTCCTGTCTCTGCATCTCCAGCTCTGAGATCACAGGCACACAGTGGTCTGAGGGAGCAAACTCAGGTCCTCACTCTTGAGCATCCACCACTTTCCTGCCTTGGCTGTCTCCCTGGGCCCTGCATTCAATTTTATATATTGCACAGAACCAGCAATATCAAGACATCTTGACTTAAGAATAGCCTGCAGGACTAGATACAGGCTGAGCATAATCAAAGGATAAGAAAGTAGCAAGGAAAGAAAATATAATGGAGGAACATGGAAGAGGGGAAGAATCTGAAGAACGAGGAGGAATAAGATAATGTCTACTGCCTTTATGCTTTCTCTACAACAGGTGGTCAAATTGTGATACTTGAATTAAATCCAAATCTCACATGTTTTTAAAATAAAGTAGTTTTCTTTTATAATTTCTTTTGACACTATAATATAATTACATCATTTCCCCTCCCATTTCTCCCCTCCAACCCCTCCTATATACCCCTCCTTTCTCTCTTCAAATTGATGGCTGTGTTTTTCATTAATTGTTACTGCATTATATAGGCATGTATATACACATATACTCCTAAAGGCATAAATATAACCACCTCAATATGTATAGAGTTACTTGTACATATATTTCCTGAACTGACCATTTGGTATTGGACAACCAGTTGGTGTACTCTTCCCTGGAGAAGACTGTTTACCCTGATCTTTGGATTCTTTAGTTGCCTATAGTTATTTGTATAGGGTTGAGGCCTTCTGGGAGTTCCCCATTCACTTTAGAAGTCTACTGTTATTGTTCCACTCATGTTTAGACAGTGTGTTGCTGGGACTTTAAGGATATATCTGCAGATATCACACAAGTTTCCAAAGGAAGGCAACAAACCACAGTCCTGCTCTACAATGACACCTATGAACTACATCTGCTCACAGCATGGCATGTTAATGTCTAAGAGTGCAGTATTGACACACATATATGGGTAGTAACCAACAGCTCTTTAATTGAACTTCAAGAAGCACTCAGGAGGCAGAGCCAGGTGGATCTTTGTGAGTTCAAGGCCAGCCTGATCTACAGAGCCAGATCCAGGACAGGCAAAAAGCTACACAGAGAAACCCTGTCTCGAAAAACCAAAAAAATAAGAAGAATGCAATCATGTCCAGTACAGGAAACCTAACCAAATTACCCAGGGCCAGTGAAGTAGTGAGTCTTGGAGAAGAGCCTATACCTGACACTCTTCTAAACTAGATAATCCCTAACTAGATACTAAATATTTGTCCTTATACCCACAGATAAGTATAATCTTTATCCCTCATTGAAGAAACTTTTTGCAACATACCAAGATCATTACAGAAAACCACAACCAATCAAAATGCACAGTTGTAGAGCTCAGACCTAACAGATACAAACTACTCAAGCAGCTAAGGCTTGGGAACATTTTGGAAGAGTGAGCAAGATTTGAAGAGCCAGATGAATAGGGAGTTTGCTGTGAGTATGTGTCTCCTAAGAAAATAATATGTTATTGAAACATGGCCACTCTGGACATTTAAGGGATGTCTTTGGCTGTCATCACATGATTATAGCAAGATTAAATGGAGCAAATTTTGCCTGGCATATAAAATTCAAATTATCAACAACCTAGCCCTTAACAGAAAAATGTTTTCCAGCAAAGGATATAGTGCTGCGGCCCCCAGCAGAGTACCTAGTGACAAACCTGGACCTCTAGACTGGGAACAAAGGCTTGAATTCCTTGATGTGGGGATTGAACTTTCTTCTACAGGCAATGAAGACTCACTCTAATATCCTCATGATAAAACCATTCTCTGTATACGTATAAAGGTAAAGACCCAAAGAATTCCTATCAACACAGCCCTTAAATAATATGATAAATATTTAATCAGCTATGTTCCATTCTGACTTCCACTCAGTATGAATAAGGAACCATACCCATGAGTCTACCTACCTGGAGTGTTGAGTCACCACTCTAGATGTTGGTGCTCTCATGTCCAAAGAAAAGGAACACAGCCTACCTATAGGTTTGTTTGTGAGCACAAAACAATCTGCTAAAAGACACAACACACCTCACAAATGCTAGAGCATCTGTTTATTCACATAGAAACACAAACAAAATTGGCCTGGGTGACAAGTATGTAGAAGGGAACTCAGAGATGAGTGAAACTGAGACATGTAATGTGGAAGCAAAGTTGGTAGCAAACAATGGCACCATGTCCACAGAGAAAACCAAGTAGAGAAACACTCATTCTGCTTGGAAATTATTGGAGGCATGAAGAAAACTTACACAGAAAACGGGGGTCTCCTACAAGAAGAAAAAATAAATAACCAGACTCAGATTATCAAGCTTTCCACACAGCATGTGAAAAGGCCCCAGTTTAGCTTGAGACCTCTATGGATGCAAACATCAATAGATAAATCAGGAGGGAAAATGAGCAGCCACTGAAACTGTTGGCTTCTAAGGAAAAGGCTACTGTGTGGCATAAATACTTCAGTCAAGCAGGCTGCTAACTGAGTTTCCAGGTTTTCTTCTTTCCATGACGGAGGGGATCGTGATGTGTAGTGGTGGGAGAACTTACCCTCATCTTCCCTTTCTAGGGCAGGGACGATTGTCCTTCAATCATCATCCTTCAGACCTCTGGGAAAAAAGAGCTGGACCAGAGACAAGAATGATAGCACATGAAAGACTCTGGGCTAATTCCCTAACTTGACCCTAACTCTGAGACACCTGTCAGAAAAGGGGCAGCACCTATGTCTGTGCCAAGTGTCACATTCCTCAAGCCTGGAGCTTCTCCAGGAATGATTTGGGCAGCTGATGTCTACACACCAGAACAAAGTAGACGAGTGATCCGCCAGAGGATGAAGAGAGATAGCTTCCTGGTTTGCACTGCAGCACAGCTTTCGTTGTTCTCTCATCTACACTTTTCAATGACATCGCCTCCCTTTTACAGATTAAATCACTATATATATATATATATATATATATATATATATTTAAATACATATATTTTAAAAAAAGATGTCACTGAGAGGATGGTCACATGACCTACTGTCAATGCTAATGGTGCCCCTTGACCAAAAGGAACAGTTTCTAACTTTTGCTCCTGAAATCTGGGATTGTCATAGGAAAAAAGAATAAATCCAGATTGAAGCTTGATCTGAATAGAAGTCCAAGATAGACACAATACCAATTGAAAGTGTTATTAGCTTAATAGAACAGTATGGCCCTCATAGACAGATAAAATACGGGTCTAAAACTAGACTCTAATTCCTACCTCCTCTGTGACCTTAGGTCATGTACTAAAACTTTCTGAGTCTCCTTTGCTCACCTACAAGAGGAATGACACATTCTAATTAAGAGGTAAAACATTTTGCTGATAATTGCAGTATTTACAACAAAATTTCTATTGATAAAGTTATGCATAGATTAAATTCACAAAATGAACTAACAGATAATTTATTTAACCAATTGAATTTCTTTAAAAAAAAAAAAAACAATCTTTAAGACCCACCCTGAGAAAATCCTAATATACTAAAAGAAATGCTTAGGAAAATGTCTATTTATATTATAATAAAATATTTATTAAAGATTTCCAAAACCTTTTTGATTGATACAGTAGTTTTTGGAAAATTTTGTTAAACATGGATATTAAGTATTTAATTGATTTGTTAATCAGGATGTGCAGGTCTAAAACTATAAATCTGCCTAAAACAAGGTCATTTCAATATCTGGGTCATTTATGCAGACCACAAGTGATGAGTGACATCATCAAAGGACTAGAAAACACCTCCTACAAAAGTATTTTGTCAAAGTTAACGTCTGTTTTAAAGATTATGCATGGGCACGTATGAGTCATTACAGGAAGCTGGGGGGAACAGTCAATGAAAACTAAACTGTTTTTCAGTTCTTACATGAGCCTTAATTGATTACAAAATGAAATTTAAAAAAAAAAAAAAAAAAGACGGACAAGCATCCCATTTTCTATCTGCCATCTCACCTACCATGAGCTTAAGGCAAAATCAACACCAGTTCATGGACTACCTAAGATACATAGCAAGATCCTCTGATAAAAGAATAAACAATGAAGTGGGAGGGAGTGAAGAAGGAAGGAAGGAAGGAAGGAAGGAAGGAAGGAAGGAAGGAAGGAAGGAAGGAAGGAAGGAAGGAAGGAAGGGAGGAAAGAAGGAAGGAAGGAAGGAAGGAAGGAAGGAAAGACTTACTTGATATTCCTTATGATTATCTGAACAAAGCAATATTGAAGCAATCTATAACTGTATAAACAAATAAGACTAAGTATAGATTAAATCACTAATTAGCAGAAAGTTGGAAAATACTTTTAAGCTAATATTATCTATGATCACATGAGTGTGGTAAAATGAAGCAATTCACAATTCTGCTCAAAATGTGCAGCTATTACCTTTCTGGAAAGCCTTCAAAGGTGCTGGAGATCCCTGGCCAGCATAAGGCTTGGGGTGGTAGCTCCTGTTACAGACACACACACACACACACACACACACACACACACACACACACACACACACACACACACACATTAAAAACACAAAACAATGAAAGTAACTATATATTTTAATATGTAATTCTTCCCCTATAGTTCAGAATCTTCAGAGCAGTGGACAAAGATTTCTCTGTAAGAAAAGAGGACTGTTTAACGATAGCAAAAAAAAAAAAAAAAGAAGAAGAAGGTAAAAGAACATGAGTATTTGATTTGATATTAAATTAAAGCATTGCAAGTGCATTAAGTATAGCTACTTAGCAATCACAGTTAAGTGTATATCTATTGGACAGGCATTGAAAAGCAAAAGAGCAAACCCAGATCCAAATTTTAAAAAGGAACAGAAATTCACCAATATTTTTCTGCAGAATCATTGTTACAAATTAATGAGAGTACTTACAAGACAATGGAAATTATTTTCCTGTTTAACTTCCAAGTATCTAAAAATTAGGAAAGCCAAGATTCAGCAAAACAATGCCATTAATATGTTAAGAGCCAACTGTGGTCACTCAGCCATCACTGGCACAGAAAGGTTAACTTTGGGGGAACCAGACATAGGAACAACATGGTTAAGATTCAGGGTATCAATAACAAAAAGAAAAGAAAGAAAGAAATGAAATAGTGAATGTCTGGGCAGACAGACACATTGCCTCTGACTCAATCGCTATCCAATATGTACCTAACTGTACTAAACATGCCACTAAACTGTTGCATGGCATCTGGGATGGCTAATCTTCATTGTCAGTTTGGTCACTACTGTATTTCAAACCACCATAAAAACATGCCTCTATGTAGGCCTGCGAGAGTCTTGAAAGTGGGTTTAACTGAAGTGGAAAGACCACAGCCCTGAATGTGGCTGTGCCGTTACATGGCCTGGGGTTGACAGATAAAGCTTTAAATAGAGACTGGAGCAGTAGCCTCACCATTCTCTGCTTTCAGACTGTAGGTGCAGCCTGACTAGGTACTTGATGTGGCAGCTGTGCCTTCCTCCCCACCCCCAGAATGTGCTGTGTCCCCTTGAGCTGTAAAACAATAAGCCTTTTTTTTTTTCCTTCAAGTTTCTTCCTGTGAGATGCTTGACCACAGCTGTAAGAGTGGCACTGAATTTAGCATGCCATAATAAAAATGAAAATGTTCATGTTTTACTGCATCAGCTAAAAATAAATATTGATTTGAAATATTAATCCCAAATATTCTTCTTGACCATCAAAAATATTGATAATAACAATGCAAGTATACTTGGATTCTAATGAAGACTTCCGTCCCGGCTGACAAGAGCTCTCCTGTTGACAGAGAGAACACATGGCCTTTCCTGGATCTGTGCACTGAGGTGCGCAGAAAGATAGGTGGTACTGAACAACAACAAAAAAGAATAACAATGAACCTGTGTTTGGAGTTTGGGGAGTGTTGCAGAGATATTCACTCCTGTCTCAATCTTATCATGTCTACAGTGCAAATGTGTCTTGTTTCGCTGAAGAAAAGCAGACATTGTAAGAGTAAAGACTTAATGTGTTTTTATTAGGGTTCTCTAAAGGAACAGAATTGATTGTGTGTGTGTGTGTGTGTGTGTGTGTGTGTGTGCGCGCGCGCGCGCGCGCGCGCGCTACAGGCTACAGGTCCACATAGTACAACAATGGTTGTCTCACAATGGATAGGCCAAGAATCCAGTAGTTGTTCAGTCTGTGATCCTGGATGTTTTAGCAGTCCAAATCTGTTCCTAGAATCCTGGAGGATTACTAGAGAGCTGCTTGTCATCAGACTACATTGGAATTCTGAAGGAATAGGTTCTGATATCAATGAAAGAATACTTATCAATAGGATAGATGAATTTGCCATTGGGAGTAAAATCAAGCAGACAAAAAACAAAAGCTTCCTTCTTCCTGGCCTTTTTCGTTTTTTTTTTGAGATTAATGTAATTACATTTCTCTCTCCCTTTCCTCCAGCCAAACCCTCCCATATACCCTCCCCACTCTCATTCAAATTCATGACCCCTTTTTCATTAATTGTTATTGGATGCATATATGAATATGTATATATATAAAACACTAAATATAAGCTGTTCAGTCTGTATAATGTTACTTGTATATATGTTTTCAGGGCTGACCATTTGACACTGGACAGTCAATTAGTATGTCCTTCCCTGGAAAGGACCACCTGTACCCTCCCAGTATTCATTTATGTACAATTTTTTTTATAGAGTTGAGGCTGCCAGAAGGTGTGGCCCAGATTTAGGGTGCATCTTCTTACCTCCCATAGTACAGTTAGGAAAACCCCTCCTCATGGTGCCATTTAGTTGACTCCAGATGTAGTCAAGTTAGCAACCAAGACTAGCCATCACAATGTTTGTAAAAATAGAATCTATCCCTTACATTTTTGTTACAATAATGGCATATCATGTCCCAGTTAGTCTGTTGGTCTAGGAAAGATGAAAGACATGAGCAATTGACATACATTTAATTTATAACTTGGGAAAAAATGAGAGTGGAAGCCAGCTTAGATCATCTAATCCCAGACAGCCCACTGTGTGGATCAGAAGGAGCCATGGGGTAGCAGCTCTCTCACAGCATGTCTAGTTATAGCTGATCTGTAGAGGATAGTTTTGTGTGCTCCTGTGTGCCAATCCTCAAAATACAAATATATGACTAAATCACTGAGAGATGAAGCATTAGATGATAGCTAAGTGATACTATAAATTAACTTCACTATGTTAAAAGCAGAAAAATAATATATTTACAAAAACTACAAAATAACATTCAAAAACAGAAAAATGGCAAAATGAGAACATAGGTAAATAGAAGAGATACTATGGTAATAAGATTAATCAAAAACAAAAATGAAGAAAGAAAAACTTTTAAGAACATAAGTGTAAATACAGACTGCAAATTGAAAAAAAAACAGGAAGAGAGAGATGCATAATTTTAAAAGAGCAAAGGTATGGGGTTGGGGAGAATGGTGTAATTGTGTTATTGTCTCAAAGGGATTTCTTTTAAAGAAAAATTAATGTTCCTAAAAAATCTCAGCAAATATGTAAAAAGTATAAGAGGAGAGGAGATTTAAGGTTCATATATGGCAAAATATCTAAGCTAATAAAGTCAAACCAATAGTAATGTAAACTCTCCTAACTAGACAAGAACCATTAGTTAAAACAAAAAACTGTAACTGCATTAAATTTTGAGAGAGGGTGTTGGAATCATTCATTTTGAGATAAAACAAGATAAAGGTAAAGACACCTCATAAAATTTCTGTTAAAACAAGACATAGTATAAATAAATATTTTAGATCTATTTACAACATATTGTGTATATTATATAGTATACACAACAGTTAATAAGTAAAAATACATAAATCACCCATGGGTGGCATAAAACTCAATAGAAATGTTAAAGAAAATCTGAATAAATGGCAAGCTCTATAGAATTCTAAGTCCAATCAATATCTGAAATATACTAATTTCCCCAACTACTCTATGCACTTAATGTAACAGCAATAAACATTTAACAGCACTCTTCCTAAAATGTCACCAACTGAATCTAAAATTCATGTAAGAACAAAAATCTAAGAATAACCAAGACCTGCCTCAGTTCATGTTTATGAAACATTCCCTGCTAGATGTCAAGACTTGTCCTAGAGTGCAGAAAGTTCATGCAGTGCTAGAGCAGAGGCAAATGGGGGGAAATAGAAATCCATAAACACACAGGGACCCAAAAACTAAAGGCTTTATTCTTACAGAGTGAGGATAAGCTAGTTGACAAACTGCACTGGAATAATGCTTATTTACCAGTTCTAAAATGATATGTGATCCAAACAAGACATCAGTTCAGAGGGAATCAAGATGTAAATTTAAAAGGCCTAGCTATAAAGTATGGTGATATTTTATTTGTACTGAAATGTGATTTTATTTGTATGTTAATAAATAAAGTTGCCTGGGGGTCAGAGCTAATAGTAAGCCATCGCAGAAGCTGGGCAGTAGTGGTGCACACCTTTAATCCCAGCTGTTGGGAGGCAGAGCTAGGCAATCTCTGTGTGTTTAAGGATACAGCCAACATGGAGATACGCGCCTTTAATCTCAATACCAACCATAGAAGACCTGGAGGTCTGTACAGACAGGCAGTGATGAGGCAGTCATGTGGTTGGGTTTACAACCAATGAGAAGGCAGAATAGAAAGTCTTTATAAAGACAAACACACAGAAAGTAGTTCTTTTGGCTGAAGAAAATAGTTGCAGAGTGAAGGGTAAGGCTCTTAGCTCTGACCTCTTGGGTTTTCATCTTTGCATTAGTTCTGTGTTTCTTATTGAATAAGATGGTTACTTCTATAATAAAGCCTCTAGAAGCCATTTAAGAGAGTATATTTATGGCTTTAGAATTTTTAAAAAAGCATAAAAAGCACATATCTTAAAAGAAAAGATTGACCTTTTCACTACATTCAACTTAAGACTTGTATTCATTTGAAGATACAACAAAGAATCAAAAAGATAAGCTAAATGAAGACTTTCAAAGCAGAATCGAGGATCTTATAAATTTATGACTATTTTTCACCAAGCTAATTTTTTACCAAGACAGTCTTGATAGAAACAGAAAAATGTATAGATAGGGACAAAGATGAGAACATAAAAATGGTCCAAACCCATGAGATGTTTGGACTGTTTAGTAATGAGAAATATGAAACCTAAAGATGTGAATATGAAAATATGCAACTCCCTGATGAGTTACCCTTTCAATCATAAAAGAGTGGCACAAATGTATCAATGAAACTATAAAGCAGTTAGAACTCTCATTCAGAGCTGTGGAGTCCACGGAGGATTCCTACAGATATATCACACAAGCGGATGAACTACCGTGGAGAAAATTGAAGTTCTTCCTAGATAGTGCATGATTCATCAGCAACCAGCCTGAGAGCCATCTGAGTGCTCATCATTAGTGAGTTGAGTTAGCATCATCTCCATCCTCTGGAATACACCAGTACAGTGACAAGGAATCAATACTGCTGTGTGTGTGCATTAATATAGAGAGGACCCTGACACCCAAAAATGAAAAAAAAAAAAGTCACAAAAAAATATGGGCAATGTGATCCTGTTCATTTAAAGATTCAACTAGACAAAACTGAGCATTTCACCAGGGAACTTCCATGTAGGTGGAAAAATGATAAAATTTATACCATGAAATGATTATGTTGAAAGGGAGCCGGGTGTATGGTCAGGAAGACATGTAAGTAGCCCCCTGAGGAAGAACTGATAATTCCCAAAGATCAATGTCAAGTAGCTAAATAGTGTTTGTTATTTAATTTTGTGTGAAATTAATTATACAATTCAATAAGCAATGAAATCAAAATGGGCTTTTATGTTTCCATGAAGTTGGTTGAGTCACAATGTGGCAAAAAAAGGTAAGAGAGGGTAGCATGGAGGAAACAACAGAGAGAGAGAGAGAGAGAGAGAGAGAGAGAGAGAGAGAGAGAGAGAGAGAGAGAGAGAGAGGAGAATGGATGGGCAGACTGAAGTCACTTATTTTTAGAATAAATTCCTTAATGTCTTCTTTACTGAGTTCTACATAAGCTCTAATCACCTTTGCCCTGGATTCTGGGAATTTCAATTTGCATGTTGATAAGAACTCCTCAAAGCTCACAGTTCTAAAGGGAAAATGCTAATCCAGAGGAATAAGCCTGTTACTAAAACCCACTCTATACCAAGCCATGTAAACACTCCCCTGTGTGAAGGATGGCTTTCAAATGGAACAGCCCTTAAAAGGTGAATTGGGTGAAGAAAAGAACCTCCAGGTGAGTGGAGAAAAGGCATTGTAATGTATAATTTACTCCACTCATGCTGGTGTACTTATCTACCTCTTTCCATTGCTCTGAATCTCCATGATGTCTACAGTCATAGCACCTTAGATGGCAGATATTAGATTGGAAGAAAGCTGTTAAATAAATGGGGCTTCAGTGAGTCTAATGAAATGTACTTTCCACACACAACAGGCCCTCGGAGGGAAGAACAGGCAATTTACAGGATGATTTATGTTCACCCTGAAGTTGGACCTATGCCAGATTTTTCAACACTGAGTAAATTCATTTAATATTATATTTATTAAGTGGAGGTTAATAATTTCCAACAGTTTTACATGACAGCTCTAGCATATGGCAGGAAAAAACAGAAGAAATTTGTGCTTAGAATAGCAAAACTATAGTGTTCCTTTGGACAACACTGGTCTTAGCTACTCCAGACATAATACAAACAATGCATGTCCCACTGGTTTAGGCTTTTGTATGCATGTCAGTTGTTTATTATAATATATGAGAACATGAATAAGTAGCAATAAAATCCATGATTAAATGAGCAATTGCATGCATGAATTCTGAAACTTCTAAGGCAGAGTTCTTTCCCTAAACAATACCCAAAGAGTAAGAATTAAAACTTTCGATAAACATTTTCTGTCATAATACAATAATATTCATATTCAGGCCAATCAATATTTTGAATTCTAATGAGGCCATATGCTTATCTTATAGAAAGAAAGGTGGTTACACTGAGGTAGATAGATAGATGACCCTCTAGATCCAAGACAAGACTGGGTAAAACCCGAAATACAGGATGAAATCATCTACTCATAGCTGCATTCCCTGCAGCATGATTTATAATGCAGTCAAGAGAAGTGAAAGCAAGTCCAATGTTGTGTGATGTGTGAGCAGAATACTTATTTTCCTAGACAGTTAAACACACACACACAGAAAGAGAGGGGAGAGAGAGAGAGATGTTTAAGAGATTAAATTCAGTACCAAATGCACGTTAGACAACCACTGAGCCGTACCTCTTGTCCCCTTGCATATTATTATACAATCTTTAGTTCTTCCTGAACCTATAAGATACTTGTGTCCATGCCCATTGTGTAGATAAGAAACTGGGGCCCTAAGCTAGTAACTCCCAAGCAGCTTATCTAAGAATGTAAGCCTAGACTGACCCCACAATGAATCCTTGCTATTATTTTCTGGATTGCAAACTCTGTGAAAGGCTGATAGGTGGGGTCACATGAAGTTACACAATATGTCGAGTGTGTTCTATATGCCCATTTACCTCCACTCTTGTCTTCTTCTCCGCCTGCTTGCAGGAGATTTTTTTTTTCACCCTTTACTTCCCCCAAACCATGAGGTGGTAATAAATGCTGTGAAAGATGGAGATAGTGGAGTTGGGATGTTTGGTTAGAGGCTCAACCCCAGATCTGACCTCCTGTGTGTTTATGTTCTCTCTCTAACATTCTGAGAGCATTCCTTCCCCCATTAAGGCCAAGGTATGGCACAGAACACGATGAAGCTCAGAATACTGCACTATCGATGTGCCTTCCCCTCATAGTTTCACATAATTAAATAGATACTCCTTTGCTGCAACTCTATTCAGTTGCAGAATTGGCATGTGTTATGTGACTGGTACTTGTTCAGACTCTGAGCATGACACGAAGAATGGGAAAATCCAAACATTAGGAGAGCAGAGCTCAGAATGAAGCCAGATCTGGGTGAAACTGCAGTTGGGTGAAGTCTTAAATAAGACCAATTAAGCCTTATGTCAGTCTTGCTCCACTAAGGCCATGTCATACAGATTTATTGCTCCTCTGTGTTCTGGTCTAAATAACTGTCACATATATTACCTTCATTCTAATACTTCACAGAGCAATAGACACACACTAGCAGGATTGAGATAGACATGATGATATCCATAAGTATCTATAGGAGAGGTAGAACCCAGCCTTGCATGCAACACCTTTCAATAAGAGATGACAATTGAGGCAGGAGTAGAATTCTATAGGCAGAGAGTGAAAAAATATCCAGCTAGTAGGCAACAACAAGAATCAATGTCACCTACGGGACTCTGTGCGTGTGTGCATGCGTAGTGCTGCATGGGTGCATGCGGGTGAGTTGGTGGGTACATACACCCATGCATGTACTTGTGGAGGTGAGAGCAGGTATTTTCCTACCCACCTTAATGTCTTGAAACAGCCTCTCACTAGACCAGAAGCTCATTATTTTCAGCTAAGCCATCTGACTAACATGTTCTGCATATCCTCCTGTTTCTGCACCCCAGTGCTGAGGTTACAGACACAAAAGCCATGTCTAAATATTTCTATGGGTACCAAAGGATAGAATCCAGGTTCTCTTGCTGGCAGACCAAATACTCTTACCCATCTCCCCCATCATCTAAAGTGTCCGTTTTAATCTCTCCTTCTCGTGGTCAATTGTGAGGTTGATTTCTCATCACCATGAGATTCGTACCCAGCTGGTGAGAATATCTCAGCAAATAGGCTTAATACAGTTTCATGCCTTGAAGATAAGTCCTGGGACTAAATCTCTATAGAATTCTCCCCGAATTAACAAGTGAACCCACTAATTGGTGTTCACACAAACTAAATACTCTGTCCAGTGAATGAGAAATGCCAGGTCAGTTCACTTTTCCAACACACTGAAATATCTTCCCACCTGACTTTTTCTTCACATAATGGCAGGCAGCTCACTGCACTTTAGAAGCACAAGATAAGCCAAAGGCAAGATGGTATAAGATTTCTTAAATAAATAAGAAGTTGAAATTCACTGGTGGATGAACATAGCCACATAGTGTGGCTTGTCTTGGTGTGATTTCGTTCCCAGGGTCTCTATTCCAGAAGCTTAATTAAAACTCTAGTCTTCTGACCTAGTTCCCAGAGAGACCATAACCTTTCCCTCACACTTATACAGATGCTATGATTTGAATGGACTTAATCCCTTAATTTTTACCTAGGAAATGGTAATATTGGTCTAATGAATGAGGCTGGCGTTTTGGACCAAGAACAGAATTGTGATGCAAGAGGTTGTAGTCTCAGGTCCCTGATTCACCAGCAGACCTGGGGCAAGCCACTTAACAAATCCGTTCCTCAGTTTCCCCAGCCATAAAACAGTGATAATCATAGTTCTCACCGGAGATACTCTTTGTCAGGACCTTTGATGTAAGTTTCCACAGACAAAGGGCTATTTTAATTATTCCGAGTGTAGTAATGAGGAAGGCACAGTGCCAGAATGACTTTTATAAGTCTTCTCAGGTACCAGTTTCCGGCTGCTGCCAATGAGTCATATTGGACCACAGACTTGCCTTGCTCACAAAGCACAGTGCAGGTCAATGGCAGGGAGCAGAGGGAGGCCAGTGGGGTAAATGTTATTAGTTGACAGACGTCACTATTGAGTGGAGATGAGCACAGATTTTAGTGCATGATCAGAGAGGACCCATGTCTCTATCTACTGACTTTTCTCTGTAACCTTGAAAGTGTTTCTTCAGCTTCCAGGGCTTGAGTGTTTCAATTAGCCACTAAAGAAACCAGATTTGAAGAAATGGGTAACCACACAAGTGAAATGCCTACCCAGCCCCAACCTCCTTTCTCTCTTTTTGAAATGGACTTTATACTTTGTGCAGGTTATTTTCACAGCAATACTAAACAGAAACTACCAGGTTTTCTATAACCCTGAAGCCTCCGCTACTATCTGTGTCTGGCCAGAGTGCTTCATTTGCTATAATTAAATCTACATTGACTTGTGGTTAGCACATTAAATCTATACAGTAAGATTCACCTAAAGCTGTCCATTCTCTGAGCTTGGGGAAGTTTATACAATCATGCATCCAGAATTATAATGTCATGAGTAGTTTCACTCTTCTAGAACAATCCTGTGTGTGTCAGGTATGTTCTTGATTATCCCCTTAGCCCCTGGAAACTTTTGATTTTTGTACTGTCTCTCCATTTTCCTTTGCCAGGGTGTCATTCAGGTGAAATTGTACAGGTTAGCTTCTCCACTTAATGATACATGTGGAAGGTGCTTCCATGTGTTTTTATGGCTTGATAGCTCATTTTATTTTAATATCAAATAGTTTTCCTTTGTCTGCAAGAACCATTATTGACACACTTACCAAGGGAAGGATATCTTGCTTTTAAATTATGAAAATTATAAGTAAGGATTCCTATGCATCCAAGGGTAAGTTTTCAAGTTGACATGCAACTCTAACTTATTTGAATAAATATTAAACAAAGAATGTGTGGTAACAATCTAGTTAGCTTTGGAAGAAACTGCAAAATGACCTTCTAAAGTATTCACACTGTTTTGCATTCCCACAGCCAATATATGAGAGTCCTTCTCATTCCATATCCTTATCAACATGTAATGATTTAAGAGTTTTAGATTACTGCAATTATAACAGAAGTTATACTTTGTGTATGAATTATAATCCTGAAACGTCCACCTGGCTAAATTCAAGCATGCTATGGCCTGAAATCGAAATGTAGGGTAGCAGTCACTCCAAACAGTAAAGCCCCAAATCCTACAGTTTGCAGAATATTTCTATCCATTATCTGCCATATTATCTGCTCCCAGCTCATATTCATCACATCTTCTGTCCAAGTAATTGTAATGTCATTATAAAGTAATGCTAACTAAATAATCTCTGTCCAAAATGGTGGACAGTCCCCAGAGACAAAAACCAAAAGTGAACAAGAATTTACAATAACAGTCATTTATTTTCCATCCATCCCAGCAACAAATATTTAACGTATATTCCATTAGATTCTCAACGGCTTTTCAAAAAGACAGTTCTACAGACAAGAGATCAGAGACCTTCAGAGTAAGATCTAGGTTGCGATTGGAAGCGAGTGGGAGAGCTTCTACTTTAAGAAACCCACATATGTCAAAATTCTAAGAAATGGCCTCTCTTGGGGGCAGAATGATGAGGATGGAGAGTGTCAGAAACTCTATCATGTCTAGACTAGATTTAGATCATAACTGGCACCACTGGCTGGTGATGGTAGGGTCCAAATGTATGAGTAAATGTGATGACAGAAGAGGACACCTGTCCTGTGGTCAATATACTGTGCATAAGGACACCTGCTGATGTCTCCAGAAGCGTACTTCAGTCTCTTTTGTTATGGTGCAACTGCCATTGTTGGCCTGTGACAAATCCATTTTGAAGTTCAATTAAATAAATCTATGCCATTTAGCCATATATCAAGTGGACTTACTTGGCATTCATGCTGGTGTTTTATTCTTTGTGTTATTTTTAATGTGTTCTTTGTGTCTCAAAATGGGGCTATTCAACAGACTAAGTTCTTAAGTCTTTGATACTCTGTGACATATGGAGTTTTTTTGGCCTATGACGAGGATAAAATAATTGTACTTTATTTCATTGCTCAGTATTTTAGGTGTCGTATGTCAGTTAAGATCAATATGCTCCTCAAGACCACAAAGACATATCTAGGACAAAAATCACAGGTCTCATGCTTCCTTGCTCTGTAGAATACCCCAGGCAAAAATGAACAGTAAATTATAATAGAAAAGGTAACTACTGATTTCTACTGACATGGAGGGAGGATGCAGGAAAGAAGAAGGGAGAGAGAGAGAGAGAGAGAGAGAGAGAGAGAGAGAGAGAGAGAGAACTGAAATCTATTTTACCCAGACCATGAGAGTAATTTGCCATGTTTTATTAATGGGTATTTTCACATCCTGAGCTAGCTTAATTGCTAATTAATTAAAAGATGATTGGATAAACAATGGATTGTACTATAGAATGAAGATAGCAAAATTTTCCTGTCATGGTGTGTAATGAACACTCTTTATCCTATTGCCCTACCAATCATTCAGTTCCTTAATTCCTGAAGAACCCCAGGAGCCATTTCTTGAAGATGAGAGTTAAATTGGATCAACATTAGAGGACTTTGGGGTCAAACTATATTAAAGGCCATAGGCAATTATAATTAATTAAATCAGAATAGAAGAAAAAACAGTCCATGTGAAAGAGTCTAAAATAGCAACAATAGCATTGGTATTAAATTCAAAATACTTACGTCTGAAGCATTTACAATTGTGGGCATGATTGACAGACACATCCCCTTTCTTCAGCCCTTTTCATCTTCTGTGAATGGAAATGACTGGTTTTGCTGCTATTAACAGAATCCCAAAAATAATAGTAGCCTAAGCAAGATAGATGATAAGTTTTCTAACTTGTAAAACATTTAAATGTAGCTATCCAAGAAGTTGTGGGAGCTCTACTTGGCAGAGATTTCAGAAACTGGGACATTTATATCTCACTTTTCTTTTATGCTATAGGCTTCTGTTCCCTAAAGATCATCTCATAATTAATCTAAGAGGACTGCACTGATATCTGCTTTCACATACCCATCTAAACCAACAGAACTAAATACATTTTCTTAAGAAAGAAAACAAAGTTTCAGTACAAAATTTATATCACATAAAGCATCTAAGAGCTTTTATGTAACACATCATCCTACATCTCAGTAGCCAGAATTTAGTCATATAGTCAAATACAGCTGCAAAGGAGGCTGGGAATTCTAGTACTGTTGTAGACTGCAAGGAGTCCAACATGCAAAATTCTATCAGTATTCAGGAAATAGGAGAGGGGGTAGAAATTTGAGGTACCTTTGATCCAAGATATAACACAAAAGTTTGTTATAAGAACACAAGGAAATCATCACGGGTGTGAAATAGATTGAAAGGCAGTTAGTTCATAAGTGGTGTTGAATAACTCTTGGCCAAGTCTGATATATAAAAAGAAGACTTTTTTTCTGAAAATTCAGAATCCTCTTCAACATAATGGCAGCATCCTCCCTCAGAATATTAATCTAGTCCAGGGTTCAAATGCTCCTAGGTACAAAGGCCAGAAAATGGCTGCAGTTCGAGCTTCTGTTTAAGATGGGCGTGAGTCTTAGTTAACCTTGCTAGGTCTGTGATAAAACACCACAGGCAAAAGCAATGTGAGGAGAAAGGGCTTTATTTTGCTTATTCTTCCCTATCACAGTTCACCACCAAAGGCAGTCAGAGCAGGAACCAGGAGGCACTAGCTGATACGGAGGTCATGGAAGAGAACTAGTTACTAACTTGCTCCTTTTGACTTCTCAGTCTGTTTTCTTTCCTACTTCAGGAGTAGCAGCCTACTTCTGAGTAGGCTCCACTCAGAATAAGCTGGGACCTCCCACATCAATAACTAATTAAGAAAATGTCATACAGGTTTGCCTATAGCTTGATCTTACAGAGGCCTTTTTTTTTCAAGTAAGGGTCTCCCTTCTCAGATGCCTCCAGCTTGCATCAAGTTGACATAAAAATGAGCCAGCATTGCATGTAATTGTCTTCAACATTCAATTCCTTGAGGGCTTTCATAAAATATGTCTCTGTCCCCCAGTATCTTGATCATTGTTTTTTCATTTTTCTCAGACTTAGTACAGATATCACTACTTTCTAGAATCTTCCCAGGCACTTGCAGCTTAATCAGATGCTTGTCTGCTGAGTTATGACAAAGCTGATGCTCACAGCCTTCATGTAAACTTATTATTGTTTTGAAGTTTGTCTATGTGTCTCCATCATTGCATTGTGAGCTCCTCAAGAGAAAAGATGCCCAGCATCATAAGCCCAAAGCAAAGCAAAGTCTCAGGCCTCACCCCCTTAATCCACAGAGAAGATTAGAATATTTGTTGAATAACATTTTATATATAACAATCTTGTTGATAAACGGCATAAAATTTTCTGTAGGACCCAGCAATAAAATACATATTTAATGGATATGGGCCAGCAAGATGTCTAAGCAGGTAAACATACTTGCTGTCAGGCTTGACAACTTAGGTTTGATCCCTGGACCCCCATGATAAAAGGAAATAATCTACTCCTATAAACTGTCCTCTGGCCTCCACACATACACACCACAGCAAGCACATGCCTCCATGCACAAATAAATGAATAAATAAATAAGCTTTTTCTAAAAAAAAAAAAATAGAGAGTCTGTGAACAGTATTTGGCATGTATTGATTGGGTCCTTAGCGAATGCTTATTCAACTAAATAACCAAAAGTCAATATTCATCAAGAAGCCTGTATTGGTGTCAAGTATGGGAATGATTATGTTCATATGCATTCATTTAAAGGGAAAATGGTAGCAGAGATTAAAAACAAAGGATAAATGATTTTCTTTTACCTCCTTGAACCATGAAGTAGCAACTCCTGTGACATAACACTAGAAAGACGACAAAAAGGTCGAAGTTGAGAGGCAGAGCGTTCTGTTGCCAGCAATGACAACTACGTCACCTGAGACGTTTGTGTAATTCCTACTGAGCATTTTGAAGTGCTGAGTGGCAGATGTTAACTCCTAAACACGATTCTTAACTTTGACGCTATTGACAGTTTGAGCCAGATGGCTTTGAGGTTTGAGGCATTCCTGTGTTCTCTACAGTGTGTAGCAACATCCATGGCCTCTACCCACAAATTGCTAATAGGAACCCCAATATAAATATAAATATTAGGAAACAAAATTCTCAGCATGCATCTCCAATAGTCTTCTAGAGACTAAGATTACTTACTACTGAGGAATAGAGTTGGGGGACAAAAAGAAGGAGAAACAAGAGGAGAAGGAATCAGTACCATAAAATTGCTGAAGACCATTCTATAGAGACTGATGATAGTGTAGTAAGTTACAGCCTCCTTTCAATGTAACATGTTTTATATCTCATTATCAATTTTCTCCCACCAAAAAAAGGAGAAAGAAAACAAAAGACATTATAATGACATCTAGAAACTACTCAAAAATTCTTACAGATTAATTAAGCACAAAACAGAGAGGGGCCAATAGCAAAGTACATGAAAAAAAAAGTCCTTAACTTTTTTAACTTGAGATATTGTCAATTAAAAATACCACATGATCAATCTAATATAAACGTTAATTTGACCTTAGGTTGGTTTAATTAAAGTGAACAATTCAGGAAGGAGGGGATGATCCTGCTACTTGGCTCTCTATTAACACATCACAATACAGTAGAAGTAACTGAATCCAGTTCTGGGACACTTCTTTCAAAAGTAACAGGAGGGGAAATGATCAGTCAAAGTTGAAGAGGGTCATCAAGGTTAGGTTGACCATTCTCCAATGATACAAGACATGTTATGGAATACTGCCTACAGTGAGCTATGGAGGCAGCTGGAAAGAATGCCCCTTGGAACTCATAGCCCAGGGGATAAAACAATGTCATGAAATATAATGAGAAGTAAAAGATGGAATGGAACAAGAGCACCATGTTGCACATCAAACTTTAAGCAATGACGGTGTGATGGTTAGAATAAGAATGGCCTCTATAGGCTAAAAAGTTTGAATGCTTAGTCGTCAGGGACTGGTACTACTTAGGAGAGATTAGGAGGTGTGGCCTTGTTGGAGGAAGTGTGTTGCTGGGGGTTGAGCTTTGAGAGTTCAAATGCCAAAGCCAGGCCCTCTACCTCTCTCTTTTCCTGCTGCCTGTGCACCCAGATGCAGAACTCTTAGCTGCTTCTCTAGCACCATAGCTGCCTGTGTGCTGCCATGTTCCCTGTCATGATGAAAACAGAAAACATCTGAAACTGCAAGCAAGCCCCAATTAAATGCTCTCTTTTATAAGAGTTGTCATGGTCATAGTGTCAATAAAACACTGACTAAGACAGGTTGTGTCCGAATTGGGGGTACCATCCCTCCACAGAGTTATTCTGAGAAAATAACTCAGAAGGCAAATTCAGTAAGACCAGAAACTGGTAGGGTAGGAATGGGGGTGGGTGGCAGAATCAGTGGGAACCTCTTGCAGTGGCCCCTGTGAAGAATATAAGGACAATGATCTCAAGCATTTACAATGGAAGCAGAATAAGAAATTTTCCAAGAGGTAGGAGAAGGCAAAATCATAAGAACTCCGGCATTGGATAAATATGGCTGATGGTAAGTTTGAAAGCTGTCCCAGATATCTCTAGCTTAAAAGATATGAAGTGACTTTTGAAAAACAGCTTCCAGAACACAAGGTGCTGCTCAGTGTTTGGGGAAATGGATGCTGAGCTTAGTTTGTGTGGTCTCAAGGGTTAAAATTAAAATAAGGTGACAGCAGCTCAGAAAAGTTTTACCCAAATAGCAAGAATAATTTTCTGAGACTCATTGCGTTCCAAAACCTGAACCAAACATTCTATGGGCTTAGTGGATGGTGAGCTCAAGAGGGTACCTAGTGAGAAAACAGAAACCTGCTGTGAAAGGTGTCTAGATTTTTACTGTTACCCCATCCCCTGAAACACACATACTTGTATACACACACACACACACACACACACACACACATACACACACACACACACACTACTGGCTTCTCCTAGTAATGGTGAAATTGTTGATAGAACCCACTTTCAAGGAACCAAACTGTCTCCTACTCAGTCTATCGATATGAGAGATCGGGCTCTATTCATCTGCACCAAGGGTTAGTCCTATAACTCCAGCCTTCACAACTCAGATACTTAGAAAATAACCTCAAGGGAGATATGTGGTCTGAGCTAAGGAAATAGTGTTCTCCATTAAAACTTTTATGGAATCATTAGAGAACTCAATCTCTATCTATCTATCTATCTATCTATCTATCTATCTATCTATCTATCTATCTATCTATCTATCATCTATCTATCATCTATCTATCTCTATCTATCAAGTGAAGGACTGAAAATCAAGAAAATCAAGAGGAGAGAAAGCACAAGAGAGCAAGAGAACAAGAGAGAGACTCCTTCAGGGGATATGACCAAGAAAGTCTTTGGAAAAGCTACCTCCACTGGTTGTCTCCAAAATCTCACTATCATACAAGAACTTTTAATTTTTTCTTTAGTCACTCAGGTTGAAAAGTTTATTGCCGCTTGCCTCAAAATAAATCCTTATCATGGATACTGTAAGGGAAATTCCAATGTAGCATGAAAAGTGACTCCCAGACAATATATCATTGCCAAAGACAGTTCAGATCAATGTTTTGAAAACAACTGGACATCTTTAAATTTAAGAGAGGACAATATAACATATCGGTAAATTTCCAACCCTGATATAGATAAATTGGGGAAAAACATTCAAAAACCACAAAGTTTAAACTTTAAATGCATTGACCATCACAAGAACCATGCTAGTGTGCATGCTGCATACCTAAGGTGCCTTTTAATACCTTCTTCTAAGATCAACAGCTTAGTAAAGTAGTAAAAAAGTAGTCCTTTATTGCAACACTGGATCATTCCTGTGATAGGGGGATATAATCTCATTACAAGCTCTGGTAGTCACCCAGATTACAATCTTAATTGCCAGCATAGGTAGAAGTGGTAATAATATATGCTTATCCTTTTTTGTAATTGCATAATTAAAGAAGAGCAGGAGTTCTATTTTTCAGTAAGCAAGCTTTCTTGCCTCCGGGCTACGCAGATTTTCACTCTTCTAAATGTGATATTTATGAAATGTCCATTTTGCATATTACTTTTTGCATTTTGGGTAATATATTAAATTATTTTCCCTTTAGCCTTTCAAAATATCTCCTTCCCTTCAGTTGTGTCCATGCAATCAGTATTTAAAGAAGGAGCTTTGGAAAGGAAACACCTGGATCCACGTGCTAAAAAGCACTGTGACTATCTAGTACTATTGACTTTGTGAAAACTAGCTAAGGTCTAAGGACTCTGTCTTTCTCTTCTAGGACATGGGACTGCAAATACTTAACATATATGAGAAACAAAACATTTTAAAGGTGTTCTACAACTGGAGAAATGCAAATTTATTAAGCGCTTGCTTTGACCAATGCTGTGAGGCTTTACTTACAATTTGTCCTTTGCTGTTTTCATGTAGAAGCCCAGAGGTGAACGGATCTTAAAGGCTAGAGTATCAGGCACTTCCCTTTGTTTTAAACTACCATCATCTTCTAGTTTTCAGAAGCCTGGATTTTAGATTTAGTTTTTGTTTTGAGGTAGGGTCTCATGTAACCAAGGTTGGCCTCAAGTCACTCACTTCCTGAATTGACCCTGAACTTCTGATGCACCTTCCTCAAGCCTCCCAATGCTAGATTACAGATGTAGAACACCATGACAGGTTTTGTGCAATGCTTGGGAATAAACCCAGAACTTTGTGCGTGCTGGACAAGCATTCTGTTCACTGAGTTACATCCCCAGGTAGGTAGCCAGGAGAAGAATGTGTCTAAGAATTGACTTTCCCCCATAGTGTGTCATACAGGCAAGTTTGGTAGGCATAGATGAAGCTGATAAGTGGAACCATGCACGCATGCTGATAACGACAGCTGCTACTCCAGGAGGAAGTAGAGGCTCATTTTGAAGTACTCATATTTATAACCATAGATCTATGCTGATCTCACATTGGTCACAGAATCTTCTTTCTGCAGTGAGCAGCAGTTACGACAGAGACACATAACTGGACACAGTACTGAGAAAACTGACTACGAGTGGTCAGCCCTAAATAGGACATCTATATGAGCCCCATACCCATGCCCAGGCTCAAGGAAGATCCAGGAAAAAGGAATAGAAGGAATCTAAGAGTTGAAGGCTGGGAGGATTCCTGTGAACTGCTGTCTTCTGAAAATGACCTAGCTCTGGCACCGATGGACTCTCAGCATCTGGGTACCCCACGAGATTAAGTCGGCCAAAATTCCAGTGAGTGCACTAGACTCCACCTTTAGCTAAAGAACTATCAGTGATTGATCTAGGCTGGGGGAGGGAGAATCAGCTTTCCTCCCTGATGTGGAGGAAAATAGCTTATCCATGCTACAGTGGGAGGCTCTGCACCCATGTGTCATGCACATACAGAGAGCAATAAGTATGTTCAATGGGATGAATGGAAGGTTGGACAGATGAATGGATAGATAGAGAACAGGACATGAAGCTGGGAGGGGAAGCTGGAAGGGAAAATAGAGGATGGATTTGATCAAAATACACTGTGTATATGATTATATTCTTTAAAAATAATTTTTTAATAATTTTGAAAAGATCTCGAGGGCTAAAATCATGGGTCAGGTTTTCTTTTCGAACTTGTGTGGGTTTTTGAGAGAGAGAGAATTTAAAATGTATGTAGGGAGCTGGGGAGGATCTGGAAGAAGTTGAGGGAGGGAAAAGAATATGATCAAATACTGTACGATTTTTTTAAATTATTTTCTTAAAAGAGGACATACTGCCCTTTCAAATGACCCAAATTCAATTCCTAGCACCCATGCTAGGCTGCTTAAAACTCCCAGTACCTTCTGCTATAGAGAATTCAATGCCTCTGGCCTGCACCGACACTCATACTCAATAAATGCATGTACCCACATACAGACACAGGCACACACAATTAAAATAATAAAAATCATCTTAAAAAATTAAAATCTCCATTCCAAAGAAACTAGTGTTTATTTTGTGGAGTGGATGAGTATGTGTGTTTTATATGTGTGTGCATATATGTGTGTAGGCATGCTTACCTGTATGTGAATGTGTTGGGGTCAGAGGTGTATATAGGCATCTTTTATCATTCTCCGTTGTTGACAGTTTAATAGATATATAATGAATTTTGCTCATTTTTACACCCATTGCTTTCTTTCATCCTTGTCTCTTTCCCACAAAAATGCTCTTCTTTCCCCAAAGTCCCCTCTGATTTTGATGTCTTTGGGGTTTTGCTGGGGTTTTTGTTTTGTTTGTAACTCTCTGTGTTATGGTTGCTTATATGAGCATTATCAGAGGGTTAATTGAGTGGAACACAGGCAACCTATTGGTGGCAACCCCACTGATAATAAGTGACACCCTTTCAACAACCTTGAATTGTTCATAGTTCCTCAGTGAGTGATATGGCTTCATGAGATCCTCCCTACTGCATGAGGAAATCCCACCTTAACTTTTCTGAGGTAGTGACTGTCACTGAACCTGAAGCTTGTCTGTTTAGGTAGACTGACTGGGCAGAAACCCTGTGGGATCTGCCTGTCTCAGTCTTCCCTGTGCCTGCTCTAGGGTTACAGCTGTACTCCACTGCACCTGCCTTTTCTGTGGATGCTGAGGATCTAAACTCAGGTCCTCACACTTGTACAACAAGCCCTTTATCCACTGAGCCATGTCTCCAGCCCCAAGAAGCAAAGAAGTCAATATTGAAAGGCAGAATAGAGTAGTGATATACAGTTCCCAGTCTTGAGGGCTGACTTATTCTTGCCCTACTCCTGACTCTCATTCCTTCTTAGAGAATTTCATGTCTGTGACCTTTCATCAGCCACCACTCATCGCACAGGTTTCAATCCACAAATCCATGCTTTTTCTTCTTTGCTCTAGCCTGCATTGGTCAGCCCCAATTTTTGCCATCTTGAATGTGTGTGAAAATTTCCAAGTACTAGCCTTATTTTAGCTTTATGTAAAGAATTTGAGCAAACTAGAGGACTTCCAAAGTGACAGTTCCTGCCTTTACATATTCACTTAAATCTGTTCTCAAATCCATCATTTCACCCCATATCTCACATTTATGCTCTGAGACATTCAATCCCCTGCTCTTAATGCCTAAACCATAGCATATACCAATACTAAAATGCTAACCCTTGCAAGTGCTTATTATGTGTCAGGCTGGTGTGCCATTGAATCCTCGCTACAACCCTTCAGGGAGATACTATTAGCATTTCTTTTTTCATGGATACAGAAATACAGATACAGAAAAATGAATAACTTGCCCACTTTTATACGGATACTGGTAGAACTAGAGTCAAAACAAATGTGTAAGTAAATAAATATAAAAAATGGGAGGGGGATGCTTAGGGAGAGCATATTTATCAATGGAGGGAAATATTCTCTGAGCAACATGAATTGTGCAGTTTTTAAACATAACATCTTACCAATCTTTCCAAGTTTTGTAAAGAAATTCTACCTGAGATATTAGCTATGAAAGAACCCAGGGTCACAAGACTAACCAGTGTCTGAATCAGAAATTAAAGTCTCTGGGGACATGAAGAACAAGAAAGGTCATTACTATTTTCTGTAGATTCTCAGCAAGGATTCAAGGAGCAGAACCAGGATGATTATGTGAACTTGGACATGAAATTTCTCTAATTTTAACTACTTTTCTCATCCTTTCTTCCTCTTATCTGTATTGGTCAGATTCATCATCTAGGTAGGAATGTGGATAGCCAGGACTAGCCCCAGCCCCCATTAATATGTTCAGATAATATAAAAATATGAATGAAATGTTTTATATTTCAGGCACTACAGGTGAATTCAGATCTAAAAAGGCATGTCTACCCTCAGGGATCTTAGAGTCTGTCCATAGAGACAGTTACCCTCAAATAATTCTTCAGAGTATTTCAACTGTCATTGGAAAGAAAGGACAATGAATAGAGATGTGGAGAACAATTTGCTGAAATCTGGCTCATAGACACAGATGCTTAAACTGAACAAAGTGCATGGTTAGAGCCCCATCCCTGAAGATTTGACCACATGGTGACCAGATTCCAATTTAGCCAGCAGATCTAGAAAGGGTCCTCTCAGGAAACATTATAACTCCAACTTCCAAAGAGTACAGAAGTGCCATGAATAGCTAGCTACACTGGTGTACAATGTAAAGCCCCAGTGTTCTCTATTCACCTAGATTCCACAAACTGTGACCAAGATATCAGGAGCTGCAGGTGAGAGTCAGGCTACCCAGGAGAAATTTTCTAAGGTGGGTTGTGGAGAGGACAACAGGATTCAGGTCCATCAAAGGTATAAGGGCATGGGTGTTGGATAGTTGTATACAAGAATCAGCAATGCTGCATGAATAATGTTTTCAAGACTCCTAGAATGTGCTCATATATATGTATTCATATGCATTATGTATATATACATCTTAGTGTAGTTATATATGATCTCAGTGTAGTTGACATATGTATGTGTGTTTAGAAAGAAATTTTTATAGCAGTACTATGAAATAGATGTTACTTTATTTGCACCTGGATAGGAAGAAAACTGAGAAGTGAGTTACCAAAGATCAAATAGGTAGAAAGAGGCTGGGCCACACATGAGGCAGTCTTTCTCAAAAGCCCATGAAAGCCTATGCAATGAGACAGTGGAGATGTATAATTACCAAGAACCTTCATGTTCTGGAAAAAGAGGCAAATGGAAGGATCTCCTTCCTAACAGGACCAGCACCTTTGGGAGCAGTTGTGGTCCCTACACGAGTAGCCACACCCTCAAAAGCTATGCAACAAAATATCTTACTCTAAATCCAGTAGGGCCATGCAGTTGTGGGTCTGCAGAATGAGAGAGCTCAGATAAACTTCATCTCAAGAGTTGTGAGGAATATAACTCATGAGATGAAGAAGTGCAGCAGGAATAAAGGCAGCTAGGAACTGACAAGGGTTCCAGTTATAATTCACATAAACAAGACTCCCCAGTAGAAAGCTATGTGAATCTAGCACTTGCTGGCTGTCTCAGAAACCAAATTTGGGACAAATTTTTCTAGCTTTTGAGCATTGCTTTTTGTGTTTCTAGATTGTAGACAACCTCTTTCCATCAGAGAATTAGTAATTGTACTAATGATTCCACAAACAACCATCATTATATTTCCTGGAGGTTCTCAGGCAGACAGATCTTTTGTGAGCTAGCTGATGGGGTGGTTGCTGTTACTTAAGTAGCAAAAAGGAAAATATCTTTCTTTCTACTATGTTCTTAGCATTTATGATACTCTTGTACTCTCTACTTTGAAGATACATCAGGATTTACAGCATGTAAGAGACAAATAAAAAACTAACTTTATCAACGCATTATTGCTTGTGTAAGTTTCTCATTTGTTCATTCATTTATCCAGTAAGTAATCCTTGAGCACTTACTATATGCCAGAGACTGTGCTGGGCTTTGAACACTTTGGAACAAAGCAAAGCCCCTGACCTCAAGCAGCTGATGTCAGGTCTTTAGAGGAGGGGTTATCCATCCTGGCTTCATATCTCAATAGATATTACTTCCTATCTCCATAGATGTTGCTTTATTTGCATCTAGATAGGAAGAAAACTGAGAAGTGAGTTATCAAAGATCACATAGGTAGAGAGAACTTGGGGGATGGGAAGATTTTAAATATGATGTTCATCAATCTAAATGCTTTTTAACACATGAATGGATAAAGAGAACATGGTATATTATATAATGTAATGTTATTTGGCCTTAGAAATGATTAAAATAATAAAATTTATAAGAAGATAAAATTGAAGTCCACTATGATAAGTGAAACAAACCACACTCAGAAGGAAAAATGGTATAAGTTTTCCTTAATATGAACCCAGAGGAAAAAATACATCACAAAAATAGAAGAGGGAAAGAGCTATTAGAAAAAAGACAGAGACATGGGGCGGCGGGGGGGGGGGGCGGTTTGGAGGCAGAGCTGGGAAAGTGGGGTCGTGAATATGATCACAGTACGTCATATGAATTACGAAAATGTCATAACAAATCCCATTATTTGGTAAATTAGTATGTCCCAAGATTACCATTCCCAGTTACCCCAAGCCAGAGTAAATCAACCTGTGAACCCTAAAGCTGATTTCACTTCTCCAAGAAGATCCTGATACCTAGAGAGGATTGAGAACCTCTGATCTAGGAAGAACACATGATCCCGCTTCTCTGCTCTTCATTCAGCCTTAGTAGGAATGGATCATTATAACTATAGGAAACCATTGTTACCTGCAGGAAAGACCCTCATCATTTTGTCTTTATAAGCCGGAGTTACTCATAGCTTCTTTGGCATGAATTGGAAGACTAGATGGAGAGCTGATCATGTGGTACCTGGATCTGGGTGGATATTTGGTGTCCATAACTACTCTTTTTTCTTTCAAGAGGGGACTAACATCAACATCTTCACTGTGTGTATATCAAGACATGAATAATGAACACGTGATTGATTTTGTAGTGCACCGCTCTTACTTCATTGACTTGGATTCCTTCTCTTGATCATCCCTTCATATCATTTACTGAATCACTCTTCTCTCTTCTCTCTACATACTTGTAGTCTGAGAAGAAGCACCCCAAAGATCTTAGTGTTCTAAGACGGCACCGAGCCAATGCAATGCCTCACCCATCTTGCCTGTGGCTTTGGACTGTCCAATCCATGCCCAGCTTCAGCATTTGCCTAATCAGACAGCCATCATTCTTGTCTGGCAATAGACTAGTTATTGCTCATCTTCTTAGCCACCGTCTGCTCAGAGCCTGAACCAACCCAGGTTTCTGAAGATTGAGTTTAAATGCATGGAGGCAGTAAACTGAAAATCTACCTTCAATCTTTTCAATACTTAGGCCTGCAGTTCCTCATTTGGGGTTCCAGCCACTTAAATCAGATTGCCTCTCTTAAAGTTACAGAACTGCCCACTAATACAGTGAATGAATGGGTAACTTGCTCTTCCCTTCTCTTCTCCCTTTAAGTTACTGGAAGTACTGAAAGAGATTAATAAGAATTTGGCAAGGAATTGTAAGTCCTGATTGTCTAATGCAACTTTTCCCAAAATGTGCTCCACAGAACACTGCATTTTCCCAGGCTGTTAAAAAGTGTCTCTAGTGCAAACTTTCTCAGGCTCTTCAATATCGGTGAGAACCACAAATCTCTCACAGAAACTGAGGTACACTACATTTTCCCAACTTATTTCAGTACAGAACGTTTTTGTCCTGTATCTCTTGGGACTAGAGATTTGGAAGAAATGTCATTCTAGATGAAACCTAAAGAATGTTCTTCCCTCTGCTTGGAGTACTGTTCCCACACCCTCATTCCCAAGCCTGACCAACTTCCATCCAATTGTCATACCCCAGCTCAAACATTGCTTTCTCCAAAAAGTCTTTTAAAGTGGCATTTTTGTCACCCTTATTCGTACTGTTGTTTATTCCTTAAACTCTCCACTTCTCTTCTTATGGATCATATTATTCAGAGTTACAATTCTCCTTATATTTTCCACTTAGAAAACAGAGAGGTCAGGCCCACAATGTAGTCTCCAGTAATCCTCACCACTGGTACTTAACTCTTTGTGTAGTTGCTTCCTGTCTGGATTTCTGGATGGTGCTAAGCAATAAAATATTACACCTGGGATGAGGATGTAGTTTAGTTAGTAGAGTAATTGCATAACATGCACAAAGCCTTGATTTCTATGTCCAGAGTGATATAAACCATGCCTTTAACTGCAGCACTAAGAAGAAGGAAACAGGATGATAAGTTTTAGGTCTTTCATAGATACAGAGAGAGTTCAAAGATAGTCTGGGATACATGAGACCCTGTATAAAAAAAAACACAGAAAACAAAAATAAAATGTGGAATGAGCAAGGAGACAAGACTCCCAAGATTGTATCTTAAAAGACATTGTAGCTCTGTCTTTAATTCGTGAATTGCTCATCCCAGGAAGTCAGTCAGCATTCTAGGATAATATCCAAATACTCTTACAGAGGAGAACCAATGATCTTGGCATACAGCCAGCATTGATTTGACAGCCCTGGGAAGCACACAACTTGGAAGTGGATCCTCCAGCTCCCATTCAATCTTCCAGAGAAGACAGATCTAGAAAACCACTGACTACTGTCCCAGGAGAGACTACAGATGAAATTTGTCCAGCTCAGTCCTTTCTGTGTTTCAGATACAAGAAGCTATGGGACTGTCAATTTCTTGAGAACTAAAGCTACAAAATTATTACTATTATGTTATATACCCTCTACACACACAGATAAATGTGTGTGCACATGCATATATGAACACAAAGCATATGCATCCTAATTACAGTACTTAAAATATATTATACTCTGTACGTATGAAATCGATAAACAATAACAAATAAAGTAAATTTATATAAATGTGTGTATCTATGTATATATGTAAACATTTATGCCTATATAAAAGTACATGTAAATTATAGAGGTATACATATTTTACAAAGCTTCCTGCAAATTTGAGTTATGAAATGAGAGGAGAAGCATTCCCTCTAAAATACTCAATATTTAATACTCCTTGTAAACTCTCATAACAAATTCAAATATTACCCCAAAAGAGGAAATATTGAACTGTCTTTAGCTTCAGAAGTGCATGAGTTTAAGGAAAATAAAATCTCCTCGCCAAACGAAAGGGTAAGGAGCAAGGTGTGCTCAAAGCCGGTTGCAGATCTACCTTCTAATGGCTCCAAGAAAGCTTGGTGAGGGTCTAGTCCCAGCATAACTGGGTGGAAATAAAACTTAGTGTGTCTAACACAGTGTCCTTTGGAATAGTCAAGGCAGAGAGGCCAAAGCCACCTGCTGCAATCCTAGTCTTGAACATTGAGCCCAGTTTATAGCTTTGGACTGGGCAGAGCTAAAGTGCCCCAGTCTGCCGGAAATGGCAAACACTCTGTCAGGTTCATCTCTGAAGCACGCTGTCTGGGCTTTGCACATGGAGAAGGTGTTGGTGTTGTCATCCCCTGTCTGCAGCCTGGAGGCTCAAGGTCGGTCCTCGAAGAACAGAGTCTGCCAATGATCTCACGTAGTCAACGCTTACCAGATGCCACAGCTGCTTTCTAAGAACACAGTGCAGCTTTTAGGCAGTCTGCCTAGAAATTCTTTTCTACTGAATTTCTGGAGGAGGATGCCTGATTTTCTGCACCCGAGACTTGGAGGCCAGGAAGATGAGAGCAGCCAGACACTGCACATGAGAAAATTGCACCTGCATGACCCAAGCTTATGCAGCAGGAAAGGCTGTCCACGAAGGGCTTTGTGGAGGTAGCAAGGGAAGAAGATGCTATGTAGGCAGGGATCAGAGTTGGGGACAGATCTACTACGTACCACCTGTCAGACAATTTACATAGACATTTCTTACAATATCAACAACAGTCCTGGAAGCTGAATGCATATTCTTCACTCATTTTATAATTCTTGGAACATTAGGTAAAGTATGTACAAAAGTGTAATGTTAGTTCAAACCCTTCTTAACCACTCTCTTACTTTCTAAAATCACAGTTCCTAAAGAATGCTAGTGTATATTTCTAAATGTATGACACAAAGGGTAGAAAAATACATTCTATTGCTAATCACTTTATTTTATAAGAAAAGCTTTATTGACACACTGTTATACTTATTTATCTACATATTGTTTATGGCTGCTTTCATACCATTGTACCATAGTTCAATAGTACTATCAAAGTAATGCAATCCAGAAGCATAAACTATTTACCATTTTGCCTTCAGAAAAAAAAAAGGTTTATCCACTTCCTTCTATAAGGCTAAATATATTATTATTTAACTCCAGATTATTGTAACTTCAGATCTGAAACTAAAAAGAGTTTTCTGGCTAGTCATGTTGAAAATAAATTTGAAAATGACCAAATTTATACTCAAATTATGCAACCATTTACAGGACAAATTAAATCAACACTGTTCTTTAATTCTAGAAGTTACTAATAAAACTAAAGCCGTTGTCAAAATGAAATCAGACATTGTGACTAAAACCATCTGAGAAAGTTTGCTGTCTGAGGGGTTTATCCCACATAATCCCCTAAACAATTCTGTGGCATACAGGTCTAAAAGAGCTGCCACTTGTGCATATTCATCAAGCATAACTGAACCAGTTCTGAATAAGAATGACCAGGACTCGGGCATAGTGGCACATACCTGTAACCCCAACACTTGGAAGACAAAGCAGAAAAAGGATGAGTACAATGTAAGTGTGGCATACATAGCAAGACTTTTTCAGAAGAGAAAAAGAATGCTGGTGAAGCTAAGGAAATGCTGTGCCGCCGGTTTGCATTTCCACTACAGCATGTGCAACTGGCCCTCAAGGGTTCAAGTTTGATTCCCACGTCTGGAAGTTCACAGTGGCCTCCAACTCTAGCACCAAGGTATCTGATACCACATTCTGGACTCTATACGCAATGCATACACACAAATTTAAAATAATAAAAAATAAATCTTTAAAAAAAATTGATAGGTCTCTGTTCCACACACACTGTCACTGACTTCATACATGTCACAGAATCATCTTAGATTAATTACAACACAAGAAAAACACATTACAGTGAATGGAAAAAGTATCAGTTTCCATAAATAGAAAATTCTGTGTAAATGTAGCAACTTATTAAATTCCAGGTAGAAAACACTGTTCACCCAAAGCTCTGCTCCAGTCTTCTTCTGCCTTTTTCTGACACTCTAAAGAAAGTACTGGGGAAGATTAGAGAGTAATTCCAGGCTGAGACTTTATCCCAAAGGCTAGAAGGAAAATTAAATAGATGTCTCACAACCTCAACCCATTGACATTCTGCTCCAACATTTGGAGACACTGGAATCAAATGAAGAATCTGATACCATGAAAATTCCACAACTAGTCAAAAATGTGGGGAGGGATAGAAGAATTAGTGCCTAAATTCATCCACTCTCTCTGGTTTCTTGGTTGGAATCTCATATACAATATACACTTGTTCAGTGTTTGTCTAACTCAATGGCAAGAACACAGACATCAGAGTCATGTATACATTCTGTCATTAGGCAGGTCAAAAGACCTCTCTGAGCCCATCTGTCTATTTAGAAGAATAGGCAGGTTAAGCTAATCATGTCCACTGTTAAAATTCAACAGAGGCGAATAGAAGTGTCCACGATGGGCTGGCCCCACAAGGGACAAGTTTCCCCCTCCTCCTTGGGTCCCCAACTCTAGCCAGAGCCAACTTGCCCCATTTCTAAGCTGCTTTAGTACCTCTGGTCTTTTCTTGTTCTTAGATCACTTATCAATAAGGTCTTGGTCAAATCCACAAGGCACTCTGCTTTTGTATAAGTCATGCAAAGACATTACACAATCTTCACCTCTGACAAATTCTCCCAAAATGTCCATCCATGACACTGAGCTTTTTAGTTAGGGGCTGAAAATTCCCAACTTTTGTCTGGCAGGACACAGTATACTCCTCTAACTCTGAGCCTCCCCGTTACTGGTTTCTCCAGCCTTCAGACTTTTCAGAATCCAGACCTGAAAGAATTAACCCTACTTTTTAAGCATTTTCCTTTCTTTTTCCCTCCTTTTCTCCATATTCCACCCCTCCTTCCCTCCCTCCTTCAATCTCTCCTTCCTGCCTGTCTTCCTTCTTCCCTCCCTCCCATGCTTCCTCCCTCATTCCCTTCCTTCCCTCCTTCCTTCTTTCTCATCCTGGCTTATATTACTCCCTCTTTCATTCTCTCTGTCTTGATAAGCTAAATTTTGGGATTATAGTCATGAGGCATCATGTCAGTTCACAGATAACTCTCCATGATATTTTCCATGGTAAGCTGAACCTCAACTAGATCAGAGAAGGAAAAGCTGCCACTGCTAAGTTCCCCCCTTATGATGACCTCCATGTGCATCAGAGAGCCAGGGCTTCTGGACAGAAGGATGCATGGCACCTGTCCTCTGCCGCATGCCCTGTCAAATATCTGCCTCAACCTCACCACCTGGCTGCTAAGGTCTTCTCTGTAGATCACACACCTGGCTTCTCAACTTCTTCCCAGGACTGCAGATCTGGCAAACTCACATCATCCTCAGTTTCCCCTCCTGTCAGCTGGTTCCACTTCCATTGTAGCCACTCTGAAGCATGGTACCCAGGCCAATGCATCTGTAGATCTGTAGGGACACTGAATCTCCATTAGCATTGAGCTGATTAACTACTTGGTGCATCACAAGCACATTTCTCACTGATCCTTAGGGGAGATGACAAATATTCAGACATCAAGAAGTGAAGAGAGAAACCCCCAATGAGGCCACAGTAAGAAAGCAGTGAAGTAGTCTGTCTATTCAGAGGTGTGAGAAGGTAATTCATATCTCTGAGATAAGAAGCATTGAACAATAGGGCTGAGGTGCAGCTCATACAGAGAGATTACCTCCATGTACAACGCTCTGAGTTTGAGTTTCAGAACAATAACTAATTAAATAAATAAATAAAAGCTGAACACCAATTTCGCATCTGACCCTGGGTATAAAGTATGAATGGTAGAGATGCAAATGCAATAAATATGTCTTTCCTTGAGGAAATCACTGTCCAATACTTCACTGTCCTGTGCAAGAGGCACCAATGCATGCATTCATTGAGTAATTGATATGCAATCTAGCCAAGCTGAGATATGCTGTAAGCATAAGACACACTGCATTTTAACATTTATTGTAATAAATACGTAAAATATTACTCTCTGTGTTGTCATATTGATTGCCGATTAAGCAAACTGTATTCTAATAAATTGTGAAAAATTAAACACTCTATTGAAATCAATTTCTTCTGTTTCTCTTTACATTTTTAAATAAGGCAGCTGGGAAGTCAAAGATGATGTAATGCACATTGTATTTCCATTGAATAGCACTGTCCTGTTTGGTACAGTTCACTGGGAGCCCATATACTAGACAAGTCAGAATAAAATATGTGTTTGACTAGTCCCACGAGTCTATGTTGAAGAGAAGATCTCCCAGGTAATAGAGACACTGACAAGTGCTTATTAATACAACTCACAGAATTTGCATAGCTCCCTACTGTGAACTTTTGAGAAACTCTGTTTTTATTATAGCCATTATGAGTACTGAGATCTAAGGATAAACTTTTCACATGCAAAATTAATCTCATTTTCATCTTACATCCCTTCATCTCCATAGTAAGTAAGTTACACCAGTTCTAGACCCGCTGAGAAAGGTCCTCGGAAATAAGCGCATCCAGCATACGTTTTTCTGGAGTTGTTTTCTCTATGATAAAGTATCCAGAGTAGGGAAAGGCTGCCGCTCAGCCTGTGTGAAAGAGATAAACAAAGGCACCATCAAACAGCTAAGGGGTACTTGCTGGCTGCCCACTCTGCACCAGACTCTCAGCTACGTTCTTTATCTATGACATCTGACACAAACCATCAACAACCCTATAAGAAAGCTAATCTGGTTGTATTTCACAAAGAAAGGCACTAAGGTCCCTGTGAGGTCACATGGCTGTCCTAACTTAATTATTAAATGGTGGCTCTGGGAGGAGAGGCCATGCCTATCTCCCTCTGAGGTTATAATCCCCTCAACTTCGTCTTTTAATAGCATTGCTAACTTTTTTCTTTTTTTGAGATCTGTTGATAAGGACTTGCATCCTTTGCATGGGAAGAGACTCCAGAGGGGCACAGGTGTCATGGCTGTCCCCTTCTGCTTCCAAATGTTGGGGGGAAGCCCCATATTGAACCTCCAAGTTGTGTCTCAGCCCTTAGGCTCACAGACTCCCAAACACATAACCTAAGCGTTGGAGTCATGCCAGTGAAGGAAGGAGGGAAAGAATGTTTTGCAATGGCGGCAGGAACTTTCCAAGAGCTATTCCTGGAACCGAGAGTGTTGACGTCAGGCTGTCAACGAGAGAACCAGGGAAGGGCTCTAATTTGGAAACATTTTCAACTGTGTGCTTGACAACGGTCTATGGGGTGGTAAGAGAAGTGACAGGGACTCAGATTGTACAGCAGAACGGAGGCTGGCTCACTGGTAGCTTTGTTACTAAAATAATGTCCTATAACAAAGGTGGTAGACGGTAGTAGTTGCTGGAGTTCAAGTCTCAGCTCATCCACTGAATATCGGAGGCAGTATGTATCTGAATTTCCTCATCTATAAAGTAAGTGAAATAGTAATTCCTGTCTCCTAGAATACTTAGGAAGGTTGATTCAAGTTCATACATACATCATGTGCTTTCAGCAATAGAAGTGGTAGCTATTATTATCATTATTTTAAATGGGCTACCCCACCTAATAGCTCTGTTCTAGCCACCTTAACAAAGATGGGGAAAATAAGGGTAATGTAGCTTTTCCCATTGAGGTGTCTATGCTTAACTGGAAAAGAAGTGTAACAGTTAGTAAAACACGAGAAAGACAAACTAAGGGACAAAGAGCTTTGAAATGAGAGAAATGAATGATTGTGTAAACTTTACATCATATGGGCTCTGACACTGTCTAATTTTCCTTGTCTCTACAACCTGTTAATTATGCTTCTCCATATACTATGCTTTGAAACGATACACGGAACACGTGCTTGATAAGTCACAAGTTTAAAGGCTTTAATTCCAGGTGTTATTTAGAAAAAAGGGGGGTAACTGCCAAACAGTCATGAAGCCATTTAAAGTGCCAAGCTCTCTCAAGTTGATAGAATTCTGCCTTGAAGGACAGTGTGGCAGTGTGAATTATACAAAATACTCAGTGTACTCATACACATTCTGAAGCCAATTAAATCCATCACGAATATCAAATTGAAGTCAAGTGTTAGCAACTGCCATTGAGCTATTTTTCTTCCCCTAATTTGTCAGGAACTGTTCAGACATAAAGCTCAAAGTAATAATTTCCAAGCCAGGCGACAGCATTCAGATTGCTAGTGCCTTACTTTAGGCTTTAGCTGTTTAACATGCAATATGTCCATTGAACAAGCTATTTCCCTTAGAGCCATTTTATATTATACCTCGCTTGCTTTTCTGTGCTTGGGAGAAAGGTAAACAGAGGAAGCAATAAAAGGAGGTTCTGTCTCATGGGAGTTACCTCCAAATATGTTCACATCTATCTGCATGATTAATGTTCAGGTAGGAATTCCCGAACTGAACCCCACAGATACCACGCATTGGTCTGGCCACAAGATGTTCAGTTCTACCATTCTGTACGTGGAACTAAAACCACTTATTCTTGCTGTGAGGTTTGTGGCTGAGGACTGCAGCCCCAATGGGGCTCATCCATCTCATCCCAGATGCAGACAAATACAAAATGCTACTGCAGAGGAGGGCATAGGAATTGCATTCAAACTCTGACATCTGGGTACCTTAACTCCGTGATCTCAGGAAAGGAATCTCTGAACTTCTGTTTGCTCATCTGTGAGGTAGTTCTCCTGCAAACATCTACCATGTAGAGAAGCTGTGAGAACATAGAAAACACTACCTGATAATTGACTGACACACTCTCCAACGAGCAGCCAGCCAGCTCCTGTCAGCTCCGCAATCATCTTATTTCCATGAATAAAGCCCTGACAGGGCCCATGTGTCTTTCATAGGCACCAGTGAAGAAAGGGAATTGAAGCATCACATCTTTGGTCTCCAGGAAGATGACCTAACAGGAAAGAAAACCCTTGCTATGAACTATGTTCCTGTTGGAAACCACAGGCCACAGGCTATGTGATTAAAGCACAGGAAAGCCAATGCCTTAACTTTTCTTTCTGGATTTTCCCTCACCCAGAGGAAACGGAAAAGGAAATCCTTCCTGGATCTGCCAAAGCATCTTCCTGAGCTAGTGGGAGATAGAAGGTTGCCTGACCTTGTCACTATCTCATTCCAGCCCCCTCCAGCATCATACTTCACAGTGAATTCTGCATACAACTTAGGAGGAAAGTTCATTATCTAATTAGGAAAGCCCCAAAATAGCACTGTTGAGAATTCACCACACTATCACAGAAGAACATCACTGATTTTCACAGGCCTGACACTGGGAAACCGTGGCACTCTGGTCTACTGTGAATAGGCCAAGTTTGATCCAGGTGTGAAGATGACCATGTATCTCATGCATTGTGAAGGGGAACCAGGTGAGTGTTGCTAAAGAGGCTTTGTCCACTTTTCTTGTGTCTTTTACTTCCTGATAACCCATATCCTTGCAGAGTAGAGTTAATTCAGAGAGTCCTTGACGGCTAGCTCACTACATCTCTCCATCTTATCCTTCCAGACGTAAGGAACATCAGACAATTGAATTTAAGATGCATGGACATGGAAAGCACTTCATCACATAGCTTTCTTTCCTTCATTTGCTCTATGTATATTTATTAGTTCTGTGTCAGTTTAACACATTGTAAAAGAAACCTTGATAAACTTGAGTAACCAAAAATCCTGATATTTTGTTTCCTGGTCCTGCAGATTGGTAATTTCCAAAATTACCTGTGTTTCACACACCTTTGCACCAGCAGGTAACACAGGGTACCTGTCAGCCCAAGACTGTGTCTCAAATCCAAGGTCACCTAGCTAGTTTACAGATGAAATCAAGGTCTGCATTATTCATCTAAAGTATTGTAGCCTCTGCCTCTTCCTGTTTGAAACCCTGGGAATGAGAAAACAAAGCAGAGCTGACGACGCATGCATCTTAAAGAGTGTCTATTGCACTTGGAAGATGGAGAAAAGAGTAAATAATTATAACCGAAGGTGTCGGTTACCTTCCAGAAGAGAAGCAGAAGCCATGAGCAAGAGTATTAAGAAAGGAATGTTGTGAAGAGAAGTTTATGAGCCTTAACCCTCCACAAAGAACTATAGTGAACTGAAGAAAGTTGGGACCATGAAAGGTGGTCCTCCCCAGGGAGGAGCACATCAATTGGTTGTCCAGTGACAAATGGTCAGCCCTGAAAACATACATGCAAGTGACATTGTACAGGCTGAGCAAGTTATATCCAGAAATGCATATGTATGTATGTATGTGTGTATGTGTATGTGTGTGTGTATATATATATGTGTGTGTGTGTGTGTGTGTGTGTGTGTGTGTGTGTGTGTGTGTGTATGCATTCAATAACAATGAAAGATGAAACAATGAATTTGGAAGAAGGAAAGGGAGGGAGAAATGTTGTAATTATATCATATTTTCTAAAAACATTTTAAGTAAAAGGTGGGGGCATATTAATATGCACAGGTTCCTAAAACTAGAGTCAGGGGAAAAGGCGGGAACTTTAAGAGAACACAAAAGAAAACAAAAGGCTAGGCATAAGGAACCTAAGGAACAGCATGAAACTCTCCAAGGACAAGGAGAAATGTGGAGATGGAGAACTTAAGAAAGTCCAAGGTGATGCAGCCTGCAGGTGCTCAGCCTCCCGCTGTGTGGGCCGCATTCTGTCCTGCAGGAAACCTATCAGAAGATGCTCTTGTACACAAACTCAAGGTGAGAGAACATATGTTCTGTCAAGACCAAGCTTTCAGCCCTGTGAGCTGAAATTGGAGAAGAGTCCCGGGTAAGAAGTCCTGGTCTCTGGAGCACAAAGGTAAATGTCAGGGCCTCCCATGGAAGCAGCTGTGGTGGAGGAAATCACAGCAGCACCTGACAGCCAACTGAGGAAGTACTGTTTGAAGGAGAGGGGCTTTTACTATTACACTGACTCTTGGGGGTGGGGGGTGGGGTAGCAGGGGAGACAGGAGCTGGTTTGGCAGGCAAAGAATGACTCACGAGTGAAATATTTTGGCTTTGAGCTGAACACACAGGAAATTGACATTAAACAGAGGGAATTTAGAGGGACTGGGAACAGGGCTTAATCGGGAGAGAGCTGCATAAACATGAGGACTTGAGTCTGATCCCTCAGGATGTACATGAAAAGCTGGGCATGCTGGTGTGTTTGTAATCCCAGTGCCACGGATGCAGAGACAGGTGGGGGGATTCCTGGGACTCATGGAACAGAAAGTCTTTCCAAATTCATGACCTGTAAGTTCACTGAGAGACCTTGTCTCAAAAATCAAGACAAAGGACAACGGAGAAAGCCACCCAAAATTTATCTTCTGACCTCTGTGTGCTTGAGAACATGTGTACACATACCCCCCCCACACACACACATATGTACACATACATACATAGACAAAGAGAAAATTAGAAAGACTGTGGTCACATGTAAGAAATATTGTGATTAGGCCTGGAGAGATGGCTCAGTGTTTAAGAGTACTTACTCTTGTAGAGGACACTGATTCTATTCCCAGCACCTACATGGAGCCTTACAACCTTCCATAATTTCGGTTACAAAAAAAATGTAATGCCCTCCATGGACACCAAACTGCACCTGCTGCACATACATATACATATGGGCAAAACACCTATACACATTATGCTGGCTAGTTTATGTCAATTTGATTCAAACTAGAGTCATTCTGGAAGAAGAAACTTCAATTAAGAAAAGTCCCTGCCTCCTCCACCCTCATCTTTGCTTCCCATCCCACCGCTAGATTGGCCTGTGGGCAAGCCTGTGATATGGTATACTGTCTTGATTGATGATTGAAGTGGAAGGGTCCAGCCAATTGTGGGTGGTGCAATCGCTGGGCTTGTGGTCCTGGGGACTATAATACGGCAAGTTGAATAAGCCATGAGGAGCAAGCAAAGAAGCAGCATTCCTCCATGGCCTCTCCCTCCAGGTTTCTGTCTTGAGTTCCTCCCTTGACTTTTCTCAGGGACTCAGTGATAGATTACAAGTGTAAACTGAAATAAACCCTTTCCTCTATAAGTTGCTTTTTGGGAAGTTGTTTTATCCCAACAATAGAAACTCTAAATAAGACTTATATACTATATGATATACATCTAAATAATTTTTTTAAAAGAAATATCATGATTGGGCCTCTACATTCTCAGATTGCACCTCTAAAAACTTGATCAACCATGAGTCAAAATTGGAGTTAGGACAAGTATGGTCTGTCAGTGCTGAAAACATGTAAGTCTTGTTCCCATCATTTTCTCTAGCAGTAAAGTGTAGCTACTGTTTAATGGCACTTACATTGTTGTGGGTGTTGATACCCTCCAGGGAAGACTGCAAATATGTAGGAGAAGGCCCATGGTTACGTGCAAACGCTGTACTATTCTATTCACAAATCCAAGTTTCATAGACTCGGGCATTGAGAGGGGTTCTGGAGCAAATCACTCAGATACTGAGGATTGATTCTAGCACACTTTCATGAGATGCTCTCAGTCTTCCACATACATGATTCCATCTCATTGTACTAATAACAACCCCTTGGTAAGAAGAATTGTGTCTTTCTGCCAAGTCTTCTGTACTTTCCAGGCAAGTCTTCTGTACCTTCCAGCCTTCTGCTTATCTTCTTCCTGTCCAAGATCTTATCCTGCTTCTGCCTTCTCCCCAACCTCCACCTTCCCCATATATCTACCTTCTCCACACCTCTGCCTTCCTCTTTCCTTTCTCATACACTCTCCTCTCTCTTAGGACCTAAGAAAAAAGAATCTGGGATTCAGATGTTGTATTAAGAAACGGCAGGTCCTTCTGAGTTGAGGAACACTGAGCTGATGGCACCTGCAAGTCTGATTGGATGAGTATGAACTGAAGACCTGCTTTGTGAAAGGTGTTGTTCTAGATGCTGAAGACCATTGTAGAGCAAAGAATAACTTGTTTTCATGGAATTTCCATTATTAGAAAAGGAGAAACAGAATAGAAGATGAGAAACAGAGTTAAGAAGGGAGAAGCCAACTCAGATTGAGTTTCGGGGAGCTGGTTTGAAGAGGGTAGATGAGAGGCATGGGGGAGGAGGAATCTGTGGTGTCCTGAAGTAACAGTACACACTTTGGCCCACTGGCAGGCCTCAGGAACTTTTCTTCCCAACCACTATTTCTCAAACCAGCTCTGTACTGTCACCCTCTTGGACCTGGGATAAACTCTCAAACAGTTTGCACAGGTTTCCTAGGCAATGCTGGAAAGGAAAATCTCCGTTTCTAGCCACCAAGACAGGCAGCACCTCTGTCCCCTCAATTTTATTGTGTATGAGTCAGGAAAAATGGTTCAAACTCTCCACCAGAAACTATCAAATACCTCCTCACAGGGACTATCTTTTTCCAAGGTCCATCCTAATTCCAACCCTTAGTTCTTACGCAGGTGGTCCACCTAACACAGACTTTCTGCTTGATGTCCTATTTCTCCTCCAGAAAGACCTTCTAGTCTTGGTTCCTTCCTGACAGCAAAGATGATGCTAAAATCAAAGAGGATGCTAGGACCCTTCTCAAACCCCCACGATGAGAGTTTCTTCCTTCTCAGTGTGGTCCTTACCCAGTATGGTGCAACCTAGTGAGGATGAACAATGGTGGATGTGTAGACTTCTCAGATAATTGTCCACTGGGTCTGTTAACCCCAAGAGCACATGCTCACAGGGTTTTTGTGAGTCCTATAGCCAAACAGGTGGTAGGAACAACATTGATTCAGTTCTCCAGGACCTTTGCCCATATCCTTTTTTTGTCAACTCAGCCATTTCAAATCACAAAGTAAGAGCCAGATGCTAAATAATTTAAAATACTCAGGAAAATAAAACAAACCTTTGTGAAACTCTTAACAAGGCCAGAGAAAAACATATTGGGAAAAAAGAAAAATAGAAAGAAACACCAAGGGAAAGGAGGAATAAAAGTGAATGAGATGGGAAGGAGGGAGGAGGGGGGAAGCTGGAATGGACACTACTTGTGTGAGAGAGTGGTACCTAAGCAAACCTGCAGGCTGTGAAGTCATCCAGGGGTCCTATCCTCAGTTAGGCATCTCCTCCATGCCCTAAAGACAGTGATGTTGAAGGTTATGTTTCGGCTTTGTCCACTGCCGTCATGCAAGGACGGCTCAGAACTCCCCTGGGAAACAATGGGTTTTTCCCATTCTCAATTCTTGATGAACTCAGACAGAGATGGTCACATCTTAACTTCCTATTACACACAGAAAAGGAGGGCAAGGGACAGAAACAGGCGAGACTGGAGCACGTGTTGGAAGAAAGCTTGCTTGTGTTGAGAAGGAGAGCCCCACTGGCACTTCTGAGGGCAGCATTCATGTGAGCGGGTGCACTTCTGACCATGACATGTGGAGTGCCCGGCTTCATCTGAACTACCACAGATTTCTCCTTTTTCATTGCTAAGGTCTAAAGAAACCGGTACTGCAGAGATTGCTCAACTTGCCTCCAGTCCCACGGCTAGTCAGAGAAAGAGTGGGGTTCGATTTCCCCATGAACCTCAGTATCCACATAGGTGATTGTGCTCATGTCCTATTGCTGCTGTAACAGTAACCACAAATTCAGTGTCACCAAGCCACACAGACTTACTCTCTGCCGGTTCAGGAGTCAGGAGCCCTGCTTGGCTCTACGGGGCTAAAAAGCAAAAGGTCAGGATGGTTTCACGCCTTCTCGGGGTTCTGGAAGAATACTGTTTGTGCTCTCAACAGCCAGATTTGGGGAGCCACCTGTGTCCCTGGTTTGTGACCTTTTCATCCCAATCCAAAACCAGCAGTGCAGCCATATTCTGATACCTCTTGCCTGCATATATGATCACATCATTCTCTTTGGCACTAAACCTCTTGCCTCTTTCTTATGTGAAATCTATGTGGCCTAACTAAGTAAAGCAAGACACTTTTGCTTGAAGATTCAAGAATTAGCTAAAACTTCAAAATCCTTTTACAATGTAAGTTAAAATACTCAGATTGTGGAGATTAAGATGGCGTGCTGTGAAGGGTAAAGGTGAGAAACAGTCGACATTACCTGAAGAAGGAGTAGGAAGGGTAAGACAAAAGGAGAGGGAAGAAGAGGGATAAATAACAGTGAGGATTCTGGGAAAGGGGAAGTGTAACACATATTATTTTAAAGCATACTTAAAATTTATAATATATATTATTTATATATTATATATTACACATATATGCTATATTATATTGTACATTATATATATACATATATCATATTTTATATATTATTTTATAAGCATACTTAAAATGTATAATATATATATATTTATATATATATAGTTAAGATGAAGTTACTCTATACCAGGTGATAATGTTCTTCCAAGCAGCCATAGACAATCTGACAAAGACCCCAATGCAAGGCAAGGGACAAGTTCCTTACAGTTGTTGGCCACAGGTTTCCAAGACATCCCCAAAACAACATAAGTTATTGCCATTGCCCTTGGTAGCCTCCTAAAGCTTGAATGCAAGACCGTGTTGCTGAAACACCACATACTTGGGTCATAGGACTTGAAGAATGTCTCTGGAACTCACCTGGAGCTTTCTCCCTGAGGACTGCTTCTTACAGTATGAGCAAGTGCAGTGCAGGCTTCCAAGAGTGAAAACATGCACAAAATCTGCACAATACCATACTTGTCAACATGCCAACAAAGAACGAAAGAAGATTTCACACACACACACACACACACACACACACACACACACACACACACACACACCCATAGATATGAAGCTACAGCCAGTCAATACTTGTTAAGGGAGGAAGAATCTGGTTTCTCCAGAGACAAGTCCCCTCATGGGTTTCTCAATGATAAGTAGTAACGCCCTGGAAATGTATCTAAAGGCAACACCAATAGACCCAATAGATTTTCATATATACATATGTGTGTATAATTATAGAAGTCAAAAATTTGAGGGGAACACAGGAGGGCTTGGAGGGGAAGGAGGTGGAAATGATGTAAATACAGCACCTCTATGTGTGAAATTATCAACAGGGGAAAAGGTCAAATACTCAGAATGTGGAAGAGGGTTTGAAGGGCACCATCTCAAGTGGGTGACCATTGATGACCTCAGCAAGGAGGGCATATAAGCACAGAGCAGCAGCAGTGTGACTGTGTCCCTACAGGGTCTGGCCAGACCAGGTCGTCTGTTCACAGGAACCTCTTAGCTCAACCATCCATCCATACTGCGAAGGTGGCTTCATAGACCATGAGGAATATTCAGCTGTCACTTGGATATAATTTGAAGAGTCAGGAGTATGTCTTTGGAAAAGCTGCTTCAGACAGCAAGAATATTTTAGTGCAGAGAGAAATATATCCATCTGATGAGAGGTGTGGGGAACGGGGTGGAAGGAAACTGTATTCCCCTGTAGCTCCAAGAGCCTCAGCATCCATTTTCTTTTATGTGGCATCACTGTCATTTTCTGGCACTAGCAGTGTGACTGTTCGATGAATATTTAATCATGGCGGGCTTCTCTTCACTCCTGCTCATTTAGTGCTCCTGGCTGAAGCCTTTCTGTAATAATAGCTCTAAGCATTAAATACCGGAACAGTGTCTCTTGCTCTCCATTGGGGAACTGAGGTGTAGGTTACGGTGTGGGCTCTGAGCGACAGGTGGTTGGTTAGGCAGCCTGGGACAGCTCTCAAGACACAGATTGATGGAGGCCATGACCACCGCAGGGAAGATCATTAAGCCCCAGACATTTGGCAGTTCCCATGGAGGAACCTGTACACTGAGCCTACTGCCAATATCCTCATCTCAATGAGGCTCATACACAGGGATAGTCCCTGCTGCATTCACTGATGTGCAAAAAGTATCAGAGAAGAGAAGGCATCCCCACAGTGATGGAGAAAGGAGGGGAGCAGATGATTGTTGGGGGGAATCTACCCTCCATTGCTGGAGGGGGTGGGGTGTAAAAAAGTATCAGGACTGTCCTCCCACAGAAAAGCCAGGATGATAACTAATGATACACAGCCAGCGCTGGCATAATCTTCACTGTGTATCGCTGTGACACTGAGCTACGTGGATGCCTTTTCTATGTATGTGAAAACTGAGGCTTAATTCGATTAGACGAGCCACTGAGGTTCCAGGCGTGATAAGCCGCATGGATGATGACGCCTCATCTCTCCGACTCCAGGGTCAGCAGGCATACTCCACAGAACCCGTGACTTCTTGCAGAGTAAGACAACAAGATCTTCAAGTGCAAGGACTCTGTCCTAGCCTTCTCTTCTTTTTATCTGCCCCACCTCCTGACCATCGTCCATGAGGCAAGCACAGCACCAGGCACAAGCTTATTCGCTACTGTTCAGGTACGAAGTGGGGGTGGGGGGGTCCACAACACAACTCTCTACACTCCAGTCAGCCTTCGTGAATGGGGCGTTTGTAAATTGAGCATGTACATGAACATGCTGTGTGTGCCAGGTAACAAGAAATATATAGGAGGATCAGAGGTGCTACAGGGTAGACTCAAAGCAGGAGCTGCTGACTCCTATACCATGCTCTTTCAATGCTTACCCCTGTGCCTATTGTTTTGTATGAATTAGCTCATTTAATAGGTGGGGTGGGATGCATTCGCAGCTGGCAGCAAGAGGAACCAAAGTGCTAACGTAGGAATGTGGCCTGTATGCAGAGGGGGCTGCATAAGTGCAGAACACTCTTCCAGTTGAGAGCCTCTATGTACAGGCACTGTGCTCTTGCTAGGCAGAGGAGAAACAGCGGGGAAACAGGTGAGGCCCAGGAGTGAGAGTGATGACGGGCACACATGGATACCATGCTGATGGTGGCAAAACTACAAATTAACATTCAGGTGTGCAAGATCCAAAGCTGTAAGTGCTAACCTTGACTGGGAGGAACGGAGCAGGTCTTCCATTCTAGCGTCCTTGAGAACAATGGAGAATAGAAAAGTGGAGTTACCTCTCTTGAAATCAAGGGAGATGCTAATCCAACAGAAAGTTCCTTGGGGATGTATATCTGGATATGATACTGCCAGGGCACTGGTGTGAAATTAAAATCCAGAATTAGTGTGTAGTTGCTTTGGGGGAGGGGCTGAAGATGCAGTTTTAGTGAAATGAGACTCAAAGCTAATCTGAGACTGCAGGACCTAGGTAGGTGCTGAGAACACAGGCTTGCCTGAAGAATTCCAGAAAATGGTTCTCACTGCAGCAGGTATTTAGCACAACATATACCTACCCAGCTGAGCCTCACAACAAATACATGGATGGGCGATGTCTGTAGATTCCACCTGACCCTAGAGTCTCTCTGATGTGGGACAGCCCCCTCTCAGCTACGACCCTCTGCCGGCTACCATGCAAGCACAGAGGAGACTCACCTGCGGCTGACTTCTCAGTGGTCAATGACCGTGTGAAGAACACTTGCAGAGTTTTTCCTTTCAGTCTTCAGAGCAGTTTCCGTTCTGTTAGTTCAGTGAAGCATCACAACAGCCCTGCTGAAAAGATGCAACCACACACAACAAGTGACAACACACCTCACAGTGTTCAGAGATCACTCCAGCCCAAAGCTGTGCAGGTAGAGAAGAAGAAACTGAAAGGGAGAAATGGCAGGTTCCTGTCTTTTTCCATAGAATCCCTTCTTGCCACACTGCACCATGTCCTCCAGCCAGCTATGTTCAGTGCGTGCTTGGTGGGTAACTAGCATTAGTCAGGGGCTATTTCAGGTAATGTGACTCCTTAAAAAAAATACACAATCTGGAGTGTGTATGTGTGTGATCACAGGTGCATGCACACATATGTGCCATGGTATGTCTGTGAAGTTAAGAGGACAATTTTAAAGACCTGGTTATTTCATTCCACCATGTGGCACCCAGGCATTGAACAGGTCATCAGGCTTGGCAGCAATCACCTTTACCTACTGAGCCATCTGACAGGCTCAGGAGACAGGCTTCTTCTGAGGAATTCATAAAGAACAAACAACCTGACACATTCCAGAACCTGCTGTGTGTGGTGATGGCCAGGGTGGAAGCCGAGCGCCATGGTAGGAAAACAGAGGGAGCCACGAAGGGCTCTGTGGTAGAAAATGGGCGCTCTCCCCAAGAGCTGCCCTTTGAACTGGGAAATGCTGATCGAGGAGAGATTTCCAGGCCAGTAGACCAGGGCCAATCCTAGAAAGATGGGCAGCAGCAACACAGCACAGCTATGATGGGGCCTAACTCTTTTGGAAAATATTGCTGAAGGGACACAGACGATGCGACAGATGTGGCTGCAAAGGAAAGAGGAGATTCGGCATTAGAAACCAAGGACAGCCAGAGAGGGGTCTTCAGCAAGGGGTGGGCATTTACGGTTTGGGGGAAGCAGCCACATGGCATTTTGAATAAGAAGTGGGGAAATAACTCAAGCCTGGAAAATCAGTCAGTTTTTCAAAATAAATACTGCATCTAAGAGAAATAGAAGTTCTAAGACTCACTAGATGAACACATGAGTGAAAGTAAAAGATTACAAGCCTTCTGCTTTGAAGCGCTGAGCAAATGACAGACATATACAAGGAATGTTTTTCCTTTTTTTTTTGTTTTTTTGTTTTTTTGTTTTTTTGTTTTTCGAGACAGGGTTTCTCTGTGTAGCTTTGCGCCTTTCCTGGAACTCGCTTTGGAAACCAGGCTGGCCTCGAACTCACAGAGATCCGCCTGCCTCTGCCTCCCGAGTGCTGGGATTAAAGGCGTGTGCCACCACCACCTGGAGGAATGTTTTTCTTGACACAAAGACAAACATACATGTGTATATAGGTATATGTGTATTTGTACATATGTATGTGTATATGTATATACAAGCTATTTCCCCAATATTCTGCATAAGTATTTTGTGTTGGCTCAGGAAAAGAAATTTATTATTATTATTATTATTATTATTATTATTATTATTGATTTTGAGGTAGGGTCTCAATTTGTAGCCCTGGCTAGCCTGGAACTCACTATGTAGACCAGCATGGATCTAAATAAACTCATAAAGATCCACCTGCCTCTTCCTCTCAAGTGCTTGGATTAAAAGAGAGTGCCACCATGCACAACAAGGAGATGGCATTTTTAAAATGTTTTAATTACTATTGATGATAATAACAAGATTTTTTCAAACAACAAACATATCCTTAGTTTTCTATAGGTAGAAACCCCATTATTTACATTTCCCAGAAGAGATAATGAGGGCCAGAGTAGCGAAAAGCCTTTCTCAGGAACCAACATCTATAAAGTGGAAAACTTACTAATAAAACTCAGATTTCTTTGGCTCCAGAAGCTGGGGAATGACTTAATACCTGATCCTCCATGACAGATGGGTGTAGATTTGAAGTACAGCAATTCCTTAAGCTCAGCTCCAAGTTCTAAGTCTGCAGCATTATGTATGGAGATACCTTGTGGAAGGTTACATTTTGACCTCTGTCTTAAGAGCTGCTCGTTTGAGAAATCAGCTGGGGAAAGGGGCACATTGGGAGATGGTCACTGAAGAAACAGTAATGGAGACCAGGTAGGAATGGTTATTCAACTGAGAATGGGGGACATTTCCAAGGACCAGTTGATAACTCAAGAGGAGGAGCAGGAGAGTACCCAGGAAAGGGAGAGAAGACTTCCACACCTCAGGGGATGCTCAAGTGGCCTTTTGGGAAAGTCCTATGATGTACTGACTCCACACGAGAATACCTGCCTGTTCAAGACAGAGGGAACTTGCTCAAGGTAATAATTACAAAATATCGATCCATTCAAGACTGGAGTTGCCCTAAATGGGACATCTATCCCCTTTCCTTCCGGGATCAGGGTTCTATGTGGAAAGGAAGCAGAAAGGTTTTAAGAGTCAGAGGTGGGGAAGGACTCCAAGGAAATCCCGTCTCCTAGACACAGCAGAACAGATGCACATAGGAACTCAGAGAGACTGTGACAGCGTGCACAAGACCTACACAAGCTCAAGTCAAACAAAATCTCAGCAAGAAGGAGGGGAAATGGTCATGAATTCCCATTCCTAGCCAAGAAGCTATTCACAGCTGATAGCTGCTGATAGACGAAAAGTCGATTTTCTTCAATGGAGTAGCACTAAGTTTGTCAAGCACACTGCAGGGCAGGCCCCGTGCACTGGAGTAGCTAACAAACACAAAATGGACTCCATTTTAGTTTTGTCCTTGTTTTTGCTGTATTTAAGAATAAGAAAGAACATGAAGTTAGGTGGATAGAGAGGCAGGGGACAATCTGAAAGGAGCTTGGGGAGGAAAAAGAATATGATCAAAATACATTGAAATTGTCAAAGAAAAATAAAAACGTTTTTCAAATAGAGTTGATGATTGGTGATAAGATTGGTGGTTCTCCAAAATGATGGAGAAAGGGCAAAGGATTTGTTTCCCTTAAAGAAGGCTTGGTTCTGTGTGTAAGCTGAATGGGAGTTGAAGAGAGAAGATATAAGATACAGAGAGAGAACCCAAAAATGATCATCGAGGAAGTGGGAAGGGAAGTACCACACGGTAAAAGGTGGCTTCAGATTCTCCTCAGGTATAATCACTGGATAGCCCCATTATAGATTCTAATGCTACGAAGTAGACTACCCCAACTGTAATATAAAGTACACTCTGCTTCCGTGGGTCAGACATCGGGCAGAGCACAGTGGAGATACCTTGCTTCTCTTCCACAATATCTGGGTTTTAACTCAGGAACACTTGAGTAGTGACTCAAATGGTGAGAATAGAATTGTCCAGGGGCTAGTCCACTCCTGCGGACTGATGCTGGGCTGCCCCAGGGTTGGTGTACATGGGCCTTCGCCATTCTCAAAGTAAGTTAGCATTTTAAGTGGAACAGTAACTATCTATAAGCAGTCCTGTTGTCCTGAAATGAAAATAGAATAAAGCTTAGGAATTCTGTACTACTTTCACTAGTATCCCTGGCTTCTACAAAGTGCTTTCAATTTTGTTTTTAAAAAAAAAAATCCAGCCAGGAATGATAAAGTGTACAACTGGAGACAGGAGGATAAGGATTCAAGCCCTGAATATGTAAGGCACACACACACACACACACACACACACACACACACACATACACACACACACACAAAAGCATGAGTTTGTGTGCAAACACACACACACACACACACACACACACACACACACACATGTGCATATGCACACACAAGCAAAAGTAGATAAGTCTGGGAGAAGGCACTCTAAAGCAAAGCTTACAAGTAGTTGTCTTTAAATAATACGGCCTTTTGGTAGAATGGACATCTTGATTTGAATTATTATTTCAATTATGCACTGCTCAGACAGTAAAAGGCACTTCTTTGTGTTGTGTATTGGCTGTTTGTTTATCTTCGATAAAGCATTCAAAAAGCAGCCTAGTAAGTCTTTGGACTTGCCTGCTTCCAGAGCAAGTCCAGGGTGTTTCCTACTGGGTGGAAACAGAATGCAAACACCTGCCAGGCACCTAGCAAGGGTTTGCTCTTGGCACCAGGCTGTCTGTGGGAAGGAACTCCCACACTGTGGGACTGAACCAGACATCACATCTCTCTAGCCAAAAAGAATCCCTGTGCCACAGATGGCCACATAATAGGCAGGGATGTGAAGATAGCCAGGACATTGCTGAGAATTCTACCCTGCACTTGACTGTAGCTTGATTTTTTCTGCCTAGCCCACAGTCAGGACAAATCTCTGTCACCCGCCAGTCCCACAGCCGCTCAGACCCAACCAAATAAACACAGACACTTATATTGCTTGCAAACTGTATGGCCGTGGCAGGCCTCTTGCCAACTGTCCTTATCTTGCTAACTGTGCTTTTATCTTAAATTGATCCATTTCCATACATCTATACCTTGCCATGTGGCTGGTGGCTTACTGGCGTCTTCACATGCTGCTGGTCATGGCAGCGGCTGCAGTGTCTCTGGTCATGGCGGCGGCTGCAGCCTCTCTGGTCATTGCGGCGGCTGCAGCGTCTCCTTCTGCCTTTCTGTCCTTTTATCCTGCCTAGCCACGGCCGATCAGGTTTTATTTATTAACCAATCAGAGCAACTTGACATACAGACCATCCCCCAGCACAGCCAAGTGCAGACCATCTCAAACACCTGCACTCAGGCCCATGGTCCTAATCATCCTCTATATGGACCTGCTGGGTAACGCCACAAAGAACCTGAGAATGGGCTCCCACAGGACCTACAGAACATCCCACAGCACTTCCCCTTTTTTTTTTTTTAAAAGGAAGGTTTTAACTTTTACACATCTCCAAAGTCAGCTTGGTATATTTGGGAATTTGGGCGTAGCTTCTCTTAACTACTTCCTGCTGGAGGGGGGCGCTGTATCTTATGGGGATGCAAAGAAAATTTTAGGATCATGGAGTAGTCCGTGAGACCGTATCGTCTGAGCCAGTTGCCCCGAAATGACTCTGGATGCTGGATCATCTGGGCCATGGTGTCATCGGAGACCTTTCAGGTGGTCTTGGCTGGTCAAACCTGATGTATCTTAATCTGGAACAAATCCATAGGCTCTGGATTTCTGTAGAGACAAAAGCAGAGTCTCCTTTCCAAAGTAACACATCCTTATATCCAAATTTTAAAGTCAAAATATCTTTAATATATACATATTGGTTTAACTCAACATCTCTTACGATCAAATGTTTTTCTGCAGTTAAAAATCCCAAAGACAATATAATCCAAACTCTCTGTGTGATATCCATCTTTACATGGCTTATTTTTTATATTACTTTTAACGACTTTATTTTTTTTAAACTTTCTATTTCTTTATATAACTGTCTATGTTCCTTTTCCTCTCTCTTCCAAGCCCCAGGAACCCGCCAGTAACTCAAACCGGCGGCTGCCGCTCATTTGAGAGAGAGAATTAGGAACTGTGGGGCGTTTACCGACGTCACCGTTCCTGGAGAACTTACCGACGTCACCGCTCCGTGTGTTGAGTTCTGAATCCTCTTTACCACCACGCGAGGATTCTTCTCAGATCACACTTTATTGGAGCGCCTCTTGGTTAAGGGACTTTGTCTTTAGTATTAATTTTTTTTTTCATAACACCGGCCTTTATCCCTGTTCATTTGTCCTTTTTCTTTAGTCCCTTTTTTTTTTTTTTCCTTTTTTTTCTTTAGCCCTTTTTTTCTTTAGCCCCACGTTGGGCGCCAAATGTAGCTTGATTTTTTCTGCCTAGCCCACAGTCAGGACAAATCTCTGTCACCCGCCAGTCCCACAGCCGCTCAGACCCAACCAAATAAACACAGACACTTATATTGCTTGCAAACTGTATGGCCGTGGCAGGCCTCTTGCCAACTGTCCTTATCTTGCTAACTGTGCTTTTATCTTAAATTGATCCATTTCCATACATCTATACCTTGCCATGTGGCTGGTGGCTTACTGGCGTCTTCACATGCTGCTGGTCATGGCAGCGGCTGCAGTGTCTCTGGTCATGGCGGCGGCTGCAGCCTCTCTGGTCATTGCGGCGGCTGCAGCGTCTCCTTCTGCCTTTCTGTCCTTTTATCCTGCCTAGCCACGGCCGATCAGGTTTTATTTATTAACCAATCAGAGCAACTTGACATACAGACCATCCCCCAGCACAGCCAAGTGCAGACCATCTCAAACACCTGCACTCAGGCCCATGGTCCTAATCATCCTCTATATGGACCTGCTGGGTAACGCCACAAAGAACCTGAGAATGGGCTCCCACAGGACCTACAGAACATCCCACAGCACTTGACATACAGAATTATCAGTCAGAACCCCAGGCCAAGAACCTGTGTACCTCTATCATCATAAATTTGACTCTGGACAGAGTCTTCTTGGATTTTTCTTAAACCAATCTACACTTTCAACATGTGAAAAGCATATTGAAACAGAAGGATGTCTTCTAAAGAACAAAGTAAATTGGAGTCTTTTGTTGATTTTAATGGAAATACGAGGATCTTAATATGATTTGAAACTTCTAAACCTAGAATTTGCTTCTGATTAAGCATAATCAGAATACAGGTTCTAATTAACTAGCCCTTTCTAAAGCTGTTCTTAGCACTGCACCTGAGCCTCATTCATAGGCATGGACTTCTGTCTTCTTTAAACTTCCTCTGCTGTTCCCAAGTCAGGTAGGGTCAGTGAGTGTTAACTCAACTCTGCGAAGTTCACCAGTTCACCCAGAGCTTACACGGCCTTATACTGAGGAACTTGTTGTTCCGATGAGGAATCTGGAGTCCAATTAGCTGAGTGCCTTGGATAAGTCCTCATTTAATCACTTGTCAATTGTGAAGAGGACAAAGAGTTGGCTAGACATCCTCAAGACTCTTCCAGCCCTGAAGCTTGTGTTTCTCAAGTCACAGAGGCAAAAAACGTCACCTGTTGCTTCACAGCAGTCCTTTGTCTACCATCAGACAGTCACACACCCACAAATGATCCATCAAGAGACACACAAACCCACCTCCATGCACATTCTGAGCCACACCCTGCACCAAATAGCTCCACGTCACCCTCCCGTCCCCCTCCCCAACCCCAGTTCACTACCTAAGGGAAACCATCTACAGTATCATCTGACCAGCATCCACCCCAGGCATTTACTTCCCTGGACCCTTAAAGGCAGGAAGAAAACTCATCTGTTCAAGAAAGCCCCTCTTATAAAGTGAGGGTTTAAAGTTTCTTCCGCTCTTGTCTCCCACTATCTGGAATTTAACCTTACTCAATGGAACTTCTTATTTATCTGTATGCATTTCCTCCCAGGCTGTAAATTCCACAAAGAAAAAAGCTGTGTGACATTTTATTGAGTGTTTGGGTTCAGCAACCAGCTTGCATATAGGTAGGGCTGGGTGTCTGTGCCTTTCCTCCAGGACCACTCTAGTAGTAGATTAAAGACAGTCACATGTTATCTGATACATTTCCCAATAAGAGGTGGATGACCATGTCCCCTCCTTCTAGGCAGCCAGATGCTGTTTGTATTGTTCTTAGTTTGTGTGAGAAAACCGAGGCTTAGAGATTTGGTGTTTCAAGTCACTCAGTGAACAGATGTCAAAAGAAGTCAAGTCAACCTTCAAAATTCAAGAACTCTTTCATCAAGGAGTTGTCTTTCTTCCTAAACAAAGTTACTAGAAGCATATAGATCTATGCATTTGAACCATGTAACTTCCATGTTCTTGGAATGTAAATGTTAGAAGTAAGATGGGTAACACAACTATACACTATCTATACTCTTTTTTCAGAACCATGAAACAGTATAGAATTAATGACCAACTCAAGGACCCCCAAATACCACAAACTATTGCCAAGGTTATTGGTTACCCTCTACAACCTGAAGATGAGGCACTATTGCTGAAGATGCATCTTACTTAAGCCACTGAACATGGAGCAATCAAGCTGCTGCCCAAATGGAAGTTTGCCTCCACAGTGACTTGCATTCATGGTACTGTGAGATGCTTTTCACACTACCAGAAAGAAAGAGTAATCATCAGTATCGCCCAGCTACAACCCCTGTGATCTACAACAGAGATTTGCCTGAAAGGTCTACTGGTACAATAGTTGCACAAATGTTATGGGAGTAACCACTGTTTTTTGATTGGTTTTAAGGCCCATTCCATAAAATGAAATCTATACCTGATACTGCTAAAGTGGCCAAGAACCTGAAACTAGATAGGTCATGGGTTCTAGAGGAAAATCTACTATTATTATTCTGCTGAATGAATATAGCAATAAAATGACTCCTAATAGCACATTGCTGTATCCACAGATCAGAATCCCTCATCATCATGCAATCCTTATCAGAGAAGCTTCTTCATACAGAATATGGCAATTTTCACACAGACCCACAATTGGACAATTTTCAGAGGGTTGAGAGACTTTGAGGGCATTTAGACCTAAATAAGATGTTTTTTATCAAACCCCTCTTCCCAAGGCTTGGGGATCTATGTGAAAGAGGAGGTAGAAAAATTATAAGAGACAGAGGTGGAAGATAACTCCAAGGAAAGTTTATTATCCAGACACAACAAGACTGATGCACATATGAACTCACAAAGACAGTGATGACATACACAGGACCTGCACAGATTCAAATCAGACAAAAGTCCCAATGCTGAGAAGGGTAAGTAGACATAGAGTCCCACCCCTAGCCAAGAAGTTATTTGCAATTGGCACCTGCTGGGAAAGAGATAATCAATTTTCTCCAATATAGTGTCAGTGGGTACCTCATCCACACTCTAAGGCAGACCCCATAACCAGAAGCAGTTCGCCAACACAAAACAGATGCCATGATTTTTGTGTGCCTTTTTTTTTTTTCTTGTTGGTTTATTGTTTGCTTGTTTTTTTTTTTTTTTTTTTTTTTTTGGTTTTTCGAGACAGGGTTTCTCTGTGTAGCTTTGCGCCTTTCCTGGAACTCACTTGGTAGCCCAGGTTGGCCTCGAACTCACAGAGATCCGCCTGCCTCTGCCTCCCAAGTGCTGGGATTAAAGGCGTGCGCCACCACCGCCCGGCTTGTTTGCTTGTTTTGACCTTTGTTTTTTGCTTGTTTTTTTGTTTGTTTCTTCTTTTGGGAGACACAGTGAGAAAGAGACAGATGCACCTAGAGACAGAGAGACAGAAAAAGAATATGAAGTTGGTTGGATAGGAAGGTCGGAAGGATCTGCAAGGACCTGGAGAAGGGAAAAGAATATAATCGAAATATATTGTATGAAAAAGAATTTTTAATTAAAAAAACTTAAGATATTTTAAGGGTTGTTACAGAAGAATAGAAGGACTGTGAAGGAGAGAGGAAACGAATACAGAGGGCTAGGATGGGAAAAGAGGTAAGTAACACTAAGAATGTTTGACAAAACCATAGGGTGGAGGAACAATAATCAATTCAAGAGTTCACTGCCTTAGAGATTTGTATCTCTTGATTTGCATCTCTTACCTTAGAGATTTGGGGCACTCAGTCCTCAATGGGATTTCTTAATCAAGCCCCTCTCCTCCAGGCTCAGGAATCAGTGCGGAAGAAGAGGAGGAAACATGAATAAGAGACCTACATAAATGAGATATATAAACAAGTCATTTGTTAACAACATTTCCTAAGAGGGTAACAAATAGTCTGGGTGTGAGCTGAGACTGATGGGAGGTACCACTCATGGGTACCTCTCCCTGTATCATTGGCCAACAGAGGCTGGAACTGCATGAATAGTAAAACCACCAATGCATTTAGCTCCCTTCCAGTCTCAATAAGATCTGAAGACAAGAGATTTGGAAGAGTAGATCATAATGGGAGAAAAAAACTAAAATAAGGTAAACAAGCTGCAGCCCAAGGTCAGATCTGGCCTGCTGCCCACTTTGGTAGCAACCACAAATAAGAATGATTATCATATAATCAAAGAGATGAAAAATTTAAAGAATGTGGTGTAGATGAATATATAACATTGAAATTTCAGGGCTCATCAGTCACATGTGTTTTGGAAAATGGCTGAGTTCATCTGTTTATTTTCTCTATGATTAATCTCCTTTTATACAGATAAGAAATTTAGGTTCAGAGAGATTAAATCAATCAATCATCTCAAAATGATAGTTTGGAAGGTTCAAACTCAGATCTACCTGCCAATAAGCCCTATAACTCTTCAAGGCACCACCTGGCTGGAGGCAACAGAGAGGACAGCATGGTTGTTCCACCCAGGAACTCACAGCAGCAGGGGCTACCTGCTGAGCCCATCAACAGTCCAGCCGTGGAGGCAGAGGCAGGCAGATCTCTATGAGTTCGAGACTAGCCTGGTCTACAGAGAGAGTTCCAGGACAGCCAGAACATTTACACAGAAAAACCCTGTCTGGAAGAGAGAGAGAGAGAGAGAGAGAGAGAGAGAGAGAGAGAGAGAGAGAGAGAGAGAGAGAGAGAGAGAGAGAGAACAATCCATGTGCCTAGAGAAGGAGCTTATGAGGATCAACCACTTCCTGAGGAGGGCTAGAAAGTTAATCATTGATGGAAGAAGAGGAGTCATATTCCCCAGTGCTGTGGCCCCTGGTAAGTTGTCCATGACCAAATAAATGACCTCCCACCAATGTTCATGAAAGACACCGTAACTAAGCTCAGTGAAGTGTACAGATAAAGACAGAGATGGAGAATGAGAGAGACTTGTTAGGAAAAAAAGTTTGAAGGAGTGGGGGAAGATAAGAGAGGGTAATGGGGAGATTATGATCAAAATATATTATATATAAGTAAAATTGTAAAAAAAAAACCCACATTTTAAAAAAAGAAATGGAAATTAATTCAATGATATTCAAATTTGCATATTCTTTTCATTAGTTAGTGTCTTTGACATTTAAAATGCTTTTGCAGTATATTTTGGTATTGAGAAGAAACTGTTGAGTATTTTTTACATAGATAAGCACCGAAATACCTCAGAATGTTTCACAATAGAGGATTTTTACTAAGATTTTGGAACAACTAAGGCTGACATAAATCAACCTATCTACCACCTGTCTGTTCATTGATCGATCACTTGGTACTTAACATTTATGATGTATTAGGTGAAATATTTAAGCACTAGGTCACAGTTTTCCTTACTTATTCATAAGTACTGAGACTCAGGTGTTCTTTGAAAAGGTAAATGACATTTTGTTTTTCTTCACAAGATGCCTGCTATTGTCAGCAACAACCGTTCTCACCCCACCAGAAACCTAAGAGGTAGAATAAATTTCAGTGATAACTTGGTAAAGAAAATGACCAAGCTTAAAGTTTCTTGGGCCAAGCATTGATTAGTTATTGGCTACTTTATTGTATTAAAAATACAATAAAAAAAATAAAGCAAGGTAAAGGCATGAGAGTCAGAGGCCATGTGCAGGCAAGCTGAGGACTGGCTATTGCAGTTCTCAGGGTGGCCTTGGACAAGTCTAGAGACCTTGGTTTGGATCAGAGGTCAAATCTAGGCTTATCATACCTAGATTTATTCCCCTAAGAAAGTGTCATAAATAAAATTGAATTATATTTCCACAATAGAATTAAAATTGTAAAATAAATTGCACATGTAAAAAAAATGTGATCTCCTTGGGGGAAAAACAACAATTAATGTCATTATGAAGGCCTAAATTTGAAACCTGATATTTGTGGTTAGAATCGGAGTCCTATTTATAAACTTCATCTATGCCAGTGACATCTAGATTTCCTTTTCCTTTTCTGACCAGAGGAAACATGGGAGCATTGGACAATGAACTATGTGTGCATGTCACCAGATTGGGATGTGCTATCCATTATGCGGTAGGATCTCTGCCTCAATATCATCCTGAAAGATAAGACAAAGCCATTCCCATTCCACTTACGGGTATGAAAGCTGTACGTTCTCACAGATGGAAAAAATAAGAGCCAGGGATCTGCCCATTTGGAAAAGAGTTGAATGCGGTAATTACAGAAGGACTCCTTTTTCCCAGACCTAGTGGCATCCCCTTAGCCTGGCTGATATGGCCAAATGCCTTGATCCCAGGCAGAATTTCTTCTCTCCAGCTCTTGTGGCTAAAAGCAGGTCATTGGTGGGAAGCTGCCACCTTGGGGAGTTTACAGATGCAGATAAACTTGCTGAAATAGCAATAGCAAATAGCAATGAGAGGGCCTGGATCCTTCAATAGTGTTAAATGCCTTTCCCCAATGGCTTTTTGATGCAGGCTCAAAAAGCTGATAATAGAAACCTTAACAACCTGGGCAGGGCCCTTTTCAGCTTCCTCACCACACTCATCCTGGGATGAAGTGGGCCGCGGGGAAGGGCTTGCAGGTCTATTCTCAACTCCAAAGCCTCCCCCGAAAGATAACCCCATGCCTTGTGCAAAGTTATGACAGGAAGCTCCGCCAGGCCAGTGTGATAAGCTCTCCAAGAACAGTGCCAGGGACTGACAATTGTTTGGCAAAGGGGTGGCGTCCACTGCTTTGAGTGTGACTTTGGACCAAAGAGCTGTAACAGACATCCAGGGCTTAGGCTCAGGAACACGCTCTATCTGGCGTTAGGACCTAGCTGAGATTTGTTTCAAGAAGGAAATCAATGCTTGCTAAACTGGGCAGGTGACAACTCTGGAAGCGTATCAAAGGGTGGAGAGGGGCGTGCTGAACTGGTTGCACTTCAGTTTTTTGTGGAGGAAAGTGTGGCATTAACACTACTTGTTTGGCCCTGTAGCTGGGCTTCTGCTGAGCTGCCTCCAGTCCTACAGACTCCGCAGAACCAAGGACTCCCCTCTACTTGCTACTTCCAGCCATCTGGGGTAGGAGGGAACATCGCACCATGCACTGCCCCCACAAGCTTAGGGAAGCCAATTTCATCCCTCTTGGAGAAGACATTACACTGGTCCCCCAGATCATTATCACAAAACTGTCTCAGGGATTATATAAATCTCCCAGGCCACTCCTACAAGGCTCCTTTGTTCTATACCCTAAGAATATTAAACTTCTAGGAGTTTCCACACCTGAATAGCATGTTCTTTTACTGTACCTAGACTGGTTTTCTCTTCAGAAGTCCATTTGGATGTTGCTTCTCTCCATCACTTGGCTCACACATCATCCTTAAACTGACTTTTGCCTGGAAACTTCTAGAATGAGTGATGATCCCTCTTCTCTGTTCTCACAGTGTCCTCTTCCAGCCCATCCAATTCCCTCTCTTTCTCCGACTCTCACCCCTACTCCCACATGTCTTTCACACTGAGCTGTCTCCAAGTCTTAGCTACCAGTCATCCAAGGGACGGCAGAAATGGTGGGAAAAAGGCAGGCCTGTCCCCTGCGCTCCAGATGTTGATCCTTGGAAATACTAAGCAAGAAATCATACACTTAGACCTTCTTAATAAATACATTTCATTATTTTAAAATCTTTAAGAATTTTTAATTGGCAAATAATACTTGTACATATGATATGTTTGTGGTGTACATTGTGCTACTCAATGCATATACTTCAGCTTTCACTCACTGGTTGGGAGAAGCTATCAAACGTGATGATTCTATTCAAGAAAAACAAAAATAAAGAAAAAATAGACACTGAAAATTGTTTTTTGAGCATGTACAGTCAAGTCAGGAGCATATGTTTTCTCTTTGGTTTTGTGTACCCATTTTGTTAAAAACAGCACAGGTCTTCATTTAAAATGTATGACTTTGTTCCTCATGTACATTTTGCACATTCATTTTTATACCTAAGAGTATTTCATTAATATACTCTATCTTAAATATTTAACAAGTTTTGAGGGGAGAGTCATTTAAATTTTGCACACAAAATGGAGATATTCTCTCTCTCTCTCTCTCTCTCTCTCTCTCTCTCTCTCTCTCTCTCTCTCTCGCTCTCTCTCTCTCTCTCTCCCTCTCTCTCTCTCTCATGCCCAACCTTCCCAAATAAGTCTCAGTCCTAAGCTAGGGGACCTGAAAAGTCCCCAGTGATGTGCACATGAGGTTTAGAACTTCAGAAAGGATTATCCTCAGAAAGTCAAAGGAATCTGGCTGAGGTGGAGTTTGTTCAGTCTTGGTAACATATACACAATGACTGATATATACAGGCTCTATGCTACACAAAGTACTCATGAAAATTCAGCCCAGCCTACTATACTACTACTATCAAAAATAAGGCTACAGAGAGGCTGATAGATATAGAGGGTATACAGGGGTTTGACTTGTTCAAAACCACTGTTAGAATAAGACATCATCTAGAGAGGCTAGACAATAGGGCATTGGTACTATGAAGGGGAAATGGGAAAAACAGGAGCTGGAGACTTTAGGGAGGAAGGAGATAGCAAAATACAGAGAAAGAGAGAAGAAAAGCAAAACAAACAAAAATATTATCTCTCACACCCAGGCTCTTCTAACAATTTTTGTGTCCTCACTCAGAAACAAGTGATTTTTGAGGCCACCAGAAGCCTCCCTGAGAGGGGAGTGGGATGCAGGGTCATAGCATCCAACAGTTTTTGGAAATCCCAGTGTAAATTCACAGCCTTGAAGGAAAGGTGCTGGCACTGTTAGAAAACCCTATTTACTTTGCCTCCTTGCTCCACTCCCATCTTTATGGGTGTCTTGCTTCAGACAATGAAATCTGGGTACATTCTGCTCAAGTAGTCCCTGCAAAGGAATAGGTCAAGGGCATTTTCTTAGTTTATTTTATAATTCAAATAAGGGATCCTCAGCCAACCTGGGTGAATTCCAACACATTGATTATGTCAAACCTCATCCATGAGGTTGTGGAGGTGCAGCAGCATCCCTAAATGGGAAGAAACCTCAACATTGCCTGCCAATAAACGCATTCAACACCTTGACTATGTGTGATGATGAGGACTTGCAGATAGGCTTATGTGCTCTGCATCAAGCCTATAGCATGGCTTTGTAACCTTGGCTGTGTTACTCCATAATCCTCTCTTTCTGGCACAGAGCCAAATGACAGTTATCTCTCAGCCTCACTTGTACTGGTTGGCTGGAATCAAGTATTGTCCAACCTAATGTGAGAAGAAGCCTTAGTACCACTTCCAGCCTGGCTCATGTAGCTTCTTTCACTACCTTCTCTTAATCTCTGGCCTGCTAGAAGAAGCCACGTTGAATCTAGAACTGGAATTTCGGAAGTCCATGAGCAGAGAGGTCTTGTCTTGAGCCTGGTTCTCTTCCAGAAGAGACTGACAAAAGAATTAGAGAGGGCATGAACTGATGAAGGGGACAAACGGCAATTGCAGACAGCGGAAGGCAGTTAGCAGTGGTGTGACCCCAGACTGTGGTTCGATTGATCAGGTGGGCATCCCTGAAGCAAGAAAACAGATCCAGCTGAGTGGGGTCAGTTAGCGTTTGTGTTTTCCTCAGTCACTGACTAAGGGTGACCAGCACAACCCTAGAAGACTTGGCAGTAAGATCTGGGAAATCCCCTAAAAGCATCTTGTGCTTTGGTTCTACAGTTTGAAGAAGGAGATGATGACACCAACCCTAGGACTTGAAAGCAAGATTCCATACAGCACTTGATAATACCCTGCCTGGCCTTAATTGTTGCTGTTAATGTTCCTTCCCCACATCCCTCTCTGGCACATCTAACCTCAGGACCCCCTTGGTGAAGAACAAAAGTTCCCAAATCCCAGCCTCCCCCACCACTTTTCTCCAAACTAGAGCCTGAGATACTAATATTCTCCATCAATAGCCCTTCTCTTCCCGCTCCTATCCCCTCTTCACAGCCAAGGCTTCTGTACCTCTCATTATTACTTAGGAGTCTGAGGAAGCATTTATGTGTCAGATACAAAGTGTGTTCCTGTCCTTTGATGGCTGGCCTTATTTTTAGCAGTCTTCCAGGCTCCTCATGCCTCTCCTGAGAACCTTGGCTGCAGTCCGTGTCGACAGGAGCAAAGACATGCCTGGATACAAATAATATACAAACACCGTGCCCCTTTCACATAAATATTTGCAGCTCCCAAGCAGCGAGCCCCAAAGTCCAGCCTTCTCCCTGTGAACCTGTTTCTTCTTCTACACTTCCCCAGCCCTTTCTTTTCTGGTTTTGATTCACTGCCAGGAACAATCATTTCCATTTCCTCGTAAACCAGCAGCAAGAAGCTGCCCTCTCCAAACACAGAGACACTGGGTGGAACCATATTAGGCAATCAGCTGCACTACTCTCCTGGAAAATAATAGAAAACTGGGAGAAGGAAAGAAAACATATACTTACACATACACACACACACACACTCATACACATGCACACATACACCCATACACACACACACAAAGAACCTCAGATATCAAGGCTAAAATTGTAACTAAGAACCTATAATTAGGTTATATAAGTCCCCTCAACTCCAGTAGGATGGCTGGAAATTGACACTGTTGAGCCCCAACCCACAGGCCCAACTCTACTGTCCTGCTTACGTGATGATTATCCAGCATAGGACATGGGTGACCATGCCAGACTTGGTATAAAACCCTCGGTCAAGTTATTCACTTTGTCAGGACTCATTTCCCTGTCTGCAAACTGGGTTGTGAATGATGACCTCTTCGTATGGAGACTTGAGTATTCATGGAGGTCTCCTGGGAAGGTGCTCCTCGCCTAGCCCCGCCTCACCTGCTGTTGACACACACGAGGAATTGTCGTTATTTTCGCTTCTCACATTCATCTGCACAGCAGCCCTACACACCCTCACTCCAGGAAACAGAAACTCTGAATTACAGGTGAGTTTCTTATTTCCAGGCAGCTGCTGTGCCCAGCACTGTAACATCCACACCCTGCTAACGGAAGATGAGATGGATGGACCATGCCTCCAGCATCAGTCAGGGGGGTCCAGCTCGGGGAAGAAGGTGAGGCCGCTCCATCATCTGTTCCAGACTTGCCCCTCTTCTCTAAGCCATGGGCTTCCTGTGCTGCCTTACTTATCAATTGCTTGGGAGAGATGAGCGGTGCCATACCAGATGCTTCACGTTTTAGCACAGGAGTAAAGCCACAGTAACGTCAGATCGTCTACACGTGGGAGGGGTCTTTATTTGACTGGCACATACTGATTGAGCGTAGTACTGAGCTTCATGAGGATAACTTCATAGTCAGTTAACGTATTTTGAGCGTGTTGCCTCTGACACATACCCATCGTTGCTCAACAGTCCTCCCGGTATTCCCCTTTACATTGCGCCGCTGTTTGTTTACAGTACTGGGGTGGAACCTGAGTCTTTGCACTTGCTGAACAAGCACTCTACCATTGAACCACATCCCATTCATCAAAGAGGCAGGCAGGAGAGACAAAGTATGAGAAGGCATAGCCTCTGCCCTCCTGAAACTCAAAGCCTCACTGGCCGCCGTGTCAATAAACCAAGTATAATGCATTGCTGAGTTTAAAGACTTGCCCATGGGTCAGCTGAAAGAAGTGGAACATGGTGCCTTTACTTCTTTCAGGGCAAGGAAAGACACTTCTTGCTGTGGCATGGTCCTTCGGTATGCTGTGACTATATGTTGCTACTATTGGTTAATAAAGAAGCTGTTTTGGCCTATGGCAACACAGGATACAGCCAGGCAGGAAATCCAAGAGAGATACAGGGCGAAGAAAGGCAGTGTTGGGGAGACGCTGGAAGCCGCCAGAGGACCGAGATGTAACAGAACACAGGTAAAGCCGAGAGACACCTGGTGATACATAGATTAATAGAAATGGGTTAATTAAAGATAAAAGAGCTAGTTAGCAATAAGCCTGAGCCATAGACCAAACAGTTGGCAATTGGTGTAAGACTCTGTTTTTATTTGGGACCCAGCAGCTGCAGGACATAGGAAAACTTGCAGCAACAACTTCTTCCAGAAGAAAACAAACAAACAAACCTAGACAGAGGGCCGGAGAAGCTACTGAGTTGGAAGCATTCAGATCACCAGGAATGGTGGATATAAGGGACCACAGAAGGGTTGAGAGCAATGGGCCAGAGAAGCCAGGAGAATCGGGTGGCAAGAACCTCCGGGGCCATTCATTGGGGATGGCGTGAATGCTGGGGTTTAAACAGAGGAGTGATGTGGTCAGATTTACATTGTAGGAGCAAGGTCAGCGCTGGTACACACACAAGCTTATGAGACACTCATACACTGTGTCACATGCCTTCCTTCTTGCTCCTACCACCACTTGTCATGGGGTTATCTCCCTTCTTCTGAATTCTGAGGTGAAGCAGGAGCTCAGGGCTCCTCTCTTCTCCCTAGCTGCCTCCTCACTAACCTCCCGAGGGGGTTTGTACACAATGGAGCCCCCAATGCTGCAACTCTGTCTAAGCGTTATTGCTCAACATTCTAAAGCCTGTGTGGAAGCCTCTGTAGCCATACTAGTCAGTGTAGCCAAATTCTGATTTGTGTTAAGATTATCACAGATGTGTCAGGCTATCAAACAGAGATATGGGTAGGAAGTGACGTGTAAGGGGCTGAAGATATAGCTATGTGGCCAAGGGCTTGCCTAAAAAGCACAAGATCTTAGGTTTACCCACAAAAAAAAAAAAGGAAATATATACACACACCATTTTGCAGGCCCTGAGTCTTAGCCCTTTTTAGCAGATGTTTACAGGGAGCCTTTGCAAGCCTGTGCTAGGCACCTCATCAAATGCACAGGTGTCATTTTCTACTTTCTCCTATTCTTCAAAGTTAACTACATCCCAGTAGAAACAGCAGAGGAGCAATGGGAGATTGTCCTCATGAAGAACCTAAGAGAACTGGCTTTGACTTGACCAACTTGCATTTGCATTCCTTCTCTTGATAAGCATATCTTAGGGAAGATATTCCATGCCACTTGATCTCTGTTGCTGTATCAGAGATAGAGAATGTAACACATTTCTCATAAATGGACTGAAGTGATTCAACTCAATAAAATCTTCTTGGTTGTTTGTTTCAAGACAGGTTTTCTCTGTGTGGCCTTGGCTGTCCTGAAACTGTGTAGACCAGGCTGACCTTGAACTCACAGAGATCTGCCTGCCTCTGCCTCCCAAGTGCTGGGATTAAAAGCATGCACCACCACTGCCCTGCTTCAGTAAAATCTTAAAGCACAGAGTCTGTCATACTGTGAGGATTAATTCCATGTAGGTAAAGAAATAAAATTAAAAAAAAAAATTCATCTGTGAGTGAAAGCTTGAAGTTCCTCAAAAAGATGAATAGTGTTGCAAATTATCAAGCAATCCAAAATGTCTGCTCCAGGATGCACAACCAGAGAAAGAAAAGCCTATGTGCATACAAAACACAGGTACATATGAGTTCACAAAGCACCTTTACAAACATCTAACGGTCACCTGAATTCACATCCGTGAATATTTCTGAGCCTTAAAAAAGGAGTGAAATACTTGCTGTGGATATCACTCTATATAAATAAAACACTGATGGCCAGTGACCAGGCAGGAAGTGTAGGCGGGACAAGGAGAGAGGAGAATTGGGGAAACGGGAAGAAGGAGGAGACACTGCAGCCACAGCCAGGACAAGCAGCATGTAGAGACTCTGGTAAGCCACCAGCCACGTGGCAAGGTATAGATTTATAGAAATGGGTTAATTTAAGATATAAGAACAGTTACCAAGAAGCCTGCCACAGCCATACAGTTTATAAGTGATATAAGTGTCTGAGTGATTATTTTATATGTGGATTGTGGGACTGTGGGGTTTGGTGGAACCTAGAGAGAAGCCCTCCAGCAACAAATACTGATATATGCTATTGTTGAGTCTTAAACAAGGGACAAGTGGCTAACTAGGGTGCCTATTAAGATATCACAGCTGACACCTGCTGTTAAGTTCTTCCAGCATCCCTTAGTCCCTACCTGTTATAGGGTCCTCCTGGCTGGAATACCCAGTCCCCTACCCTGAACTCTCTAGCCCAAGGTGGGGCTGCCCCTTCCCTCAGCTCCTCTGGCCCCTTTATAATTCAAGCCATTTTGGCTACACCAGTCTCTTGTCCCAGGCTGCCCCGCTCCTCTTGGTTTCCAGTTCCTCCCTTGCTCTGCCTCCCCATCTCTCCTCACACAGCCTTGCACAGTCCGGTCATGTTCATTCTGGACTCTTCCCCCATGCCTCTGCCTCTGCCTATTTTCTCCCTTATATCAAAAATGAAAACCTCGGGCTGGAGAGATGGCTCAGAGGTTAAGAGCACGGGCTGTTCTTCCAGAGGTCCTGAGTTCGATTCCCAGAAACCACATGGTGGCTCACAACCATCTGCAATGTGATCTGATGCCCTCTTCTGTCATGCAAGTACATATGCAGGCAGAGCACTGTATACATAATAAATAAATAAATAAATAAATAAATAAATAAATAAATAAATAAATGAATCTTTTAAAATATTTAAAAAAAAAAATAATGAAAATCTCCACCCCTTAGAAGCATCCATGCCCTCCTTTTTATTTATTTATTTTTTCCATTCAGCTACAGCACAGAGCAACCTGGCAACACAATGAAAGAAAAAAGCCAATTGCAAGGAGCCACAGACTGTACATTCCATTTTCATAAGTTGTCCAGAACAGGTCATAAATAGAGAAAAGGATACTGGGAAAATGAAAAAGGGAGAGAAAGAAAAGGGGAGGAGCCGCATTTTCATGAATACAAGGTTTTTTGTTGGAAAGATGAAAATATTCTAGATGGAGGTAGTGACTGCTTAGCTTTGCAAACACACAAAAGCCATGGAATTGATCACCATGAAATTGCTAATTTTTTACTTCATGAATTTACTTTCAGTGTCTTATATCAAGCTTCACCTTTGGACCATGCCTTTTCTGGTCCCAAACCAGTTGTGTGCATGGGGTCGGTTTGAAATTAGCCTTAGAAAACACAGTGCCAGGCAGGGGAGCAGGGGGAGCAGATAAAGAGCTTGTTGTGCAAGTGTGAGGATCAGAGTTCTGAGCCCCAGAACCCATGAAGAAACAGATGCTGTGGTGCACATCTGTCATCCCAGCAATCTAGGACAAGATAGGGGATAAAAACAGGAGAACCCCTGGAAGCTCACCGCCGGCAGCTAGCCTGGCTTACTGAGTGGTAAACTGCAAGAAACCTGCCCTAAACACGGGGGAAGGTAAGACTGACATCCAATGTTGTTCTTCAACAACCACATACATACAACAGCATGTGCACTTCCCCAACTCACGCAAAAGCACCGCCAACACAAACACACATGCTACACACATATCACACACACACACACACACACACACACACACACACACACACACACACACGAGAGAGAGAGAGAGAGAGAGAGAGAGAGAGAGAGAGAGAGAGAGAGAGAGAGAGAGAGAGAGTTAATTTCAGAAACAGAAAACACAGTGCCAGGCTGGGCCCTTGGGTCTGTACAGTCTTCAGGTTCCTGTAGAAATGCAGTGGACAATGCCTGTCCCTGTGGCGCTCAGGGACAGTCAGCAGTGAATCCCTGTTGTGCAATCCCCTGAGCCTCAGTCTCCTCAGCAATGAACTCAAAGGAACAGATTCAGCCTTGGAGTGAGGTTGAGGATAAAAGGGGGTGAATTCCTTTCCTAAGACAAATTATCAAAAACTGGGTGCCCCCTCCACAGAAACAGAATGTATTCTCTCACAAACCCAGAAGCCAACTATCTAAGCACAAAGTAAAGCAGGGCATGCCCCTTCCTTCAATACCTTGAGATAAAGAGGGATCCCTCAGGGCTTCCTCCTCCTCCAGTCTCTGAGGACTTGGGCTTTCACTGGCTCCAGTCTTTGTATCTGTGCTCATGTGGCTTCTCTTGTCTGCCTAAATCTCCCTCTCCTTTTCTTCTGAAAGCCCATTTGTCATTGCATTCCAGTACACCTGAGTAATCTCATCACTGCATCTTCAAAGACCTCGTCCAGCATAAGGTCACATCACAAGCTCCAGAGATCGCCATTGTGTTCATGATAATAAGGCCATGCCTCAGCCCCTCTCTGGAGTGCAGGGTCACTTTGGTTTCCCTGGCTTTAGGAGTTCCTTCTCACCACAGCAATGAGTGTGCTCTTCTTCAAGAGAAAGAAGAGGTTTCTCCTAGTGTTCCTGTTCTCTGGTCCTCAGCCTCAGCTGGATTCTCATCACCATAGTGTAGCTCACCTTTCTCAACACTATACCAGCTTCTTGAAGCCTCTTTTTCTGAGACTTACACATTATCCCGAAACAAGCTCTGGGATCTCAAGTCGACTTTAGCCCTTGGATGCCTTCTCCAAGATTAGACCACCCAGACACCCTTCTAGATTGGATGCTCTTCAGTGATGTCCATACTTAGTTCCTTGTTTCTGCCTGGTTAGAGTTGGGAGACCAGCACTCATCCATCCTCACCTGGGAAGTATGCATAGATAAAAGATGAGACACCATCTTCTTAGGAATTAAGTCTGAATTGATGGGGAGTGGAACTTAGGCATTAATAATTTTTCTAAACGTTTCAAATGATTCCAATGAACAGCCAAGTCAGCTATTATCACTGTAGGAACAAGTACTAAAGAATGACATCACCCCACCACAAAATACCTGAAATCAGAACGATTACCTATGGGGCCCAGTTGCCCTAGCAGACATTGTAATTCATGCTTAGTGGAGAATCCAAGAACAAAAAAAAAAATTCCAGAAAAGGAGCTGGGTGTAGTGGTGCAGGGTTTAATTCCAGCACTTGGGAAGCAAAAACAGGTGGACCTCTATGAGCTCAAGGCCAGTCTGGCTACATATGTAGTCAGCAAAGGCTATATAAAATTCCAGAAAAAGCCTAAGTTTGAGTGACAGGCTTGGAATCAAATCCTGCCACTTAACAAACCGTGTGTCCTTGATTGTATCCCTTCGCCTCTCTGAAGCTCTGTTTCTTGTGTTGGGAATGCTCTAGTAATAATACTGCTCTCACAGTACCAACATAAAGAAGTGAACGTTAGCATCTGACAGGGTCTGTCCTAGATCAAAGTCTCCTCTCTCCTTCCTGGAATTTACAAAACATTTAAATCTAGTTCCAGATGCCAGAATTATGACTCTTCAGTCCCAGAGAAGGATTGATTGTTCCATTCCAAGTCTTTACTGTGTGTTCACTAGATTAGAGGCAATTCTAGAACTCCACTCCCAGGTGATTAAAATGAGGCGGGAGAGCCTTGGGCCTGGTGGCTGTGGCTTCAGGCCAGTTGGTGGTAATTTGACTAGGTGAGCCCAGGCTGCAGCACATAGTAATCTGGCCATGTGACAATCTGCAAAGGCTTGGAGTTATAGGCAATGAGCTGCATGGTAGAAAAACTCCCTGCTTTCTTGCCAAAGTTAGGAGCCAAGAGGCCTGGCATCCAGGCTGCAGGATCTTCCTGACAAATTAAGGTCTACTCTGCTGTCCTTATGGAACCAGGGGCAAAGTTCTTCTGTATCACTGGAAGCCAGAACCCAGCAAGCTGGAAAGCAAAGAACTCCGATTTTGCAAATTGGTCTCGGTGTTCTCTGCCCTCCAGAATGCTCTATGGAATCCTTTACCCAAACTCACACGCAAAGCCTTTATACTCACAAGTCTGACCCTCTCTTTGCTTTTTTAATTGGTTAATATTTTTGTGGGGGTGCCGGGATTTGAACCCAGCGCCTCACTTACTCTGGGCAAGTGCTTCTTTGGACCTGCAGTCCAACTTTCTTTTTAGTTTTCCTTCTGAGAACCAGTCTCACTAAGGTGCTCACACTGGCCTTGCAACCTTCCTGTTTGCTGAGTATCTGGGGGGACAGGCATGCATCACCAAGCTCCACTTCTCCCTTCCTTTCTCATGGCACCTTGCAAATATCGTAGTCACCCCGACTCCTGGGAGACTATAAAGCTGGCAACCCTTACCTACGTCTTCTTACACATCTCTTTTCTGCCACCCAGTAGAACGCTTGCCATATTCATTTGTTTGTTTATTCGGTTATTTATAGAGTGTCTACTATTAGCCAGATGAGGCACTTCACCCTCCATGCATTGTGTATTCTTGCAGCCTTGCACATGGAAGACAATCCATCAAATTCACTGAAGTGAATTAAACTTACCCACCATTCCTCTAATAAACTGGTGTGTGAATAACACATTAGCAGAATCCCAATGGCCAGCATAGCCTCGGATGCATAACCCTATGGGGAAGCTCACCATGAAATCTTTGCCACTGAAGGAATTTTTGAACTTACTTGGATAACTGGATCCCCGGTATGTCCCTAGGGCATGCTGATCTACTCACAAGGGTTAAAAACACTCTTCTGAGGGCCAGCAAGATTGTCCAGCAAGTCAAGGCCCTTGCTGCCACACCTGAAGACTTGACTGGGATTCCCAGGATCAGCATGGTGGAAAGAGAGGGCTACTGCAAGTTGTCCATTCACACCATGGCTCTCTCAAGTATGTGCACATGCATGCATATACACATACACAGACACACATGTAATTTTTAAAAATGTAGTTCAGTCTGTTAGTTCAATGTTCCACTCAGAAAATACGGCCCTGCTGTGTGCTCCTCACTGCCCCTTACTCAATCCCCAAGTGTCTCATCATAACCAGTAAAAGCCTTCATGACCTTCTGCCCCAACCTGCTGTTCCCTGTGCCCCACTGGCCATACCTCTAGTTCTGGGTGTACAAGCTAGTTCCAACCTGTACACCGTTATCTTTGCTGACCCTTCTGGTCACAGACCTTGCCCCAAAAGTTGTCTCCTCAGGAATGCTTACTCTAACCATCCAGTAAAGTACAATTGATCTATTTGCACAGACATATGCTTGCATGTATATGCAAACACACAGAAACATGCATACGGGCATGCATACATAAATGCACACAGTTGCTGTGGCTGTCATGTTCCTTACTTATATGGTGTTTATATCAATCACACCTTGTTCCTATCTTTATGTCTTTGTTCAGCTGTTTATTGTCTTTTGTGATGTAGCACCCATATTTCTGCCATAGAGCCATAGTTTAATAAGTACAAGTAAAGGAATCAGTCATCAAAAGCACTGATTGCCCTGGTAGAAGGTGATCTTTGCCTCCTCCCATGCATACTTCTAATGGTGAAAGGAGGCATCTCATCACCACTGAAGGCCACCCCATGCCATCCCTGGCCAGTTGAGATTGCTGGAATGTTCTAGCCAGACACCAAAGCTGCACCTGCCTCTCTCTCATTTCCTACTACTGGTCTTGTTGCCCCTCCCTGTAGCCACCCCCAACCAGGCTGGTCCTCTTACCACATGACAGTCCTTCAAATATTTGAAGACTGTGAAATTTCCTCTTGGCCTTCTGTTGTGCAGGTAAATGGCTTCCGGTAGATACTGTCCAGAACCCTGTCTTTGTTTGCTTTTGATGACTGTATTCATGAAACACTTCAGCTTCCTGAATGTGTAAATGGCCTGTGTTGTTATTTTCCCGGGCAGCAGCCAACATACTACCAGGGTGAGGCTGCCCCTACATTTACCCAGTAACTGAGCTAGCCCTGGGAGGGGTCCAAGTGTCATTTCCCAGCCCTAAGAAATCGTCTTCTGACCATATCATGTAAGAGAGTCCAGGAAGCCCAACGACAACTGAAAATTCAGAAATGAGGAAAGCAGACCACGTACCAGCCTCCTGTAGTGGGCTTGGCATGCAAAGAACATGGAGCTTGCATTTCTCCTTACATTCCATCTCTGTTTCTTCCTCTATCTCTCACCAGTCACTCTTTAAAGGGCATGGACCTAAGACTGGGAGTGTAGTTCTGTGGTAGAGTGCTTGCTTAGTACTCATGAAATCCCAGCACTGAAAATGCAAACACTGGGGGGGAAATAGTGTCATAGACACCCAAGGACAGTAACAGAGCTCTATCCATTGTCCATGCAGCACAACTCTTTCCTTTCTTGGTAGCTCATACTGCTACCTGATCACTGTTTTTTCTTTCAATTTTTTTCTTGAGAATTATGTGTGTGTGTGTGTGTGTGTGTGTATTTCTTATATATATAATCTTTATTTCCCTCTCCAATTCTCACTATATTCCCTCAACACAATCCCCTTCCCACTTTCATGTCTTTTCATTTATTTTTATAATCCAGTAAGTGCAGTTAATGGGGCCCAGATTTGTAAGGATGTGGGGTTGGGGTTCCCATGGAAGATGTGAGATCGTGAGGACAGGATCTTATTTATTCTAGATAGCACTTGCATCACCAACACTGAAGTGAGTTCTGAATAGTGACAGTATTTAGTAACAACGAGAGAGTGAATGAAACAACGAATGAATGGGTTTCCACACAAAACCTTTGACCTTTGACCTTTCAGAACTTCAGTTTCCTCTTGTGTAGAATGGAGAAGGGAAGGGGGAGAAAATATATATATATATATATATTCCTCGCCAGTCTGTTGTGCAGATCAACTCAGATATCACCCACCATGACTCCATCAAACATTCCTAGTCCTTGTGTGGCATGGTTACACAGGCTGGTTCATGAGCAAAAAAGGTCAGGGGCTATCCTTCATGTATGGTTTGAGAGGACTTATCCCCCCCATACACGTCTGAAAATGCTTACCACTTTACTATCTGAAAATCCCATCATTCGACATTCCTTTCCTTTAAGAAAGCAAAGCCCCTCTGAGGTGTTTCGCCAGTGTAAACAGCAGAGGGTGGAGATAATGGAAGGTGGAGCACTTCTGTGAGAGCCAAAGTTATATTCTAGGTTTTAATTACTATGCCTTAGAGATCCATGAAAGAAAAATGCCTCTGGTCTGCAAGCCCCTTGCACAAGGACAGATAGCTCCCGAAATGCTGGAGGCTATTGTTTATGGGAGATAACAAGCCACATGTTTTCACTCCCCTAAACAAGTTTGTTTGACCCATCTGCACTGATGTGCTTGATCACATGTGGGCGGGAGATTCACAGGCAGGAAATACGTCAGGATGCATGCTTGCCCCTGATTGGATGTAGGATGGAGGTACATCAGGATGTTTGCTTGGCCCTGATTGGACCTGATGGGAAATACTTAAGTGGCTGCAAAACTTGATGGGGGACATTTTTCTAGGGAACAAGAGATGGACTCAGCCAAAGCCCATTCACCTGGCCAGTGTTTAGTTAAAGCTTTCTTCAAATTTGACTTTAAATTGTGGCTGTGGTATTATTCTCAAGTGGTAGGATTAACATTTTCTCTGTATCCCAGCTGCTTATCTCTTACCACCCAAGTCTCCCTGTGATTAACGACACTTCAGATGAATGAGCCTGGATTGTTGCATGCAAAATTACAGCCAACAAGTTTTGAATGGAGGGATGGAGACCTACCTTTCCAGCGTGATCCAGTACTTTGGAGGCATTTTCCTTAGGCTGTGTCCTAACACCCATCCTGTGGCAGAGGAAATCCACCATGCAAGTATTTCCTGCTTTCATCATGCCAAAAGAAAACCAGACTCCAAAGATGAAACCTCAGGGCAAGGCGTTGGCTCAGATGGGCCCAGCAGGATTATCACTGTCTGGAAGCAAGGGTGAGGTGTCCCTCACACCTTCAGAAGGGACAGGAAGAAGTAAATGTGGGGGATGCATTATACTGCTACCCATGATGATGCAGAATGCCATCTCCCCCAATTGCCTGCTGCTCTCCACACCTTCCCCATCTCTCTCACCTTCAGACATTGATACAGTTTGCCCCCCCTCCCCAAACCTAGACACTTCTTGAGCAAGCATGGAATCAGTTCCAGTGGAGAACTAGAATCATATATGGTCATTGTCTTCTGAGGTTGATAGTCAAGTGAAAGAAACAAGGAAACAGTAAACAGAATACAGTGTGACATACGTGAACAGAGACATCAATGTCTACACCCTGAGGGACTCAGAGGAGAAAAGTGGATGATAAATTAGCAAAGTTCTAGGCATTTCTGGTAAAACTGACTATAAAAAGTATCATTAGGCACCATGGCATGTGCCTGCAATCCCTAGGACGTGGGAAATTCAAGCAGGAGGATCTTGAGTTCAAGGCCACCTTGTGTTCCTTATAAAACCTTATTTCTAAAAAACGAAGAAGGAAGAGAAAATGGAGGAGAGGGGATGAGGAGGAGAAGAATGGAAGAACATAGGGAAGAGAACGGAAGAAGAAAAATGAAATGATGGAAGGAGAGGGAGTATGGTGGCACATGCCTTTAAATCCAGCACCTGAGAGGCAGAGGCAGGTGAATGTCTATGAATTTGAGGCATAGCGAGTCCCAGGACACCCAGGACTACATAGAGAGAACCTGTCCCCCCCCAAAAAAAAAGAAAGAAAGAGAAAGAAAGGAAGGAAGGAAGAGAGAAAGAAAGAAAGAGAGAGAAAGAAAGAAAGAAAGAAAGAAAGAAAGAAAGAAAGAAAGGAAGGAAGGAAGGAAGGAAGGAAGGAAGGAAGGAAGGAAGGAAGGAAGGAAGGAAGAAAGAAAGAAAGAAAGAAAGAAAGAAAGAAAGAAAGAAAGAAAGAAAGAAAGAAAGAAAGGAGGAAGAGGAGGAGGGGGGGAGGGAGGGAGGGAGGGAGGGAGGGAGGGAGGGAGGGAGGGAGGGAGGGAGGGAGAAAAAGAATCCCAGAATATGGGAGAGGCACATCGGATAAGCTCCAGGGAATAGAACATGTGGAGAGAAATGTGAGTACCATCACATAGAACATGGCGGTTTTGCTTGGGCTGGAAGGACAGTTCAGTGAGAGGCAACAGCTGGAAATACACAGAAGGGGTCAGATGATGGACGCCTGGGGTTGTAGGCTTTCACATTACAACACCATGTCCTATATCACACAAAGAGGGAGCCTCTCAAGAAGGCCAAAGTGATCGAGGCTCTTTTGAATTCTGAAGAAGGCGGTTTAAAGGGAGAACATGGAAGAATCAATGCCAAACCCCCTCCAAAATGGCACTACTATCTAAAGTTATGAAGAACCAGTCAAGGGGATGAGGAGAAGCCCAGTCTAAGATGTATTGCGCTCTAGGGCTTTGGAGTCATGGCTGGCTGAAAGCTATGTGGGTGGCTCCTGTGTCTAATAGGACGGTCCTTGTTAAGGCCACACACATTCATCCCAGTTGGTATATCTGAAAAAAGATAATAATGTCCATCTTTGCAGGGTTTAAGGACTCTAGCTATAAACATCAGCTGTCTAGTATATAGAGGCAGCACATAGTAAGTTCTTAGTGTTTATCACTACTACTGAGAAAGAAAGATCCACAATGCAACATCTGCAGCCATCTGCACGAGCAATGTCAAGTGTGGGGAAGACTGGGAACACACTATCTCCTCTCCTCTAGGTGTGGACAAACATACAAATAAAATTCCTGTCTTAACAAAGAGGAAAAACAAAACAAAACAAGAGCCTCAACCACAAAAGCAAAGGTAGTTGTCTTCTGTGCTCTCAGCCCTTAATTAGAAATTGTCTGTATCCTAGCATGGCACTGGAGGCAGCACTTGACCTCAAGAAGTTTCCCATCTTGTTGAGGAAATTAACAGAAGCACCAGGCCACTGAAGAACAATGCCTTTTTCAAGTCTTATCTCCAGGAGCTTCTTTATGGCTTTCTCCCCAGTGACCTTGCCCTCCTTTCTGAACCTGACTTACCTTCAATTCCCAGAGCACCACCCTCTGGGAGGGTGGATTTCTCTTTCACTCTCTTTGTCTCCGTTCCTTTCATCTGTCCCTAACTGTTGGTGTCCCTGGGCCCTTTGTCCCTCCTGGCTTCCCACTGCATGCCTCTTCCTGAGTACACATCCAAGGCAGCAGTTTCAGCTACCTAGGCTGATCTGAGTCCAGATACATTACAGACATAACATCCCCTAAGCCAAACCCATTGCTTTACTGGAAAGCTCATCCTCTTTCCATCCATACCCAGGTTAATGGTCTTATTATCCATTAAGCTGCTAGGGGTCTGTTTGCTAAGCAACTATAGCCTGGTGACTCAAAGCAAACTTTCATAACCAAGTGGGCTGGGTCTCAGTCCCAGTTCTTATTTGCTCGGTAACCTTAAAGACACTAAATATCTCTGCCTCATTTGCAAAATGGGTACATTTATGATCCATATCTTACAGAGCTGTTGGAAGGGTAGAGAGTCAATATGCATGCATGCAAACTACATCAGACTAGCCCATTATGAATGATCTATAAGTGTCAGCAATTATTTTCCCACCTCCTTAAACCCTGACAAATAATTTGCTCTCAAGCTTAAGAAACTCAACTCATTTCGGTTTTCATTTCTCTTCTTTCAGTTACTACCATCTGGGCTCAGGCCTTTGTTATCTTTGGCAAAATTATCAAAGTGACTGCACCTCATTCCGCCTACCTAGCGGATACCCCTGGTGCCATAAACAAGGAGTCATTGACGTGAATTAGAATGGTCCGAACTGTAACAATAAACTGCAGCAGCTAGAGTGTGGAGGACAGAGTCTAATGAAGTGGGTTAAGTGGAAGAATGAAGAATAAACTATCATAACGCCCAGAAAATGATAATGGTACCAAAAATATGCAAATGACACTTGTCAACGGAAGATATGATGATTAAAGCCCATGGTCATCTAGCAAGTGTCCATTCAACCAAGACTAACACTGTCACATTCTCAAGCCCCAGAACCCTGGGATCCACTGGAGTCAGCACAGGATGGCTGAGGTCTGGATAGGTTGCCCTCTCCACATTTTCTCACTCTCGTCCAGAACCTCACAGACATGCTGCCTACTTTGTTACTCTTAATTCCTTGTCCCTTTTCTGTCTCAAGAAAGGTAGACAGAGATAGCAGACTGGCCTTTGACTCCTCCCTTGTTCTCTCAAGGTCCCCCCCCACACTCTGAAATGATAATGGTGAGAACATTTAAGCCACAGATAAGACCTCTGCTCCCAGCTCCTGTCCCTCCACTCCTTTCGGCTTGACTTTGAAGTTCCCAAACCCCTGCCTCTGCAGCCTGATTGTGTTATCTTCACAGCCAAGGTGAGAGAGCAGGGAATGGCTTTATGGCTTCCTGTAAGAGCCTTCTCCAAATCCAGGCTTTCTTATAATTGAGTGGAAGACCTGGGCTTTCCCAGAAATGAGAACACTGTTAGGCAACTAATAGGAACACTATACTGATTGCTGGCTTCGAGCTGTTTCCCAAGGAGGATGTCCTTGTCCCCCAGGAAATGTTTGACAATGTCTGGAGATGTTTCTGATCACTACAACTTGAGGATAGATATTGCTGGAAAATGGTGAGCAGAGGCTAGGGGGATGCTCCAAGATACCCTACAGTACGTACTGTAGCCCAAACAATATAGAGCACCCCAGTCACCAACTCAACAACACAGATGCTCTGAACCCCTGGGTTCTCTAACCTGGGTTAGAGAATGGAAATAAAGAGAACAATACTTCTAATATAAACTATAGGAACAATGGCTCCTTTGTCCTAGTAAATATTAGATCTTCAAGTGTCTGCACTCCTAAGAAATCTCAAAGCCCACCCTGGATACAAACAGTATACAAGAAAAGTAAGATCTACAGATGTTCATTTGAGAGAGGCACAGGGCTTTTTTTAGGAAATACCAAAATCTTTCATTCCACAGCAAGTGGGAGCTGGAGAAATTCAGAGAGTGCAAGCCAGGGGTGGGAGGCAGGCTGGTCTGTGTAAAGATGTCAAGAGTTAGGCCCAGAAAAGGAAGTGTTAGGCACACAAGTGGACTTCAGAAAGAGAAATGAAGTGTGCATACACTGTAGTTGTTTAAAGAGGCTGACTCCTTCCTCTAGAGCAGTAGTTCTCAACCTTCCTAATGCTGCAACTCTTTAATACAGTTCCTCATGCTGTGGAGACTCCCCTCCCAACCATAAAATTATTCTCGTTGCTACTTCATAACTGTAATTTTTCTACCGTTATGAACCACAATGTAAATATCTGATATTTATATTATGTACTACATTGTATACAGAATATCTGATGTGCAAGTGCTTTTTTTCAACCCGTGAGAAACTTGAGAACCACTACAAAAAAAAAACCCAGGTAAGTTGAGGAAGCTAACCATAGATAATCCTGGTCAATTCACCTGCCATCCTTCAGTAACTTCAGACAGAACCTTGAAGGCCTAAGATGAGAGCTAGGAGAGATCTATAAGAGTCTACTTGAGCAGTCTACCATAGACCAGCTATGAAAACTCTTTTCCATAATGATTTCCTCATAGCATGACTCATATTTATATTATCAGTTTATTAGGGACATGGATAATGGCAATTGGTTATGGAGAACACCTGTCAGGCAAGAGGGAGTGTGGCTTAGTCCTCAGAAAATATTCCTGGGCACTTCTCTTCTTTTAATGACGTTGTTATTTCGCAGTTTGAGATTCACAGTAAAACTGGATTGAACGTGGAGGGATTTCACTCCCATGTGGTTGCTGCACACAAACAGCCTCCGATGTTATCAATCTTTCTCATCAGAATGTTACATTGATAACAATTGAGTCTCTTTTGGCATGCTATCACCCTGCGGGTATGGTTTACATTAGGACTTACTCTTGGCATTATCCATTCCACGGGTTCAGACAGATACATAACAGAGTACAGCCCCCATTAAGAACTGGAGAATAGTGTCCCTGTGCAAAAAAAAAAAAAAAATGCCCTTCATTCTCTTCCTCCATAAACCTCTGGCAAGCAGTGGTTTTTGTTTCTTGACTTTCTTACCAATAGCTTTGCTTTTCCCAGAATGCCAAGTAGTTGGGGTAGAGGGGACCAAACAATCTACATCTTTTTCTGATTCCTTCCTTCACCTAGTAGTATTCATTTAAATGACTTGTGTGTTTTCTCATGGCTAATAGCACATTTATGTGTTGTGAACAATATCTCATTTTCTGAATGTGTCAAAATCTAAGTGTCAATTGAAGTACATCTTGGTTGTTACCAAGTTTGGATAATTATTAATAAAGCTGCTATTGAAATGCATGTGTAGATATTTAGGGACTGAAAAAAAAAGGACCATTTACATGTATGGCATTGTGTGCTATGATCCGTGAGCAATGTTCAGAAGAAGAAGAGAGGGTTAGGGTTGCTGGAGAGACCCCACAGTTTCTGTAGATTCATTAATCTTAGAAAACAACATGTTGCAGATCATGCAAACCAGGTGTTGAGTGGGAAAAGTAGCCCAAAAGGAGACCCGGTTCAAGTCAGTCTTCTCTCCTACAAGATGTGGAGCAGGGCCAGCAGGAATAGATGATGGAGAACAGAAAAGGCCAGACAAGCTTGGAAGGATTAATTCTTGGTGTCTACCTCCCTTCTGGCTGCCACCATCCTTCACTACTGTCAGATAATCTTACCTGAAAGTCCCATTCCCCATGACAAGCATGTGGCACCCAGACAGAATTAACCGTCAGTGCAACTCATTCTATTTTAAACTGTAGTGTGTGTTTAAAAGAGTGAGACTTGTCTCCAAACAGCCACGTCCTCAGAAGGATATCCTGCCAACTCTGAGTCAGAGCAGCACAGTGTCTGTTGGCCCTGAAGTCCAAATCTCTCACTTAAGGCAAACTTCTGAAACTTGTCTGTTTCCAACATCATTCTTGGAGCTGGCACCGCAAACATGGTAGTTTCGGGACGTCAAGTTCCTGGTTGCCACTTCCTGGCTGAAATGCAGGCCTTGAAATATGGTTCAATATCTCTGAGTTTCTCTTTCTTCGCCTGTAAAATGGAATTTAAAAAAAGTATGTGGGTGGGTAGAAAAATGGGGAGGTTCTGGGAAGCACTGAAGGTGGGAAAAGCATATGATCAAAATATATTTCATGAAAAAATTAATGTAAAATAAATTCATTAAAATATTCTTAGAGTATATACCTGGAGGAGTGAAGGGAGGGGAGGGGAAACTGTGGTCAGAATGTGTTGTATGAGAGAAGAATCTATTTTCAATAAAAATAAAAATAGGGCCAGGGTTAAAGTGACCCTGGCATTCAACAGAAAGAAAGAAAGAAAGAAAGAAAGAAAGAAAGAAAGAAAGAAAGAAAGAAAGAAAGAAAGAAAGAAAGAAAGAAAGAAAGAAAGGAAGAAAGAAAGAAAAAGAGAGAAAGGAAGGAAGAAGGAAGGAAGGAAGGAAAGAAGGGAGGAAGGAAGGAAGGGAGGAAGGAAGGAAGGAAGGAGGAAAGGAAGAACATACCATTTTACTAAGCAAAAAAAAATAATTAAGGTAATATATGTATATCAGATGAATGCTTGGCACACGGTGAGCAGGGGAGACACGTTGCTCGCTAATATCAACAGGCAAAAAGAGAGTCCTAGGATGGATGAGTTGCAAGGCCTCCCCCACTCGCTGATGCCAAGAGTAAAAGCATGTGCATTGATGCTTGTCTGCTAACAGATAAGCTCAGAGGAAATCTAGAAATGCATCCTTCTCCATGACAGCTGGTCCCTCCTTTGCTTATTGAACATTCTTCAGTCTTATGTGACCTCTCTGTGCTTCAGAACCTACTCATCCCTAGCAGTGTTACAGGTACCAGGATATCTGATCACCCTTCGGTACCATACAGAATTTTTGACCCTCCTTAGCAACAACCTCTGACTTAGCACTTACTGACAAGCCTAAAAAAGAAGCTAGATGTAGCCTGACACCTTCGACCTTTGCAATCGTTTTAAAGCTAGGTATTTTTTCCAAGAAAAATAGATCCCTCCAATTGTTTTAACAGCAGCTCTCTAAGGCCTCCTATAAGGGAGCACTTGGTTAGAATGACGAAGCCTCTTCCTGATAGAGATTTTGGGTCCATAAAGAAGTGTATACATTAACAGATGGTAATGGTTAGAAGAAGAATCAATGACATTGAGAGCCTCTGGGCTCCCTTGTCTTGGTAGTAAGGACCCTTGACAATGAAGCTTTATTTTCACCAAGAATTTAGTTGCTCCTGAGGCCAAAGTCTCAATCTCCATAGACATCTGGTCTGAAGGCCTCAGAAAGCCATTGGTGAGACCTTGCAGATGCTTGGATAGTAGCACCCTTAATGACAACTAGCACTTAGGGCTCTGAGCATAATTGCCCGAGAATAAGAGGAAGCCGGCTCTGTATTTAGAGAGGTTTCATTGCCCCCTCTGCATCTCCCAAAAGGAAAGTTCCAGGAGGGAACAATGTAGGGCTTTGAGGATGACCTTGGAACCACCTAAAATCCTCTGCTTCCCAACACACAGAGAGGACAGATGGAAGCCAAACAATCCTGCAGGCAAGTGATTTGAACAACCAATCTTCAAGGTTCCCATGCCTCCATTATCCTTAATATTTCTCCTTTACCCCCAGGGCAAAACCAAATTTCCCAGCCTGGCCTGCAAAATCAGTCACAATCTGCCCCCATTCTAGAGAACATACTGTAATGGGAAAAATTGAGACCCAATGTTACTGCACACACTGGCGGAGGAGCCAAGTTTAAGGGCCAGGCCAGCATTCAGGCAAATTAGGTTTCGAAACCCTGGAAAAAAGGCACTTGTTTGACAAAGAAGGAAGTGGAAGCCCAGGGCACTGGTTCTCACAGTTTGTGAGATGCAAAATTAAGACTGAGATGCAGATCAGCTTCCAGAATACAAACTGAGTTCTGTGTTCCTGCTACCGAGCCACACTGTAAGCAGAGTTTCTGTGTCTCTGCAGCCACTTCCAAGTAACCACACTGAGACTTATAATTAATTATAAATGCTCAGCCAATGGCTCAGGCTTATTACTAGCCTTACATTTTAACTCTTACATTTTAAATTAATCCATATTTCTCATCTATTCTCTGCCATGTGGCTCAATACTTTTTCTTAGTATGGCAAGTTCATCCATCTCCTTCTCTCCAAATCTCCTCCCAATTATGAGGTTCCTCCTCTTCCTCTTCACATTCTCGTTTTGCCTGCAAGTCTTCCCTCACCTCTACCTATCCAGCCATTGGCCAATCACCTTATTAACCCAATCACAATGACATATATTCACAAGGTATAAATGAATATTCCACACCACACTCACCTCCCCATTCCTTAAAATAACCTTAAAACATACTCTAACACAGTCTGGAGACTGAAAATATAGTCAGCTAGTAGAGTGCTCGCCTTACCTGTCCAAGGCCCTGGGTTCAATTCCTCAGACCCACATAAACAGGATATAGGACTTATGCTTATAATCCCAGTACTAGGGAGGTAAAGACAAGAAACAGGAGTATTAGAAGTTCAAAGTCATTCTTGGCTATATAGCAAGTTAGAAGCCAGCATGGCCTACAGGGGACCCTGCCTCAAAACAAAAACAAAAACAGAAAAGAAGAGGAAGGAAACGGCCTATTTGTATTATGTTTGAATGTTTGAAAGCATCTTCCAGTTGAAGTCTCCAGGTTTTTTTTACCCCCTACTTCCATGCTACCCCTCTTTGCTTTGCTCTTCCCTAAGTGCATTGCTTACTGAACACTGACCTGGAAGACCCCACAGAAATTGCTTTCATCGGTGACCTTCCCTTCTGTCTCCCTGCAGAGAATCCTTATTCCGATCCAGTTCACTCTTTTCCCTCTCCCCAATCACAAATGGAACTTCACCTTACAAAAGACGGGAAATTTTTAGCATGTAGTTATATAACTGCCAAATGAAGCTAAAGGGGGGGGAGTACGAATACAGGGAAGGGAGAGGACAGAGAGAGGGAATGAGAGAGAGGAGAGGGAGGAAGAATATAGTAAGTAATAAGGCTTTCAACATGACCCCGGCCCCTTAGCAGAAAGTCAACTCCAGCCTGGCACCTCGAGACAGAGGTAGGGAGGCTCCATTCTTCAAAACCAACAAGCAAACTGAGAGGGGAATTTAGCTCTCCTCCTTTTTTGGCTCAGACTTCTTGGGCAATTATATCCACTTGTTCAAACACCCCTCAAATGGCATGAACAATAGAATTTTTTTCTTAATGTAACAGTCCTCAACTCAAGGATTCAGCAGCTAGTTTCTCTACACTGTAATTCAGGGACCCAGGCAATTTTTGTGTAGTGGATGTTTCTCTAGGGCCTTCAAGTCCCCTGCACTCAGACTTCAGACAGGAACACAGAGAGTAGCAAAGATGGTTATTCTGTACCAAGCCCCAGGCACATACAAACTTTGTACTTACATTTCATCATTTAGATTCAGGCACCTATCTGACAGAGATATGAGACCTGGCTGTGTGTTCTTAAGGAGGGAGAAATGCACTTCCATGAACTTACATATTATCTGCCACAGAACTGGTGTCCCACAAGGGGTCCTTGAGGCCCCTGTCTAACTCTCAAAGCAGCTTCAAGCAGAGGCAAGACTGCCAGCCTGGATTCTGGCAACATTGGGATTAGATTCCATAAGCCTGGAGCAAGAACAAGTCTAAAGCCCCAAGAGCCAAAGGAAAAGCTTAGCCAAAGGCTACTGGTTGAAGAAAGCTGACATTTCAATACCCAAAAGACTGGAGTGCAAATCAGGAATACAAATTGAATTGCAATGCCAAAAAGTTAAGAAGGGAAGAAAAGGAAATTTAGGGAGAAAATTAAGCATTTCCAATGGGAATAAAGGGTACCCAACCACAATTGGCCCAGGTTCTAGAGGGGGTTATTTTGAGAGGTCAGGGGGTGAACAGTGTGCACATGGGTCAGAGTGTCTTAAAGAGCTAGAAGCAAGTACATCCTAGAAGAGTTAGAAAAGCTTGCAGATGATTTTCATGGGCTTATTTTTTTTTGTGGATGCCCACCCCAACCCCAAATTCATATGCTGAAGTTGTAATCCCTAGAATGTGAGAGTATATGGACATGAAGATATTGTAAATATAATTAGTTAATTTAAGTTGAAGAGTGCATCCCTAGTGTAACACAAATTGTATTCTTACAGAGAAAAAAATTAGAAGTGCAAGTGCATACAGGAGAGAATCCATGGGAAGATAAAGGCAGAGATTGGAATGGTGCACATAAATCAAGGATTTAGCCCATAGATGACCAGAATTTAGGCAAGACTTACGGGGCAGATTCATCTTCAGTTTTTAAAAGAACCAAGTCTTTCAATGTCTTTATATTAGTCTTCTGTCCTCTAGAAGTGCACAAAAATAAATTTCTGCTGTCCACACCTCCCAGTCTGCAGTATAATTAATTCTCTGTAATACTGTGAAAACCAGGAGTGAAACTACAGGAGTTGAGCACTATACGGCCGGGTACCAAGGTTGCCCATCCTGAAATGAGAACAGCCATAGGAAAGGAGCCAAGTCAGCATGATATAATGCCCCATGTTCTCTACATATTCTTCCTGACAAGCTTCGTAAACAAGGTAAGGTGGCTGTGATAGAAAGAGCACTACCAGGTTTTTAATGTAATAAACTAGCAAGTCTTAATGCAGGGAGACAATGCATATTCATGAATGTTGTAATCTTGTTTTCTGACTGATCAATGAGAGGACATAGGAAAAAACAGTGAAGGAAGAAACTACTCTGAAAATCCACAGAAAACTCAATGTAGTCAGAATGGGAAGAAATGGAAATAGACATGTCTCTTGAAGGATGTGTCCACCTCTGGAATACAAAAAATATAGAGATAAATGTTCAAGCAGTAGAAATAATGCTGTACAAAGATATCAAAGTACTCTTTAAGAGTCTCAGCACCCACTGAACAAGGCCCATTCAGGTCCCCTGTATAACTAATAATATGGATACATGAGATGAGGAGAAAGCAACTTTACTGTGTTCCCTATAAAATCACAGAGGACGATTATTCCCTACACTTGGATGAAAACTCACAATCAAGTGAGTTTTTATAATCTCTTAGTTAATAAAAGTTAATGTCCTTTGGATCACCAAGCATCATCTACATGCAAATCTTAGATGCCCTTTATACATCACTCTACACTTCAATCTTGACTTCAAAGTCAGCCTCCTCTTCCATAGATGAGGTTGATGCTAGATAAGAATCCTGGAGCTGAGAATTTTCCATCACTTACAGAGTGAGTTCTGTTGCTCTGGACTTAGAGAAGAGGAGGCATGTTATTGCTTGACTAGTATTTTTGAAACTGACTTTGTGCTTTGTGAGCATGGAAGTGTTTGAAGCTCACTCGTTTTTTTCTGTGGATCCTTCATAGACCATTCCCAGTTGCTGAGGATGGCTGATCATAGCTCTCTTGGTGCAGAGCATGGGCACTTCTATTTCAACAGATGGCTTACACCCTCAACATATCCCAGAAACATGCCCACAGTTCCATCTGAGACCTGTGTCCAGCCTAGGCCACCTGCTGGAGCAAAGCCACGCTGGCTCTCTTATGCATATATCCATGTCAGAATCATAAAAGCAGTCAAAATTCTGAAAACAATCTGGTCAATTCATCCATCTCTCTTGTGGACCATTCCTCATACAATGTCTTGAGTGAACACCAGTCTAAAACCTACTGCAGCTTGCAACTTTCAGCTTCAAATGATACTCTCTGATAGGCCTTGATAAATAGACTAACGTGGGGTGCAGGTGCTCCTTAGCCCTTCGGGATGGAATTCAATATACAAGCTATAAAATCTATGCAAAACTTGGTTGGGAAAAATCCAGCACACTGTGATATTTCTTAATCAAGAATTTGCATTTGGCATTGCCCCCTTGGAAAACTCTCAGACAAGATTCACATAGAGGGTAACACACACACACACACACACACACACACACACACAAAAAAAAAAAAAAAAAAAAAAAAAAAAAAAAAAAAAAGGTGGATTAAGGCTAGGTGCTAGCACTCTGGAGTCAGACCAGATATAGCTCTGTGGGAATTCTCCCCACACTCCCCAAATCATCTCCTCTCTCAGTGTTTCCATATCTTGATGTACATGAGACACTTGGGTTGCTAAGTGCTCTTAACCACCAACTCTTCATACATTTTTTCCTGTGTGGTCCATCTCATTTCAGAGTATGGTTATCTATTATCTTGGGGTTTCAGCCAAACCTTCTATGTGAACATATTTTCATAGAACTCTACAGTGTTCTATGACTTCTCTAAGATCAAAGTCCCTGGTAGCTCATCTCTATAGCCCAGCTTCAGACACAGTGGTTGAGTGATTGGACTGAAAGGTACCAACAGCCATGCACATAGGCTGTTGCTTAGCATTAAAGACATCAGCTTGGATTTTAAAAATTTTAAGGAATGACCAACTAAAAACTCAAAAATACTTAGAATAGGGAAAATCTGAAGACTAGGGAGAAGAGAAGGAAAGACAATAGTTTCAGGAGCGGATGAATCCAAGTAGATGTTTTACTTTACTCTTTATGATTAGTTGGGCCTGGGCCAAGTTATTCAAAATCTATCACAGAGCTCTTGCAGCACATCTGGAAAAATTCATGTGAAGTTGAATTGAAATGATAGATGTGCAGCAACTGGTACAAGGATGATTCTACCATGGGTAAGAATAATCATTTTAAAACCATCGTTTAATGCATCTTTATGGGTCAGAGACTGTGCTAAATGCTTTATTTTATCTAATACCTGCATCAAGCTCATGAGACAGTGAAAGGTGGCCTGATTTTAGCAGAAGGAATTAGCAAAGTGCCTGACTCAAAATCATACAGCTGGGAAGAGACAGACCTGGACTCTGGTCAAATCTCTGTTTCTGCAGCGTCTGCTTTGCTAGCATCCTCATGCATCTTTAATGAAGGATTATTGCATATCTCCCATTAAGAGACTACATGAGAAAAAAATGGTACCAGTTATCAAGAAGCAAACATGCTTTAGTCTCATGCTAAAAGCAATTATGATTTTCTTTTCTTGATTAAAAACAATCCAGTGATTTAGTGAACAAGATGTTTGCTGAAAACCTCCAAGGAAATGAGAATATGTTAGGGTAATGGCAACACATCTTGTGGATAGTGGTGGCCTGTGAGGAGATCAGAGCAGACTATGTATAAAAATACTTGGAAATCTGGGGCTTGAGTCCACTTACACTGTAAGGAAATTCCTCTGATTAGAAGTAGAACAGGAATGATAAGCAGATACCTAAAAAAAAAAAAAAAAAAAAAAAAAAAGAAGCAAGGGCATTGTGAGAGAACAACTTGATGATTTTGAAAAACTCAAACTCCAGAGTTATCATTCAGAAAGAAAATCAGAAAAGCCTAGGGAAAGTGTTAGGGGGACATGAAGCTTATCACTGGGAGACATTAGCACCAAAATGAAGAATGATCTGAATATTAAATTCCAAATTCCAGAACATGCAATTAATGAGTGGACTATGGATACTCAGGAAGATGAATGTCTCATTAAATGGTGCAGGACCAATTTATAAGGCTAGCATTTGGTTGGGAAGCCTCTTAGATAGCTAGAAGGAAAGTTCCCTGAGTTGCAATAGAGTCAATGAGGTGATAACTTCAAGCCACTCCATGAGAGCCTTGGAACTTTGAATAGAGAGTCACACCCACCTTATGTAATAACAATCATTTCAATATTGTGGTAACAACAACATCATCTGTTTTGTGACTATCTCCAAAGTGTGCCACACCCTGTCCAGAGAATGCTTCACAACTAATCCTTATGACAATGCTAGAGTGGATATTACAACCATCAACCTAATAAAGATATGGAAAGCATGGCTCAGAAGTACGAAGAGTCTTGTCTAAGACCACACAGCTAGCAGTGGTGAAACTTCAGTTTGAGTTCAGGTCTATCTAATTCCTAAGTTCATATCTGCTATCATTGCACTGTATTACTCATAGGAGATAGATGAGAAGTGACCAAAAGGAACATGATGGAGAGGTGTGAACAACAGCATAAAAAAGGGAAAGTGTTAAAGCTCTAAAAGTAATGAGTGCCTGAGCTCCACTCCTCAGTAATTAAGCAGTCTAAGAAAATGACTTCACATCCCTATGACTCAGTTTTATCATACACAAAATAGGAATGATAATATTAACTAACTCTACTTGTTTAATGAGTTGATACTGAGCACACAGGAAGTCCTCTTTTAGCCAAATGGACAGATATGTGCATCTTCCTGACATGGCTGTATGTTGTCACTTCAGGCTTTTAAGAAGACATAATGAGCTAGAAGAAGCTAATATCGATTTATTCATAGCAATTCTTGGCAAATGCAAATGCAAATGCAAATACAAATGCATGCATTTTCCAGTCTTACTAAGGATTCAAACTGGAAAATTTCTAAGCATTGTGAGCAGTGTTACCAGCAAAGCTCTAGAGATCTCTTATGGTATTATAGGACACAAAGGAAGACTATGATATGGACAAGGGCTTATGGTAGATTCTCATCAAGTCATAGTTTATGCCTCAAGGATGGTCCATGGAGTCATGTGTTCATGACCACCTCCTGGCAAGTGCCTTAAAGTAACCATCAGTGTATTAACTAAGAAAAGATAGCACCTCTGAACACCCACTTATATGCTTACCTAGTATATGCAAGATGAAAGCATAAAGACTTAAAACATGACTTTAAAACATGGCAGACTAAGCAGATATGTAGGAGAATTGAGAAACGAAGTTTCAAAGTGTTATAACTTCAAAGACACTAAGAGGGGACTGGGGAGTACATGGGAAATGTCCAGGGATCAAAGTGAAGTTCTACTCAACGATTTCAATTTTTTCTCAAAATCAGGCTTATGGAGATCTGGACAGAACAACTTAATAATAACTTTCATTGATGAAAGGTAATAGTAAAAGTATAGATTTTCAAAGGAGGAATAACAGGAGGGGAAGGGGTACTAAGAACATGCAGAACTAGTTTAAATACATGTCCACTCTGTGATTACAACAAATACTCCAAGATGAAACAAATGCCATGTTTCTTAAACACACAAGCCCTTAAGAAGAATGGCAGAGACCAGTGCCAGGATCATCATCATCAGAGAAGCTTCCTCTTGAAGCAGATGGGAACTAACACAGAGACCCACAACTGGACAGTTTGCATAGCCTGAGAGATTTTGGAACACTTGGTCCTAAATGTCTAGTCTTCTTCAAATTCCACCCTTCAGGGCCGCAGGAACTTTGTGGTAGGAGAGGTGGAAAGATTCTAAGAGCCAGAGCAGTTGGAGGACACCAAAGAAACAGTGACTTAAGACACATATGAACTCACGGAGACTGTGGCAGTATGCACAGGGACTGCACAGGTTTAAGTCAGACAGGATCACTGAGAGAGGGATCCCATCCCTAACCAAGATGCTATCTCCAATTAAAATCCTCTTGCAAAAGAAAAATTAGTTTTCTCCAACAGAGTCTCACTGTGTTACCCACAGTTAAGTGTAGGTCCCATGCCCAGCTGTAGATGGTCAACCAAAAAACAAACTCAATGATATTTTTGTAGACTTTTTGTGTCATCTTACCTTGGTGGGACATTTTTTTCTTACTGGTCTTTTGCTTCTATATTATGGTGTCTGATTTTATGTTTTTATACAATGTATGTGTACATGTATGTTTCTTTATTATGCTGATTTGTTTGGGTTTTTAATTGATGTTTACTAATTTGCCTATTTTTTTTCTAAAGACAGAAAAAAAGGGCACAGAGTTTGGGAGGGTGGAGAATTAGGGAAGATCTGGAAGGAGGTGGGAAAGAAGATCAGAATATATTATATGAAAAAATTTTCAATAAAAAATGGATTTAAAAAAAGAAGAAAAGAGACAGAGACATGAGCTCTAAAGCAATGTGACTGTGGCTAGAGTGCTGGGTCCACTTTGGGTAGCGATTGCATAAAAAAAACAGCAACAAACTTAAAAGCATTCAGAGGAGTAATGGAGGGAGGTCTCAAAATCATGGTGCATACAGAGCAATTGAAATAATGACAGGTGTTCTTCAGTCTGGAAAACTAAGCCAGAAAGGAACCAGGCCAGCTGTCTGCCACAGTTGAAGGGCTGTCATGAGGATAATCCATTCAACTAGTACTCCGTGACTCTGGATCAAAAAGGAGAAATGACAGATTTCAATCCAAAATGCAAGGTCAGAAGATGGGTTTCTTGGCAGTTGTGAAATGGTTGAGACATTTTTGGAATATACAAGAGCAACATAAAGACATGTATTAAATGACCTCCCTGATTGGTTTCAAAGCTAAGACTCCATCATTCTTTGATACTGTGACATGAGCTCATCCAAAAGGCAGTAACGGGAGCTAGCAGGATTTTCAGATATTATTGCAGCTATGGTATATATAATTTAAAGAACTCTCTGGAAGTGTGAACTACTGCAAAGGGAAGCCCTTTTCTTGGTAATTTTATTTACTCATCCATCATATTCCTCGTGCCTGCCATATTCTGGTGTACTATTCTAAGTGTGGAGGCTTTAAATGTTTAAAATTTTAAATTTAAAAAGTAATCTCTGATTCAGGAGGTTTATAATGCAGAGGCTGGAGGTATGTAATAAATACATATGTCACACTCTGCTGGTGCCTGCAAAAGAAATAACACAGCAGGAAAAGAAAATGGACCATAGCAGATAAGAAGGATGTTTCACTTGGGTCTGATTGAGAAGTCTCTAAAAGGAAGACAATTGAATGGAAATATGAATAGAATTCTGGATAGGCTGCCAAGCAAAATATCACTCCAGGCAGATGGAACAGTTGTTTTGATTATCAGCAAGAGTCATATGACTGGAGCAGACTATTCCATGGAAAGAGCCATAAGTGATGTAGTCTGATGTATAGGTACATGTCAACCTTGTAGACCACTCTAACAGTTAGAGGCTCACAGCGGGATAAAAGGGTCCAACAAGAATCGGAGCTAAGGAATGAAACAATCCAATGCTTGAGAGATGCCCCCCCAACTCCATCAATGCCTGAGGCAGATAGGAGAACTGCTCCTGCCTCCCACCAGCTGCAACACTCAGGAGAGCAGGCCCTGAACCTTGCCTGAGCAGTACAATAGAGCCAGACCTGTTGGCAGAGATGTCAGTAAGCCAGCCCCAAGGTTGTGAGCATGGGAGAGCTGTCCCCACTACTCATCTGTCTTGTGTCTGCATGGGTTGGGGAGAGATACCCTCTCTTGCCCATCCATCAACACCTGAGGCAGGTGGGAGAGCTGGCCCTGAGGGCATAAGAACAGGATAGCTGTCCCTGTCCCCAACCAGCTGCATCACTTGAGAGAGTGGGCCCTACACTTTGCCTGCACAACACATTAGAGCTAGCCCTGAAGGTGTAGGTGTGGGAGAATACACCCTGAAGACATGAAAGCAGAAGAAATTGCCCCACCCCTTGCTCATTGCTGCAATGAGTGAGCTAGCCAGGGCAATGCTGGTGAGCTCACCCTGGTGGCAAAGATGGGAAGGGGGGTGTACTGTGGGGGGGCACAGAGTTGGGGAGGGAAGCTGGGCAGCTGACCAAATCTGCAACTACCCAGGCCCAGAACCAGGGTTATTTGTTGGCCCACGCCCAACATCCACCCCATCTGTGATCTGCTGGAGCATGAGGTTGGTGGTGATGGGGTTTGGATGGGGGTGGGTGGGGGTGGGAGGTGGATCCTACGTACCCAGAGCTGCAGGAATTCCAGGACACACAGCAGGAAGAGATGTCCAGGAAGAGTCCCGGTGAGGGCCCAGCATCATGATGCAGCAAAGACCAGGAACTTCAAACCAGACCAATGATTCTTCGCCATAAATGCCCAAATGTAAAAATGTATGGATAAAGGAGTTTACTGAGTGACTCACTGCGTCACACCGCAGCTTCCATGTTGACTGAGATTTTTTCCCCTTCCTTTTTGTTTTTGTTTTTTCCTCTTAAATTTTATTTTGTTTTATTTAGGGGACAGGGACGGAGACGGGTAGGATTGGGAGGCATGATGTGAAAGACACGAAGAATAAATATAAAAAAAATTAGAAAAAAAATATTCAGGGAGCAGACGAGAAAGAAATATACATGCAATCAGGGGCAGCATCATAAGGCCATTGTAATAAATGAGATAAGACCTGAGGGTGGCTGAGAATAGGATAGTAGTGATGGTGGAGAGGAGAAGTGTCCAGATTCAAAACTTATTTTGAAAATATTTTGAAGGTAAATGCATGAGAGTCTATGAATGGATTTGACAGAGAGGGGGAAAGATTTGAGGGGATTCTAGGTCCCCAAAATGATCTGTTGAGGGAAAGGAAGAGGCATTTACTGAGAAAGGAGGATCAGGTCAGAGCAGTTTGAAAGAAACCTCGAGTTCTCCTTTGATCGTGTCAAGTCTGAAGTGTCTGGTCAACAGGTGGTTCGGTAGAAGGGTCTAGCACCTGGTAGAAAGATTTGGTTTAGAGATACTTTGATGGACATTGGCATATAGAGGAAAAACTTGACCAAGCGAGATGGAGTATCTCTGGTGAGGTGCAGAAGGGTCCAAAGAGAGGCAGTTCTTGTAGTGTGGTGAAGGAACAATTCCATAAGGAGGAGGGTGATCAGCCATGTCAGATGAGCTGCATGGGGTACCTTGAAGAGAGAGGATGGAAGGTGGACTGAGGCCAAGCCTTCTGAGACAGTGACAAACTCAACAGTGTGGACGCCACTGGCGATCTCCACAGAACAGTGTGGATCTGGCTCTGCTTCAAATGAGAGGGAGAGAAGGATGAGAGGAAGTCGTGAGAGCAAGTCTGCACAGCATTTGACAGCCCTGTGAGTGTTTAGAGAGAAATGGGATGGTTGCTTGGGGGCATCTGGAGTCAAGGACAACCTTGAGGTTTCTATTTTTTCAAAGACATTTAGCTGTAAAAAAAAAAAAAGAAGAAGAAGCATTAATTGCTGAGGTGCAGAAATGACCTATCGATTGATCCATGCTGGCTATTTAATTATCTAAGAGTCTATACTAATAAGACACTTCCTTGGATGTGACACCCTCAACCACTCATGATTACAAAGACCCAAGGGGCCATGTTGAAAGTGTCCCATGCTGAGGTACACACAACACCAATTATCTATAATATTTTAAAGCAAGAAGACATAGGCCACTGATTTCTTTTAATACAGCAAATATATAGGATAAGGAGAATACAAAGATTGAAAATATCTTATCAAGCCATTTTAAAAGATCATTTCTCTAGCCATTGCTTCTCTCAAAATAGACAAGGTTTAGGTGATTGAATTTAAAAAAATGTTTTTCAAGCTGTGGTTTCTGGGTCTCGTCCGTGGTGGTCATAAACTCTAAAGGTCATTCCACTCATTGAGATGGCTTGAGAACTTCCCATGTTTCATCTCAGCCATGGGAACTCTTATCTAGCAGAAAAGACACAGTAGATGAGTTAATAGCACTGAGGGGAATTTGAAGAAGGGAGTAATCTATTTTTCAGGGACTTGTACTCAAATTGGCACTTGAAGGGTCTGCACCCAAGGTGTGCCTACTTAAAGAAAAGAAAACAGAATTCAGTGGGGTTGGGCAAAAACTATCCTGACTGTGGCAGAAGTATCCAGTTTTTACAAATGAGGGCAGCAAAGCAAAACACGATGTCTGGGGATCTGATGAGGCCCAGTTCTTTGGCTTCACATCACAGACTTGCCTACATCATAGCACTTTAAGGCCACCTGTTAGAAATGATGCAGGCTATTGAACAGGGTATTCTAAAGAAGACAGGGGCATTCCAGACTGTGAGATTATCGCTGTGTAGATTTGTAAATACACAGAGAAGTGTCTTTGCTTCATGAAAGGACATTTCGATAACCTTTTTGGCAAAATGCACAGCTGGTTTTGCAATTGACTTCGTGTATTCCCCCAAACATTCTGATTCCCGAAGGTAAGTGTCAGGAGATGTATCCTTTTAGTGAAAAAGAATTCTAGCTTCTCAAAAAGGAAATCGAAGACTTAGAGAAGTATAAGGTTGAATTACACACTGAGCAGGCCCTTCTTGCAGAATTAGAGGAGCAAAGAACTATTCCAGCCAAATTCAGAAAGATCTTGACTTTCTTTGATGAGCTTGACAATATTGACAGAGGTCACAGAACTAGTAACTTTAGAGAGGGTTTGGTGTCCCTAGTCCAGAATGGCAGAACACTCCAGAATATGAGAGACAATGTGGGGAGGAGGGGAAAAAGTAAAAGACTAGAAACATGTTAATTTCTCAATAGTGAAAAGAGAGACCCTGTCAATGGGTGGCTTTTCTTTGTTTGCTCTTAATTTTAGGTTTTCTTTTGGGGGAACACTTCACCTTCCTTTCCCAGTTTCTTCCAAGCAGATCAGCAGATCTTCTAGAACTGCAGGCTCCAGCTCAGACTGCTGAAGCAAAGTCTATACTCATCTGCTTCCCTCTTCTGGAATTTGGATCAGCCTCCCTCATGTCAGGTAATGTCTCCAGGTCTTCTTTCAGGATTGCACCAGTCTGCTCTTAGCGGTGTTTGAGTATGACTTCAGGAAGGAGCAGAATCCTCATGCAGTTGGGTGTTTCTGCTCATTGGCACTCTGTAAATCAGGCAGACATATTCACCCATTGAATGACATATGGCGTGCAGCCATGAGCAGGACACATGAGCTCCATTGGTGACTTGAACAAAATCAAGCAAAAAAAAAAAAGCTAGGGTGGAGTTGTAACTCAGTGGTACATATTTTCAGTATGGGTGCGGCTTGGAGTTTAAACATGCCACACTGTGGAGAAAAGCAGAAGGGGGATAACCAAAAAGGAAAAACAAAAAGGGAAAAAGTAGAGGGGGTCAGGAGTATGAGGTGAAGGGTATTGCAAGATTAGAAGGGGTCTGCCTGATTGATAATGTAAGGTTTCAGTCCAGCTTGAAAAAGAAGGCGTTAGATGCACAGCTATGGGATCATCCAAGGCAGAGAAAACAGTCAGCAGAAAACCCCTGAGGCTGCATATATTAAGAACCTCACACAGCTGGAGTAGATGGACAGGGTGGGTATCAGGGCTTACACCTGTCATGTTCCCTTCTATTTTTATAAGACAGGCAGGCAATTGATGAGACAGGTCAGCTGGTAAAAGTGCCTGTCGTACAAGCCTGGTGACCTGAGTCAGATCCCAAGACCCAAATAAGGGTGAAAAGAAAGACTTGACTCCACGAAATTGTCCTTTGACTTCCACAAGTGCATTATGACATATACACACCCTGCCTCCCACATCTCTCTCTCTCTCTCTCTCTCTCTCTCTCTCTCTCTCTCTCTCTCACACACACACACACACACACACACACACACACACACACACACTAAAAATAATAATGTTTTTAGAGACAAGCAAAACCCTTGTGTAGGGGTAAGTGTGTGTCATTAAAAACTGATTCATAAATCAGGCAGTGGAAGCACATGCCTTTAATTCCAGCACTTGGGAGGCAAAGGCAATTGGATCTCTGAGTTCAAGGCCAGTCTGGTCTACAAACTGAGTTCCAGGATGGCCAGGGCTACACAGAGAAACCCTGTCTTGAAAAATTAAAAACAAAAACTGATTCATACTTGTGTGTAGTGGTGTAGACCTTTGATCCCAACACTTGGGAGGCAGAGACAGGTGGATCTTCTATGAGTTCAAAGTCAATTTGGCAGATGTACAGTTCCAGGACAGCCAGGGCTACATGGAGAGACACTATCCCTCCCACCCCCACATTTTGTGTGGTTCTTCTAATTTTATTATGTTTTCTTGTACCTGTGTCACCCTTACTGACTCCTTGTAGTTCGCCTGGTGCACACTAAACATATCTATATAAGGTCCTAATCTCTGGGACCTATCAACATCACTTTTATATGGCATGGGTTATGCAGAAATACTTAAATTAAGAACATTGGGATAAATCAATAGTTTTACATTATCTGGGTAGGCTCTGATACCTTTACAAGAAAGGGCTCTGTCCTTACAAAAAAGGGCCAATGAAGACAAGACACACAGAGAACAGGAGACAATGAGAACACAGAAGCAGAAATGAGATGGGTGCATCTAAGAGTCAATGTTGTCTCGGGCAGCAAAGACAAAGCATATCCACCACCACAGCCTGCAGAAGTACCATGGGAAATAACCTTGACTTCCACTCTGTGGGATTAGTTTTGAGCTCTGACTTCCATAACAATAAAATTCTATTTTTTTGTTGTTTTGTGACTTCACATTTGGGCTAGTTTATTACAGTGGCCATTGGACACTATAACATTTTCAACAGAATCATCACAACAGTCAAGGAGCATGAAAACTAACTTACTGAAGAATGCATCCAAAAGGCTAAGAAGCATGTGGCGGGTGTTCACAATTCAATAGAATTCACAGAAGAGAGACGGAATGAGACAGCATCTAAGTTGTAAACCACTATGCAGTGGGTCCCTGGGCTTCCAGAAAGCCAGATTAGAGGTCCATGCACCATAGGACACAGCCCTCCCACTCTTAGATATGTTTCCCCAAGTATTCCTCCCACAGGCCTATCCATCAGATAAGGATTCCTTTGTCTTTCTCAGTGCATAGAAGAGAATGGAAACTCCCATCCCCTTGGGCACCATTGTAAGAACAAACAGAACTATGTAGGAGATATTCCTCAGAGTACCCAGCAGTACTTTGACGTTGTAATCCATATGTCCATACAGTATGGTGAATCTTAAAACCCCGGGCTATCTCCAACAGGAAGAAGGACAATGAGATCATTGTGACAGTATCATTTATGTAATTTGACTTGGTGCATTACAAGCATTGTATGTCATACTAGAACACCTACAAACAGAAAGGTGCATGTCAGTACACTAGGATATTGTCTGTACAGAGAGGGTAATAGAAGAAATATAAATACAGATGCAAAAATATTATAGGTGCTTTTTGAGAACCAGCAGTATTGGGGTGACAGCATACAATCAACTGAAGAGTTTACTTCAACCACCTGCTTCTGAAGAACAGGATTATGAAACCACCCTTAGACATGCTCTATAGAGATTTTGGAAGAAAGAGGACTTCAATTTGATTGACAGTTCTTCCATCAGTATATCCTAAGGGATGCTGTAGGACTTCAGAGGTGGGCCATGAAGGAAATGTTTCTCCCTGCACATTCCCATTCACAACCAACTGCTGTGGCACACTGAGAGCTGAACAGAAGAGCTCTGGTGACCATACTAGCTGAGCCAAACACTGGGGTTCTGATGCATGCTCACTTCCCAGCAAGGCTATGCCTGCTTCTCAGCTCAGCCCCAGATATCAGATAACAGCTGCCTCTCCAAGTCATCTTTGAATCTCTCACCTACAAAGTCTATGAAAAATGATCAAATGCCCTTTGTGTTACTTCATCATGGGCTGAGTTTAATCACAGTTGTAATGGTCATGTATGACTTGTCTAGAAAAGCTACTTCTGCTTAGTTACTGATATCATCCCATCCAAAGAGGTGCCTAAGCTAAAGGTTCTGATATCTTAAGGGATGTGGGGACATCTATATTTTTTCTCCTGGTTTTTAAATGTTAACAGCTATCTTTATTAATGTCTGACATACAATAAGAAAAAGGCAGATCCTATTTGCATTTCTCATTTGGTCCATGAGTCACTGGTTCATGAACCATAATTAATTATTGCTTGTCTTTCCCCAGAAGTTTGTGAGATCACCCTTGTTTATCTCTGTTCCTCTCACACCTTCAGAGCCTACACCCATTTCAGGTCAAGAGATTTCCTGACCTTGAGCTTCATCTCACTTCACTTCACTGCCAAATGGGGCCACCGATAGCCACCATGGCTGCTGCATGGGCTGATGCGAGATTCATTCCAAACAGTGTGCATCTCAAGAAGCAATATACAAAGGATGCGTAGCTGAACAGATGCAATGGTAAGATGGAAGCCTCAGAAAGATATGACTATGTCCTGATCCCCAGAACCTGTGTATGTGACCTGATCTGGGGGAAGGGACCTCACCTTTGCAGAGGATTGGATAGGATTTAAATGCAAAAGCATCTATCCATGGCAGAGAGACACGGGGGGAGACACACAGGGAAATACCATGAGAAAAATGAAGGCAGAGACTGAAATGTAGCCACAAGCCAAGGAACAACAGAAACTACAAGAAGATGGAAGAAACAAGGAACAGCTTGTATCTTGTACTGATTCCTCACCATCCATTTCTTTGAGCAGTGTCTTGTGGAGCTTTGTAACCCTTGACCAACAGGCTAGACAGTCTAACTTAGAACCTCCTTCCTGAAATTAGCTGTCTGACCATTAATCAACAATGAATCCCCATGAGATCCTCACTATCCTAGGAAAGGTCCTCCAGTCCTTCCTGACCGATTCAGAGTCTTATCTCTCTGAATCAATTTGAGCATTATAATAGATACCTGTTGTCCCATCACTGTGGAGGCTGAGACAGGAAACTCAGATTCCGTGACAATCTAGGCTACAAGACTGAGACTCTTCTCAAAGACAATTCTGAAAAAATTGATGTTGAATATGAGATATTATATTTAGTAATTCCACACCAGGGGTGGGAAGGGTAGAAATTGATAAGAATGAATTTTTTTTAGGCAAGGCCCAGGTGTCTGCTATGTACATAAAGTTAAAAACCATTAACACCGTGGCTGGGCAGATGACTCAGTGGATGAAGTGTTTGTTGTGCAAGTGTTATGGCTGGAATTTGAATTCCTAGAACCCATTAAAGGTGAGGTGGGCATGGGAACCTGCCTATAATTTCTACCCTGCACTTGGAGAAGAGAGGAAGAAGAGCCCTGGAGCAATCTGGCTAGCTAGGCTAACTCCTATCAGCAAACTGTGAGTTCATTAGGGGACCCTAACTCATTGGTCAAAGTTGAGAACAATCTCAGACATACACGCACACACATACAAGAGTCAGGGGCTCATGCATACAACAAAACTAAAACCATTAATATAGGAAGGGCTATGTACTGAGTGGATCAAGGTCATCATCAACATTTTTATTGTCATCACACAACATGCAGATGATGTTGAGCAAATGGACCAGGTAACTTGCATGCATGATCTCATATAGACTCTCTCACCACACCCCTTTAAAGGGCTGTTGTTTTCAGAAGGAAGCTGACAAAGAGTTAAAATCCAGAATGTTCTGCCTTTCTGCATGTGGTCTCTTGACTCCATGCACACTTCCTTTTCCCTGTTCTATGCCCATGTCTCTGAGGCACTCCTATTCATTCTGCAAGACCCAGGTAATCATCACATCTTCTAGAACAGTCCTTTATGCCATCCTCTATGGCACCCTCTCTACAATGCAAATCTTCTGCAGGATTCAAAGTCAAACTACATGTGTTTGCATCCCAGGCCTATGGCTTGCTAGTGGTATGACCTAATCTCTGTGGACCTCAGTTCCTACAATATATGAATTGTTGTAAATACTAAGTGAAAAAAAAAATACCAAGGTTCTTAGTATATATTGAACATGGCTTCTGGCATATAGTGCACATGTGAAAATATTCACCACTACTATTATTTCAGAATGGTCTAAAACTTCTTAACCTCCTCATTTTGCTCTATAGATACTGACAAAAGCTACAAAGGTAATCAGTATCAAAATATATGAATTATAGGAACTCAGGCTTCACAGAAAACTAGACGAACTCACTTTAACCCAGCTAGCATATTGTAATTGTGACAGTGGAGGAAGCTAGGGAACCCTTTGACTGAGGGACCCAGACAAAATGAAGCACTTTGCAAAGTCCACCTTTTTAACTTCCTTGAGAAAAAGGTTGAAGACAAGAACCCAGAGCCCCAGTTTTTAAATGAAAAAAAAAAAAAACCCGAGTCACAAGGGCTGTGTGACCAACCAGAAGTCACGAAGCATCAAGGAGGCTCAGTCTTAATGGTCATGCCATCTCCCTGTTCATATTATCAGTTGATAACCTCAGACCAGGAAGTTGTTTGGGTCACAAAAATGTGTTCTTGTGGGAAATGAACATGAGGTAAATAAACATGAGGTTATGAGAACTTTGGTGATGAAGTAATACATAGGGTTTTGTGGTGTTCCCACTGAACACTGTCTGGATGTGCATTTGTTTACTTCAATTCCAATAAAAAGCCTTGCAATGAAGACAAGCAATTAAATATCTAAAGAAGCAGCATGGCTTCCTAGCAAACAAGGAGACTGAAATGAACAGACAATGTTTAAATCCCCTCATGGTGTGTTATTAGTTAGCAGGACAGGTTTTACAAGGTCTAGGAGCTTCGTCTTCATCTGTAAGTTGTGGGTCATAGTCATGCGTACCATATCATCAGGATCCTAGATGGTGTATGCAGAGACCTTGACATAGAATAGACACTACACTAATCTCCACTATGCTATAATTAGAACTATTTGGGGTAAACTATAAGAGCAAATCTCTACCAAAATAATGAAAAGTTCTTTCAGAGACTAGATTGAGAGGTTTAGTGGTAGAATAGTTGTCTAGCACACATGAGTCCTAGATTCTACTCCAGAAAGAAAGTGAGGAATGGTACCCAAAGGAAACACCTACCTTGTGCTCTCTTCTTTATAACCACCACAGAAGAAACTTCATATTGAGAAGATTGGTGGTGGTGGTGGTAGTAGCCGTGTGTGTGTGTGTGTGTGTGTGTGTGTGTGTGTGTGTGTGTGTGTAAATTAACCCTCACAAAATTGCCCAAAAAATACCATTTTTGCATGATAGACACAAAGAATAAAAGCTTTAGATAGAGAGATCACTTCTCCAAAGTTGTATGCCAAATCAGGAATCTGGACTAGGCTAAAGCTTCTTTTCAAAAAAGTTTTATAGAATTGAGATATAGCTCCATGGTAGAATACTTGCCTAGCGTAGGAGGCTCTGGATCTCTCTCTAGCACCACAGGAGAGAAAATGGTAGCAAGGTATTTTCAGCTAAAGTTCAAACGATGAGCTAAGAAAAGAGCCCAAGGAAGGAAATTAGAGAAAGATGAAACAGTTCATTTGAAGAGCATGAAATGAGGTAGGGACTGGAGTGGTGAGGGGGCAGAGAGAAGACCAGTGTAGGCTGAGCATAAAGACAATGATCTAAGATGATCTGGGACTCAGGTCAGTAGACTGTGGGGCTCAATAAGGACTTTGGATTCTGTTCAAGGTACAGTGGGAAGGCTTAAAACACTTTAAGCAGAGAAGGGACATATTTCAAACTAAATTGTGATCTTGTAGAGAGTGGCCAAAGGAAAGCAAGCAGGTCCAAAACTGCAAAGACTATCAAAGCAGAAGCCCAGCCAGAACTGATAGGCTATGGCTGCGTGCTAAAGAAATGGAGATGGAGTCAAGAGGTCTGTCTGAAGAAAGCTGTGATCAGTAGAGCCAGCAGACCACGTCATCAGTGCACTGGTGTGGTGGGTTAAGGATGAGTCAAAAATGAATCTCTGCCTTCTTACATAGCCTTGTTCCCTGGGCTCAAAACAGATCAAAAACAGACACAGGAAAGCAAAAGTTGCGGAGGGGGCATTTTTAGGCTTACTGTCTTGTGAGACCTCCAAAGATGTCTAGATGACATAAGAAGGATGGCTGAGTGTTGTGTTGGAATGTTCTTCTTATGAGGTGAGATTTCAAGCCATGGAGAATATATCTCATAGCTACAGCATCACATGGAAAGTGGAGAAGGCATGGCAAAAATGGCATGAAAAAGTGAACGATGTCTGAGGGAATATTTACAGTCTACATGAAGAAGAAGAAGCCAGTAACCAAGGCTGGAAAATGAATTTTCCATGTCTCAGAAATCAGTGAACATAGGCCTATTGACTCAAAGGACTTAGAAGTCTAGAATTTAAAGGTCAGGTCAATTTACTTCACTGCTTTATTTTCATATGAGAATCTGTGGCCCAGATAGAGGAAGTGGCTTGTCTAAGATCACATAACTTCATAACCTCAGAAGAACTTTCTAGCAATGAGAACTCTCATCTGTCAGTGAAGTAACAGTCCTCCAGGTTAAGAATTCCTTGCATGCAAGGGCACAGAAGTTAGATGGCACAGTGGATGTTAGAGGAGAATGTTGTTGAAGTCTACGGATGCAGTTCATGGGTAGAGAATTTGCCTGGAATGGATGAAGCTGTGGGTTTAATCTCTAGTACCGTGGGGGTCAAATGGTCCAAAGTGTTTGGTGAGATGGGTGAGTATAAGAGGAAAGGAAAATTCAGTCCCCCTGCATGCCTGTAAGGTTTCAGAACAGATGACTCTGAGGGTACAGAGTCAGGATTTCTGAGAGCTTAGCTATAAAGCTATAGAATAGACTGCCAGTCATGGCTTGAATGCTTTGCATCTCAGGATCGCTAAGAAACATTCATGACTAGAAAATTAAAAGCCTATAGATGAATATAGTGGTGAAAATTAGTATATTTAAATATGCTAATTTGCAAAAGTGCAAAAACAGGGATATACTCTTCCTGAAGTACTCCTAACAATGCCAAGAAAGAGAGAAAATATATGAGCGGGGTTCCACTTGGTTCACTCTCTCTGAGGGTCCACCACAACTCAAAGATGAAAGATTTTATATTTCTAATAGTCTATAGATCCAAGATTTGATTCCACATCCCCAGTGTAGAGAACACAGACTTACTTTGTCCCCACCAGAATCTGTAGGCTAGAGCTTCTGGGTATGCATTTGCAGGACAGAGTTCAAAATCTTCTGTAAATATTGCATTCATAACTTCCCCAGGAGACCAAAGGGTGAAGCAATCGCCCTCAACTTTTGGAAGGAAGCAGAACAAGATAAGGCCCTGAGAGAACACTTAGAGCAGACCAGAGAGCCCCTCCCAGCACTGGAGAAAGAGCTGTGGTTTTCTTCCATTATTATCTGTTGCCAGTTCTCTGACTTCCATGCTGGATAGTTTTCCCTTCCCTCGTATCCTTCTCCAAAGTCTGCCAGCCCAAGCTACTTGTCATTCTTTCTGGCCCAATGTGCCATACTGTGATTGCCATGGTGACTGATATAATGTGTATCAAATGGTGCTTCATTCATCTGAAGGAAGTACATACAAGTAGATGAAGATAAATTATATAAAGGCGTGCAAACACCAGAGAGAATCATACTAGGGGCAGTGACTGTAGTTTCTTCAAAAAGCAACAGCGTAGGATGTGGAGCATAAGGAAATCCAAGAACAGCAGCAAAGTAAACCAATAGAACAAGATGGGCAACATCAGGTAGCCCAGGGGCCTGACAAAGGAAAGGCACTATAAAGCTGACCCCTCTAGTCTCTACAGCTGTGTGATTGCTGCCGCACTGCTCCGAAGGCAGAGCATAGGGACACTGGCTGAAGGACTGGCCAGAGTTAGATTTAATTTTTTAGTGATGTAAGCGTATCCATAAGAACTCATAAGAAACAAGAGCACTTGCTGGTAAGAGGATATCAACTAAGCAACATAGGTTAATAGGAACCACCAAAGCTTGGGCTACTGCGTGATGAGGAGAAAGGTGGCAATTCAGGCAGCTAAGATCAAAGTAGGTGACCGCTGAGATAAAGTTCTTGGAGATGGAACCACTAAGCAAGGTCATCAGCCAGAACAGGACTAGAGGGTTGAGCACCTGAGCTGAAGCCAAGAAGGTCAACCTTTACAAGGTCAAATAAAGAAGTAGCAATGCTCTGTACAGTGCTTCCAAGACAGAGAAGTCATTCAGGATAATGAGAAAATGAGTAAAGCAAAGAGTGCTGAGCCAAGATAAAAGTTTCTAACATATGATGGGGAGTGAACAACACAAGCTAGAAAGTTTAGATATGTTCACTACATGGCAAGTAGCTCATGGGAGAAGGCAGCATTTCATAAGGAAGAATCCACAACACCCTGAAGCTAGCTGGACAAGAGGCATCCAGTCACTGTGAATTGTTTACTGTGGTCAGAGCTGTGAAATGTGTGTGGTACTGGTGAGCAAGGCCTTGAGAGAGTCTGGGTCTCTTCAAGGTGAGAACAATATTTTTAATGCATATTATAATACAGAAGAGGGAACAAAGATGAAAGATTTGTGAAAGACCCAGGGAGAGGTAGAAACTGAAGATGAGAGAAATACAGATGTACCAAATACATAAATATCTACACCTACTGTTTAGAAATTGAATTGTAAAATCAAGATTCACATGACTTTAGCAAGATTTGCATCACACATCCTTTGTAAAAGACAGAAATTTCATACTTGGTATATTCTTACCAAAAAGTTTGAAATCACAATCTAAAAGTCTATCAACAAGTAAATGGATAAACAAAATTGGTACAGTCATACCAGGGAATTCCTGTACCTACCACAATGTGGGTGAACTTTGAAAGTTTTAGGAGACGTGAAATAAGCCAAGAGGAGAAAAGGGGAGGTAAGGAAAAAGAATAAGTAATATTCTTTTATTGATGCAAAGTACCTAGGATAGACAAACTCAGTGCCAGAAATTATAATATAGTCTTCCTGTACTGATCCAAGTTTTTTATTTCTGCAGTTTCCATTAATTTTCATCAACCACAGTCTTAAAATACTAAATTGAAAATTATAGAAATAATTAATGAATAAGGTTTAAATAAGTTTTTTTATATTGTTATAATTATTCTACTTCATTGTTGGTTATTAAAATCTTACTGTGCCTAATGTATTAATTAAATTTATCATAGCTATCTAGCCTTGAGGGAAAAGGGTGGTAGGTAGGATTTGGTACTAAGCCTTTGTGATTTCAGCCATTCATTGTGTAACTTAGAATATATTCCCTGGCAGAGAGAGCTACTGTCAGGGGCTTCAAGGGAGACAGAGGAAGGATTTACTCAACACAGAATTTCTTTGAGATAATGTTTAGGGCAATGATTACAAACACTGTAAATGTAGTCATTGCAACTTAATGCGTGCAATGGTAAGGTTTGTACTACATATATTTTATCACACACACACACACACACACACACACACACACACACACACACACAAATCAACATTAAGTTAAAATCAAATCTGATTAAGGTCCTGCCTGACAAATTCTAGGAAAAACAAGAAACAATAATGTCTTCATTAACACTATTAGAGATGAAATCATTTCACAATTTAAGAAACTCAGATTCCAACCAATCTGGTTCCTTCAACAATAAAAATCTATGGGAGAAAAAGGAAGGTAAACAGGAAACTTACAATCAAAAAGACTCCATGGTTTTTTGTTTTGTTTTTGGCAGGGGGGAAATGTTTTGTTTGGGTAATATTTTTTTGTCTTATTGGTTGATTAGTTTGTTTTGATTTTCCTTTTCATTATGTTTTGTTTTGATTTTTATAGACAGAGAGAAAGAATGCGAAATTGAGTGGGTAGAAAGGTGGGGAGGATCTGGGAGGAGTTGGAGATAGGGAAAGACTATAATCAAAATATATGAATTTTTAAATAAAAAAACTTTAAAAATACATATTATACAAAAGGCTAATTTGAACAGCAGCAAAAAATAAATAATGAAAGTAATATGAATACTGGCTCTATCTTTGATAATATTAAAAATGCAGTATTGTTAATTTAATTTGGTTTGTACTGTTCATGAAAATGTTTTAATGAAGAATCTTTGTTGGTCAAGTAAATGATGAGCAACTAAGAACAAAGCATAATAAAATATATGTTCAAAAATGTAATGATGATGCTCATTTCTTTGAATGCTGACAAAAGTATTAATACGTTTTTATTGTTTCAATAATAATCTTTTAGCAATGGAAATTTTACCTTCACATTCTGGGAGACAACCAAGAGCATCAGCAATTGCTGGAGACCACACAGTTTGCTAACAGCACTTGGAGGAACCAAGCTGGAACTGGCCTGGAAGCCTCCTCCCTGAGGACTAGCTCTTACAGTACCTGAAGATGCTACACAAACTGCCAAAGAAGAAGAGTAATCAGTAGTTCTACCCAGCTGTGGTGCCTATCCACTACAAGGATCAGCCTGGCAATATTTCCCCAAGGGTGCAATAGTGGCAATTATATCTCAGGTGCAACCTATCGCCATTTACTTGGACTAAGGGAACACATGCCCATTGTTGTAAACCTAGCCAACTACTCACGGCTGGTAAGGTCACAGAACCTAGAGGAGAACCTACTGTATCCTTTTTCCTAAACCAGTATAATTTCTAGGCATTCTATATACTTACCCTTGTATCCACAGAGAAATACAGCTCTCATTCCTCACCAAAGAAGCTTCTTTGTGCAGTAGATGGCAACCATTACAGAAATTCACAACTGACCAGAAAACAGAGAACAGCTGATGGTAAGGTGCTAAACCCAACTGATACACTCACCCCATCATGAAAAGGGGAGCATAAATATTTGTAAGAGCCGGGAGACCTGGACTTCTGCTGTGAGATTGTGTCTTCTGTAAACAAAAGGAAAGCTGCATCCAGGCAATCTCAACAATATGGCTACCTAAAGAAGACCTAAGCAATACCACCAGTTGACATGCCAACATGGATGAGGAAAATCTCACAAGCCACAGTCTCAGATAAAAAGCTCCAGGCAATTAATGACTACTAAGAAAAGGAGAAGAAGTCGTCTCCAGATCTGAACGCCCCTGATATGTTACCCGACTCTGAGTGGTCAGCCCTACACACACACACACACACACACACACACACACACACACACACACACACACATACTAGCAATGCTAAATGAACTCAGAACACTGTATTCATGTGTGCACATTCATGTATGTAAAGCAATTAAAGAAAAAGAGATCATAAATTTGAGAGGAAGTGGGAGATAGGAAGAGCTAGAATCAGAAAAAGAAGTGGTGAAAATATTGTAAGCACAGTACTCATATATGAAATTCACAAAGAAATTTGAAATTAAATTTTAAAAAGGACCACTTCAGATAATGGAATTTTATATGTATTGTTTCTTTGAAAACAATGGGCTTATGAAAGCTCGAGGTCCTGAGTAAATAAGAACTTCACAATGTAAGATTGACCATGATGTGATCATTGATGAGGTTCACGAAGCTAATAAGCTTAATACAAGTTTACAGTATTCTCTCTGTATGATAAGTCAGACTACTTCTGTAGGAAAAAGTTGGGGAGACATGCTCTTTGTAACCACAAATAAACATTCAATGTTTGAACTGAGGAGGGGGAAGACACAGCCAAGTGACAAGAAGGATGTGGTCATGTGGAAAGTGTCTGGGGACAAAGTAAGGCAACTGCCACAAGGGTTAATACTAGCTGAAGCCAGTGCCCAAAGGATCCTCCTGGCCTGTGTCTTCTAAGCATCTCTGAGGTGATGCACTCAATTCTGCACCCCAGAACAGTCTATAAGCTACTACCTGACATGTTCAGTCTGGAGCCTTAGTTGATGGCACCTAAGGACACAGTGGTGCACATCCTAGGAGGCAGCTGTTTTAGCTCCATAAGGAATTTGCTTCCTGTCAACAAGTAGCATGAGGCATCACAACACTTTCAATGTTTTCTTCTCCTCTTTCTAGGCAAGGAGGAGAAGGATTCATACATCAAAGGAAGTAGCAACAGAGTGGAACGTCTTGCAGATTTGTCTGGCCTTTGAAAACCATGTAAATTTGTGTTCCAGGCAAAAACAAGCTGGTAAAGATTTTGGACTGAGGCAGCAGTCAGTTGTCTGTGGCTGCCGCTGTCAAAATAATATTGCACTGTATGGAGGTGTAAGAAGAAACTTACCCCAGAAAAAGAATTGCAAAAGAATAGATAGTGGTCCTGCTCCTTCCTAATGCTGTGTCCTTGAGTGAGTAATTCAACCACTCTGAGCCTCAGTTTTACTCATCTGTAAAATAGGATTATTTGCACTTAGCTCATGGAATTAACACATGGTGGTAGGTTTTCTTTGAAACAATTACAGCTACCCTTTCTTGCTCATTTACCGTGAATCCTGTACATTCACTTCTGCTGTATGATTTATTTTGAAACATGAAGTTGTTCTGGCACAATTGATGTAGTGCCATCACAATCTGAGCATAATGTAAACTCCATGTTTGCTTATGCCATATGTCAATCTGCTCCAAACACAAGGTGCATCCAGCCACAACGAGTTGTGTAAGAACACAGAGAGCACACATCAAATATCTCTGAGCTCCTTCATCTGTAAACAATGGTGTGTGCTATGTGCCACACCCATGCACATCTGGTGGAACAACCTCCCATCTGATTTCAAGTAAATCTTCTGTGACCAGGTGCAATACCTCACAAAGTACAGCCCATTGGACTTCTACAGACATATGTCAATAATATGTATAAGTGCTTCAGAGAAGCCCACTAATATGGTTCATAATTATGATACAAATAAAACAATAACAAAGTAACATGTTTTAGTGTTTACACATCTCCAATCCTTTAGTAGGTAGAACTGCTACTACTTCATCTTCTACTTTTGTCGTAGATGGGGGTCAATACAGATGCTATGGTTATATCATTGATGGAGTTTCTGGACAATATTCCTTTTTTAAAAGTGTGTGTGTGTGTGTGTGTGTGTGTGTGTGTGTGTGTGTGTGTGTGTGTGTGTTTCTATTTGTGTGGGGGTATGTGCCTTTTAAAGGAGTGCCTGAAGATGCCAGAAGAGGGCATTGGATCCCTGGAGGTAGAATTATAGGCAGTTGTGAGCTGCCTGATGTGAATGCTGAGAATCAAGCTCCAGTTCTCTGCAAGAGCAGTATGTTTTCTTAACTGACAAGCTACCTCTCTAGTCTCCGAATGATTTTTCTTCAACCTCATTCTCCCATAAGCCCTATGGCTTTTATTGTGTGATCTTGCACAACACAATGAACTTTAGGAATACATATGTCATGCTTTTCTGGAACCGGCTACAGTAAGAAATTTATAGGCTTTCAATTTTCTCAGAACCTCGGTGAAATGAATGTATATTATCCTCCCATTACAGGTACTCAGAAAGTGACAGCTGCTATTATTACTAATAATGACAATTAAATAAGTCCAGGATTATAAAAAGGGCCTTGTCTGCTACTATGACACTTTTCCTTATTGGCATCCAAGCAGTTGACTTTTCAATGATGGCTTTTGGACCCTCTAGGGACATCAGAAGCGTCAATGAACCAGCACTCTAGTGCATCCATCTGTCTGTCAGGTCCAGCAGCCTAGGGCTGGCCTTTCTCTCATGATGAGTTCTGGGAGGTGCCTCTTAATCCTCCTTTCTCTCTATGACTCAGGACCTTCATTACAAGATCAATTGATTGGTGAGCTAAGTAATTCTATTATAGGTCAGCCAAATACCTTCCATGAAATCTGATTGCTCAAACTAAGTCACTAGAAACTTTTTGCTGTGGATGAAGCCCCGCCCTGGATATTCTTGCAGGTATCTGTAGCTCTGTGTCTTTAGTTCAGTAGAACTTCTCTACTGTAAAGTATTTAAAAAGCAGAGCTTTCTTGGGCTGAGAAGCTAGGAAGTGAGAGATTCATCTACTCAAAAATTGCACAGTGGGTAAAGAACATCCCCCATGTTGTCTGCAGTGCTAGGAGGTGGAGATGAAGACAGAGGCAGCACACACAACCAGCCATCCAGACACATGAAGTGTATAGTTTAATAGGCTTACAGAAATAAATTACCATGACCAGCATACTAAGACATGTCTTCAAATTAAACTTGGGGAAAGATGTCCACAATTTATCTCTTCACTTGGATGTCTAAAGTGGAAAATGAGTAAATGAAATCTCCTATCCCCCCTTTGTAGATTCATCACCTAGAATCATTTTTTTACCTTCTTAAAACCTGTTTTCTCTCTGCAAATCAAAACAACTCTGAGATATCACCTTACACCTGTCAGAATGGCTAACATCAAAAACACTTGAAGATAGCTTATGTTGGAGAGGGTGTGGAGCAAGGGGAACACTCCTCCACTGTTGGTGAGTAGAGCCACTCTGGAAATCAATATAGTGGTTTCACAGAAAATTGAGAATAATTCTTCCTCAAGACCCAGCTGTACCACTCTTGAGCATATACCCAAGGAATGCTCAATCTTACCACAAGGACACATGCTCAACTATGTTTATATCAGCATTATTTATTCATAATAGCAAGAACCTCAACTGAAGAATGGATAAAGAAACTGTGGCACATATACACAATGGAGTACTACTCAGCAGTAAAAAAAAATGACATCATGAAATGTGCAAGCAAATGGATGGAACTAGAAAATACCATCCTGAGTGAGGTAACCCAGACTCAGAAGGACTAACATAGTATGTACTCACTTATAAGTGGATACTAGATGTGAGGGAAGGGATGGCCAGATAGCAACCCACAGTTCCAGAGAGCCTAGCTAACAGGGAAAGACTCTAGGAGGGACACATGGATGGCCCAGTGAAGGAGAAGTAGATGAGATCTACATGAGCTGATTGGGAGTGGGGGCGGAGTGATAGAGGTTGAAGAGTGGGGCATGAGTACATAGAGAAATGGGAAGGTTGAGTTGGAACAGGGACAGAGTGGGAGGACAGGGAGGGAGATACCATGATAGATGAGGACATCATGGAAATAGGAAGAGGCAGGGTGCTGGGGAGGCTCTCAGAAATCCACAAGGATGACCCCACCTTGGACTGCTGGCAGCGATCTAGAGGGTGCTTGGACTGGTCTACTCTGGTGACCATTCTACTGAATACCCTAACCATCATCACAGAGCCTTTGTCCAATGACTGATGGAGGCAGATGCAGAGATCCACTGCCAGGCACCAGGCTGAGCTCTGGGAATCCAGTTGATGAGAGAGAGGAGGGATTCATGATGGGAAGGCATGCAGAGATGACAGGCCACACTAGTGGAAGCCCATGAACTGTAGACTAGTGTCTGTGGAGCCCCAATGGGACTGGACTAGGTCCTCTGGATATGGAAGATGGTTGGGTGGCTCGAACTGTTTGGGGGGTACCCAGGCAGGGGGATCAGGATCCATCCCTGGTGCATGAGCAAGCTTTTGGAAGCCCGGTGCCTGTGGTGTGACGCTTTGCACACCCTTGGTGCAGTGGGGAGGGCCTTGGACCTGCCTCAGCTCAGTGTGTCAGGCTCTGCTGACTCCCCATGGGAGACCTTGATTTGGGGGATATGGGGATGTGGAGCGGCTTGGGAGGGAGTGCTGGAGGATGGGAGGAGGGAGGAGAAGGAATCTGTGGGTGGTGTGTAGAGCAAGTAGAAACTTTCTCAATAAAGAAAAATGAAGAAAAAAACAAAATACAAAAAAATGTTCTCTCATCTCTACATGAGGATCATATTGAAGGGTTGCTGTGCAAATCACTGAACACATAAGCATTTGGTACAGTGACTTCTGACTCAAAAAGCACAGTGATGCCTCCCCAGGATCCACCCAGTTAGCCCCACATTCACGGTTACAACCCATAAATGTGATCGTCTATGAAGACCTCCTGTTACACCAAAGAACCTTACTATAGTGCCAGCCCCAGCGGATTGGAGTTCAGACCACAGGGAGGCAGCTCTCCCTGAGTATACTCGAGGGTCTTGCTATAAAAAAAATCTTGACCATTCTGCAGGCTATGAGGCCTTGGGAAGTCTCTGGGCTCTGGATAAGATGAAAATGATCTACTCACCTCCATGTACATAGGAACAGCTCAGGCACCTGCCCTTCTTTTCAACTGCACTGCCATTAACCCTATTGCATAGTCATTTTAATCCATTAATCTCTTTCCTGGTCATGCAACATAAGCGCTTGGTTGCTGGCTTCATTGTGCCAAGGACAAAGGAAGAAATAATGCTGATATCAAGAAAATTCAAATAGATTTTTTTTTGAAATGAGGGTCTTATGTAGTCCAGACAAGTCTTGAACTTGTTCTATAGCAAAGGATGACATTGAATTTCTGACTTTCCTGCTTCTATTTCCTAAGTTCTAAGGTCAACAGCATGAACCACTGTGCCCAGTTTAAGTAGAGTTAGGGAGCAAATCCCAGTAATTTGTAGATGGTGGGCATGCATTCTACCAACCTTGCTATATTGTTATTAAATATAATATATTTAACTTTCAGCATTGTCAAGAAATTAATTGTAAACAGTCAATGAAACTTAAGATAAAAACTTAAAGCAGTGACCACAGCTTTAAGTTTTGATCTTGGCAAATCAAATGTCAGACAGTGTCAGGATATAGTGTATGGCTGTGTCCCAAGCCATGTTTTATAAAGAAAGTCAATGGTTTATGGAATGTATCTAGTAGCCAAGTGTTTGCCTAGTGTGCAAAAGGCCCTGGGTTCTATCTCTAGGATTGCATGAAAACAAATGAACAAAATAAAAAGGTATGAGTATGAAAATACTTGCTTATTTCTAACCTCAACACTCATTGGAAAAAAGTATTGCTGTCATTTCCAGCTCCTCCTGTCACCACTGAGATCATACCCAGCCTTCATCAGAGAAGTTTCTTGCTGCAGCAGGAGACAGTTAGTAAAGAAACCTCAAACTAGGCTAAATTTGGAGAATAAGTGATAGTGGAGTGCTCAGCCCTAAATGTTACAACTACATCATCCCCTCCAAGTCAAAGGGAACATTGAAAAATAAGGGGCAAAAAGAATGTGAGAGCCAGAGTATAAGAATACATGATACATGGAGTAAAAAGGTGTCTTCTGGGTATGACATAGCCATTGCATTCATGAACTCATTGCAGCTGTGCTTATTTGCAAAAGACCTACAAATGTTGAACCTGTCAGCATTTCATCATGGATAAGGAAGGGGTCCTGAGGTCCTACCTCACTCTAAGGGACTATTGGCAATTAATACTAGTTACCGGGGAGGGATGTCATTTTCTTCAGTGGTGTAACCACTAATAAGTTGATCTTGCTCTAGTAAGTAACCTCCCACCCATGCTCCAGCAAGAAACCCAATAGTTCCCATACAAAACAGAAATGAAAGAAGGATGGGTTTCAGCAGGAACAGGATAAGATAGGAGAATTGAATGTGAAAATGACTAAAATTCATTATATAAATGCATGAAATTATCAAACTAGAATTTTTTTGAAGAGTTATGATTATCAGCTTCCTTACGAGCAAAGATGCTAAGGCTCAAAAATGTGTAAACCAAAAAGGACTAATTCTGTCCCTTTCCTAAGATACTCTTCTGCAACTCATGGATATAATTCAAAATGTTGATAAATTGTATTCATCAAAATAGTACTGAGTAAATGTTTTGTGTTTTACTAAGTGCCTATTTCCCTCTCTTCCACTCATAATAACATAGAAAAACAAGATATTGTTCACCTTGATAGTCTTTTCTTTTTTTTGTTCTCTCATATATTACACCCTGACCCCAGTTTCCCCTCCCTCCTTTGCTCCCAGTTCCTTCCTCTACATCCTCTCTCCCCCCAGATCCACTCATCCTCCATTTCCTTTGAGTAAAGAGCAGGCCTCTCTGAAATATCAACCTAACACAATATAACAAGTTACAATAAGAATAGGCACATACCCTCATATCAAGGCTAGATGGGGCAACCTAGTAGGATGAAAAGGGTTTCAAGAGTAAGCAAAAGAGTCAGAGACAGCCCCCTCTGCCACTGTTAGGAGTCCCACAAGCACACCAAGCTATACAACTATAACATACACAGAGGACCTATCTCAGACCTCACTCCATTGACTATGAGCCCTGCTTAGTTAATTCTGTGGGCCCTATTCTTGTGGTGTCCTCCACCCCTGTGTCTCCTACAATTCTTCCTCCCCCTCTTCCACCAGGTTTCTTGAGATTCACCTAACATTTGCCTGTGGGTCTCTTCATCTGTTGCCATCAGTTGCTAATGAAGCCTCTCAGATAATGATTAGGCTTGATTCCAGTCTACGAGTATAGCAGAACGTCATTAGGAATCACTCATTGTCTTTTCTTTTTTTTATTTATTTATTTTTGCCAGTCATGTTTGTTCCTATCCTAGGTCTCTAGGGTATCCAATATCAGGTTCCTGGCCATCCAGGCAGTGTCAGGTGTGGGTTTCCTCTCATGATGTGGGCCTCAAGTTGGAACAGTCATTGATTGGTCACTCCCACAAGTACTGTGCCACCGTTACCTCAGCACATCTTGCAGGCAGGTGGTTTGTGACTGGGTTGATATCCCAGCCCCAACATTGGAAGCCTTGCCTGGTTACGGAAGATGGCCAATTCAGGCTCCATATCCCCTACTACTAGCAATCTTTTCTAGGGTTACTTTCATAGATTCTACGGAGTTTCCATTACACTAGTTTCCACATTGCCTCCAAAATGTCCCCCAATTCCAGTCATCTCTCCCAATGCTCTCTCTCCATCCTCCTACATTCTTCCTGTCCCCATCTCCTCCAGCCTTCATTCCACCCTTGAAATCTACTCTATTTCCCCTTCCCAGGGAGATCTAAGCATTCCCCCCTTGATCCCTCCTTGTTACTTAGCCTCTCTGGGTCTGTGGATTGTAGCATGGTTATCCTTTACTTTACAGCTACTATCTACTTATAAATGAGTATATACCATGTTTATCTTTCTGTGTCTGGGTCACCTCACTCAGGTATTGAATACTGAAATATTGCTCAGCTGTTAAAAGTGACATCATGTAATTTGCAGGCATCATGTAATTGATGGAACTAGAAAAAAATCACCTTGAAATTTTTTCAACAAACATGAATTCCCGGGGTGAAAAGACACAGCCTACTTTCTGAAATCTCACTGATGGCCATGATGGCTTCAGGCCTTCAGGAGATTAAAGTCCAATGTAGCTAGAGTTTTCCTGCCTTGCCCACAGTCAGGACAAATCTCTGTCACCCGCCAGTCCCACAGCCGCTCAGACCCAACCAAGTAAACACAGAGACTTATATTGCTTACAAACTGTATGGCCGTGGCAGGCTTCTTGCTAACTGTTCTTTTATCTTAAATTAATCCATCTCCATAAATCTATACCTTGCCACGTGGCTGGTGGCTTACCGGCATCTTCACATGCTGCTGGTCATGGCGGCGGCTGCAGTCAGTCCTTCTGCCTTCTTGTCCTTTTATTTCTCCTCTCTGTTAGTCCCGCCTATCCTTCCTGCCTAGCCACAGCCAATCAGGTTTTATTTATTGATCAATCAGAACAACTTGACATACAGACCATCCCCCAGCACAGCCAAGTGCAGACCATCTCAGACACCTGCACTCAGGCCCATGGTCCTAATCATCCTCTATGCGGACCTGCTGGGTAACGCCACAAAGAACCCAAGAAGGGCTCCCACAGGACACACAGAACATCCCACAGCAGTCCAACACTCAAAGCTGCCACTTGAACCTGAACTAGGTGACAAGCACAGAAGAAAAATTCAGTAAATAACTACATAGACTGACTTGGTGTGTGAAACGCATATCTGCTTCTCATAAATTCTCCTGTGTCCCTACTACAGTGCCCCTTCATAAGGACTTCACAGGGTCCTTCCTGATCTACTTATCTACTTCCTCCTACTTCATTCCCACCGGTTCATCTGTCCCCATTACAAGCCACTTGTGCCAAATCAAACAAATCTTAATCACACACGGCTCAGATCTCCCTGCCTTTGAACTCACCAACCTGAGGGTAAGGCCCATCTGATTTAAAACTCCACCCAAGAAGCCACCTCCTCTCTGACAGTTTCCCGCCCAACCAGTGTAACCCAGGCACACTCCCCTGTGTCACCCCAAAGCACAGGAGTATGCCTGCTTTTACGCATGACTCATACTACCACTGGTGATTTCCCTGCTGCCTTCGCAAGCAGGCTGTGAGATCTCTGAGGACAAGGACCATGCAACACTCACCTTTGCATCATCTTGTATCTGATAGGAAGCTTCAGCTGCAAGTAATAGAATATGCAACTAGGGGCTTGTGTAATTGAGCTGTTCGTTTTCTCATAAGAGGGCTCTGGGAGTATTGACCCCAGGACTGCTTAATTCAACACCACAATCCACCTCCAGGTCCCATTGTTTCACTCTGTCCCCCCCCTCATTTCTTTTCCTGGGGTTGCAACTCTGCAAGACCCCACATGTAGACTCAATGCCATCGAAGGAAATATGTGGAAAATGGGGAAGTGCCCTCCCCAATGTTTCTCTTTGTTCCTGAAGAATACTTTTCCAGACATTCAAGCTGGTTTCCCCTCATACCATCTGGAAGTGTACCCAATACCCAGACATCCAATGTTGACTGGCAAGGAGAATGAAACTCTTGACACCTGAGACTAATTCTTTCTCTTTCACTGACAGACAAGGCTTCAGAACAGGGTGAATGTAATCTGGGCTCTGCATATGGGAAAGAGAAGAGCAGCCATGAGTAGAGTTACAAAGATGGACCCTGCAATCAAACTGTCTTAAACTTGAATCCAGGACAGCTAGTCATTAGCTGAGGAGGTTTTGGAGTGTTCCATTTAATCTCACATCTCTTCACCTGCAAAATGGGAATAACTACGTCTACTTCATAGGGCTGCAGTGGATGAAATGAGATAAAGCTTTATTCCCATGAGCTTGTACAATAAGGTACTTAATGAATGTCAAATAGAATCATGCTAACCTTCTCATCGACTTCCAATTGGTAGTCTTCAAATTAGACCCATGACAGCCCATAAGTCTCACCACTGCTCATGGTATTCGAACATTCCCTCAAGTTGGCAGCATCTCACAGCCTAGAAAAGGCCCGTGGCTCCACCGTGACATAGAGGAAGAAAAACAAAGGAAAAGATAACAAGTGACAGCTTTGACAAGCTGCTCCTTTAGAAGGTACTTAATCATAGACAAGTCAAACTGAGTGACAGATGTAAATGTCATGTTTGGGACAAGTAAATATACCTTGGCCTCCTGATATCCAAATCTGCCTTCGGAAGAAGAAATAGTACTCAGGAGTAAAAAAAAAAAAAAAAAAATGGTTAAGTGAAGGTCATCAAACAATGCAGACATCTCTTTCAGCTCTTGTGTGCAACCAAGGTTACTGGGAGGAGAGGTTGCCCTCTCTACATAGAAGAAAAGCAACCCTGTTTCTACAAGTTCTGAACCGAAAGGCACCAAGTCATGTGTGTCTCCTTCTCCTTTGATAAAGGAGACTGGTTTTAGCAACATGACCCTGTACCCTCTGCACACTATATTAAAGTCCTTGGCAGTGAAGAAGCTGCCTCATCACTCTTAGCAATCATCACTGTGTTCTGGAAGTAGCAGCTCATTGGTACCTAAGCAATAGAGAGAATGTGGGTCTCAGAGTAGCTCTCCCACTTCTCTCTCAAATATCTTCCAAAGAAGAGGCTGAGCTGAAGAGAGCCTCACTCTGTTCCCATAGCTACTGTAGAGTGGTTTGCATCTGCCAACCTGACTCAAATCCTACTCATGTGATTTTAGGCAAATTATAAAACATATTTGAGCATCATCAACAATAGAGATCTTAACGTAAGTTATTTTCATCTTTTTGTCGCTTAGCTATCCTTATACTTCTCATGATCACTCTCAAATGGGAGACTAATACAGTGATAGCAGAATGGAGTCTTGACCTACTGAGGACTTTAATATAGTGTGCAGAGAGCACAGAGTCATGTTGCTAAAAATAATCTCCCATATCAAAGGGGAAGGAGACACATGTGACCTGAGTGCTTTTTGGGTCATAACTTGTGGGGACAAGTTTGCTTTTCTTCCATGAAAATGAAGAAGAATGTATAGTATGGTTTGGAATGAGGAAAGGGAAGGGGAAAATGTTGTAACTATATTATAATCTCAAAAATATTTCAAAAAGGTAAATTTGTCTCAGTGACCTAGCTCTGATTAGAAAATTTGAATGGAAATCACCCTTACTGCCTGAAGTGATTACTTACTCTACCATTGCCCATAAATCAGACACTACATAAGGATCTGCAACTTCAAAATCTGATCTGGACAGCTTTGCCATCGTCATCTGAGTAAGGCGCATCCCTAACCTGTGTCTACATCTTCTTGCCTACACATTTCTCCTCACCTCATATACTGCGTGACAAGTGCAACCCTCCAGCCCTCTGCCTAATCCAGGGACCCAGCAATTATTCACATTCTTCCTCACACCCGAACCCTAGTTATTCACCAAGGCCAACTGACATAGATGACCTCTCTTCTCCTTTCTGCTTCTTTGACTTGGGTTCCAAACATCAAACTTCACCTGAACTCCAGCAGGTAGCTACCCCAGAATTCTCTCCATCCCCACACCCTGGCCTCCCTTAACACTTTACATATTGCTGCTGTGTGGGTTGGAAAGGGTTTTTAAAGTAAGCAAACCACAAAAGCATAAATACATACACACCCAAATAAACAAACATGTCACCTTCTTGCTTTGAAAGGTGGAGAACAACTGATGTTATCTGGCTCAGTGTTTCTTGAACTTGTGTAGTTACAAAAATCACCTCTGGGTACTTGTTAAAGATACAGGTCCTGGACACTACCCTCATCCTACTTACTAGGAATCTTTTAGTGAGGGGCCTGGGAATCTCTTCTACATATCATCATCAGATGGTGTTATCATTAGACACATTCAGAAAATAGTTAATATATTAAAAAGACATTGAGCTATGAGTAGTTAAAAAAAAAACCTCTAAAATAAGACATAATAGCATTTCAACCTGCCAAGGAATTGGGCTCCATGTTGTACAGCGTCTTTGGCCATTACATCATTACCCAAGATGGCAACCTAAACATTCCTGTCTTGGGATAGAAGGATAAAGTTTGCATGGGGTCTGAATCTTCCCAAGAGTTCCCAGAACTGCTACATGATTCATCTGATGAGAGCAAAGTACATAGGCCCAAAGTTGGTCCCACAGCCACAAACATCTGCTGGAGAGACTGAGATATTAAGTGTTCATGTTCCTATCAGACAAAGTAGACAGAATTGGCATTGAGGGATAACTACTAAGCTCAGCACTTCCATTATCAGAAAAATAATCTGAGGACCAATAAAGTTAAGTAGTTCACCCAAGATCACAGGGCTAATTAACATACCCAAACACATGCTACAATTTATTTACCTTCACTCTCTTAAAAAGAAGACATTGCTGGACAGATATTGGTGCTGGCAGCTCACACAGGGTTGTTGATATGTCCCCCAGAGGAGCGACAGAACTGTATTGGCTTTTCTAGCTGTGGTTTGAGGTTTCCTAGACATATCTGTGAACTAAGAAAATCAACTGCTGCAAGGTGGTGATGGGACAATACCTGCATGAAAGAAAGGTGGTAACCCAAAGCAGGAGGAGTTCTGAGCTCTGAGACCTTCAGTTCATTTCCTCCACATTCCTGTTAAACAAGACCATCAGATGCCTATTGATGGCTTCAGTTCTCCTGGTCATGAATCCTGTTCATTCAGACCAAACTGCTCCAAACAGTTCACTATAGAGGCCAAATCGTCCTGAAAGATCCCAGGACTGCCACATGACTCATCTGATGAGAACACACTGGCTCCCTTTCTCAGTGTCTCTGCTGCTTTATATTGTCATTGTTCCTTCCTTCATGGCCACAACTAATCCTTCAACTGTTCAACAAACTCCTCCGGTACCTCCTTTGTGCCCGACACCATAGGGTTAGGGTTAGGGTTAGGGTTAGGGTTAGGGTTAGGGTTAGGGTAGGGTTAGGTTTAAGGTAGGTGAGGAAGACAATTATAATAAAATTCCAACTATCCTGCACTGAGGAGTCTCTCAGACCTGAAGCCAAGGCTCAGCTCTATTAGTGATGGCATGATTGTGGGAAGACCCACCACCACTGCATTTCTGCATTCATTGGTAAAATAAGGAGAGTGACCCCTTTTGGTGGGTAATTGGTGGTGATAGCAGGGCTATTCATGTGCACATAGTGAGACATAGAATATGACAGCCAACCTTCCTGGAAGTGCCCCGTAAACTTGTGCATGAAGCACATAAGCAGGTGAGCACAGTGAAATGTGTCTCAGACTTGAAGAAGATAAAGAAAAAAAAAGGGAGGCTTAAAGTAACAAAACCAATGGCCAAACTGTAAGGACATCCTTTTCAGGAGCAGCATGACCACAAGTAGAAAACACAGGCTGTTTCCATGGCTACCAGCACTTGATGTGACTAGCACAGAGGTCCATGCCAATGGTACTGAAGCTTAACCTACAGAGGATGAACTAATATTTACAGATGATTTTCTCACATCACAGCAAGTGTGAAGGTAAGTCATTCCAGCTGTGCTTGAGCAACACCATTTTATCACGGCTTTAAATCAGCATTTTGTAACTTCCTTCATCTTTCCTTCATGGTTACAGAATGGCTGCCACAGCTCTGAGTACAACATTTTCATATAACTGTGTCATGGGCCAGAAAAACCAGATGAACAAAAGGGCAGAAGAATTTTTCTTTCTGGCATTTTATCTCGGAGAGATATCTTTTCTTTCTCTAGAAGTTTGCAAGCAGTCTGCTGGCTAAAAGTGAGTCACCGGCTCACTTCTAGCTTAGGCTAGTCACTATAGTAACCAACTAGGTTTAAATATGTCTTTATTTTTTTTCCTATTTTTTATTATTGTTGCATATAAACATACATGTAAATATAACTGCAGAGTCCATTTAGTGTTACTTGTGTGTATATGTTTTTAGAGCAGATCAAGTGATACTGGATCACCAATTAAGTGGCTCATCCCTGGAGAAGACTGAGTCCCCCTTTCTCAGCAACCATTAATTTCCTTTAGCTCTTCATCTAGAGGGAGGACCTTGTGACAGTTTTCCCCATTCACACTGGCATATCGACTGGTGTTGTCATTGTGTGGGTTTTTGTAGGCAACTCTATTACTGAGATTTCATGGCTATATCTTCCTTGTCATACATAGAATAATTATCTTGCAACAAACATCATAGTCCTCTGATGCTTACAATATTTTCCCCCTCCTCGGGCAGCGTTCCCTGAGCAATAAGTGTAGAGGTGGTGTTGCAGGTGAATCCGTTTGTTCTGGGCACCTATTTTCTATAACCATTTAATTATTGACAAATGTACCAATAACAAACAACAAATACCTTTGGGGAAAGCTGGATATCTGTATGTAGAAGAATGAAATTGGCTCTTGTCACATGTCACTTACAAAAGCTAAAGTGGATCAATGACACCATTGTACTGTCTAATGCTACAGAACTCATAGAAGAGAGCACAGGAGCCACACTCAGTGGCAGTGGTCTATACAATGACTCTCTGCCTATGACCCTGAAGGCACAGGTTACCTTAAAAAGTGAGCAAAAGCCAGAGAGATGGCTCAGAGTTGAAGAGCACTAGCTCCTCTTTCAGAGGACCCAAATTTGATTTCCAGTATCCCCATGGTGTCAAACAACTATCTGTAACTCTAGTCCCAAAAGATCAAATGCCCTCTTCTGGCCTCCACAGGTGCCAGGTATATACAAAAGCATACATGCAGGTAAATCACCTATTACATAAAAATAAATATTTTTAAATATGTATTTTATTTATTGAGATTATAATATAATTTCATAATTTCCCCTTCCCATTCCTCCTTTCAAACCCTTCTATATACCCTTTCTTGTTCTCTTTCAAATTTGTTGCCTCTTTTTTCATTAATTGTTGTCATATACATGCATGTATATTCCTAAATACATACATGCAACCTGCTCAGTTTGTATAATGTTACTTACATGTATGCTTTCTGTTTGGCCCTGGGAAAAACTATTTCTCCCATTCTCGGTATTCTTCAGTTGCCTGTAGTGTAGGGTTGAAGCTTCTTAGGCTAATAAAGCAGAGGGAAAAGTCATCCCAGAATGCTAGGAAACATTTACCGCCCCCTGGTACCTAAAAATGGTTGCTAACCACAACATCAAGAGCTAAGCTTGCTCCTTTTCTTTATAGATCTACATAAGAGTAACCATGAATAACCACAAGATAGAGTTAATACTAGGATGTCTTAAAATCTTCTCTACCAATGCCATGAATCCAAAAATTCTTCAACTTAGCTTCAGGCAAATTCTTTAGACAAGGGCAGAAAGAAGCCACATTCTTTGCTAAAATATCATAAGAATGGTCTGTAGGTCATGTACTAATATTCACTCTTCCTCTCTGAAACTTCTTGAGCAAAGCCTCAACAGTTCAAATTACCCTCATCACTGTCTTCCATGTTCCTACTAAGATGATCCATTAAGCTCCAGTTAAAGTGTCCAATTGCTTTCATAGTCCAAAATCCCAAAGTCTTAACATATCTCTCCAACAAACAACATGGTCAAGCCTATCACAGCAATACCCAATTCCCTGGTACCAACTTCTATCTTGGTCATTGTTCTACTGCTGTAAAGTGACACCATGACCACAGCAACTCTTACAAAAGAAAATATTTAATTGGTGTTTGCTTACAATTATAAAGCTTTAATCCATTATCATCATAGGGGCGGTATATGGCAGCATGTAGAAAGTCTCAATGCTGGAGTAGTTGAGAGCTTTACATCTGGATCCATACACATCAGGAAGAGAGCCAGAGGGCCTGGCTTGAGCTTTTGAAAACCTTAAAGCCCACCTCTAGTGACATACTTTATCCAACAAGGCGACACTTCCCAATCCTTTCAAATAGTGCCATTCCCTGGTGGACCAAGCATTCAAATTTATGAGCATGTGGAACCCATTCTCATTCAAACCACCAGAGTATTGAATGTGTTAATTAACTTAATTTAACCATTTCACATGTTGTGTATATTAAAGCATCACCCTGTGCTCATATATGAATACAAAGATGAATGTCAATAAAAAATATTGTTATTAAAATGATATTTTTAAAAGAAACAGCCAATTCTAGATTTGCCATGTGCCCATCTTCAGCCTTCAAGTTCATGAACACTGTGTTCAAATGGACCATCTCTCAGCTGACTCTCTGAATGACCAAACAGCTAGAGCATCCCCCCACAATCCTCACTGGACAAGTCTCATGGGTGAGAAACAAATTGTACACCTGGAAAAAAGCATTCCTAGGCCACAGAAGCACCTGCAGGAGAATGTGGTCTGTAGCAGCTGGTGTGACAGCGAGAACATCTCTTCCTCACTTCACTCCTTATTTAAAAAAAAAAAAAAAAAATGAAGTGAATTTCTCTCTATGTGGTAGCCAGAGAGAAAGATGGTGCATTTTCCTTTCCCTCCCCTACCAATTTCCTCAAGATCCAGACAACAAGGATTGACACACATTTGCTAAGTGTTTCTTGTGTGCAGGAGGCCAGTGCTAATGAACATGGTCCATTGCCCACCTACCAACTCCAGGAGATTCTTGCTCTTGTTTCTCCAGTTTTCCAAACAAGAAAAAGCTTGAGGAACTGACTGTAAGCTACATAGCGCGTGAGAGCGCAGGCTCAGGGACCAAGTGAATGGGCAATCCGAAAAATGTCTTATCCCAGCACCCAGTTCATCCCTGGGCACCATGTCACCAACAGAAAAGATAGATGGAGGACACATACCCTCTCTGTCTCCTCGGCTTCATCTCGGCCCCTTAACAACACCCACATGGAGATGTTGCATTACAGATGATGAAAACATGCCTTTGAATTTTGTACTTCCTAACAAGTCTGCAAATTAATAAGATTTCATTCTTTTGTGTGGAAGAGAACGCAAGCCCCGAAGACCTCAGATAACTTGCCTGAGAACATCAGTGGGTAGTCAGCCAGAAACTAGAGCATGTTAAACTCACAGTAAGAGTACAAAATCATACTTCATAGGGAGACACAATGATAGCTAGTGGGACAGGGATAGGGGGAGAGGGAGAGGGAGAGGGAGTGGGAGAGAGAGAGAAAGAGACACATACAGAGACAGAGACAGAGAGAGAAAGAGAGAGAGAGAGAGAGAGAGAGAGAGAGAGAGAGAGAGAGAGAGAGAGAGAGAGAGAGAAACAAAATTTGGATCAACACTAATTTAATGGTCTGTCCTTCTGCCCATGATAATTTGCCAAGAGGAGCCATGAGGGGCTGAATCAATGATTGTTTGTACAGCCTGAGATAAGTGGACACATTTTCATGTTGATGAATTATCAAACTGCAATTTTACTAATGCTGTTAGACTGTAATAGAGATAGAATGCAATTTAGATATGCACATCCCCTCTCTAATCATTGTTCAGCCATCAGCCTTGGAGGTCAAGTTGAGGTTAATCTTCCTCAAAGACCATACTTTTGGTTTTAGTCTCCCCGTGCCCAGCCTCCCTCCAGTGACTGCCATTCAGTACATAATGGGACAGGCATGTGCTCAGACACTGGGTAATAGGGTTATTCTTCTTTTGACAAATACAGTAAGACATGTTGTAACACTCCTTTGCCTCAGATGCCCCACTTTGTCCACATTTTCCACAGACACACCTGCTTGAATTCACTGTTAGATATGCCCAGAAAGTCCTGAGGGGTCTGAAGGTGAAAAAAATGCCTGTGCTTGGAGATTTTCAGCAGCTACAGCAGCCTGGTTCCTGAGTCTTTGGATCATCTATTTTTTATGTATAAATAAACAGTGGGAGGAAAGGAAAAGGCATCCATACAACTTTAATGAGTAAGATTCCCATTGGTCAACAAGAGAAAACAAAAGGTAGCTTAATGGGCACCGACGGGGAAGATATTTTTCTAGTGATTTCTCTGCTAGGCTCTCCTGGGAAGAGGAGTGACTTCTAAATTAAAAAGAAAACATGATGCTCAGAGTATTTTTTTCCTGTCATTTCATTGTCTTTGAGCCTGAGTTTCCAGAGAATGAAGCACTCAGCTTCATGACACATTGATGCTGGAAAGGCATGCTTTGTCTCTAGAGGACTGACACTGTGAATAGGCGCAATCTGTTTCTTTACATTAACCTAAAAAGACTCAAACAACTGATTGCATTCACATAACCAACGTGATTCAAAACTTTGGCTGAATCCAGACATATAACTGGTTTCCTTCATCAACTATAAGCGAATGTTTTTGGAATAGCAATTATTTTCCAGATCAAAGTTACTTAACTAAATTGAAAGAGCCATGACATTGTAAAACTGGTATAGACAGGGGCACTATGTAGATCTTCCCTGAGTAGAAATGGCAAAAATCACTAAGTTCTCCAGAAAGGAGGTGAAAGGCCACTCTACTGCACAGGCATCACAAATCTGTTTGGCTTCCCTTTTCAAGTGAGCGAAGTGTATTATGTTGCCAGGAGGACACTCCATCATCCATAATAAATATTCATCTGCATGTATCATGCACTTGAGCTGCATGACTGATGAACTCCAGCTCTGGAAATGAATGGGGGACTCACCAAGACAAATGTCACCTTTCAGCACTGTTCCTTCAGATAAATTGCAGTTAGATTTAAACAAAGTCAGTAATTTCATGCTTTCCAACTGGGGCCACATTCGATTCAGCCAGCCTCTACTGCCTGTACAAGGGTGCTAATACCCAAGTGGATTAGTCTGGACTTGGCACTCTCTACCAGGAAATAATCAACCGGTTTTTCTTTTCCTCAGTCAGTTTATTACCAAGAAACAATTAAGCTAAACACACTTCCCCAGGTATTTACACAGTTTGACTAATTTGAAATTTGGGCCAATTCATTCATAGAAGATGGAAGTTTGCACAGGGCGGATCTTTTGAAAACCAGCGTGGCACCATGCCAAAACGCAGTTTGGGGCCAGATGTGGCTCATCTAATCCCAGCAGTTAGGAGGCAGGAGCGTGTAGATCTCTTTGGGTTCAAGGCCAGCCTGATCAACATAGAGGGTTTCTGGCCCACTAGGACTACAGAGTGAGACCTTGTCTCAGATAGATAGATAGATAAATAGATAGATAGATAGATAGATAGATAGATAGATAGATAGATAGATAGATAGATAGATAGATAGATAGATAGATAGATATAGGTAGGTAGATAGAATGTATTCCCTTTTTAATTTAGGAAGCTCATTCCTAAGGAATAATCCAAAAGTTTTATAATGAGAATGATTATCTCCAAGTTCTTTTCACAGGGGCCAGAGGTGGGGGTTGGTGATTAAATAGGTCATACAGAATCTCTCTTCTGCTCCTACAGCGGGTACAGAAGGGCTCACCTGCTGGGAGATTTGAGAAAAGGAGCCAAACATGAGTATTTATGCATACATTAAACTCCATTTCTCCGTGCTAACTCTGGAGATCCTTGACTTTTTTTCTGTCCTGAGCAAAAGGAGAATGTTTTTAATTAATTAATTTATTTATTTTACAACCCAACCACAGTTTCCCTTCCCTCGTCTCCTCCCACTCCCTCCCTCCTCCTCCCCTCACACCCCCTTCAACCTACCCCTCCTCCATAATCACTCAGAAAAAAGTAGTCCTCCTATGTTTGGCTGTGGGTCTCTGAATCTGCCTCCATCAGTCACTGGATGAAGGCTTTCCAGTGACAACCAATCTAATCACAGAGGATGACTAGTTCAGGCTATGCAACCACTGCTGCCAGGAATCTTAGCTGGAATCATCCTTGTAGACTGATGGAAGTTTCCCTTGCATCGGGCTTCTACCCGACTCTACAAAGCCTGCCTTTCCAGGCATCACTCTCAGCATTGTCCCGTTCTTTCTGCTCCCCCCAACCTGATCCCTCAAGTTCCCATTCCCACCTACCTGCAGTCCAACCAGGAGGTCTCCTCTATTTCCCCTTCCCAGGGAGATCTATGCATCCCCCCTTGGGCCCTAAAAGGAGAGGTTTATATGGCTGTGCTCTCTAGTACTATAATAAAATGCCCGAGACTGGGTAAGTAGTAAAGAGTTTTGTTTAGTGCACAGTTCTACCAGCCTCCACTTAGCTCTGGTAAGGATCTCCAAGTCAACACTACCACAGTAGCAGGAATGTGTGCAAAAGTAAGAAATGACATGGCAAGACAGATAGCTAAAGACAGAAAAAAGGTGACAATGAAAAGACATAAACAAGAGAAGGTCAAGAAAGAGGACAAGAGTTCACAGGATATCTCTCTCTTTCTCTCTCTCTCTCTCTCTCTCTCTTTCTCTCTCTCTCTCTTTCTCTCTCTCTCTCTCTCTCTCTCTCTCTCTCTCTCTCTCTCTCTCTCTCTCTCTCTCTCTCTCTCGAACTACCTTTAGAATAATATCAGTTGCATTTGAGGGCACCACCCCAATGACCTAACTACCTTCCACTAGATTTCATCTCTAAAGACCTCACCTCTCACATCATGAAAATAGGACCCAAGCTTCCAAAGCATGAATCTTTGGGGTTCATACTCAAACTGTACCCAAACCAGAACAGATTTGATACTTAATTAGGAGAAAATTATTAAGAGATAGGAAGAGCTTATACCTTATTCTCCATCAGTCTCTTCCAAACACCGCCCCCCTCCAGTTGTATTGGATCTTAGGAAAGGAAGGAAGAGGAAGCTGTGACACACTTTTCATTGAGCACCGACAAGCTTCAGACTCATGGATATGCACTGTGAAGTCAACCATTAGCCCACAGCAGAAAACATCCATGAGTATAATTCTCTCAGAGTTACATGTAATAATGAGCAGCAATTGTGAATAGCAGAAATCTGATAAGTGAGAGTATTCCTGAAAATATCTAAGTAAAATATAGAAGAATAATGTCTTAGTTTGCTTCTCTGTTACTGTGATCAACACCATGACCAAAAGTAACTCTATGGAGGAAAAGATTTATTTAAGCTTACAGTTCATTAAGGGAGGCCAGGGCAGGAATCGAAGCAGCAATACTGTCAGGAACAAGGGATAAAGGATGCTTACTGGCTTCCTCAATAGTTTCTTCTTATCCGGCTTTCTGACACAGCTCAGAACCCCCTGCCTAGGGATGATACCACCCACAGCGAGCTGGACTCCCCTACATCAATTAGCAATCAGCACAATGCCCCACAGATTACTCACAGGCCAGTCTGATTGAGGCAGTATCTCAACTGAGATTTTCTCAAATAACTCAAGTTTATAGCTGAAGCTAACTAGGAGAGAGATGGATATTTTTAAATTCTGGCAAAACATTGATGGTTGCTAAAGGCAAATGATGAAAATATTGATTGTGTTCTTCTCTCTAAAATTAACCAAAAACTATGACAAACGAGCCACACGTATTTAAGTTCTATATGAGCCACTTGAAGGCTTATGAATTGTCATTTGTTTTTCATATATAATAAAGGTTCACCTTTATCTATAGAGTAAGTTTGAGGCAGGCTATGTTAACAGGCAAAGCTCATTGATATGACCTGGTCCCAGGCAGTATGTACAGGAGTAGTCAGGACAGGAAAGCCATGCAGCAGTGCATGCAGAATGGCCTCCTTCTTTACTTCTTCAGAGACACAGGAGTTAACCCACCCAGCCCTGGCACTGCCCGCCCATGCTCACTGCCTTTCGACTTTTCTGAGACAGCATGCATTGTGGAGAGATGAATTTGAACTCACAGCTCTTGCTCCCATCTCCCAAGAGCTAGAATTACGATATGCACCACGATACCCAACTAACTTCCCGTTCTCCTTTGAAGTATTCTAGGTACAACTGGGAACCTTAAAAGAAAATATTAAGCTCGTGAGAGAGCTCAGTGGATAAAAGCGATTGCCACACAAGCCGGATGACCGGAGTTCAATCCTTAGAAGTTACTGAGGAAGAAGAGAATCGAGTTTTGGAAGTTATCCTCTGATTTACACACACACACACACACACACACACACACATACACACACACACACACACACACACACACACACACACACACACACACACACACACACCAAAATAAGCTTTTAAAATAAGTAATGTCTCCGGGCAGTAGTGGCGCACACCTTTAATCCCAGCACTCGGGAGGCAGAGGCAGGCGGATCTCTGTGAGTTCGAGGCCAGCCTGGTCTACCAAGTGAGTTCCAGGAAAGGCGCAAAGTTACACAGAAAAACCCTGCCTCGGAAAAAAAAAAAAAAAAAAAAAAAAAAGTAATGTCTATTGGATGGCCATGGTGCCTCGTGCCTGTATTCTGAACACTTGGAAGATGGGAACAGAAGGATTGCTAATGAGTTCAAGGCCAGCGTGAGTTTTAAGTTCCATGAAAACCTGGGCTACAGAGTGAGACTCTGTTTCAATATATATATATATATATAGCTTTATCTAATCATTTTTGGAGAAAAAAACATGAAAAAGCAAAAATTTCAACATGTAATCCAGGAATCACGTTTGATATTCATTAAGTTGAAAACTTAATCTACACATGACACCTCTACACATGGGCTCACAGCAGCTTTATTCATAATTTGCAAGGGCATAGAAGCAACTGAGATGTCAGTAGGTTAATATATAAGTCAACTGTGGTTGAGCTGTACAATGAGGTGTTATTCGACAATAAAGTAAATGAGCTACGAACCGTGGAGGATCCTTACATGCAGACTTGTAGAGGAAAGAAAGAAGCTTATCTAAAAGGGCTATGTACCTTATGATTCATACTATCACCCATTCTGAGAAGACAGCAATGTAAAGATGGTAAAAAGATCAATGGTCTTTGCTCAGGAGAGGAGAGGGGTGAATGGACAGGAGATGGAGATGAATGAGCACATCACAAAGGAATATTTTTTTCTCCATATCCCACTTGATTATTTATCTAATTTTTAAGATTATAGTATAATTACATCATTTCCTCCTCCCTTTTCCTCTCTCCAAACCTATCCATATACCCCTCCTTGCTCTCTTTCAAATCGATGGTCTCTTTTTTCACTGATTGCTGTTACACTAATATATACATGTATATCCCTATGTACATTTACATACAATCCCTAAGTATAGTCTGCTTAGTCTGTATAGTGCTACTTGTATATGTTTTCAGAGCTGGGTAACCAATTGGTGAGTACAGAGGAATTTTAAGGGAGTGAAACTATTCTGTGTGGTTCTAAGGTGATAAACACATGTCAACATAACTTTGTCAAGAGATGTAGAATGTATAAGGCTAGGACTAGACCACCTTAACACAAACTATTGAGTTCAGTTAATAATATCAATATAGATCATCAAGTATGACAAATTCACCACACCACCAATGCACAGTCTTAACAGAGGAAACCTTGGTGAAACCTTGGTACTGGGACCTTGTTAGAAACTCTGCTTTGAGACACACAGCCAAACATTAGACAGAGCTCTGAACTTCTGCTGAGGAAGTGGGGGAAGGATTGTGGAGCCAGAGAGGTCAACGACATTACATGAAAACCCACAGGGCCAACAACCAGGGAGCCTGAATGAGACTGACCTAAGCCCTCTGCATATGTGTGACAGTTGTGTAGTTGGAGTCTATTTGTGGGACTTCTAACAATGGAAACAGGGGCTGTCCCTAATGTTTTTGATTGGCTCATAGGAACCTATTCCTCATACTGGATTGCCTCGTGCCACCTTAATACAAGGGGAGGTGGTTAGTATTACCAAAACTTGATAAGTCGTGCTTTGTTGATACCATGGGAGGCCTGCCCCTTTCTGAACAGAAACAGAGGAGGGGTGGATTGAGGGTGGTGTTGGAGGGGACATGAGGGGAGGTAATGGGAAGAGAGGAGGGAGGGGAAACTGTGGATAGGGTGTAAAATAAATTAAATAAATAAAAAACTACTTTCTGCTCAATTACTCTGTCAATCTAAAACTACTTTCTGCTCAATTACTCTGTCAATCAAAATAGTCTATTTTTCAAGAATAATTCTAAAAGAGGGTCACAGTATCCTCTCTACCACTGGGTACACAAAAGTGACATCTAAAGTGGTAAAAAAGTCAGCTGTGATAGCCAATCCTATCAGAAATGGGCAGAGCAATGGTGTGATCCAAGCCCTATTTGGAGGAAGTTACCAGATTCTCTCTTCTCCAATGTGTGTGTGTGTGTGTGTGTGTGTGTGTGTGTGTGTGTGTGTGTGTGTGTGTGTGTGTGTGTGTGTGTTCCCATGGCTCTGACTAATAGTGGTAGTGTGCATTCCCTACCCATGCCCATAAAAGTTCAGAGGGTCAGAAATAAGTGGAAGTCTAAAGCATATAACCGAATAAAAACCCGACGGCTCGTTCATACATTCAACAACAATGATGATTCCAAAAGCATCTATTAAAAACAAGTAGCAGTTCTGTAGCATAGAATTTGAAGTGGTGAACACAAGGACACAACGCCCTGTGGGCACGGGACGACAATGAGAATGTGGTCTGGGATGATATTATGATTAATATCTGATTCTACACACATGTGGTCATAAATTATGTGGAATTTGATTGGCATCACAGTTAAAATTGCCCTTGAAAACATGACGGGTAGGGAAAAAATGGCAGAAACAAGCACACATAAAGCATTAGAGTTGTAATGTTAAAATGCTAGGGGCTGTGTTTGATTGTAGCATGCTATACGACTTTCATCACTTAAATGTATGTTTTGAATGTCAGACACCACCCACTGCTTTGCCAAGTACTGTATTATTCTTTGTAAAGGCTATGCAGTCTTAGGGAGTGGGACCCTGGGTGTGGCATATATTGTTTTTATCTTAGACTCAGTATTAGGGTTCTGTATTAGAACTGATAGAATGAATATATGCTACAGAAGGAAATTCATTAAATTGGTTTATACAGTTAGGACTGGACCATTCAACCAATGGCCACTTACACACTAGAAAGGCTGACAGCCTAGTATCCACTTAGTCCAAGAAGCTGGATGCCTCAGCAGTCGCAATCTCGAAAACTCTGGAAGATTCTTAGAAAGTTATTGACCTTCAGTCCATGCTAGAACCCAAAGGAGCTGGGGTATGATAAACCCCAAAGAATGGGGCACTATGACCAAACAGACACACTCAACAGCCAGAAATGGAGACAGATAAGTGGACTGCACTGCTTTTACCTCAGACCTCCTTATATCTGAGCAGATTTGGAAGGGTGCAGTCCATTCTAGGAAAGGACTTTCCTGCCTCAGTTAATCCTCCCTGGAAGTGCCCTCATGCACCCTCCCAGAGGAGTGCCTCTTAGTGGATTCCATGCCCAGCCAAGTCTTGGCAGTCAAGACTAATCTTCACAGATGCAAACACAAAAGAAGAAATTAGGTCCTGAACATGTGTTGAACTTGTATTACAAGCAGAACCATGACAAAAATCCATAGCTCAGATTTTTACCCTTTTTGTGGAGACCTTTAGTATTGACTCTGTGCCTCCTCACTGAAGTACTTATCTGCAGACTCCCTAGATGCTGAGCAGGGTTTGAGTTCTTTCTCTCTCCCCATCACCCACCCTATTCCTCAGTACACAGTAGGTGCACAACAAATGAATAATGAGTTGTTCTAAACAGTGCCTGGAGTTTTCCTGGGGTTGTGTTCTAGGACGTTGACTTGATTCCTTATCTAAGAATTAAAAATTCTTTGATAGAAAGGATGGCTTGCATTCTTTCAGCGTTTTCCCTAAGTTTAACATATATGAAGCTTAGAATGTGTGCAGTGCCTGCCTAGCATGCACAATGCCCTGGGGTTCCTGCTCAGTGCCACATAAACTGATGCAGGGATGAACATTTATAATCCTAACACTCAGGAGGTAGACGCAGGGGCATCAGAAGTTTAAGGTCATGCTGGGCATGGTGACTCATGCCTTTCCTCTGAGCACTTGGGAGGCAGATGCAAGCAGATCTCTATGAGTTTGAGACCAGCTTTATCTACATAGTGCTTTTCAGGCCAGCCAGGGCTACATAGTGAGATTCTATATCAAAAGAAAAAAATGCAAGGTTATCTTCTATTACAAGGTGAGTATGGAGCTAACTTGGGATACGTAAATTCTGTTTCAAAAACAATTCAAGGCTAGGCAAACTGCTAATGAATTAATTGATGGCTGTGAAGATAATTAAAGGCTGATAAATCTTTCAATACAGTTGGCCTTGATGTGAGTCATCACACTTGAGCATTTTAAACTTTCCTTATGGAGTTACCAGAATGCCCAACACCCATCAAAGCTTCTCACTTGCCAGACATTCCCCCGAGTATTTTATGTACCATGTCTTATTTAGCCTTCAGGATTTTTCACAGAGAACACTGCTGATGTCTCTACTTCCTACATGAGTAAAATGAGGCACAGGAGAGCTAACTGTAAAATTAACAGCTACTGAAAAGTAAAGATGGGACTCAAACTCAGTCTTATCTCACAGCCCAAGTTCATCAAGGGCATCCATTTGTCATTCTCTCACAAGCAAGGTCTTCCCTCTGGGAGAATTTTCATAGCATGGATGAGGATTTTACCTGGGGAGGGACCTGGGGACCATCAACGTCACAGGGCTATCTGTAACTGGCAGCATAGCCTGGCTCGCACTATTTTCTATGGAGTATAACATCTGCCAAAGTACCATTGTCCCATCTAACTGAACATTGACATAAGGACGGGTAATACTCTTCATTCTCAAGCTTCAGCACTCTGACAAACAATACATTCTGCCATTCAACACTGACTCTCAATCCAAAAATTCTGGAGCTCTCAGGAAAATGGCAGAAGCAGAATGCAAATGCTGTCGACACTTGTAACAAATGATAGTTAATAAAACTTGAAAAGATTATAGTTCAGAAATTGACTTCCTGTGTTTCCCATTATTTAATAATTTACTATATGAAATCTATTGACCTTTCCACAGGCGTCTATCTTTTTTTTCCCCTTCCTGAAAGGAAGCTGGAGCGTTAATTATGGTTTAGCTGTTTTATTGAGCAGCATTAGCATACAAATAGGACATCAATAACCAATTACAATCTTCATCTTGGAAAAGCAGGTCTCTTTCAGTGCCTCTCTGACTGCTAACTCAGCCACTTAAAGGTCCTGAGCATTTAATGATGATGGCGTTCAAGGCTCTTCTCAATCAACCCCCAGGGGTTCTCCAGTGTGACACCTGCTCCTACCTTCTGCACACCCTGCTTTCCTGCCCAGCTGGGGCACTTTATTCACTGTGAGTATTCCCTGTGCACATCTACTTATGTCTCTTGTCTCCAGTTGACCCTATCCATTCAATTTGTGGCCCATTGACTTCTGTGCTTTGTACAATGCCTCCTGTTCCTTATTCATTTGTAGATGCAGATTGGATTCTAGCTAAATATCCAATCATGGGTTGGTCATGGGAGACACTAGGAGCAGGTGGGCATAGTCTCATCCTACCTGAGATTCAGAGACTAGTGCAGGAGATAGTAAGCTTTGTGAAAGGCCAAGATAGTGAGTGTTTGGGGCTGACAAGCCATGTACTGTCTATTAGAAGGAGTCAGTTCTTCCTTTGTGTAGGAAAGCAGTCACACAATACAGGAACAGACAAACACAGAATGTACCTCTCCCAATGGCATTCCATGTTTAAAAAGCAGAAAGGAGGCTTGAGTTGGCCCTTTGGTCATGGTTTGCTGACCCCTGGCTTAGAACATTGGCTTTAGAAGTTGAAGCTACTCTGCTACCTAACTGTGTATGGCCCTTGGGAGGTCCTACTATTTCTCTGTATCTCAGTTTCTGCATCTGGAAAATGGGAATGATAAAACACATATCCATTTCTCTTAAAGCTTTTCTGTGGTTTTCTGTTATTCACAGTCAACCCTGCACCATGACCCATAGGGAAGTATGGAACAATGTCACATGTTTCTTTCTTGCCCCTTCCTGACCAGGTTCAACTGGCCTACATCATCTCTGCTCTGCAAGTCTTTCAAGCCCAGGACCTTGCTGTACAAAGGACTCGCTGTGTAGGACTCCCTTCCCCTTACTTGTGATATGCTCAGCTCCATCCTGCAATTCAATTTCAGATTTGGTCTGTACTTCTTATTTTTCTCATTGTTGTGACCAAATTACTGACAGGAGGCAACTGAAAGACCACGTGCTTATTTTGGTTCATGGTGTGTGGGTGTAACTCATCATGGAAGGGAAGGCATTTTAGCCAGAGTGTGAAACTCCTTGTTCATATCTGGGATGACTGTGAAGCAGAAATGGGACAAGAATTGGGGACTGATTACAAACCATAAGGCCTGTCCACTCACTCCAGCTAGGTCTCACGCCAAAAAGTTCCACAACCTCCAAAAACAATGCCACTAGTTTGGAACTGACTGTTCAAACACACAAGCCTACAAGATACATTTTACAGCCACATCATAACATAGCCTCCTCCTCTTGGACCATCCCATCTACACACATGTCCATACATGGACTGGGGAACAGGGGGCAGCCGCCAATCTTCCTCCATCTCTTCTCATTGTTTCTTATGTAGCACATATCCCAACTTTTATCTGTTTGTTTAACAATTCATTGCTGTGGAATAATCCTCTTGTACACTGTAAAGATTTGTCACTCAAACTGGTTAAATAAAACACTGATGGGACAGTAGCCAGGCAGGAAGTATAGGTGGGGCGGCCAAACTAAGGATGTTGGGATGAAGAAGGGTGGAGTAAGAGAGTTGCCAGCCAGACACAGAGGAAGCAGGAGATGAACATGCCATGTTAAAAAAAGGTACCACCATGTGGCAAAGCATAGATAAGAAATATGGGTTAACATAAATGTAGGAGTTAGCTACTAACAAGTCCAAGCTATTGACCGAGCATTTGTAATTAATATTAAGTCTACATGTCAGTTATTTGGAAACAGGTAGGCAGGAAAGAAATGTCCACTTCCAATTCATTTCACAGCTCCCTACTAAAACGCTAGTGCCATATGAGTGCAAGAACTCTCCCACAATGTCTCTGGCACTTGGCCCTATGTCTGGCATAAACCAATTAGTCAGTTGATAAGTATGTATCATTAATAAATAAATGAATACATTCTAGTAGATGAATGTGTCTCAGTCAAGAAGCTACCCTGGCACTTTCTTCCTCCCACTGTTTCAACAAGAACAGTAGAACAATGACTCACATGCCTTCCTGACAGTGTTTTGACTTCTAGACTATTAAGTCAAAGACTTGCATGATCTGCAGCATTGTCCTCTTATTTCTAGCAAAATGTCTTCTATTAGAGACCTTCTTCAGACTAAAAGGATGCATTTGTGATTTTCTTCATTGATGGGACAAAATGTCTTAAAGATGAAAAGTTTGTGTTGACTTGTGATTTCAGAGAGATTTCGATCTTTCATGGTGGAAAAGCATGACCATAGGATTGGCTCACTTATGGCAGAAGGGATGTGAGGTGGCAGCCATTTACATGGCATAAACCAGGACACAGAGAGAATGAGACCTGAAATAGTGGCTCACTCACTCCTAGTGAAGCACCTCTACCAGTGAGGCCCTACTTCCTTAAAGCTCCCCAGCCTTCAAAATAGCACCATGAGTTGGGGACCAAGTATAGTGTTTAACCTTGACTTTCACCTTCGCCTCTGTCTTTGTTACCTTTCCAAGGCTATAACAAAGCACCATGACCGAGGCAACTTATAGAAGAAATGGTTTACAGGTCCAAAGGAAGAGTTCATGAGCATCATGGTGGGGAGCATGGCAGCAGGCAGACAGAGGTAGTCATGACATTGGCACAGTGGCTGAGAGCAGACATCTGATCCATAAGCAAAAGGTGGGGAGAGGCTCTAACTAGGAATAGCATAAATTTTTGAAACTTCAAAGCCTACCCCCGTGACACCTTCATCATCAAGGCTGCACCTCCTAATCTTCAAACAGTTCTACCAGCTGGGGACCAAGCATTCAAATAGATAAGCCCATGGGGGCCCTGCTCATTCAAACCATCACAACTGGATTTAAAATTACCTAAGAGGCACACTTCTACTCCATTACTAGGGATTTTAACAAGGGAAGATGGCCCCTGAATGTGGATGGCACCATCCCACGGTCTCAGCTCCTGAACTGAACAAAAAATGATGGGAAAAGAGACAGCAAATTGAGCATCACGATTCATCACTCTCTCATTTCTGACTATGACAAGATGTGGTCATATGCCTCATCCTACCACAGCCATGTCTTTCCTGCCATGAGGGACTGTACCTGCAAACCATGAGCCAAAATTATCCCTCTTTAAGTTGCTTCTCTCAGGTACTTTGCAAAAAAAAAAAAAAAAAAAAAAAAAAAAAAAGAATACCTAACACACACTCAAAATATGAGCCTGTGGGGGACGTTTCAGGTTCAAATCTTAACAAACAACTAAGGCTTGAAGATTTGATAAACCTGAGTTTGTCCCACCCGCTCCTATTAGCTGTGTAAAGTCAAGCATTTGACGAAACCTCCCCGAACTCTCTTTTGCTGCATGAAAACAGCATGTATTGTTGCAGCTCTACTCTATGAAGTCACCTCCAACTCCTGAGACCCTGGTGTCAGACACAAAAGCAAGTGAGAAAAAAAAAATGGGAACACCCTTGGTTCACAGAAACAGGCTGCTTTAGAGCAAGTGGTTCGGTGCTATTCCTTCTTGCTGTGCTCCCAGCCAGGGTAGAGCCTCCTGCGCCAAGCCTGTGCCTGAAATGATTAATTATTGTAACAGCAGAGAGGTAAATGAAGAAGCGACAGATGGCCCATGTGAAATAGTCTAGAATCACCTGCTATGAAATTAATTCCACATCTTGGCGGCTCCAGGCTCAGAACACCATGCAAAAAACGACTGTTGATAAATTGTGTGTGTTTGTGTGTCAGCCTCTCTGCAAACACCTAAATAATATATGTCGTGTCATGTTTTCTTTCCTCCATCTCGTTTTAATACGTTATCATTTATAGAAAACTGCAGGGAAACTTGGGACATCAATCAAGCCATTAATTCCTGAGATTATGCTAATGAGATGACTGGAGTGGTTGTTTCCCAGAATAGCTTCTCCCCTGGAAGGCTGCGGTGGACTCTCCCCATTCAGCTTTCCATGCTGGATCAGAAGCCATCATGCCTCTGTGACAGTCCTCTTAAAAGGGCACCCAGCATGTCAGCGCAGGCATAGGGAGAATTTTCTCAGCCAGCCAGGCAGCCAAGGCCAGCAGCTTTCTGGCAAACTGCAGATGAAACAGAAAATGTGTGAGACCCAAAGAAAGAGGAGATGTGAGGCTCCAGAGACAGGCTTAGGATGCTTCTGTGGCAGGTACTCCTACTCTGGAGGAAACTGAGGGAAGAAGACATAAATGAACTAAAGAATTTGCCAAATAGGGTACACCATAAGCTGAGGTGGCAGGGAGAGACAAGACAGACGCCATTTCTACTCCTTTGGAAGAAAATCAGAGTGATAAGGTTGGTGTCATCATCATGAGGGAGAAAGCCTTGATTATACTAAGTATCATTCATAAAACATACTGGTCGGGGTACAATGGTAAAGCTTAGCACATTCCAGCACCAGAACTGGCATGGAGTAGAAGCAGCAGGGACTGCTGGGTGACCCCACGGAGATTCACATGGTGAAGAGGACGAGGAAGGCGACCACCAAACAGAAGAGCCCCATGGCCTCAGACAGGGCAAAGCCCAGAATGGCATAGGAGAAGAGTTGTTGCTTGAGAGACGGGTTCCTGGCATAGCCAATAATCAAGCTACCAAACACAGTTCCAATGCCAGTCCCTGATCCAGCCACACCAACTGTGGCAGCCCCAGCACCATTGAACTTGGCGGCTGTGTCCAAGTCCCAGAAACAACACTGGTGGAATTCCCGTCTGGCCACCTGGAGAGGGGAGCTGCTGCAGGAAGACTGTTTAGATGGGGCCTCTGGTCTACTCAAGAGGGAAGCAGACACAGGCCTGAGTAGACCCCTGGTACAGGAACGCATTGGAACTGCAGAAATGAGCAGTGCCTTGGTGGTCTTCATTTTTCAATCTCCCAGCTTTGGCCCTTGGTCACAGCGCTCGGCTCCCCCACCCACGTGTCCTGGAGTCTCTCCACTCCCATTGGCCATTGTCTCCCTGCGTTCCAATTGGGTAACGTCATCAACTCCTTCTTTCTTATTAGTCTTTTTCAGCGTCTTCCTCTCTCTCCACAGGAGCTTCGTGGCAGTTGCTGCATGATAATTCAAATACTGCCTCCACCTTATCAGCAAGGCTAAGAATGTGACTCGAGGTTACCCTGAAGTGTTGCAATCACAGCAGCACCAGATTCCATAGTCCATGCTCATTCTGTTTGGTATTCAGTGTGCTTTTTCTACCATTTTGTGTGTGTGTGTGTGTGTGTGTGTGTGTGTGTGTGTGTGTGTGTGACTTCTTTTTTTGGGGGGGGGGTTCGAAATATGGTTTCTCTGTGTAGCTTTGCACCTTTCCTGGAACTCGCTTTAGAGACCAGGCTGGCCTCGAACTCACAGAGATCGGCCTGCCTCTGCTTCCCGAGTGCTGGGATTAAAGGCGTGCTCCACCACCACCCTGCTTGGTGTACATTTTCATCCCTCCCTATCAGCAATGTCCAAGTCCATGGGGTTATGGCATAAGTGTGAATTGTCCCTCACAGACATCTGTGTCTGAACACATGGTCACCGCCTAGCAGAGCTGCTCAGGGAAGCTGCAGAATCTTTTGGACATAATGACCTAAGGAGCAGGGCTTGAGAGTTCTAGGACAACTTCACTTCTGGCCCCATGTCTCGGCTTCCCATCGGTGGTTAAGTAACATAACAGCTATGGCATGCCACAGATGGAGTCCTAGCTGCCATGTCTCCCCCACCACGAAGGACTGCAACCCGTAAAGCTGTGGGCCAAGATAAACCTCTTCTTTCTGAAGCTGCCTGCATCAATATTGTGTTTCAAGGACAGAACAATTCACCAGTACACAGGGATTCATCCAATGGGGGCTTGGAATATTTTTAGCACTTTTGTTTGTTAGTTTGTTGTTTGTTTGGATATTAGCTATCATTCTCTAAGAAATACATTTAAAAACTATTACATAGCATATGCACTGTGCTATGTATTAGAAACCATCCAGAGATGTCAGACTGTCTAAAGGACATATGACAGTTCTGTCAATAAACACCATTTTATAAAAAGAGAATTTTTGATTTACAAATTTGAGCATCCCCAAGGAACCTGATACTATTTCACAGATATGAAAAATGTTGATGTATTTAAAGACTAAAGTTAAATATACTGTTTTAAAGTCACTAAAAAAAAAAAAATTGTCTTAGCAGCAACGTCCAGAGATACTTGAAACACAATCACAGGTTAGCACTGGCCAGCACCAGGGCCTGTGGTCGTGGAATAGCTCTGTGATTTGAGTGCAGAGGTGGATGATGGATTCTATGCCAGTGACACAGCTGCACGGGACTCACTGTGCAGATACAGATGCCCAAGAGGGCAAGGACCAGGGAGTGAGAAAATCTGAATAAATTATGTGGGTTGAATGGAGATGAATCTACTGATCTTGGTGATACCATACTGTAGTTATGCAAGATGTTACTACTAAAGAAAACAGAGTATTGGCTCCATCCTTCCCTATGTATTGGCTTGCAGTTTTGCTATGAGTATACAACTCTTTCACCATAACAAGTTGAAGTGAGAACTTACAGTCGCTCCAAGGAAACTCCCGCCATAATTCTCCCCTGCATCATCTTCCACTTATTCCCACCCCCATATTGCCTGGGACAACTGGTTATTAGAAGTGTACAGTCTCCAATAGTGAGAATCATGCAAGAAGTCACAACTATAAAGGAAAACATGGTGAATTTGACCTTGTTAAACATAACACTCTCTTACAAAGATCCAATAAGGCATATGAAAATACAGTATACAGAAAAAATTGCAATGATAAAAATCAATCTAGAATATACAAGCACACATGTTGTGGGACGGTCTATATGTCAAATTGCTCTGATTGGTCAATAAATAAAACACTGGTTGGCCAGTGGCCAGGCAGGAAGTAGGTGGGATAAGGAGAGAGGAGAATTCTGGGAAGCAGAAGGCGGAGGCAGAGAGACACTGCAGCCATTGCCATGACCAGCAGCATGTGAAGATGCCGGTAAGCCACCAGCCACGTGGCAAGGTATAGATTTACGGAAATGGATTAATTTAAGCTATAAGCACAGTTAGCAAGAAGCCTGCCACGGCCATACAGTTTGTAAGCTATATAAGTCTCTGTGTTTACTTGGTTGGGTCTGAGTGGCTGTGGGTCTGGCGGGTGACAAAGATTTGTCCTGACTGTGGGCAAAGCAGGAAAACTCTAGCTACACACACACATGTGTTTTGGTTCTGATATATCCAGAATATACATAAAGAATACCTATTTAATCAATGCAGAAGTAGGGCACAGCACATCTGAAAGACAATTCACAGAACAGGAAACATAATTGGTCAGAAATCAAATATAAGAGTGTTCACCCTTACTAATAATATAAAATTTCAAACAATAATGAGATATGCCAGTTCACACCATCAGATTTGCAAAATGTTGAAAGTGAGACTGTAACGTGGGTGCATGATTAGAAAGACTCAGAATTTTCAGAGATTTTCATGGTAAGATGAATTATCGCTGCAGGTTTGTGAGCACCTGCAATTCCTACTCAACCAGAAGGAGTACTTGCCTGTAAGTAGTTCCTGTCTTAGATTGTATCCTCCCAGACACCCAGAAATATGCACACTGAAAATGGACTGAGTTTCTATTACAAGCAAATATATTCCAGGCCTGAGTTCATGAGTGCAGAACTATTCTACCAGGTTTAACTAACATAAGGGCAAACTTTGTCATAACAACGGCATTCTGGAGGCAAGAGACAAGCAGCTGGAACCAAGCTGCAAGAGGAAAAACCTTAGGTTTTCTGATGCCAGGTCTGGGAGTTCAAACACACTTGTGAACCATAAGCACATTCTCATGTTCAAAGGGCTACCATCAAGGTAAAGAATTAGACTCAGTCTCTGACTATAGAAGAGATGGGGAGGTCAATCTCTCCTAAGCCAGGAATACTGGAGAGATTCTAAGTAAGGCACATTAAATTGCCCTTGGTAAAGACAAATTAAGCAGCTCGGAGGAGCATAGAGATAGGGGAAAAATTAGGTCTGGGTTCACGATCAGGACAGGGTCTTGACCAACTATAAAATGGTACTCTGTAGATGAATGGCCAAATGGTCTTATTAAATAAAAAATTTGGAGCCAGCCAGGCAGTGGTGGTACATGCCTTTAATCCCAGCACTCGGGAGGCAGAGCCAAGCAGATCTCTATGAGTTTGAGGCCAGCCTGGTCTACAGAACAGGCTCCAAAGCTACACAGAGAAACCCTGTCTTGAAAAAAGAAAGAAAGAAAATAGGAAACAAAAACAAAAACCTGGAGCCAGATATCAGGGTTAAATCCTGAGTGATCAGAGGAATAGGAAAAGCCACAAGCCAACCTCACTGACACCTCAGCTTCCAAAGAGACTTACTTCCTGTATACCCGTGCCTATATGCATTTCTGTTCTGCTATCTCATTTGCTCTCTCTGTCCAGCTACATCACTTCCTCTTCCTACCTAGCTCTGTCACTTACTGTCTGTCTGTACTGACCTCGAGACCTTTATGGTTAACTAGTGTTGGAATTTAAGGCTTATGCCACCACTGTCTGGCTCTGTTCCCATTGTGGCCTTGAACTCACAGAGATCCAGACAGATCCCTGCCTCCCAAGTGATAGGATTAAAGGCATGTGCTACCATTGCCTGACTTCTATGTGTACTGTGGTGACTGGCCTTTTCCTCTGATCTCCAGGCAAGCTTTATTTATTAGAGCACAAATAAAATATCACCATAGGACTCAGAATGCTGGAGCCATAGCCTGGCAAGTCTGGGGTATAGCCAGAAGTTTTTCCAGTCCTGCCCAGCCCTGCAGTTGGGACAGATCTCTCCCTCCTGCATCCAACAGCTGCTTGGTCCCAAGTAAACACACAAGGGCTTATATTACTTACAAACTGTATGGCCTGTGGGTCAGGCTTCTTGTTAGCTAGAACTTATAACTTAACTCAATCCACTTCTATTAATCTATATGTTGCTATGTGGCTGTGGCATTACTGGTCTGCTGGCATCTCATTGCTCCTTGGGCGGCAGGCTGGCATCTGCCTCCTCACTCTCCTTTCTTATCCTGTCTCTTCAGTTTGAATATTCTGCCTAATCTTATTCTGCCTCGCCATTGGCCAAACAGCTTTATTTATCAACCAATCAAAGCAACACATATTCACAGCATACAGAAAGACATCCCACAGCACTGGGTTATGCTCCTTCTTAGATGCTTTGCAAAGGATATTTTACTCAAAGTTAAGAACATTCTTCATTCTCCTTTCTGGCCACTTGAGTGCCAGAAAGGCTCAACACTTTCCAGGTTACAAGTGATGAACTCAAGATGCAAATCCGACAGATTCCCAGGCAGTCTCGTTCATCTGAGGACATTTTATTACCTTCAGGGAAGGCAGCTTCTTTTGCACTCATTCTATTCACCCACACTTCTGGACTTATGAAGCCAGAGAAGAGCTTGTTGGGAAGAGTCACTCACTGAATCTGGAGCACTGGGTGAGGGGCCATTAGAGGTGGCCTTTAGGGACAGATGATTGAGTTGTGTCTGGAAATCTTTCAGCTCTCTAACTAACAAATAAAATTCATATGTGTTTATAATGGATAACATGTTTTGAAATATGTATATATTGTAGAGTGTCTACTTTGAGCTAATTGACATACATAGTTACCTCACAGACTTATTTTTTATGGTGAGCATGTTAAAAACCTACTTTCAGCTGACAAGATTACTCAGTGGATAACAGCACAAGCCTGACCACCTGAGTGTGATCACTGGGAACTACAAAAAACAAAAAAGCCAGATGCAGTGGCATGCATCTGTAATCCCAGCCCTCCAAATGAGACAAGAGGCAGCCATAGAGGAATTGCCTGGAAGTTTGCAGGCAAGCAAGCCCAGAGTGTACAACACAGCAGAAATAACAAAGGATACCCTGCCTTAAGCATGGTGGAAGGCAAGAGCCAACTCTCAGCTCCTCGCACAAACAGTAGCAAGTATACACTTGAATACACCACACACACACACACACACACACACACACACACACACACACACCAAAAAAAACTTAAAAATAAATAATATTGTTTGTATTTTAAATTACTGAAATAAATAATTTCTCATGATTTATTATTTATTTTTATCTTATGTGTATGAGCATTGTACCTGCATGTGTGTATCTGTGTATCACATGTATGTCTGGTGCCCAAGGAGGCTGGAAGAGGGGGTGGATGCCCTGGAATTGTAGTTAACCAACAGTTGTGAGCAGTGGGAAGAGAATCAAAATCCTCTCTATTACCAACAAGAACTCAGTACTCAGAACCACCGAACAAGCTCTCCAGCCACTAAATAAATAATTTTCAGTCTGCTTCCTCTCTCTCTCTCTCTCTCTCTCTCTCTCTCTCTCTCTCTCTCTCTCTCTCTCTCTCTCTCTCTGTTTTTTGAAACAGGGTTCCTCTGTGTAGTCCTGGCTGTTCTAGAACTCATTCTGTAGACCAGGCTGGCCTGGAACTCATAGAGACCCATCTGCCTCTGCTTCTCAAGCGCTGGGATTGAAGGTATGTGCCGCCATGCCTTCTGGCTCAATCTGCTTTCTTCCCAAAATTTCCCACCATGATGGTACACACCTTTAATCTCAAAACTCAGGAGGCAGAAAAAGGTGGATCTCTAAGTTTGAGACCTGATCTACAGAGCAAGATCTGGAACAGCCAAGGCTACACAGAGAAACTTTACCTTAAAATAAAAATAATAATTGCAATAAAGCAAAAGAAGGAGGAGGAAGAGAAGAAAAACAGAGAAACTGAGAAAGAATATTAATACTAATGGCTGTATTATACAAAAATCTTTGGACTTAGTCTCTTCTCTGACTTAAGTTTTGTATTCTGAGACTGATGTTTCCAGAACACCCTTCCCAACAATACCACTCCAGCCCTCTATAACCACCATTCCACTTTCTATTTCTTAGTTCAACTCTTTTAGGTTCTGTGTGTAAACGAAATATCCTTTGCCTTCCTGGGCTTGGCTTATTTCGCTTAGCATAATGTCCTCCAGACTCCATCCCTGCTGTTGAAAACTGAAAGGATTTTCTTCTTTGGTAAAGGTGATAAAATTTCATTTGTACACATTTTCCCTTTTCATTCATTTAGTAATAAGCACAAACACTGACTCTGTATCTGGCCTATAATGAAAAATGCTGCAGTGAACATAGAGCAGGAAGCTGCCTGTGTACTGATGTCATTTTCCTTTGGATATGCAGCCCAATTCTTTTCAGTTCTAGGTATCAAAGCCACATAGCTCCTTGCACACCACTCATGGGTGCTCTGCCTCTGAGCTGCGGCCTCCCTCAAGTCTAGTAGTTCTATTTTTAATTTTTGAGGAAATTCCATATTGTTTTTCATATTGGGTATATTCATTATGTTCCCACCAACCGTGTATTTATTTTTTTTCCACATCCTCTCTGTCAATTGCTTTCTTTCCTCTTTTTAACAACAAAAAATAATTCTAGCAAGTAGAAGATGATATCACACTGTGAGTTTAATTTGCATTTCTATGCTAATTGCTGATTCTGAGACTTTTAAAACTTATCTGAGGCTTCTGTGTGTCCTTTGATAACTATCTACTGACATTCTTTCCTTTGCTGGATAGACATGGTGGCCCATTTCAGTAAAGCCAGCACATGGGAAGTGGGGCAAGAAGAGTAGGAATTCGAAGCTAGTATTTGCTACAGAGTGAAATCCTGCTTCACATAATAATAATAATAATAATAATAATAATAATAATAATAATAACTTTTACTATAATAAATTGGATTGTTTTTTTTTTATTTTTCTTTCAGATAGTTGGCTTTTACTATGTAGAAATACTACTGAGGACTTTGGAGTATGTGTGTGTTTGTGTGTGTTTATGTGGTATGTGCTCACATGTGTATACAGGTGTGGGTGCCCATAATGAAGACAGGAGGATTTTAGTTGTTCCCTGTCACTTTCCACCTCATCCTTTGAGACAGGGTCTCTCTGTCTGAAACTAGAGCTAAGCTGGCACCCATCAAGCCCCAGCAATCCTCTAGCCTCTACCTGCCAAGGTTCTAGAGTTATAGGTGTCCATGGCAATGCTCAGCACTTTACCTGGGTGCCAAGTATTGAACTCAGGTCTTTATGCTTTCACAGCCTATCTTCTTGTGCAGCAACTTTTCTCCCTATTCCTGGAATGCGACTGACTTTTGTGTATTGGCTTAGAGGCGAGCTAACTTTCCATTTTTCATCTCACATAATGCACAGGATGGTGCTTTCTGTTGGGCGGTTGCTCTACAGTAACCTGCACAGAAGTAGTCTGGGAAGTCTAGAAGTTTTGTTCCTATTGGATGTGGCTCTACAATCGGAAGCAAGTATTGTATGAGAACTCCGTCCTGAGAACAAAAGCTGGAGCCGGGTGAGACACTCGGGGTTGTCACAGAAGCTGGGGTTTGTGCTGTGAGGAGATCTCTTGGGTGCTGTTTGGGTTCCCCTATATTCATCTACCCCTGCCTGTTGTTCCCCAATTTTGAAATCCTACTTACCTATTCTGTCGTAATCAATAAAGTGTTCTGTTAAACACACCTTGGAACATTGTGGTGGTTTGAATGGCAATGGCTCCCATGGCCTCATAGGTTTGAATACTTGGTCCCCAGTGGGTGGAATTGTTTGAGAATAATGAGAAGGGTTGGGAGGTGTGGTCTTGTTGGAGGAGGAATGTCACTGGGGGTGGGCTTCCAGGCCCCCTCCCAACCCCCCACCACCTCTCTCTCTTTTCTTTGTGTTTGTGTTCCAAAAATGTAAGCTCTCAGCTACGGATCCAGGACATGTCTGCCTGCTAACCATGCTCCCTACCATTGTGGTCACAGATTTTAATATTCTAGAACACTGAGCCCCAATTTAAATGTTTTATTTTGTAAGTTGCCTTGATCATGGCGTTTTATGATAACAGTAGAAACATTAACTAAGGGGCTGGGGAGATGGCTCATTAGTTAAGAGCATTGGCTGCTCTTTCGAAGGACCCAGGTTCAATTCCCAGCACCCACAGGACAGCTCACAAGTGTCTATAACTCAAGCTGCAGTGGCTCTGACTCTATCACATATATATGCACATAGCTACGCATGCACGCAGGCCAAACACCAACACACGTCAAAATTAAAATAAATAAATAAATAACAAGGAACTTTAACTAAGATATAACTAGGCATGGAATGAAATGTGAGAGCAAGCTGCCGTAGTGGCCTTTGATGGTGACGTCAAAGGCAAGTACATGTCGGGCAGACAAATGCCAGTGGCCAGAGTGTCTCAGATTTCTCTGACTCTAGTACAGACAGTGCTTCATTTGGCCTTAATTATAACACTGGTGAAGGTCGTGATTAGATAGACTTAGGGCACAGAAAGGTGTTTGGGGCACAGATAATCATTGGACAACACAAAATGATGAAAGGTTACCAATTCTAAGCCAAAGTCCATTCCCTGGGCCTTATTCCAAGAGCCTCATCTAGAACGCACCTTTGCTACCTCACCAGTGATATTGTTCCCTCCCCCATGCCCAGTTTAAACGGCTAATTCATTAACCAGTTTCAAATTCTGTTACACCTCGGCAGTGACTTTTTCACTTCAAGATGGTGCCCAGCCCTTATTTGCCTCATTTGCCTAATGAGCAAACAAGTTGCTCTGGTTTTTTTGTTTTTGTTTTGTTTTGTTTTGTTTTGTTTTGTTTTGTTTTTTCCAGTACAATGAAACAAGCATCCTCAGTGACAGAGAGGCACCGTGGGCTGCTGTAAGAGCTCGGATAGTAACCTGTTGTGTGTTTTAGGTCACCCTTCATCATTTCTAGGCAGAGGTACCAGCCCTGAGCCATCTTGTGGGGTCGCTGCAAAGACACACCAAGATAACAGATGTGAGAGCGTTTTGGAAATGTTATGAGCACTCCACAAATTTCGGCATCATTATTACAATGGCAATAAAAGGATTTATCACGCTGATCTATTGTGAGTATGGTTCTGTGCCTTAATGGTTTCCAAGAACGGAAGTAATTGCAGTTGGCAGACAAACCCTCAGTAGTTAACCAAACCCAAGAGTATTGGAGAAAAGGCACAACTCGGCCCTTTCCAAATGATTTTAAAAGTCTCTATAAAAATAAACAAGTATCCCAATATAATTAATTCCTGTTCCACCCTTCGTTCCTGCTACTCCAAGCAATGCAGCTTGCTCTGAAGCAATTACCCTCTGAATCCTTCTAATCCCAGCTGATCGTTTTTAGCTTTAATTGTGTTGCAGGGGTTTGAATGCCATAGTTCAAACGCAGCCACTTAGCACCAGCCTGGCTGGCAAGGCTTTGCGTGCAAAGAACACTCCTTAAAAATCGCTGTTGAACTTTGTCCCAGATAGTACCAATAGCTTCAGCCCCTACCCTCGACTGCTGTTAGGTGGTATAAATGCCAAAATACCAAAAAGCGATGGGCCAAGCTCACTAGGACTCAGCAAAAATGATAGAGTTCCCTTTCCAAGAGCAAAGACCCTCCCATGAGAGAGTACAAGTCTCTCTGGAAGGATCTCACCTATCCCTCTCCAGAAGAGAGACTAGGAAACACAGAACAGAGTGCCAGGCACAGAGCCACCAGGTGTTATAAAGTCCTGTCTCTGGCCAGGTTTTGTTAGTAGGTTGCTCCACTTTGCTCTGCCAGCCTGTGGAAGGAAAGGCAGTGTTACTGGAGTTATCGGGGCCAGAGTGTGGGCATGGCACCTCTAGTAAGTCCAGCTTAGCTGCCAGTCCTCAATAGGCCAGTTAAGCAAACATTCAGGAGTGATAAGCAGAAAAGGAGGCTTGTGCAGGGTGACCACATTGAGAGGAAGGGGCAAAGAGATCTAGAGATTTCCAAATCCATCTTCAGTGTCCGAACACTGATTTAAACAGAGGGCAAGAGGTATACATAAGGCCTGTTCAAGGTGCAGTCCTACCCATCAGAACTGTCTGCCCTCCCAGGTGATCTGATAAGGTCAAAACTGTGCAAAACCTCTTTCCAGAGAAAAAGCAATCCCTGTGACTGACCCAGGACTTCCAGACTTTTCCTTTTTCCCAGTGTGTGATCCCTGGGGAAATTCATATTTCTTGGAGTCCATTATTTTTCTCAAGTCTGATCACCAAAGGGAGGGGCACGAATGTCTCTTTAGAATATCTCCCTTCCTGTCAGGATGTTGACAGCAAGGCTCCCAGAAAGATGTTCCTTCTGGGGGTTAGTAGAAATAAAAACTCCTGAATGAAGATGAGCAGGAGCCATCTCAATGAACACATTTTAGATGTGTGACAAGATAAAGGAGTGAAATTATTATGTTTATGTCAAAACACGTGAAGCAAGGATATTGGGCACAAGCTTGCAATGATAGCACCTGGGAGATGAAGGCAGGAGAATTATAAGCTCCTGATCACCTTGCACTAGATATTTAGACCTTGTCTCAGAAAACCAAAAAGTGAAGAAAATGTACAGGGTGCCTGCATGAGGGGGAAGCCTTTGTCACTGACCATGGTTATGCAAATGGTAGCAGAGGGATGTGAGCACCTGGACAGGGTGGTGGAGAAGAAGACTGGCCTTCATAAGATCTGTCCCTTCCCCAGGATCTATCTTCATGGGGCTCAGTGGATGAGAAAGCAAATGCGCTCCATAGAGATGTTAGGAGTGCCATCTTTGGGTCTGGGATATGGTATGTGGTCACAAATCTCGTACAGTCCTGTAGTGGATAACCTGAAGACTGTTAGAATCAGTACATGGGGCACATCCCTTGAGGGTTTGTTCTGTAACAACTGAGACAAGTGTTGCTTAACCTCTGTGCCTCTGTCTCCTTGTCTGGGCCATAGTGAGAGAAACAGTATGCACTACATTTCTGATGAGTGGGCACATGTATGTCATCTACCTATGGGCCCGGTTGTTTTATCCAGCTCATTGACACGGTCTTTACTTTTCCTGTGGCATGAGAAAGATTGTTTCAGACTCTTTCTCACTCTGCTTCCCACATCACTAATGGGAGAAGCTTTCTAAACATAAGTCCAATACTGTTCTTCACTGAATTAAAACGTCCTATTATTCTGGTCATCTATAGGACAAAGCGCATGTTTCTTAGCCTAATGGGTAATGCCCTGCAGAGCCGGCTGATCATCATGATTATCACTGCCAACTGCCTTACCTTCCAGCCTTCCACTCTACCTTCTTGCATCCTTTCTCCCAAACCACTTTTGGCTCACCAGGACCTCAGATCTTCAGTGTCTGTCACACCTTAAGCACTTCGTGCATCTTAGTTGTGTGTTTTCCAAGTCAATGACCTCACCATATTTAGATACTTACGGAGGGAGTTTAATATACTAGGGAAACTGTGTATCCAAATCTTAGTTCTGCAATGAAGTATTGGACAAGTCCCACCATCTCAGTTTCCCCATCCTCATTAAGAACAGATGGAAATAATTGTTTTTGTTGCCAAAAAGCAGTATGAAAGGAGTCCCCTGTGTGTCCACTCTTCCAGCAGTGGCTGATAGAGCGCCAGCTACAGACCACTGGCTTCCTTCTTTGCCCTTTAATTTCCTCCCTGATCCAGTAAGCAGAGAATTATAAGCAGAGATGTAGACTCTCAGAGGAGGCCTCACGTGGCCATAGATTTGGCCGTATGAAAACTCATTGTGTAGGTTCTAATCCCTGGGCACTATGTGTATCACAAGGGAATAGCAATGAGAGAACCACAGAGAGTTCTCACTCTCAGAGGGTGGTCTCAAAAAACTCACCTCGCCTCCTGCCAGACTTCATGGCAGCCACTTAGAGATGGAGGCTGTAGAGCAAGGGGAGTGTATGCCTTTGTTCAGGAGCTCTGGAAGGTCATGCGGTTGAGAATTTAGACCTCCCCCAAATTTGTGGATATTGGTGAAGCTTGTTATTCCCCTCATTAATGAGCAGTCAAGTTTAAGTGACTGGTGCCTTCACTTAAGTGACCTTTTCAGGGCCTTTTAGATAAGTGGAGGAAACAAAGCCACATGGAGAGATGAGAGCATTCTTCATCCTCTGCTTCACCCTCTGCAACATCCTCCCAGGTGGACTGTTAAAATCTGTGTCAGAGCAAAGTCAATTAAAGACTACCTGGCTTAGATTTTTGCGGACCCTCCAAGCTGGTGGACTCTAAGGGTGACACATCTTGTGAATTCATTATTAACAAAACCTATCTCCTCTTCTTTACTTCCTATTCCACTGCGTTGGTTTCTTTTCCATTCCTGATGGATTTTAGTATCAGCTTTAATTTACTCTCACCAAACTATAAATATTAAAGGGGGAGGCATACATCTTAACTTATCCGTCCATGCCACCATGTCCCTATAGGTCATTGAGACCATGAGAAGAGTCTGGCATTTGAGGAAAGTAGAAAGAAAGAGAAAGGAATAGAAAAGATATCTAAGAAGGAAGAGGAAAGGGAAAAAAAGGATGGAGGGAGTGCAACCAAGGAAGAGAGGAGTAGAGAAAGAAGGAAGAGAAAATGAAGGAATCTAAGATAAAGAGGGGAAGGAGGAAGGGAGGATAATCAATCGATTATCATATCTACTATGTGAGTAAAATTTTTCTGTGGCAAAGCCTTTGATATACAACAAAGGGAAGAAGGGCCAATGTTGACTCCTCATTTCAAAAGTCTCAGTACACAGCTCCAGGCTCTGCTCATTCTGAGCCCCTGGAGACACGAATGTCATGGTGGCAAGAGTGTGTGAAGGAGATTGCTCTGCTTATGACAGACAAGAAACAGAGAGCGAAGGCACATCCAAAGTGACATACTTCCTGCAGTTAAGTATCACCTCCGAAAGTTCCCATTATCTTCCAGAATAGCTCCACCTGGGAACCAGATGTCCAACATACTAGTCTATGGGAGGTTATTTCTGATGTGAACCATAACACCTTCCACGCTATCTACCCATTCCTCTAGACATTGGCCCAAAGAAAGTGAAAAGCTATATCCGTACAAAGACTTTTAGTTACGTGTTTACAGAAGCTTGTTTTGTAATACTCCAAAACCAAAGCAGCCACGTGACCATCCATAATGAAAGAATTGTGGTCTATCCATACATTGAAATACTATCTGACATTAAAAGTGAAGAAGCCAGAAGAACATGAATAAACCCTGAAATACTGTGCTGAGTAAAAGATGCCAGAAGTTGTAAATGGCTCATAGTGTAGGGATGTGTTTACTTAAACTACAGTAAGAAAGGGAGCAGAAGAGATAACAGAGGGACACAGATACCTTGGGGGTGATGGATAAGTTCATTATCTTGGCTGTGGTGATGGCTTTGTGTATGCACACATGCATAAGAACTTATCAAATTGTTGCTTTAAATATGTTGGTTTATTATGTGTCAATTATACCTCCATAAAGTGGATTTAAAAATAAGATACCTCATATAACCGAAAAAGAATGGGGGCAGGGAGGCAGTAAGGGCAGTGAGATAAAGGAAAGGAGAGGGGAAGTTGAAACCCAGGTGCCCTTCCCAGGGCAGAGAGATTGCTCCCCAATCACTTTATTGCCCAGGACTGGACTCTGACCTCCCAGGGTACTTGCAGATAGAAAACAGACTGAGAAAAAACCAGGGAACACACTGATATGCTGAAGCCCTAGATAAAACGTATCTGTGCAGAGCTATTCAATAGGCAGATGGTTAAAAGCTTCTAGTGACTTTGCATAGAAAGGAAAACGGGACCTTCGAAGAAGGATGGCCACTGGAAGGACAGGAGGTGAACACACTGGGAACTAACAAAGGGAGGAGCTTAGTGCTTGAGGTCTAGGACCACAGGGAAATGCACACACATGGGGCTGAGGAGATGACTCCATCAGTAAAGTACTTACCATGCAACCATGAGGACCTGACTTCACATCTCCAGCCTGGTACAGTGCTACTTACTGGTAAGGCCAGTTCTAGGGAAGGGGAGATCCTTGGAACTTACTGGTCAAGTCAGTCTAACCTAAATCAGTGAGCTCCGGGTTCAGTGAGAGACCTTGTCTCAAAAAAAACAAGGTGGAGAATGATTGATGGAGACATATGACACCAATCTCTGACCTCTACATGCACACACAGAAGAAAATACAAATAAATAATGAATAAATAATCTAAATGTTCATACTGCAGCTCTGATATAGCTAACATGTCTGAAGTCAGAATGGAAAGGTCTACTAGTGAGGACAGAATTGGGAGTGGAGAGACTGGATTGAGCAGAAAAGACCTTGACGATGAGAATGAGACGGGAAGGCTAAACCATCTGCATGTTGACCTTGCTGGCCTGAGGCACAGCTGACACTGGAGAACTGGAGGAATGGCCAGTAGCCAGCATGAGCGGCTAGGGTCTGGTACTAGTGGGTGTGGGTTGAGCAGGGCTGGGCGTGGCCACTAGGCCACAGCCCTCATTTTGGAAATGAAGAAGCTAGGTTCCTGAGAGAAGTAGTTTTCTGTCCTACAGTGCCTATCTTAGGATGCTGAGGCAGCTGCAAGGAGATGCTCCAGGTGGGCATCCTGAACTGACAGTCTGTCCAGCCTTCTTTCTGGAAGCATGAACTCTGGCCTATTACTAAGCCCCCATTCTTTAACTTACCCTATTTCTATGAGGAACTAATAAAGTTACCTGACTGAAATCGTTTGGTTGAAGTTTCAGATGCATAGGAGGAAAGGGAGGAAAGCCTATTTTAAGTAATTGTTGAGACTGGTGAATCCACACTCCACAGGAGATGCCTGCAGGATGGAGAGCCAGAGAAGCACTTCATCTCAACTCCAAAGCCATCACCTGGCCAAATACCTTCTCCCATCAGGCCAGTCTTTCTCTATTAAGACTTTCTTCTGATTTGATAAAAAGCCACCTTCATGATGGATGGTAACGGGCTTTATTCAGTCTAGTTCTGTCGATGTTAATTTTATCTAGAAATTTCCTGTCCAGAACATGTAGAATAACGCTTCATCAAAGGTCTGGATATTGCAGCCCAAACAAGTTGACATCAAAACTTAACTATCAGAGGATGCTATGAAAACAGCCCTTGCTGCTTTTTTTTTCCTTTTCATGACAAATTTCACAACAATTACAAACGAACTTCGATTGTGCCTAAGGAGGATTTCATTCTCCATCTTCTCCCTCTCCTTTTCTCTTCTTCCCTCTTCTCTTCCTGCTTTACAAGGCTCTTCAGGGGCTGAGTAACAGTTCATTCCCACCCTCAGCTCCCCTGCCATGGCTGGTAAGATGGCTCAGCAGACAGGAGCACTAGCCAGCAAGCTTGATGACATGACTTTGGTCCTCAGGACCAGTATGGTAATAGGAGTGAATTTCAGGTTGTCCTCTGACCACAAGTACTCCATGGGACATGAGCTCATAAACAAACAAGAAAAGAATGAAAGAAACGTTAGATGGGCAGAAAAGTCTCTCTGAGAGACCAGGATATTTCACCTGCTCTTCACCCTTTTCTGTTTCAATTTTAATCAGAGTTCCCCCAAACAGCTCTGTCCTCTTCAACTCTAATCCAACAATTGTCAGTCTACATTAGTTCTCTTACTCCCTTGAGCCATTCTGGATTCTAATATGCATCTACGATGGTTCCACGGCCCGTTCCTTTGAAGTCGATTCCCTCAGAATGTAGTCAACTATCCCAACAGCTTCCACCTAAAGATGGGAGAAATTTTCACTCCCTTGGGCTTCTTCTGAATACCTTAAGGAACACGTGGTATAAGACACCAGGGGTGAGGCTCCCAGACTAGTGTGGGAATGTAATATTCAGGACACTGTTTCTCTAGTAGTGCATCTCATGGAAGGCCACTGGATCATCGGATCAGCCTTGCTCATGTCAGAGCTCCTGGAAGAATACCTAGGACATCAATAATAGCAAGGAAGGGTAGGATATGAACACACTCAACCGAACAGATCCCCCAAACTTGGAGGTCAGTGCGACAGTCACATCCTGAGTTCCCACCAAAAGCCATGAATGGGTATCTTCTAAGCCCTGATGTTGTGCTCTTCAATCTCTTTACTCCTATTCCCCACTGTCCTGGGAAGTGGAACTCTTCACTATCACAGCGCAGCTTGGGAAGTGATGTGGCCATGAAAACAGAACTAAGAAGAACCGAATGTGACTTGCAAAGCATGTTTGCATCCACTGTCACGGGGAACCCTGAAACATCCTCACTGCACCCCTTTCGGCTCAGCAAGCCGTACTTCTTTCGCCATTTCACTGAGCACACACTTCACAGATAAGGAACCAACGTGCTGAACGGTTTTGAAACTGCTGACCCAGGCCACATAACCGGTTACTCACAGGCCCAGGACTCACATCTCTACTACCTCAGGTCAGCTTTCCCCTGCTTTCATCCATATATGGGGCTCTCTTTCTACTCACTGCCTCTTAAAAGTTGAACTGCTGTCTTCTGACCCTTGACTAAGGTATAATCGGTTGTCTCGATCTGCAGATTCCACATCAGAAAATTAGAACGAGCATATATAAAAACATTAAAGAATGATGCAATTACAATATAATCTTAAAAAAATAAGAAAAAAATTCATCTATAACAAATATCTATGGTTGCTCAACTCCCACAAACAAAAGTGTAGCATTTTTAGACCCTATTGCTTAAGATACTCACGTTGGCTATATAGGACATAGAGAAATCGATCTCAAACAAACAAGGAAACTTCCTCTCCACTGACTAGCTTTCATAGTGCTGGAAGATGCTTTGCAGGCTGCGGAGAAGGCGGGGGGTGGGGAGAAGACAACAAGGGTCTTACCCAGCATTGGACCCTGTGTGCTAAAATACTGCATGCTAAAATACTGATCTGTCAGGCAAGATTTTTCTCCCCAGCGCAGTAGGAGCACAACTTTTATGGCGTAACTGCTTTCTGACTAGATTTGATTCCTCCTCCACAGGAGGGTATTTCATGCCTGGTACTGTCATTTTGCTCAAAAGCCTATGACTATGAGGTAGAGCCTGCTGTTGTTATTTCGCTAGGTGGTCATGTTGTCAAATTCCCTTCCTCGTATGTACCTTCCACCCATAGACTTGGGCTGTTCTCAGCCTTGGTCAGAAAAGCTCTTTGAACTGGGCAGCAGGCAATACAGAGACTCAGAACGGGTCAGTGCTGAGGATAAGCAACCGTGAGTTCTCACACCTAAACGGGACATCTTATTACCCATCCCCCACAGGCCCAGAACATATCACAGAGGAAGTAACAAGTAATGTGAGAGCCAGTGGATGGGGAGGGATGCCATAAAATGCTATCTTCTGGACCCGGCATGGCTATTGTAGCCCTGAACTCATAACAGCTGTAGTTATCTAAATCAGAGCTGCACAAAACCAAATCGGTCCAAGGCTCTCACCTCTAACTGAGGAGCTGACAGCTGCGAGGAACAGGAGAATCCTCTTTCTCTAAAGATTGTGGCCATGAGTAGGTTTCTCACGCTGGAGTGGATGACCCCACACCTAGACACATATGGGCAGCACTAAAGAGACGCAGTGGCTAGTGAAAAAAAAAAAAAAGATATGAAGTTGGCAAGGGGAGAATTATCTTTCAATGTATTCGCATATGAAATTCTTTTTTTGTTCGTTTGTTTGTTTTTTTGAGACAGTGTTTCTTTGCGTAACAGTCCTGGCTGTCCTGGAACTCACTCACTTTATAGACTAGACTGGCCATGAACTCAACCGAGAACTGCCTGCTTCTGCCTCCCGAATGCTAGGATTAAAGATGTGTGCCACCATGCCTGGCACATATGAAATTCCTTTTTTCTTTCCTTCCCCCCCCCCCCGAGACAGGGTTTTTCTGTGTAGCCTTGGCTGTCCCAAATCTCTCTGTAGATCAGGCTGGCCTTGAACTCAGAGATCCTCCTGCCTCTGCCTCCCAAGCATGTGAACCACCACTGCCCAGCCTGAAATTTTTAAAGAATAAAAAAAAATTAATAGTACAATCATAAAAATAAAGTTTAATATTTGCATATAGCATACAAACATACTCCTATGTACTTTAAATCATCCCTAGATTACTTATAATCTCTAATACATTGACCATTCAATATAACACACTATATTCTTTACAGGCTAATCACAGGAATAAAAAACTTGGGTGTGTTCAGTACACACACAAATATTCTTGACTTCTTTCCATCCAAGATTACTTGAATCCACAGAGTCACAGTGCATGGCTCCAGAGAGACAACCAAAACAATGTAAGGTCTTCTTTCCCTGGCTCATGTTTGCACATGGGATGGGTAGATCTGTGCAGTACCATCACATCTAGTCCCTCCCCCACCCTCACCAGTGACAAGTGACTCATCTGATACTGGTTAGGACAAAACAGCAATGCCAGCACCTTTCCCTATGTTGGGAGGCAACTGAGTGTAGTGTGGCTCATATCCAGACTCTAGGCCAGGATCTAGCTGGATTTCCCATAAATGGCATTGACATCAACTGGCAAGCCAGCCCTCGGGGTCAAACATTGTAGCCAGGAGTAGCATTTGCACATCCCTCCTCCTGACAAAAGGAAGGGGCTCTCAAAAGTAGAATTCCTGAAGAGAAGGAAAAACAGTACTGCCTTTCCTGCAGACGCTGGGAAATGGACTGTGCCCACTTTGAGTCTTGATTTCCTTTTTAGCCAAACTATGACCTTGTTTATGGGAAGGAAATTGGCAGTCAGATCCTGGGCTTTGGGGGAAATTGGGATGGGGCGGAGATTCAAAATTACACAAAGTAATTTCAACAAGATTTGAGAGATGAAGATAAAGAGGAGAAAGATATGCAAACTTACACTGAGGGTATGGGTGTGTGATGGCGAGGGTTGGCAACAATTAGCAGAGTCAAGTTGGGGCAGGGGGAGGAGGAAAAGACTACAAATTGCTAAATTCACGTTGAGGCGTGTAGAGTTTAAGGTGACCCAGGACATCCAAGTAACGAGATGCAGCAGACAGCTGAGTCCCGAGTCTAACTCTGGGGAAATAGGACAAGGCAGCAGAAGGAGACTGGGCCAATCCTCGCCAGGGTGCATTTGCCACAGCAAGAGTACTTTCGATCCGAGATGCAGACGGAGTGCTTTCCCTGAAGGCTTTTCTCTCTCGTGTTCAGTTTGCTTACCTCCACAGTAGTTATTGCCACTGGTGTACGTCACACTTTATGGGGGTTGTTTATTCTCTCCCTACATCCACTGTAAAAACACAGCCTTCATGAGGCCAAAGACCATTACCCATGTTCTTTACTTCTGTATCTCCAGTGAAAGGCATATCACAGATACTTAAGAATGTGTTGAATGAATAAACACAAGATCCTCCCATTCATGTTTACTGCCATTCACTATAGAATCCCTTCAGGCATAAAATAATATGACACGATAAAATTTAGTCTCTCGGAGACACCTTCAACATTTGGGACAGCATGCTGCTTATCTTTTGGGGCTGGCCTGTGTACTGTAGGATTATTATCATTCACCTCTGTACATTAGGTACAGGGATCCACACTGTTCCTTTCTTGTCACACTTCATTCCCTGGTTGTGACACCAAAAATGGAGGGGATTGGGGAGACATCTTTGGACATCATTGGCGGACCCGAAAGCTTGTTTTCCTTTCTCATTATAGTTCATTGTGTATGATCCAGGGTCTTCAGCAGACCTGTTCAGGGACAAAGTCTCCTTCCATCTAAGACTTTCTATACTCTAAAGCACCATCTTCCCGTATCCATCAGCCAGACAGTGGAAGGTCAGGGTAAGAATGAGGCCTATACATGGCATTCATTATAACCCACCTATCAGAAAGCGAGGCTGGGAAATGTCACCTGGACCTGTGCCTAAAAGGAAAGGAACATGGGTTTAGGTGAAGACAAAACATGACCACCAAAAGCCATCAGGGGCTATGTGGGGGAGCAGCCCTTTAAGCCTGCTAAGATGATCACTGTTTCCTTGCTCAGTGTCACTTACACTGAAGTTTTGTAAGACAAGGCACTGTCCCTCACTCAATGATAGCCAAAACATCCTGCTCAATCGTTCATTCAGGGAAAGACATGAAGCCATTTTGTACATTACAGTGGTACTACCCTATATACTGTGAAATGATTCACAACCAAGCTTTTGTTCATTACTCTTTTATAACCTATAAATGTCAATAAATATGCGTAATATCTGAATTAATCCATTTATTTACTATATGATGACCTTCATGAAGCTAGAAATGCCATCTCATTTGCTATTACTCCCCAAATGCCTGTTCAGTGTTACATAATATTTTTTGCCAGGCTAGGGGAGGCTTACACAGCAAAGCACTTGCTTCATAAGCACAAGGACCAGAGTTTGACCCAGAATTCACATAAACTGTTAAGTGTGGTGGCACAGGTTTGTAATCCCAGAAATGGGGAGGTAGAGGCAGGAAAACCCCTAGGGCTCACTGGCCAGCCAGTCTAGTCTAATTGGTGAGGTCCAGGCTAATGAGACCCTTTCTCAAAGAAAATTCACACTACATCATTCCTGGGGATAACTTGTAAGGTATTCTTCTGTCCCTCTATGTGTAAGTGAATACACATGCATAAGTGCCACACACACTCATGTGCCCCCCACACATACACACACACATGTTGTTAAAAGAACTACATAGAGACAATCCAAAGCTAATTCCGTACTTGCAAACTCCAGACCAAAAATATTCTGAAAAATAATTATGTCAGTACTGAACATGTACAACACTTATTTGTTTCCACTTTCCCATAAATCATATGGGATAGCAACTGTTCATATAAAATTTATGGTGTAGGGGGTATGATGAGCTATGTGGAGATGGTTTGAAGTATATGGAAGTGTTTGAAGATTGGAGTAGGCTATATGTAAACACTGCATTGTTTTATATAAGGAAACTGAGCAACTGAGGACTTTGCTATCTGCAGGCGGGTCATGGAATCAATCCCCCATGGCTACTCAGGCACAGCTATGTTATTGAGTCTAAGCGCTGGACTAGGCACTAGAGGCCATTCATCACCTCTTAACATTTCCAGCTTCATTTTCCAGAATTCCACCACATTACTGAACCAAGGTAAGCTGTCCAGTAACAAGACCTATCCAGAACCTCCTTGTTAACTTACCTCCCAGCATAAAAGGGGAGTCTGCCCCATGTTAACTAATGTGGTTTGTTCTGTCTGAGTCTCTATGGTTTCACAGTTCAGTATTCCCTCACATCCCAGAGGAACCACCTAACTTGTCTTTGGAACCCTGGTGCTTTCTTTTCTGCACTTTCTTGCCTCTTTCACTTGCCACAGCTCTTTTTTTTTTCCTTAAGGGCATCAACAGTGCCAGTGTTTGTCAGGTGTGAAGCCAAGCTTATGTGTGCTTTAGAATTTTATGCGGCAGTACGGGTCTCAAGGCTATAGTAGATTGTGTGGGTCAACTCCTGGTCCTACTATTTTCTTTCAATTCTTTTTCTTTATTGTTATCATTATATTTTTTGGTACTGAAAATTTAGTCAAGAGCAACACATTCTAAGTAAGTCCTCTACCACTGAGCTACTCCGCTAGCCCAGCTTCATCACTTTGTAACTCTGTGACATTGGCCATGTGATTCATTTTTCTGTGCCTCTGTTTACTCATTTGCAAAGTTGAATGAATGCCAGCAGCAGCCCAATAGATTTCATGAAAGAGTTGAATGAGTGCATTCCACCCCAACACCTGGCACAACACATTACCTAGAACTTTCTACTATAAGAACTAGACTTAAAACAAAATTGGCATACCTACCTTCATATAACAAGTGATAATATTCACTCTTTCATATAACCCTAGCATATAGTGATTATGGTTTTGTTATTTGTTTTTTCTTCGAGACAGAGTTTCTCCATGTAGCTTTGAGCCTTTCCTGGAACTCACTCTGTAGACCAGGCTGGCCTCCAGCTCACAGAGATCCACCTGCCTCTGCTTCCCGAATGCTGGGATTAAAGGCGTGTGCCACCACCTCCCAGCTGTGATTATGTTTTAAACAGGTGGGTGCTTACTGATCTCATACCTGATTCTGAATAATGGGAATTTTGCTAGGTAGCATCTCTATAACACAATAAACAAACAAACAAAGAAACAAACAAATAAATAAATAAGTTAATGACCACTATCCTCATTTTCATTCTTAGACAGAAAAATGCAGGTGAATGGTTCCCTCTCAAGCCATTCCCAAGGCTGTGGTGGTGTGAAGAGGTCACACTGCTGTGAGCTGGTTGCTGTGTCATTTTCTTAAGCAATGAGATTCCAAGGAAAAAAGAGTGTTTTGTAAAAAGTCCCATCTTGTCACAAACTCTCCCCAGTGTTATCTCTTTGCTTTCATATTGCGCTTCTCTGTGTTTGAACTTGTCCCTGAACTCTTACTCACTCGGAACACAAACACATTGCAAAGTAAGCTGGCCTCCAGTGAGTTCCACAGGGCAAGGTATTTGATTTTTTTTTCTTCCTTCCTTCCCTGAAGTTTTTTGGATTTTGTTTTGTTTTGAGGGTTTTTTCCCCCTTTTCTTGAGACACCTTTTCCCCTTCTGTCACATCTAAGCCCACTGTACCTTTTGAAATGTTATCTCTATAAAGCTCATCTCATTCATTCTTTTACATCTTTGTCTTTCAAGAAGTATTTCAAGTAACACACACCAGAACATCATCATCAGCTTTCGGCAACATCTTTGATTGCATGTGTGTGACAGTCTAAACTTTGTTTCCTTCCTCTGTCCTCTCCATCACATTAACTAGCATCTCCCAGTAAGCATCAGCCAGCTGCACACAGCCATGATGAGAAGCATCTTTCCAGAGATTAGACCCAGCATCTCTAATTGCTCCAAGTCTCATCAAGAGCAGCAGAGAAAGCTGACAAGAGCATCTGACTCTTTGGATCACACTGAGGTCTCTCACTACAAAGACAGAAGTGGTACCTACAGAGGGTGTCACCATTAGAAGATTATATCTAGGGCTGAGAATTTAACTCAGCAGTAAAATGCTTGCCTCGAATGCACATAGCCCTGGGTTCAAGTCCCAGCACCATACACAAAAGTAAAAGACAATCTCTGTCTTTGTTAAATTCCTGGCCCCTGGCCCCTACATGTTAATTCTCAAAGTTTAACCAAGAAGTTAAGTTTCTAAAATTTCATATTCTTTATGATCCACCACGCAGTTCTTGTACTGTGGCCAAAATGAGATGTTTTTTTTTTCCTAATATCATGTTATCAGTTGCATATCAGTAGTGTATCTCCCCAAAGAAATATTAGAGACCATAGTCCTGGGTTGCACATATGGGATCTTGGTGGAAGATAAGGCCTTCGTGGATATAACCAACTTTAGATGATATCACACTTAATTAAATGGGTTCCAATCCAATGTGACTGATGCCCTTGTATGAAGACGTAGAGACAGACACAAGGAGGCAGAAACAAAAGTGATGTATCCACAAGCCAAGGAAACTGAAGAACTGTGAATAATGCCAATGAGCTCAGAGAAAGGCACGCAAAAGGTTTACCCTAGAGTCTTGAGTGGGAGCCTGACCTGACAACACTTGGTTCTTGGGTTTCTGCTCTTTATATCTGTGGTTGTTTTTGGCCATTCAGATTGTGTTTCTTTATTACTGATGTCCTAAGGAATTAACAATGTTCTTGCCACTCTTTCCTACCTCTGTTCCTTTCCCTAGGACAACCCCTCTGCTCATATGAGCATACCAGCCACTCTCCTACACATCCAAGGTCTAGAGACAGTGACCTCAGGCTCCCAAACTTCTGCTTCTCCCCACCTAGCACTCTCCGAGGTGCATTGAGATTGTCTTGCTCCACTCACGAGACTGTGTGTTAGTTGTCTGTGAATGCTTACTTGTCAGACATTCAATAAATGCTGAAAAACATGAAGGGAACATTCAGATGGGTGGCACTTGAAGACAGAGAGATGAGTAAGAAACCATCCTTACCCTGAAGGAATATGGTAATTTACAAAGAGAAAGGCTGTAAGCATGACATAGCTCAACATCTTACGTTAATATGCTGATCCATTTCATTTGCTTTCCAGATCATCATCCATGACGATCTCTCAGATGTTCACACTATAAACCACTTCATAAAGGGTTCAAACCATGGAGCGCCTTGATAGAAGGGTAGCAGGGGAAGTTACTAAGATGCTTAGAATAAGTCTTCTTGTGATGCTGGAAAACTCTTTTGACTAAATGTTCCAAATGAATTAAGCATTTATAGTGAACACCAGTATAACACAAGTCCAACCTCATGGTCACTAAATATAGACTACCTGTTCCTATGTACCTTTCTAGGCTCAGTTAAAGTTGCATATTCTCACGGAATCGTTCCTTGATTTTCCATGTCAACATGAATTCCTTCTCACTGACTCTTGAATGCACTACATCTCATCATTTCTGAGTATTATTTCTGACCCTAGTATTATACTCTGAGCCTGAAGTCCAAGGCCAGGGACCCAGACTTCACCCTTAAGAAATTCCAGGTTTTATCACACTCACTAACCATCTATTTAATCAAATGGACATGAGTATAGGAGACAGACTCAGGTCAAGATTGTCCTGTCTTTGAGATGAACATTTGAGAGCTGGTCCCCAGGCTCTCAACAGTTTAGACAGTAAATGTTAGGAAAATTCAGCCACCCTGAGCCTCTCAAAACACCTCTTAAAAAAAAATGAATGCTCTTTATCGAAGCACCACACAGAAGGGCCAGCTACCTTTCCATCATCTGAAGTTCACACCTACTGAAACTCAATTCCCCAGTGAAGGCATGAAAAAGCTAATTCTTGGCCAAACTGATTTTTCAGCTACCTGAACTTCTCCCTCCCACAAAGAGATACCCTGTCCTATGCAGATTTTTAACTTAGCAGATAATGGCTGTTGACCAGATCAATCATTCACCCAACCTTCCGGTTTGGCCTTGGCCCACATCTCCCGCCTTCTCCTTGCAGGGCCCTGATTCATGTCTTATGACACCTGCCAGCGAGGGATCTTGACCTGGTTCCCAGGGAAGGACTGAGCAGCCTCAGAAAACAAGACAGAGAGGCAGGGTGGAGGCACAGCCTGGAGGCTAGCAGGGAGGGAGGTTTCCCTGGAAGACAGACGTAAGCACAGCTCTGGGCATACACACTGGCTGTTTACCTGGCAGCCTGGCACGACATGTTGCAAGAGCTCTTGGCCGTCAGATTGCAGGCTGATTATTACTCAGCAGTGGTAGGCCTCCCTGAGTTGAGACGCAAGGGTGAGCCTTCAAAAGGAAGCCTGTCTGCCACACCCAGGGTGCACCTTTTACCCCGGGAATTTGCCTGAAGCCAGTTCATATACTAGCTGCCAATAGAGGCTGGAAGCTGTACAGGGAAATGATGCCGGCCCAAGCAGCAGCAGAAGGCACTGGGATTTACTTTCCAACCTTTGTCTCTTGTTAGCGCTCCTGAATGTTCCAGGGCATTTCTGGTGTGTGTCCCCAAAGGAAATTTAACAAGGTGAAGATCATGGTAAATTTTTTTTACAGCAGCCTCATAGCCCACTCATTCCCTCAGGGGCTGTCTTGCCTCATCGCCTCTGTCTTCTGAAGTACCCTAGGGAGAACTCTCATCTGCACATCACTTTCACCTTTGAGAATCTTCGTCAAGTCTCTGTTTGCCTTAGGCCATCCCCATTAGGAGGATGGACACTGCTTACCCAACTTTAATCTCTACAGACTTACTTCTATGCTTGAGCTGGTGCTGGGAAACAAATGGAGAGTAGTGACCACCGTGACCTCCATTAACAGTATCCCTGTCCCAGTGGGCAGTATTCAGCTAGTCCAAACCCTATGCAAACCACCCAAGCCCAGCCTCACAGTCATTCAATCCCCTTCATCCCTCTGCCACAATTTGGAGACATCTTGCTACACCTCCATTTAGGCTTTAAACTAGAAGCTTATCGGTCCCAAAATATACCATGCTATTGTTAAGTCTGTCAAATATAGTTCTGGATGCAGAGACTGGCATTCCCATCAGAGAACACAGTCAAACTGGGCTTCTCGGTCTCCGCGGTGAAGGAAGAGACTGCTGAGCAAGCACCAGAGCTTTTCAAGCTCCCTTCCCTCTGAAAGCGTGACCTTCCTCCGCTGCTTCCTACTCACTGAGCGAATATCCTTCCTCGGGACTCAGCCTGTATGAACCTATGCCTAGCCTTTTACATATAGACTCTCAGCATATCTTAATGGACTTACAAAGGTTTATTTTGTTTGTGTCTCTTCCCACGAAGACACGACCTCTTTTGGGAACAGGAATCACACTGTTTCATTTCTGCATCCTCATGGTAAAATAAAACAGACAATCTCAGAGCTCTGTGGATCTCTTCAATATATGGCCCAAATATGATGTACCTACCCTTCCTGCTCTCTTGGAAACCTCAAGATTTCTATGGCAACTGCCTCCTGGTCTCTTTGCTTAGAGTCTTGGTCTCCACCCTTTGCTCTACCTGCAGCATAGTTCTAGCCATGTACCACCAGTTCCAAATCCTGCATACTTAGAGGAAATTTCCAAGTCTCTAGCACAGCCCACAGAGCCCCAAGGACCTCCAGCTCCATTCTTGCTGTACCCCTTCACTGATCTGACCATTCCTGCCTCACCATTATCCCTGCTCTCTCCTCTGCCCAAGAGTGTTACTTCCCCCATCCTTAGGCCTCATCTCTCCCCATCCTCATCTCTCTGTAAGCCTCCCTGATTTTCTCAGACATCTTCCATCCCTCTACGCCAACTACCCGGGCTCCATGGCTGCTTCCCCAGCCTGTGTATCATTGTGACAGCACTAACATTGTCAGGCATACTTACTTTCTTGCTGTTGTCTCTTGTTCCCACTGTCTCCTTGTGGGTCTCAGGGCTGTCCAAGGCTTATATGCAGTGAGAACCCTCTAAAGAAGATGCTCCCAGGGTTGAGGATTTAGCTCAGTGGTAGAGCGCTTGCGCAAGGCCCTGGTTCGATCCTCAGCCCCCCAAAAAAGAAGATGCTCCCAAAGTTCTCCCTAAGTTCCATTTCCCTATGCTCTAGTTCCATGCAAATTCCAAACCTCAGCTCAGAAGATGTCGCTTCCACCCAGTGCTCCCCAACATCCCATCATAGCAATCTCTCTCCTTCATATCCTGAGGCAGACCCTGTCACAGTATCTGCCACATTTCATTCAACCTTTATAAATCTATTTTTTTTCTTTTAACCAGAGTGAAGGTTAATTAAGGAAAAAATAAGAAGGAACTCCTTAGAGTGAAAAGGGCTTTAACAGAGAATAGTCTTATAAATGTTTTGGGAGCTTTCTCTTCCATTGAGCTCTGCCCTTCTTAAGAGCTGAGCTCTTGCCCCTCAGAATTACCACAGGGGAAAAAGAGAAAAAGGAAAAGAGAAAAGCAGATAAGCTGTACATCATTCATTGTAACACACACACACACACACACACACACACACACACACACACACACCCTCACTCAAAGGCCTCTGCAGGCTCTTATGTAACAACATCAAAGGCAAAACCTTGCCTTGACCCCTGTGACCCTTCAACCTCCTGTCAGTCAGGCAGCTCTTTGCCTCTGCCCCTCAGCAGCACCTCCTCACCAGCCTCTTTGCTGGGCCGTAAGCATACAGGATGCAGTCTCACCTTGGGGCCCCTGCACTGACATACTAGAACACACTGTATCCTGAGTTACCTTGACCTTCCCCGGACCCAGGTCTCCATGAGATTGCTGGCACATCCCCAGGGAGACCATCCATGCTCCTGCCCAGGCCACAGTCCATACACTGTCACCTGCTGGGTCCCTTCTCCACTTCTCTTTTCTCTGTAGACTAGTCACCACCTAACATACTGTGTGGTTTATGTACTTCCCTCACTGTCTGTCTGCTCCTGCAGCTCCAAGAACAAAGGCATGTGTATCTATATTGGCCTTTTTGTTGGCCCATCATTGCCTTGAAGGGCCTGAAACCCAGCAGGGACTGCACCTCTAGAACAGCATATACCGCCTAGCTGTATATTTGTTGAATGAACAAGCAGAAGGACAGCCGGAAGAACGGCAGAACAAGAAAGGAAGGAAGAAAGGGGGCACAAAAAAGAAAAAACAGAGACGGGGCAGAGACAGTGGTAAGGCAGCCCTCCTTTCCCTAATGTCCTCTATCCTTTATGCATACTGGGGGTGTATGCAGTCGGACTCTGCAGCCTAGAATGACCTCTCTTGGGTGCCCCAGGAAATATCAGCCTCCAGCTTCTTTTTTTGCCTGCACAGACTCGACTAGAGAAGGAAAGGAGAATGTTTAACTGGGGCAGTTGGCCATGATGACTCAACCTGACACATTCTGGACTCACAGTGACTGCTGGGGATATCTGCGGACCCATCACAGTTGCGGTGTTTTTACAGATGAATAGCTTCGGGTCTAGGGAGAGCTTAGTTGGTAATGTTCTTGCTTTGTGAGCATAAGGGCAGAAGGTCACATCCCCTGTCCCCATGTAAAACAGCTAGGTGTGTTGTCATGTGCTTCTGGAACTCTCTGGTCCCCCAAAGAGAGACTAAAAAGAAAACTGGGTGACATCTGAGGAACTTCTAAGATTGTCTTTAGGGCTCCACATTCATACACAAACATATGTACATGCATACACACACACACACACACACACACACACACACACACACACCATGTATCTGCACATGAATGAACATGCGCACACATACATACACACAGAGATGTATTGCTTTAAAATTATAAAAGTAATGTATACAAAATCATAAAGAAGAAAATAACCCCTCCCTGTTTGTTTTTCCACATTTGTACATATGGTTTACACTGCGCACACATTATGAACTGTTACATCTGCATTCCTGCTACTCATGATCATGTGCCCATGAAGTAGGCAGGGGGGAAGTGCAAAGAGTGGATGCTAGAAACAGGCACATCTTAGACCAACCCTGACTCTGACTCTCCGTCTCTGGGGACTCTTTTTTTTTAAGATCATTTAACATGATCACTTCTTGGGCTATGCCAGGGCTTCAGGCATCATCCCACTTGTGCAGGACAATTGGTAAGAATACCCTTTGCACATTCAAGCTGTCCCACTTCAAACAATAAATGACCCTACTGTGCTTACCACTGTTAGCTTTGGTTTCCTCAGCTGTGGACTAGAGATCACAGTTTCTGTCTCCCAAAACTATCATGGGAATCATACTGAATATTTGTGCTGTGTGAGAAATCTAGCCACTGAAAACAAAAAGCGTCTTTCTTTCCTATCATTTCCAAAGATGGAGCATCCAGGCTTGGTTTAACAGAGGGGATCTTGCTGGAGACATTATGAGTTATATGCCAGGTTCTTCTAAGACTGTATTTCTCCAAGGCTGGTTAGAGGCTTACTTTTCCTGGCCACTGCTAGATACTTTGTTCCCTTGACACATTAGTTTCCCTTTGGGGTTGCTTATGAAATGGTCACCAGCTTCCCACAGAATGGGTGAGGCAAGAAAGACAAACAAAGAGCTAGTTAGAAACTGCAAAAAATCTTGAAACTGACAAACTGAGTTAAACATATTCAACCATAGAACAAGACCAGGGCTTCTGCCTTACAGATCCACCAGGATACAGTATGGGAGGGAAGTAAAGAAGTCCAGGAAGTAGGATGACTGGGACATTGAAGACTGGCTGACTCTGCTTGAAAAGTCCTACTAGAAAAGCCCCTGGTACCGTCAAAAGGACGAAATGGCAGCCCACAGAATGAGAAGCATCTTCACCAACCCCACATCTGACAGAGGACTGATTTCCAAAATCTATGAAGAACAAAAGAAACTAGATATCAACAAACTAAATAGTCCAGTTTAAAAATGGGGTACAGATCTAAACAGAGAATTCTCAACAGAGGAATCTCAAGTGACCAAGAAGCAACTAAGTAAATGTTGAACATTCTTAGCCATCAGGGAAATGCAAATTAAAGGGACTCTGAGATTCCATCTTACACCTGTCAGAATGGCTAAGATCAAAAACACAAGTGACAGCTCATGCTGGTGAGGATGTAGAGCAAGTGAAACACTCCTCCACTGCTGGTGCAAGTGTAAACTTGTACAGCCACTTTGGAAGTCAGTGTGGTGGTTTCTCAGAAAACTGGGAATCAATCTATATTAATCAATCAATTATCAATCAATCCAGTTATACCATTCCTGGATGTATATCTAAAGGATGCTCAATCACACCAAAAGGACACTTGCTCAATTATGTTCATAGCAGCTTTATTTGTAATAGCCAGAACCTGGAAACAAGCTTATCCATTCAACTGAAGAATGGATAAGGAAAATGTGGTACATTTATACAAAGGAGTACTACTCAACTGTTAAAAACAAGGACACTAAAAATTTTGAAGGCAAATGGATGGAACTAGAAAAAATAGCATCCTGAGTGAGGTAACCCAGATGGAAAAAGACAAACATAATATGTACTCACTCATAAGTGAATATTAGCTGTAAAACAAAGGACAACTTGCTACAATCCAAGGACCCAGAGATGCTAGGTAACAAGGAAGGTGCATGGGGGATGCCCAGATCTCCCTAAGAAGGGGAAATAGAAGACATTTTGTGAGTGGACTGAGGGTGGGTGGGGATGGGAACATGAACAATGGGAGATATGGAGGGGAAAAGTACTGAAAGAGACTACTAGAAAAGTGGGGTAGGGCTTTTGAGGGTCAGTTAAAAACCTGACACAGGGGAATCTCCCAGGAATCTACAAGAAGGACCCCAGCTAAGACTCCTAGCAATAGCAGATACATAGCCTGAACTGGGCATCTCTGTGACCAGTTTAGTGCCTAGCCCAATTGTTATCAGAGATGTTTCATTCAGCAACTGATGGAAATACATACAGAAGCATAACGAAACATTAGGCAGAGTTTGGGGAATCCCATGGAAGAAGGGGAGAAAAAATTGTAGGAGCCAGAGGGGTCATGGATACCACAAAAAAACTCACAGAATTAACTAACCTAGGCTCACAGGGGCTCACAGAGACTGAATTGACAACCAGGGAGGCTGCATGGGACTGACCTAGGCACTCTGCATATATGTTACAATTGTGTAGCTTGGTCCTCTTGTGGGACTCCTAACAATGGGAACAGGGGCTATCTCTGACTTTTACTGGCCTTTGGGACACTACTCCTCATACTGGGTCACCTTGTTCATCCTTAATACATGGGAAGGTGCTTAGTCTTACTGCAACTTGATATGCCATGTTTTGTTGATATTCATGCCTGTCATTTCCTAAACAGAAACAGGGGAGGAGTTGATTGGGGTGGGGACAGAGGAAGATGGGGAGAAAGGGCCTGGGAGGAAAGGAGGGAGGGGGAACTGTAGCCAGGGTGAGAAAGAAAGAAAGAAGGAAAGAAAGAAAGAAAGAAAGAAAGAAAGAAAGAAAGAAAGAAAGAAAGAAAGAAAGAAAGAAAGAAAGAAAGAAAGAGATTTCTTTTTAAAAAAAGAAGAAAATGTGTTGTTTGAATCTTAGATGGTCTTAATAATTAAAAAAAAAAAAAAACAGAGTCAGATATCAAGGTGAAAGCTGAAAGATCAGAGAAGCAGAACAGCCAGCCACTAGTTCTTACCTCTACAAAATCCTCAGCCTAAAGAGAGTGAGTTCTTGTTTCCTCATGCCTTACATACCTTTCTCTGTCCTGCCATCACTTCCTAGGATTAAAGGCATGTGCCACCACTGCCTGGCTCTGTTTCCAGTGTGGCCTTGAACCCACAAAGATCCAGATGGATCACTGCCTCCTGAGTGATAGGATTAAGGGTGTGTGCCACCACTGCCTGGCTCTGATTCTAATCTAGTGGCTGGCTCTGTCCTCTGATCCCCAGGCAAGTTTATTAGGGTACACAATATATCACTACACATGTACATAATGGAGTATTGCTCATCTATTAAAACAATGACATTATGAAATTTGTTCCCTAAAGGGTGGAACTAGAAAAGATCATTCTGAATGAGGTAACCTAGACCCAGAAAGACAAGCATGACATGTACTTACTTATAGGTGGATATTATCCATAAAGGATAACCATGCTACAATCCACAGACCCCCAAAAGCTAAATAACAAGGAAGGTTCATGGAGGGACACATGAATCTCACTGTGAAGAGGAAATAGATTGGACATCATAGGTGGACAGGAGGAGGGGTCTAGATGGGGGTGGGCATGGGAACAAGAGGGATCAGGTTGGGAGAGGATGAAGAAAGAGAGTACTGGGATGGAGAACTGGAATTAGGGACATCTCTCCTAGTGCAATGGAAACTCCCAGAAATCTATGAGAATGACTCATAGTAATAGGAGATAGGGAGCTTGACCTGGCCATCTCCTGTAAACAGGCAAGACTTCCAGTGGAGGAACTGGGACACCAACATACAATTGATCTACAAGATATGTTGGAGTTAAGATGGCACAGAAATTATGAGAGTGGACAGCCCATGACTTGTAGCTAGAGTTTTCCTGACTTGTCCACAGTCAGGACAAATCTTTGTCACCCACCAGTCCCACAGCGGCTCAGACCCAACCAAGTAAACACAGAGACTTATATTGCTTACAAACTGTATGGCTGTGGCAGGCTTCTTGTTAACTGTTCTTATAGCTTAAATTAATCCATTTCTATAAATCTATACTTCGCCATGTGGCTCGTGGCTTACAGGCATCTTCACAAGCTTCTTGTCATGGTGGCGGCTGGCAGTGACTCCTTCTGCCTTCCTGTTCTTTCTTTTCTCCTCTCTGTTAGTCCCGCTTATACTTCCTGCCTAGCCACTGGCCAATCAGTATTTTATTTATTGACCAATCAGAGCAGCACATTTGCCATACAGAACATCCCACAGCACTTCCCCCACACACACACACTTTTTTTTTCAAAAAGGAAGGTTTTAATCTTAGCAAAGTAAAATTACATATAATTTGGGAATTTGGCCGTATTTTTTTTACTACTTCCTGCTGGAGGGGGGCACTGTATCTTATGGGGACACAAAGAAAATTTTAGGATTATGGAATAGTCCATGAGGCTGTATTTTCTGAGCCAGTTGCCTTCAACCCATTCTGGATGTTGGATCATCTGGGCCATGGTGTCATCAGAGACCTTTCAGGGGGTCTTGGCTGGTCAAACCTGATGTATCTTAATCTGGAACAAATCCATAGCCTCTGGCTTTCTGTGGGAACAAAAGCAGAATCTCCTTTCCAAAGCAAAACATCCTTACATCCAAATTTTGAAGTCAAGGTATCTTTAAAATATACATATTGGTTTAACTTAACATCTTTTACAATCAAATGTTTTTCTGCAGTTAAAAATCCCAAAGACAACACAATCCAGATTCTCTGTGTAATATTTATCTTTACATGGCTTATTTTTTATATTAATTTTATTGTCTCTTTAAAGACTTTATTTTTTAAAACTATGTATTTGTTTATATAACTGTATATATCACCTTTTCTGTCTCTTTCAAGCCTATGTATATTTTACACACATTGTAAACTATTACATCTGAATCTGTCTTATTGTGAATCTATTGCTTTAAACTGAAGCATTTGTAAGACTGAAACGGTGCTATGGCTGCTGGCTCTGCCCACCTCAGCTTCCCAGCATGGTGGTGGTACGTTTACTGCCAGCTCTGGGAGCTATCGTGGGTCTAAGCTTTTATCCAAGCAACGTGTAGCTCAGAAACCTCTTTTTTTTTTTTTTTTTTTTGTACTAGCAAAGGCTAAATCCACCACACAGCTTAATGTGCCACTTGCAGAGGCCTCATCCCTGCCATACTGCAGGTCGAGCATGTACACCAGGAACCCACAAGTAGCTCAAACCAGCAGCTGCCTCTCATTTGAGAGAGCCAATTAGGAAGCTGTTTTTAGCTCCGTTTTAGAATCTTTTCTCAGGTTTTAGGTGGAAACTCTTGCCAACATGTTGGGCGACATTTGTAGCTAGAGTTTTCCTGACTTGTCCACAGTCAGGACAAATCTTTGTCACCCACCAGTCCCACAGCCACTCAGACCCAACCAAGTAAACACAGAGACTTATATTGCTTACAAACTGTATGGCAGTGGCAGGATTCTTGCCAACTGTTCTTATAGCTTAAATTAATCCATTTCTATAAATCTATACCTTCCCATGTGTCTTGTGGCTTATCGACGTCTTCACATGCTTCTTTTCATGGTGGCAGCTGGCAGTGACTCCTTCAGCCTTCCTGTTCTTTCTTTTCTCCTCTCTGTTAATCCTGCCTATACTTCCTGCCTAGCTACTAGCCAATCAGTATTTTATTTATTGACCAATCAGAGCAACACATTTGTCATACAGAACATCCCACAGCAATGACTGGTCCAGCTTGAGACCCGTACCATTAGAGGGAGCCCCCCCCTTTACACTGCCCAGAAGGCCAGGACTCTGGACAGTCCAGAGACCTAGAATAGAACCAAACATGACTGGTAAAAAAAAAGAGAAAAAAATCAATGAAATTATTCCTAATGATATTCTGCTATACTCATAGATTGGTGCCTAGCCCAATTTTTATCAGAGGCTTCATCCAGCACCTGATGGAAATAGATGCAGAGACCCACAGCCTAATATTAGGTAGAGCTTGGGAAATCCTATGGAAGAGGATGAGGAAGGATTATGGGAGCCAGAGGGGCTAAGGACACCACAAGAAAACCTATAGAATCAACTAACCTGGGCCCATAGGGACTCACAGAGACTGAAGCAACAACCAGAGAACTTAATTGGAACTGACCTAGGCCCTCTGCATGTATGCTACAGTTGTGTATCTTAGTCTTCTTGGGAGACTCTTAACAGTGTGAGCAGGGACTGTCTCTGACTCTGTTACCTGCTTTTGGAACCCATTCCTCCTACTGGGTTGCCTTGTCCAGCCTAAATAGGAGAGGAGGTACCTAGTCTTAATGCAACTTGATATGCCACAGCTGACTGATCTACACGGAGGCCTGCCCTTCTCTGATGAGAAAGAAGGAGTGGATGGGGGAGTTGGGGGACGGAACTGGGAGGAAAGGAGGGAGAGGAAAATGTGATCAGGCTGGGGAAAATTAATTAATTAATTAATTAGTTAGTTAATTAATTTTTTTAAAGTCCCTGGTAGATAGACAGTAGACATGAGCTACTTCCAAACAGCATTGGAAAAACACATCTGCAAGCATTAGGCATTCCTAGTGACTTCCCACATTAAAGGGTTAAAATTTGCATTCAGTTCAGTTTTATAGGTATGCACTATATGCCTGCTACTTGGTATCAAGCCCTCTGAGTTAAATATATTCAACTAACTACTGAACTTGTAACAGATCCGTGAGCTCAGAACCTAGATTTAAAAAAAAAAAACAAAACTCTTTTTAGAATCAAGACTCATTTTTCTTAACTTCCTGCAGTTTTATCAGGCCTTTAAAGCCTCACTCAGAAACAGTTGTTCACTCTTAAAGCTTAAGAGCTCGGTGGTAGAGTGGCTGCCTGGCATACACGAGACCTGCATTCTATCCCCACTCCAATCACAAAAAAACTCATATTGGGAAATTGAGGCTAGCCTGGGATACATAAGAAGATTGGGTCTAAAACCAAAGTTAATAGCTTCCTGGAGTCAGTGTATGAGCAAGTTAATCTGCATGCTGTACTACTGTGCTAGACATTGAATGCAATGTTGCAATTCCAAGCACATGGGATGATAAAATCATGGATGGTTTTTTGAACACTTTTATTATCTTTATGTAGAGAAAATGCAGCAGTGAACATCTAATCCTATTTGACAGTGGGTGCTTTGGCCTTTGCATTTACCGGCTCAGCCATATAAGTCTCAAATTTTGAACCCAGAACATTGCCTCCCTATTGACAAGAGAATCCCATCACATCTGGTCCCAATAGCTGCCACCAGCATTGTCAGAGCTCTACTAGTGAGTTTACATGTGTAAAGGTGTCTTCCTATGGAACTATCGCCCTAACCTGCCCTTCTCCTTGATGATGCAGGAGACTACCCTCTTTCTACATAAGAGAGGCAGAAAAACACCTACTTACAAGGATCCATGCCATGTTCAGTCACCACCAGCTGACCTCATTCTCCACCAAGGGAGCAGAAGGTGTTGACTCCCAATGCAAGTATCTCTTAGTGAGTATCCTAGTTGTATCTCTGTTGCTGGGATAAAAAAGAAGAAGAAAACACAAATACAAATCACCCTGAGAAAAGCAAGCAACTCTAAGGGAAGATGCATTATTCCATTTGTAAGTTGAGGTCATTAGTCCATCATTGCAGAGAAATGGAAGCAGAATCATGAAACAGCCAGTTACATCCACAGTCGAGAGCAGAAGGAGAACAAATGCATGGGCATTTCTTGATGTTCAGCACATTTCCACACTTACACAATCCAGTGCCCCAACATGTGAAAAAGTGCTGTCCATACTGGTGGGTCTTCCCACCTTAATTATCCCAATTCCCCACAGATATGTCCACAGACCAAACTGATCTAGAGAGTCTCTCATTGAAACTGGCTTTCCAGATGATCCAAGATTGTGTCAAATTGACAACCAAACCTAACCATGGCACTCAGGGTGTCCCTTTTGCCAAAAGCTTTCTTTTCCCAGGCCAACAGTGTCTGCTGCTTTTCCTAGTTCACCTCCGGCCTGTACATGTGGGTAGGCTTAATCAGCTGATTGACTATTTGGTGGTCTGATTCCTGAATGAACTGGCTAAAAAAGAAGGTATTTTTTATCTTCTTATAGAACACAGCCCTTTACCAATGCTATCTTATGTGGGGTGAAGGGGAGGCATATTTGGCAAGACAAGTGAGGTCCTGGATCTCCTCCCAGTGGGAAGATGGTAAAGTCTATGTTTGAGAACAGGCCTAAGATCTGCCCATTGGACACTCAGGAAATGTGTGCCCTTGGACATGATCCTCAACCATCCATACTTGGGTAACTGATAAGCCATGAGAGACATGGCTCCACATGTCCATCAGTTCTTTTTGATCGCCTGAGATTCCCAGCCCTTAAATACTGCTCTCAGAATGTGTTTCTAGGGTAGCTTTGATGACAATAAATGGTGGCTCTCCCTTTCTAGAGGAGAGACTGCACTCTGTGTCTTGATCCCCAGGGCTTGAAACCCTCTGCCTTCATGTCATTCTCTCTTATGCTCACTTCATGGTGGCTTCTTGTCTATTTCTGGAATATCCTAAGGATGCCTCTGCATTCCACACCTGTGTTCCTGAGACTTTCTCATGCCCAGAAACTTGCTTATGTCTAGACATTGTATGATTATTTCTTTCTGGCCACCACCTTCAAATCTTACCTCCTTTTTAAAGCAGAGGGGGGAATAACTCCTCTGCAAATTCACTGCACCACCTACAGGAACACAAACAGCTCCGGAGACATTGAAAGTACTTGATAATACTTGTTTAACTATTGAGCCAGTGATGATATGACTGCAGCCCACGTAGGCTCAAAAAGTACTTTTAAAACACCTTCCACACCACAAGATGTTATTATTAGAGCAGGTTAAAAGAAACCTCTGCTTTATCCTTCATCATCCAATCCTTTCATTTTCCAAAGGATAAAGACCAGAGATGGTCAAACATTGCCAATATCGAACAGCTCCCAAGCTGCAGAGCCAGAAGTAAATAAATGTGAGCTCTGGCTGAGTTGTGGGGAGAAGCAAGCCAGAAATGATCGCAAGTGAATCCCTATGAGATCTGCAGATTCCAAACAGCCCCTACATATCTCCTCACCTTTCAGAGGAACAGTTTTTGCATCAGTAGAGTAGACAGTAAAACTGATTCAACATCTGAGGGTTACATAGAACGGTTGAGGATGAAGAGTTTGTCATGGAATAAGCTTTCAGTGGGTGCTCGCTGAGTCTGAGGGCAGACTTAAAGGTGTTCAGCAATCATGATGATGCATGCTTGGTATGACCACAACCCAGGCACTAGGCTAGGACCCTTCACATGCCTTCATCTTTTTCATTGCTGTACTTGATGTCGTGCTCACTCCATTCCGCAGCAGGTGCTGAGATCAGAGAGGTTTTCCAGCTTGCTCACAATGACTAACGTGTACTGCCATTGCTAAAACCCCAGGGCGTTTCTTAATCAGTGATCTGGGTCTCTTGAAAAGAAGTGGCCACATATCCTTGAAGATCCTGTTAGCTTTTTTTTTTAATGATAAGATAAAAAGAATCAGCATCACAGCAGGATAGGGCTCTAGACATTCCCAGTGTCTGATATCTGCCCCCTGAATTCTCTGTAAAAGGAAATACTTGGAGCTGTATACCCTGGAGTTTTCTCAGCCTCACAGTCCTAAAGCCTACAACCCAATCCATTATCATCGGAGCGCATCTTCACTCTATGCAGAAAACCTCACTTCAGAAAGTAAAGTCAGCACTGTGTTTGCATGGGAGACCTCTCTCCTCCCTCCCTCCCCACCCCTCTCTCACACTCATACACATATACCACACCATGCCATATCACACTCTCTCCATCATGGATTCCCCCACCCCGCAGCATCTCAATGTGTTGTGTGGACTCACACCATCACATCATCAGCATCCCCTATGAACACCCTTTGTAAGTACAGTATCTCAGATCCCCAGAAAGTGAGTTAGGCATTCAGCTGCTTCTAAAATGCCTTCCAGGGTACGTCAGCTATACTAAAGTCTGAGAATTAGTATCTGTAAAAGCCTCCATTCTCTACTCCCCTTCTTTCTCCCTTCTCCACACCCCTTCCTTCTCTTTTCTCCATACCCCTTCCTTTAAAGAGCTCTAAAATACACCACAGATTTTGCTGGTCTTTTTTATATTTCTTTTTTGAGACAGGGTCTCACATAGACCAGGCTGGCCTCCAGATCACTATGTAGTTGAGGCTGGCTTTGAACTCCTAATCCTTCTGCTTCAGCTTCTCCAGTACTGGGATAACAGGTGGGCACCACACCCAGCTCTCATCTCGACCTTAAACTGAGCTCAGAGACTAAGGACCTCCCACCTTGGCCCCAGGCTCAGCTGAGGGTGGAAACTGCAGTGCCCACCAGGCCTTTGGACCAGACTGACAGCTCGGCTTGAGAAAGGCACCTCCCTTTCCTTTAGAAACAATAAAATTCACGTTCGGAATGAAAAAAATAAAGAGACAGAGAAACAGGCCTAATAGGGAAGCAGCAGCCTCCTTATGGAAGAAGCTGGCTTCGGGGAGGGAGCAGGGGCCTCCGTGAAGGGACTCTTGGGGCCTGCTGCCTCGCCAAAGTCAGGCCATAAACACTCCCAGCGCACAGCGTCCGCGATGGCCTCATTTGGCGCTGCTCGCCCACTTCAGTCATATAAAGAGCGATAAGGGAAGACAAGGGCGAAATACCCTCTAAATAAAAGATGAGGTAATTTTGAAGGCACATTAGGGTTTTATGTGTATTGTGGCTTGTGTTTTTTTATTCAAACCCGGGGAGGGCCAGCAGTCCTCCTGCCAGAGACTGTGGCCCTCCATAAGGCATCCAGCCTAGTGGTGCAGAGTCCAGGGCTCTGCTCCGCCGTTTGGACCCTTTGAACAAAGCACTGGAGAGAAGTGAAGAAGGCCATTTTCACTGTCCCCTTGGCTTGGGTTTTATCGCCATCAGTTGTCATCTCAAGAATAAAAATGAAGCATCCTGCTTCTGCCCTTCGTCTCCAGCTTGTGTCGTCCAGAAAGGGAGGGTTTGAAAAAACCCGAGATAGGACAACAGAGACCCGTCCTGAAATGAATGACTAAGGGGGCAGCTGCAGCCTGGAAGCTGTACTGGAGGGTGAGGAGGGTGGTCTGTTACAGTGCAAATGAGAGTGCCTTGTAGAATGGGAATGTGTGAATGATACAGGAGCCCAGAGGGTACGAGAAACCTCATTTCCAAGGGGCAAAGAGGATCCAGGACAATCTATGCTTAGGTAGGTAGTCCAAGACCTTACGGAAGGCCAGCGCTTCTGAGGAACCAACAGTCCTCAAACTACCACCCAGCCTCTTCAGGAGCCCCTGTGTCTCATGCACCAAATGGAGGTTGCACAGTGGCATCAGCAAAGCCCCTGACATCCCTCAGCACTTACCACATGCTTGTCTTAAACTCAGAGCTTTGCTAGCACAGCTCCAGAATCCTACAGGAAAATGAAGTCAGCCTATACCTTACAGTTGTGGAAGTCACAGCAGACACAGATGTAAAACTCACCAGAGACTTGATATAGAAATCAAAATTCAAAGCCAGGCTGCCTGACTGCAGAACTCCTATTACATGTGGTGGATATTTGGATTACACACTAGGAATGATTATCAGGGACAGAACACTTTTCGAACATTCAGGTAAATAGTGACGTGCTATAGTGTCCCACCTAAACCTCACACCAGTAGCTAACATTATCACCCTATTTGACAGATGAGGAAATTGAGACCCACAGAGGCTGACAGCCAAGGTCAAACTAACAGTTAATACCAAAGAAGCCAAGCATTGAAGAGATAAACCTCACTGGAGAAATGTAGGAACCATATCACACTTTTATTACTATATCTGCAGCACATGCCGAGGGATTGTAGAAGCGAGAAACCTGCAAAGATGCATGCATGCCTTCTGGTTCTTGCCTTCAGCACAATCTTCAGACCTTGAGGAAGACAGGTGCACGCAGGGAAAAATGAGAGGGTCATGGAAGAGGGTCCCCTCCCCCTCTCCCCCCCTTCCTCCCAGGTTTTCAAACCTAGGGAAGAAGATGCTAGGTCTCCACCCTCACCCTGGTATGGAATAAAGAGTTGCTTCAAATTTGCTTTCATTATCTGTGGGCAACACACACACACACACACACACACACACACACACACACACACACACACTTCATCCCAGAATAAATCACCTGGCATGGGAAAATAAAGTGAAAACAAAAACAGAGCTGAGAAGCAATCTTTCAGGACCACAAAATGGGAAATAACCAAGATTCCTGCTATCTGAGACCCATTCTTTTCCTACATGACCTTGAGCAAGTAGCTTAAACATGTTTGGCTCTGTTTCTTTACCTAGCAAAAAGTTTGCTGCTATAGAGTAGTTGTGAGAGATGCACAGGTTAATACATGCAGAGCTCTTGAAACAGTTCCTAGACTCTGCCCATGGCTGCTCTATTAAGCATTTATGGAGGACCTGTTAGGACTCAGATGATTGACATGAAGACGGTCTATACAAAACATTCCAAGGATTCAGCAGCTTTGGGTGAAGCATCCTGGGACCTCTGTGGGGGAAGCTTCTAGCATACAGAAGCCAGTACCTTCTCTGTAGGGCTCAATGATATAAACTCCTAGATCAGGGGAGCCTGGGATCAAACTCTAATATCTCACCGAATAGCAGTGAAACCTTAACCAAGTTAGGTATCTAATGGAATCCTCAGTTTCTTAATGTGTAAAAGGGAGAGGAATAATGATAGTTCTTTTCCAGGACATATTGAATGGAGAAGAATACAGAAGAAGGTTCATAGCTAATGATTAAAAAATAAGTCATTCAAGAACTCCAGGCAACTAAGGAGTGCTAAGTGGGAGAAACAGTCTTCCCCAGGAAAAAGCACACCAATTGGTTATCTAATACCAAATGTTCAGCCCTGAAAACGTACAGTCAAGTAACATTTACAGACTGAACAAACATTCAGACTGAGCAGGCTGTATTTATGCATTTAGGAATATATGTATTGATAACTATATACATAAATGTATGCAGCAGCAATTAATGAAAGGAGTGGACATGAATTTGAAAAAAGAGCAAGTGGGTATATGGGAGAGCTTAGAAAGGGAAAGGGAAAATTATGTGATTTTATTATAATCTCAAAAGATATAAGAATAATAAAAAATAAGTTGTTATTATTATTGTTATTGTTGTTGTTATTGGACTCTTCATTTAATTGATTGATTTTAGAGACAGGATCTCATGTAGCCAAGGCTGAGCTCAAACCTCTGACCATCCAGTCTTTACTTCCTGATGCTGGAACTGTAGGTGTGCACCAGCACACCGGTTGTTATTACGGTTGCTATGATTAGGAACACATTTTTTTTTTTCAGATCTAATGTAAATATTGTCTCCTGCAGACATCTTTCTACATTCATTTCTGCCGAAAGTTTACCCCTCAGATTTATGTCTATCTCCCTCCAATAATTTATCACTTCTCGTTTTATTTACAATATTTAGTGGTGCTGTTTTATCTACCTTACTGAAGCGTGAGTGTCCTTAGGGTGGGGACTTCGTCTATTATAGAATTCTCTCATTTTGTTAATTGGTTGGTTTTGAGACAAAGGTCTTTCTTTTGCAGCCCAGGTTGACCTCTGTGGTATTTAGAATGAGAACTCCCATAGGTTCCTATATTTTAATTTTTGGTTCTCCAGTTAGTGGGACTCTTTGGAATGGATTAGGAGGTGTGGCCTTGTTGGAGGAGTTATGTCACTGGGGGCGAGCTTTGATGTTTTAAGAGTCCTGTGATTCCCAGTGTGATCTCTCTGTGTCTCTACATCTCTGTGTTTTTATCTGTCATCTCTCATTCTCTCATCTCAGTCTGTCTCTCTCCTTCTGTCTCTCTCTGTCTCTCTCTGACTCTGTCTCTCTGTCTGTCTCTGTCTGTCTGTCTGTCTGTCTGTCTCTCTCTCTCTCTCTCTCTCTCTCTCTCTCTCTCTGACTCTCTTTCTCCGTGTCCCTCCTGGTTGTAGATCAAGATGTGACCTCTCAACTGTCCCTTTGCTCTGCCATCATGGGCTCTAACCCTCTGACATTGTAAGACAAATGTTTTAGAAGTTGCCTTGGTCATGGTGTATTATCACGGCAATAGGAAAGTAACTAAAATAATTTCCCACTTTAAGTCCTCATGATTCCACTTTGCAAGCTCTGGGATTGCAGGCCTGTGTCGACATTACCCCACTAGCTTGTTTTGTTTCTGTCAAATACTGTATTCCAGGAAATGCTATGTATGAGAGCATCTCCCCCTGGGAGGTAGCTGTTATTAGCATCCTCAAGAGGCTGGTAAAGCCAGGCAAAGCCATTTGCGATAGGCATCAGCTGCAGCTTCTGCTACAGGAAAGAGACAGCTCTGCACAAGCATCCGAGCTCAGGTATAGTTCAAAACTGCCATTGGCCTGTGCTTCATACCCAGTCCCTCCTCTCTGGCTCCCAGAACTTTCCCATCCATACCCTGTCTTACTGCCAGCCTCAGAGTCCTCATCCCAGGCTTTTCCTCACAGCCTCATCCATGCCATTCACAGACCCTTTCCCAAAGGATGCCAGCTCCAGCATTCAGCACCAGAATCAAGGTGCAGAAGGTTAGGAAGTAGTATATTTCCAGTTTCCAGATGAATTGTGACAGCAAGACTACACACCTGCTACCAGCTGCCCAGGCACTTTTCATTCAGACATTTGGCATCCTGGAAACGAGGGCTCATTTCAGCCGGGGAGTCCTTCTTGTTCAAGCTCCCTGCTCAGTAAGCCCTGGTGTCAGACAGACCAGACATCAGAGGCCGGACAATCACAGAGATCCTGTTCCTACTGAAGGACTCAAGAGGACATCCCAACAAGGCACATTGTATTCCTTCCCCTTTAGCCATGCAGTCTATCAGGGTGTCCCACTCTAATCAGTGTGTTCTGTCTTCCTGGCCCCTTTCTGTGCCCTGGTGCTTGTCAGAGCAACTCACTTCTTCAAGGTGCTCATCAGAGGCCACCTGTTCATTTGGGTTGTACGTTAATTTGTCAGCAAGCAAATATTTGCAGAAGACTTCCAAAAGCCGGGGCCCCTGCTAGACACTGGGGACAGTCCACCTTCTTGTTTGGAAAGCATTAAACCAGTGCCTACAAATAATTAATTACTAATGTCACTAGTGTGACAGGACCCAAGAAAGAAACAGAATAAAGAGAAATCAGCATTTGTGACCATTAGGTAAGTGGGACCCTAGAGCAGTCACCAGACCCTAGGGACCCTGTGCCTGCCCTTCACACCTCTTCTGACATACTTTGAGCATCTCCATGAACACATCCTTCGATTACTCATTAACAGATGAAAACTAAGAGAGATAGGAGTCAGTGCCATTGGGCAAGCAATTCCTCTGAGAAAGAGGTCAGACTGAGAATTCCTGGTGACCAACACCATGCCCAGAGGTACGTCTGAAGGATGGTCCAGTACCAGAGAGAGCAAATGGCTGGAACCAAAGTGAAGACAGAAAGAAGAATGGGAAACTCAGTTGGTAAAATGGATGATTCCTGTGAGGGTGACCCTATGTCCCAGGCTGCCACGCAGGTCTCAGTGTCAGCCTGCTGTTCTCATGTAGTTGTAATATACACCCCATTCACTATCACTGGTACCCAAAACTGGGTGCTGTAGTCTATGCTCATCATACATTTGGTATGCATTTGGTAAAGAAACATACCTGTGTTCCTTTCAAGATAGCTCATCAGCCTGGGGCTGTGGAGCATGCCTGTAATCCAACTGGGTAGGTCGAGGCAGGAATGTCATGAGTTCAAGGCTAGCCTTGGCTACGATTGGAGTTTGAGGCCAAGCTGAGCCATATGAGACCCTGTCTCAAACAAAATAAAAGCAAACAAATAGATATTTTGCCGGGCGGTGGTGGCACACGCCTTTAATCCCAGCACTCAGGAGGGAGGCAGAGGCAGGTGGATCTCTGTGAGTTTGAGGTCAACTTGGGCTACAGAGTGAGTTCCAGGAAAGATGCAAAGCTACACAGAGAAACCCTGTCTCGAAAAACCAAAAAGAAAAAGAAAAAAGAAAAAAGAAAGAAAGGGAAGGAAGGAAGGAAGGGAGGGAGGGAGGGAGGGAGGGAGGGAGGGAGGGAGGGAGGGAGGGAGGGAGGGAGGAAGGAAGGAAGAAGAAAGGCACATACCTGTGAACTCCCTCAGACAGCAGAGAATGCTGTGTGCTCCAAGTGGGCCTGCAGCTCATGAGGAGGGTCTGGGATATGAACTTTGAGAAAACACACAGCATGGTGGAGAATGGGGGAAAACAATTCTCAAGATCCACATCCAACAAGGGTGTCTTCCAAACACGAAGTTCCTCCGGTGTATTATAAACAGTGGACATTAGAGTTCATAAATTTTTTGTTTTTTTTCTCTTTCTCAACCCGTTTATTGTTTGTATATAGGAGGGCTACTCATTGTTTTTTTTAGTTAATCTTGTATCCCACCACATTACTGAAGGTGTTTATCAGCTCTAGGAGTTTCCTGGTAGAATTTTTGGGGTCACTTATGTATAGTACCGTATCATCTGCAAATAGCGAAAAATTTAATTTCTTCCTTTCCAATTTGTATCCCCTTGATCTCCTTTTGTTGTCTTATTGCTCTAGCTAGAACTTCAAGTACTAGCTTGAACAGATATGGAGAGAGTGGATAGCCTTGTCTTGTTCCTGATTTTAGTGGAATCGTTTTGAGTTTCTCTCCATTTAATTTGATGTTGTCTTTCGGTTTGCTGTATATTGCTTTTCTTATGTTTAGGTGTGTTCCTTGTATCCCTAATCTCTCCAAGACCTTTATCATGAAGGGTTGTCAGATTTCGAGCTTTGATTTCATTGACTTAAATGCGGGTTAGGGCTGCAGATGTAGTTCAGTTAGTAGAGTGCTTGCCTGGCGTACACATAGACCTGGTTTCTATTCAGCACCGCATAAAACAGACATGGTGCTATACACCTGTGATTTCAGTATCTGGGAGGTGGGGGCAGGTGGATCAGAAGTACAAAACTATCGTTGGCTACATACAAAGTTCAAGGCCAATTTGAGATACGTGAGTACTAGTCTCAAAAACAAAATCAAACAACAATAACAGAACCATTGTACTTCTTTGACAAGCTGGTGTGATAGTCAACATGCTAATGTGTGTGCATTCTAGTCTGTTAGGCATATAGGATCCTAATAGTTATTACCTGGTCAGGTATCATGATTAAGTCTTTTTAATTATAATTATTAATGTATATTAATTATATAAATTATTGGGTTCCACTGTAGCACCCCATGTGTGCACATAAGTTTTAACCATTCGGTGGTGTTGAGTTCTCAGATCCTCACAGCATGACCTCCCCCACTGTGTTCCTGAGAACTAGGTCACCTCAAAGGTGCCTGTCTCCCCTATTCCACTGCAACTTCCTTCGGGAGAGTGGTCCTCTCTTGGTCCCTCCTTGTTATTTGAATGTTAAACATCTACCACAGACTCATGTGTTTGGGCACTTCATCCACAGCTAGAGATGCTATTTTAGGAGATGGTGGAACCTTTGGGATACACAGCCTGACTGACAGATGTAAGTAACCCGGAGCAAGCCTGGAGGGTTAGAGTTGCCTCTGGTCCTGATCTTCTAGCTCCATGCGCTTCCTCATCCGCACAGTGTGAAGACCCACTGCTACTGGCTCCTGTCACCATCCTGTCCCCTCCGTGATGAAATGGAACCAACCCCTCTAAAACTGTGAGTCAAAAGAAAGCTTTCTTCACTCCGGTCACTTTCTGTTAGGCATTTTATCAGTGGCAAGAAAAGGAACCGATACAGAAATGCCTGTTGCTTATCTCCTAGTAAGGCCTCAATAATGGATTTAAAAAAAAAAAAAAAAAAAAAAAAGTTTCTATGTCACCTCGGGGGCCCTGCTCTAGCAACTCAAAATAAAGCCATTCACCGAGGCCTCTGGACAAGTCTAGGTCCCTTTTCACTGATTTTGCATCAATACTGATATCAGAATCACCCAGGATGGGTTTCATGTCATCTAGCTGACATCCCTCCAGCACTTCATGCTCCTGCTTTCTCTCCTCCCAGTATCTAACATGCTTTCTTCTGTTTTTATTTAATTTTTTTCACCTATCTGTCTCTTCCTCTGATTCCTCCCAGATCCTTCCCACCCAGCTTCATTCTCTCCCCTCTCCCTCCTCTTCATTCCTCCCTCAAAATAAACAAATAAATAAAATACCAATATGACAAGAACTAACAACTCAAAACAAAACAAAAAAGTGCATACACACACACACACACACACACACAAATGCGTGAACTCACAAATGGAGTCCCATTGGGTTGGCCAACAACTCCTGGGAATGAGGCTTGCCCTGGAATGTGGTTGGTATACCCAGTGACACTCTATTGGAGAAAACCCATTTTCCCATTCCCAGCAGGTGTCAGTTGCAAATAGCTTCTTGGCTAAGGGTGGTACTCTGTGCGCGGGGGCCCCCCCCCCCCCCCCCCCCCGCTCCTTCTCAGTACTAGGATTTTGTCTGGCTTGAAACTGTGTAGGCCCTGTGTGCTGTCATCGTCTCCGTAAAGTCCCATGTGCATCAGTCCTGTTCTGTCTGGATGATGCTGTTGCCTTGGGGTCAATCACCATCTCTAGCTCTTATAATTTTTCTGCCTCCTCTGCACACAGATCCATGAGCCTTGAGGAGAGTTGTTTGATAAAGACATCCAACTGAAGATTGAGCACTCCGAAGTCTCTTTGCCTTCTGCATATTTTCTGTTTGTGGGTCTCTGTGTTGATTACCATCTATGGCAAGAAGACATTTCTCTGGTGAGGGTGAGAGATGCATGTATCTATGGATAAGCAATATGTCATTAAGAGTCACTCTATTGCTATGTTCCCTTAGCAGAATATTAGTAGATTTTTCCCTAGGCCCATGATCTATCTAGTCTCAGGTTCTTGGCCACCTTAGCAGTGTCAGGTATGGGTTCCATCTCATAGAGTGGGCCTTAAGTCCAACCAAAAAGAGGTGATTATTCACATAATATTTGTGTCACTGTTGTGCTGGTATATCCTGCTGGGAGGTAACTGTGGTAGGTCACAGAGTCTGTAGCTAGGTAATATTTATGACTATTTTTCTTGAGGCATGTAAAGTACCTTCCAGCATCATGAATGCTAGTCAGTAGAGTTGAAACTTCTAGTTGGGCACCAGCTTGATTCTTCCACGTTTGGTAACTTAAGTAAGGGCTGTGTTCAGCAACAGGGCCTTGCTATCAAGTTGTGGAAGGTCAGCAACAGCCTGTGATACTTGGGGGATCTGTCTGATAACTCAACACATTATAACCCATTCCTGGCACTGGAAGTTTTACTTGGTGGCATAAGATATCTAGTTGGGCCGGGCGGTGGTGGCGCACGCCTTTAATCCCAGCACTCGGGAGGCAGAGCCAGGCGGATCTCTGTGAGTTCGAGGCCAGCCTGGGCTACCAAGTGAGTCCCAGGAAAGGCGCAAAGCTCCACAGAGAAACCCTGTCTCAAAAAACAAAAAACAAAAAACAAAAAAAAACAAAAAAAAACAAAAAAAAAAGATATCTAGTTGGGGCATTGTCTCCCCCATTACACAGTGACTTTAAATTCTTTATATATATATATATATATATATATATATATATATATATATATATATATATATGTGTGTGTGTGTGTGTGTGTGTGTGTGTGTGTGTGTGTGTGTGTGTATGTATGTATATATATGTGTGTATGTATATATTTGGAAGCTTCTACAGCAGTAGGTTTCTATATGGATTTTCAAATGGCCTTTTTTATGAGTTGTCCCTCCCCATACCATCTAAGACCATACCATCTTTGGTTTTGTTTTGCTTTGTTTGTTTTTGTTTTGTTTTTCGAGACAGGGTTTCTCTGTGTACCTTTGCACCTTTTCCTGGAACTCACTCTGTAGCCCAGGCTGGCCTCGAACTCACAGAGATCCACCTGCCTCTGCCTCCCGAGTACTGGGATTAAAGGCATGTGCCACCACCGCCTGGCTAACTGTACCATCTTAAACACACCAAATCTCAGAAGCTAATCAAGGTTGAGTCTGATTAGTATTTAGATGGGAGATCAACATCCTTTCAAAACAAGGACCTTCATGATGATTGTTAAATGAACCTTCACATACTTTTTAAATTTATTCTTTGAGAATTTCAAACACGTATGCAATGCATTTTTATCATATCTACCCATCACATTTTCACTTCACCATCTCTCAGGCCTCCCTCAACAGTATCTTCTCTCAACTTCATGTCCTTTTTGCTTTGTTTCATATTAAAAACCAATTGGGCCTAATTCGTGTAGCCCACATGCATCTGGGTACAGGGTCATCCACTGAAGCACGAGCAACCTACTAGTGGTCACACTCGCTAAGAAAAATGCCTCTGCCTCCCCAGAAACCAATAGCTCCTTAGCTAGTAGGGAAACCAAGCGGTGAGTCACTGCCTCGACTGTGCTTGAATTTTCCCTGGCTTGATCTTCTTTAGGTCTCATGAGGGTCACCACGCTGCTGTGAGTTCAGGAGTGCGGCGGCCCTGTCGTAACCAGAGGACAGCATTCCACAGCGCTTCTCCCCACTCTCTGGATCTTACACTCTCTCTGTCTCCCCTTCTGCAATATGCTCTGAGCCTTAGGGGTAAAGACTTGAGGTAGATGTCCCATTTTAGATCTGAAATCTCACGATCACTTATTCTCCGCTCTTGGACCAGTTATGAGTCCTACATTAGCTAACTGCTGTCCACTGCAAAAAGGAGCTTCTCTGGCCAAACTGGACAGCAGCACAAATTTATGGATATAAACATAACTATGACCATCTAACAGAAAACCTATAGGAGCTTCTCCCTAGAGCCTATAACCCACACAGCCTTCTGACCAGATTTGTAGTGGTAAGCTTTAATTCCTTCCTGTGGAGCAGGCTTCAAGTCCAATCAGAAAGCAGTTAGCAGGCATGGGAAATACTTAAAGTGTGGGCTGGGGAGATGGCTCTGTTGTCAAAGTGCTTGCTGTGCAAGGACAAAGACCTCGATTCGAATCTCAGTCCCCACATAAAAAGCCAGGTGGAGGGCCAGTGAGACAGCTCAGTGGGTGGGGGCACTGGTAGCCAAACCTGATGATCCGATTTGGATCCCCAGGACCAACTCGTAAAGAGAGAAGTAGCTCCCCAAAGTTCATTTTCACTGTATGATTCTTTGCATGAGCTAAAAACACAAGCAGAACCGGAGTTCAGCGCCTTGCCTATTCTGTGCATGGCCAAGTTTCCAAAATCTAACCTGGAAGAAAATAAACATCCATTCAACAAAAGAAGCAAAAGCATGGGAAAGAGAAGACACCTGAGTTACTTAGAAGGTCACAGAAGGCTTTCCTCTGGCCCTACAAGAATCATCACCTGACTTGTTATGTGTTGACCCTTCAATGAACATTTTGGCTCAGGTTGACTCCTTAAATCCTCACAACACCGCCAAGCAAACTCCAGATGGCCAAAACCATGAAGAGATATGTATGCTTGAGGCTGCAAGGGGGAAAACATAAAAACAACCCTAAGAAATATTTATAATGATTTTCAATATCATACTAATTTTGATTTCTTGTGTATGTGTGATACCAAAGAGGTGAAAGCAAAGAATCTAAACTTTCTTTCTGCTTCCTCCCAAGACCAGCAATTCTGAGACAGGCTGGAAATTGGCACCCACCTGGGCATTGCCCTAGAAAATCATCTGATGTGTCTGGATCTCCTCATCTGGGAAAGGCAGATAAATGATATTTGTCTCACCAGGAGTGAAGAGGGTTAATTAACACTTGTAGTGTTTTGAGATCTGAGGCCAAAGGAGCTGATAAAAGGGTGTCACCACCCAGCAAGCCACTGAGCTCTGAGAAACTGAATCAGGAGGAGGAAGTCACTGTGGCACCCTGGGGCCTCTCCTGTCCTCTCTGCTGGCCTTCCCTGTCCCCTAAGCCTGGAATCCTTGCCACCATGCGGCTGTCTATCTCACTTTCCCCTGCAATCCTTTCCTCCTGCAAACATGTTAAATCCTGCAGAGACACTTGGGGACCTATATGCTCTGCAAAACCATTCTCTAATCGTACACTCACCCAATGGGCTTTATTGAGCATCTACAATGTCCCAGACTCTGCCCAGAGCACTAGCAGCACTATGTTTAGTGTTTCTGACCTCATGAAACTGGAGATTGGTACCCAGACAGGCTACAAAAAGCATCCACAGACATTTTTCAGTGACTAGGTCAGGACTGAAAGCCACATTTCCCAAGCTCCAACATGTAGTTTCTCCTCTACTTTATGGTACTTCCCACCACACATCAAGGCACATGGTCTGACAGAAATAATTGATTGTGGGTGACACATCTCCTGAGTAGAACTCAGCATATTTGATATGTAGGTGGTCCATGAAATTCAGCTCAAATCTAAGTCTCTCTCAATAGTGTCAGCAGTATCTTTCCTGGAAACGGGGAAGAAAACATTTTTTTCTGAGAGAAAAAAAAAAGCACCCAAAATTGTGCTTGCTCTCTACACATTTCTTCCTAAACACCTGTCACCTGCCTAGATTGCCACCACTGGGTTCCTCCCTGAAAAACTCAGAGACCCTACCTGCTTCCTCTCATTTGCTTCTAGGAGGGAATTCACCAGGAATGGGTAATAATATATGTTCTCAACAAACCTAGGAAAGGCCCTTGCCCTGCCCCTTCCTGGCTACAAGGCATATGGTAAGGCAGTAAACTTCCCTGGGACTCAGAACCCCAATAATCCCAATCTTAGAGCTGCTGTGGGGACTAAATACACCACTCCCTGCACCCTCCAGGCCAAATATATAGAAGAGGCTCCAGGGGGTCAGTGGCATCACTCTCTCTGAGGCATGGTCATTTCTACAGAAATCTATATACCAGGTTCTTAAAACAGGGTGAGTAAGCCTGAGCGCCATAACTTGGTGACTTTATTTTTTTTTTTTTTTTTTTTTTTTGGTTTTTTCGAGACAGGGTTTCTCTGTGTAGCTTTGCGCCTTTCCTGGAGCTCACTTGGTAGCCCAGGCTGGCCTCGAACTCACAAAGATCCGCCTGCCTCTGCCTCCCAAGTGCTGGGATTAAAGGCGTGCGCCACCACGCCCGGCCTAACTTGGTGACTTTAGAAAGGACACACTCACTGCACTGTCAGGCTTCTTACCTTCTGCCTCTCTGCTTTGACACCTTTTCCGTGACAACCTCCAGCTGCAGGTGGCTTGGCTGAGTTCCTGTGGCGCTCCTCCTATGGCCTCAAATTGGCTTTCTCCTCTGAGTGTGGTTGAATGGATGTACACCACCATTTGGAAAGCCATTGGATTAGTTAATCATTGCACCAATCCCATGTCATTCCGGCTAACCGGATAGCAGGTTGAGACAAAGGTCTGTGGTCAGCACAAATGAGGATGGAGAGTCCAAAGCCTCTATCAGCTGACTCATTGGGGGGGGGGGGGCACTTCAGAAGAGGTTGAGGAGCAGGAAATGTTCCTACTAAGCAGTTTGCATTAGCTTCCTTTTGAAAATTGGATTTTATATTAAAACAATTTCTGAACTCTCTCAACAAAGTGAAAGATCAGGCAAACTGAGGCTTTACCTAGGCCTGGAGCTAGAATGCAGCCAGAACTGAGGGGTGACAGCTTGCTTCACAGGGACCTCCACTTCTCACTGGCTGCACTGCGGCTGTGATCTGTGCCAAAGTCCTAGCAGGAGAAGAAGCATGCTAAAGGAAGCTACTCCCTTCACCTGCTGGATGATCACCTTCCTTCACTTGCAGAGATCATGTGTTTAAGAGATGTGTGGGAGGGGAAGCAGCAGCTGACCTCCAAAGAAAGGGTCTCTCAGGCTTCCACCTTTCACCTATCAAAGGGCCTAGAACAAAGAACTCTATCAGAGCCAGACTAGATAAGGAATTCATTACCCCCCAAAATTTCAAGACTCTTCTCTTTCAGAAGTGGGGGGCATTCTTGGGGCTGGAGTGATAGCTCTATGGTCAGAAAGGCTTCATGCTTTTTCAGGGGATCAGTGTTCAGTTCTCAGCACCCATGTCCGGTGGTTCACAACTGTGCTCAGGACAGTTGAAACCCTCTTCTGGCATCAATGGGTACCCCATGCTTGTGCACAGACACACACATACACACAAATAAATAACAAAATAAATGATTTTTAAGATATGGGGGATCTTTAATAGTCTTTCATTCCTTTGGTTTTGAACCAAAACACTGCCTCTGTCACAGAGAGGAGGGTTATCCTGAGCCTGGGTCTTCTTCAGCCATAGGAAAGGACCAACTAACTTGTCTCTCAGTTAAATTTGCACGTGACATATGACCTAGTCTTTGTAGGATGGCCACAGGCATGGTAGAGGACAAATTAAACTCCAGCCCTTCCATTTGACCAAACTATAAATCAAATCATTTTCCTTCTCCAATTTCTGTTTTCTCATTTCCAGGGTAAGTAAGGGAGTTTTCTTCTGCACCTCAGTGTGTGGCCCTGGCAGCCCTGACTCACAGCAGCCTCAATGTGATCCCTTTGCCTCGCTGACCTCATTGCTTCCCTGGCCTGGTAGGCACTGAGTTTTCTATGGCCAGCTGAGCAGTCTTCAAACTTTTGTACATATTATTCCTTTAGCGTAGAAAATTCTACCACCCAAGTCTCTCTCTCTCTCTCTCTCTCTCTCTCTCTCTCTCTCTCTCTCTCTCTCTCTCTCTCTCTCTCTCTCTCTCTTTTACTCCTAGACATAGAGCCTGGCGGTGGCGGCCCACACCTTTAATCCCAGCACTCAGAAGGCAGAGGCAGGCAGATCTCTGTGAGTTCAAGGCCAGCCTGGGCTACACAGTGAGTTCTAGGAAAGGTGCCAAAGCTACACAGAGAAACCCTGTCCCGGAAAAAAAAAATACATTGTTCAGTCACCACCACCTCCAGGAAGTCTTTCCTGATGACTACCTCCATCGTTCCCACTCAGCCTCCCAGCCTAAAGAGTCTAGTTATATTTATTACCAATTAATAGATTAACTCAAAAGTGACCAAAAACATTAATGAGCGTGAATTAGCTTGGTATCATAGGACCAGGAATTTGCATGCAGGCTTCCTGTGTAACTGTGGCTTGGGATGTCCCATGATGTAGAAACCTAGTACCAAAGACTTCGATGAGGCAATAGGATTCACTTCAGCCAATCACTTGAGAAAATGCCTCAACTTTCTCTTCTACAAAATGGGAGTTGCCTCTACATCTTTCCATTTGTATACAGTAAATACTGAGTGAGAATGCAGGCATTTCACCACAGTGCCTGTCTCAAACATATTAAGCTTTTGACACATGCAAAATATTATTATTATCCCCCATGTACAATGTCAGGCTACAGTGGAATATATTAAAAACATAAAAAAGACAAATTTAGAAAAGAACAAACAAACAACTGTGCTTTTAGTGCTCCCATTAGTATAGATTAGAGGATTAATTCCATTCTAACTCCTGATGTCTGAGTAGCCACCAGCCAGGAATCCATAAATATAAAATTGCTCCATCTACCTTTCATTTGAGAAGGGAAAAAAATCAATGCATTTTTGTTCTCCCCTCTTAGCCTTTGCTTATTCAGATGCCCAAATAAGGTTACTGTACAAAACACAATTGTGCAGTCTATAAATAATGAACAGCTCCTCCACAGAATCAGAATCTACACAGGGAAGTTCTAAATGGATTTCTTTTGCCTGAGTCTTTTTCTGTCCCAGATCTGACCCTAGACATAAGTACGGGCAGCCTGGTTGGCATATAAAAGGCCCAATTGACCTGCTGACCCAGTTTGCAGAGGAGGCTCCAAGCAGAGCCATTTCAGCAGCTGCCTTGGAAAAATCTTTCAGCCACAGGAGGCAGAAGCTGCTCATTCCTTTACTGTGATCCTGGAGCCATCCCGGATGCCAGGGGTTGGACTCAGAGACCAAGGAGGTCTCTTCCACTTAGAAGCCATGCTGGGCCAACACCCACCCTGTTTAGTGCTAACTTGACTCTTGTGTCTGATCTGCTAAAAAAGCAGTGGTGCTTTTCTGTTGTTTCTAAGATAGGTCACTGACAGCAAGACAAGCTTTAGTGAGAAAATTCACCTTACTCCCATCCCAGATCCAGCTCTTTATAATAATATGGGTTGTCTTCTCTACCATAGCAAGCATTCACCTCCTTTTCTTCTTTTTATTTCCATTGCCCTCAGTGGCCACATTTTTTCTCATCTGTGTAGCACAGAACAGAAAACCAAAGCGGCCCTGCCAGGCATTACAGTGACTCATGAGCCCTGACCGCCCCCTCCAAAGTCAAGAAACTGCTGCTGCTGCTTCTTCTTCTTCTTTTTCTTCTTCTTCTTCTTCTTCTTCTTCTTCTTCTTCTTCTTCTTCTTCTTCTTCTTCTTCTTCTTCTTCTCCATTCCACTGAATCTAGAGTCCCACCGTGACCGAAAGACATCACAGCTGGAGTTGTTTCTCCTGGTTTCCGGTTCACGTTGTGCCGGGATGGAAGGCCAGAGAGTGCCTTCCCAGACAGAACAGAAAGCCTCACAGTTTAGATCCAGCTTAGCCACTGAGGGTGACTTAAGCAAAGTTCCTCAAATCTTTCTGGCCTTCAGCTTCGTGGTTTGCCAATCAGGAGTGATGCATCGCAAGGTTGGAGAAGAATCAGAGAAGGGAACACATACAAAGCTCTCAATGCTATGGGTGTGGACAGTAACAACACTGTAGCTCTCCTGGCCTGTCTCAAGCCTAAAGCCGCACACGCAGAACACAAGATGGGTACTTGTGGAAGTGGTTGCCAGGTCTCTGCTCTTGTTTGTTTGTTTGTTTGTTTGTTTGTTTGTTTTTTCAAGACAAGACTTCTCTGTGAAGCAGTCCTGGCTGTCCTGGAACTCACTTTGTAGACCAGGCTGGTCTTGAATTCACAGAGGTCTGCCTCCCAAGGGCTGGGAGTGAAAATGTGTGCCACCCAGGCCAGGTGAGGGCTCTGCTCTTAAAGGAGAAAGGAAGAGAAAGAATGGCTGGGGGGAGTGGGGTGGAGAACTAAATCCATCTGCACTCTCAGCTGATTACCTGGCCCCATGAGAAGCCCCAAACCGAAAAGGCACCCAAAGAGCTGCCAGCCTTGAGGAGAAGCATTGATTACTGGGTATTAGCTGCCCATCCAAGGAGACACATCCACCTAAGAGAAGGATGGTACTATTCATCTATTTCCCCTGGATTGAAATGTGGAGGCTTGAAGAGTGTGGCACCTACAGAGCTCAAAAGGAACTTAAGAGAATTTTAAGAAATTCTCTCTGAAAGATTATATAAAAAATAGACAGCTTCAGGAGCTTCCTCCAAGTTGTGCCTGGAGCTCCAGGAATGCAAATACCATGTGCCATCACCCTTGCTAGGATGGGCATTTCAGTGACTCAGTGGTCCAAGTCATCCACGCTCCTGTAAGTGACTCCAATCAACTCACTGGTTCACGGAGACAGACTTGAATGGAATTTTTATGTGGTCTCCTGTTGGTGTCCTGTCTGAGGTGAAGAGCATTTGTTCACATCTCCTCAGAAAGTCATGCAACAGATATAATCTCCATGCATCTTGAACAGAGGAAGTTGCATTGATACAGGCCATATATCTAGAAAAGAGGTGCCTGTTGGAGTATGAACCTAACCACTGGGCCTAAGTGCCAGCCATTAGGCAAGCCACCAAAAGCATGGCTGCATGGGTGCAAGCCATCGAACGGCCTCCTCCTCACATGTCTGTGCACCCTCCCAGCTACAGTTCATCTCCAAATTGCTAGAGTTTTTGGTCTCTGTTCTCCTTAGAGGACATAAGTTTCCTAAACTTCTTAGGTTTATAACCGTTGATAGACAGCTCTTAATGGTTCTCCAGCCCCAATAGCAACCCATCAAGACTTCTAAGAAAGGCAAGATGGGACTGAGATGAATTTGTCAGTAGTGTCTGTCTCTCTGTCTCCAGCATCTGGCCCAGTCTTGGCATGTGACAGACATATACTCTGCACGCCTGGAGCAATGAATAACAATACTGTGACCTCGAATAGTCAAGGCGCTTGATAATGCAATACCAGTTCCTGGAAATAATGGGAGTGAAAACTATTATTATTCAAATTTTAAAGCCCAGTTGCCAATAAAAACCATCTTAGGCAATGTATGTAGATGGAGTGTCTGATGATTTCAGTAACTCAGTGTCTAATAAGGCTGTCAATGAGTGTATCTTCAGATTCTGGGCCCTAACCACACCGCCCTACTTACCCTTGTCTTCACATTGTCCCCCAAGATCTTAAAATTGGCAGCCAGTATGTTTATCTGAGACAATGTAAATTTGTTGAATCACCAACTACTTACCCCAGGCAGAGGCTAACAGTCATGAGTATGAAGACCCCAGATGTTTTCTCAAGGAGCTTCCATCATTTGGAGGCCACAATTTCAGATAAAGTGCAAAGACTGAAGGGGCTGTGAGAAACCATCCTAAATTCTGCTGAAGATGTCAAAGATCATTCAGGTTTCATGTAGAGGGTGAAAGACTAGCTTCATCTTGAGGATTGAGGAGGAATCAGGCATGAGAGAACACCAGTGAAAAGATACCCAATGCACATGGAAAAAGAGAAGGCAGGCTGCTTGTTGGGGAAGAGGGTATTGATTGAAAGCCAGCCATGGAAGATATTGGATTCCATTTGTTTGTTTTGAGTTGAGTCAGGGTCTCATGTGACCTATAACTTGCTGTGTAGCTGAGGACAACCTGGAACTCCTGAGTCTGCTATTTCCACCTCCCAAGCTCTAAGATTAACAGGTGTGAACCATTCTGCCAAACTCCATCAGCTTACATTCCAGAAGAAAAAGTTCACTGCCCATCTCCCAGTAGGATGAGTCCATGGACATACCAGAGACATGGTGTGCCTAGAGAAGGCACAGAAGCTCCATACATCTACCATGCCTGCCCATTGCATCTTTCCCATCTTGCTGTCCTGAATTTGTATCCTTTATCATAAACAGGAAAAGGAAAGGAAAGGAAGAGAGGGGGAGAGGAGGGAAGAGAGAACTTGTTGATAAGGTAAATTGTAGCATTATAATAGCACATCAATTGTAAAAGTTCATTGAGAACTAATTGCATTTCAGAATTCATATATGCACTCACTATCTCATTTAATCTTAACCTCTGTCATACAGGTTCATACTGGAAACCACCCCCAAATCCTCACTTCACATGAAGATTGCAGAGGCTGAGAGATAGCCCAGCATAGTCTCCCTTGTTCGAGGCTGGGTCTGAGTCCATACTCAGCGCTTTGGGACTCTCTCTAAAGAGTCACGGTACCTACCACCTGATATCTGCTTGTGGTTTGAATTCTGTGCATCTGCACCTGAGAGGACACATCAAGGTTGACTGAGTCCGTGGGTGTCTGAAGAGGCTTCTTCCTAGCTGCTTGTTAATTCCCCTTAGATGTTTCCTCCCCCCATTAAAAGGATGGTGGGTTCCTGGAGTGATGAGACAGTATCTCATGAATGTGTGCTAAATTGCCATGCAATTTCTATAGAATTAAATTATACATTCAACGAATAAGCAAATAATTCATCAAGACTAATGTTACTTCTGTGAATGCCAAGGTGAGATGGGGCCCTTTATTTATCAAATGTTGATTTTAAAAAAGAAAAACTCATCATGAAATAATAAATAAATAAATCAACTCAAAATTTAAGCTCAATCAGGAAACCATGCACAGTTCTAACTCTTTCCTTAGACATTTTTTTCCATATAAGATGATGCTCAGGAAAATAAGCCCATGCATACTGAAGTACATACACTTACATTATATAGAAATTCTCTCTCCTTCACATATGCACATACAGAGAGAGGGGGAAAGAGAGAGAAAGGGAAATATAACATCTGTACTACACTATGCTAAACATCTGCAAGGGCAGGAAAAACATTGAAAATTGTACAGACCCTGCCTGGCTGAGTGCCAGTACCTGCGGATAAGGGTCACCCCAGTGCTCTGGGGCCCTGCAGCTTTGGCATCACCAGAGAACCTGCTAGAAAGCTCTTCTCAGCGCCCCATCCCCTGTCAAGAACTGCTGACTTAGAGACTCTGGGGCCAAGGTGGTTTTTTCTAGGTGATTCTGATACTGCTAATGTTTGAGTCATTCTTAGACGTGAAAAAGAGGCAAGGATGTCTCTTGTACAAACGAAAATTTTAATGGATAAACCTCAGTTCAAGGCCCCTGGGCCAATTATTTAATTTCTCTGAGCCTAAATTTCATTACCTGTTTTTGAAAGATGAGTGGTATTGATTTCAAAAGAAACAAAAACAAAAAAATAGCTAGGAGTTTCTCAAGATAACCTGGGTATGCCACCACAGTAGTGACCCACAGAGACCTCACTGGACAGTTGGTAGTGCATCCGCCATCTCTCCCACTGTCTGCTTACTTCATAGAACTCATTCTTCATGATCTTCTTCTGTGGGCGATTGCTCATCAGGATCTGGCACACAGAAGTAATGGTGTTCTGGATTACAGGTGGATGCCAGCTAGCCCATGAGATTCAAAACAGTTCCGGGAAGGGCTCCTCAGATAGCTGGGATGCCCTCTGAGAGAGAGTCGGGAGGAGATAGTAAGAGAAAGTGTGAGAACCACTGTGCCTGCCTGCAGGCAAGAAAACCAGGCCACTATCCCTGACCTTCAGCTCTCCCCAAAAGCCCTACATGGCCTTAATCCTTTTGGATATGTCTGCTGTTCATTGTTTGGCATGGTAGCAAATGCCTACAGTTTTAGTGTTTCGAAGGCTGTAGTAGCATCAAAGCAAAGACAGCCTGGATATGAGAAGAGGTTCAAGACCAGACTGGGCTATGTAGGGAGAGCATATCTCAAAAACAAATAACCATATAATTAATAATAAATAAATAGACCATGCCTGAATCTCTAGAATCCATGAAGTAGCTTCTAGTCTCCAAGTAGACCCTGACTTTGCATATCTACTCACCTCCTTTATTCAGAGACTCTGGCTCCCACAACAAAGAGAAAGATTCTAATTCCTCCAAGTCTGGTTGAAGGCCCTGGTGCCCAAGCCTCTCCCTTCAAAACACCAGTGTACTCACCGTCAGGTTTCATACTCACCCATGACCCACTTCGGGGGTTCTAAATGACTGCTTGAAGATATGCCGCACTTCTCCGGGTGATTTTTGCTTTGTTGCAAGCCACCTGCCCACATGGAAACCAATCATCATATTTTATGCAAATCAATGGGAAAAATGATTCAATTAACAGAAAATTACTTAACAGTCATCATGCATCGGCTTGTTTTTTATTTGAATTTTAATGTTTCTATAATGTCACATAAGCCGTTTTTCTCCTCTCTTCTAGAAAATGACTAAACATAAAAGAGAAAATAATAATGAAACTCAAACAGGTAAAGCATTTACTGTGCTTCAAAGTCCTCTGATACTTTATCTCAGGTCAACAGATATTCTCAGACTCATTCAGATGAGGAGAGCAAGGCAGAGCATGTTCACACATGTACAGGGTCACACAAGCCGTTAGAGAAAAGCTGTAACTGGTACCAGATCCTTCCAAATGCACCCACCAAGAAATCTTTTCCTTTTTGGATAGAAGTCTGTGATTAAATGTTTAATAAATGATCTAATCCTCACAAGTAAATTCCTTACTAGCAGAATTAGGTCACTGCTACAAATGTGGGCCCCCCCTCCTTTTTCCATGCCTTCCTCACACCACCCTCTCTCTCTTTCCCTCTAAAATAGAGAAACTGTTTTTGGAACTTTACCCACTCAAATCTGAACAGGGATTTGAATTATTTGGTGAGAAGCTTTTCCAAGAGCATGGGTAGGTTTCCAGACTTCTGCTTTCTAATGAATATTCCTACTATTTCTGATTTCTCTTTTTTTTCCCCAAGGCCATGACTACCCAACCTGGCTTGGATATCATTTCACTAAATCAACTGAGCTCTGCCATGCGGCTTTCTCAGAAGCGATTCACGGAGATACTATTATTCCCGGGATATAGAGGAGGGAAGTGTCTTAGACCAAGACACTGGTCCCATTGACTTCCAAAGTTTGGTAAAGAAAACATATACATAATGAACGATGGCAACAGAAGCCAGCATTCATTCTAATGAGGTATTAGGAAAAGGCACAAAAATTAAAAATTGAAAAGGGTAGCAAAGATCTGTATCACCTTTTCTAAATCTTTCATGCTACTTTTTGGTTTTTTGTTTTTTCTTTTCTTTCTTTTTTCATTTTTGAGACAAGTTCTCAAATAGACCAGAATGGCCTCTGACTTGCTCTGTAGCCAATGATCGTCTGGAACTCCTGTCCTCTTGAATTCCTCCATGCTTGGCTCATGTCAAGTGTGGGTGTGTCTGTCTGACTGTCTGTGTCTGTGTGACCCAAGTGAGCACAGATGTATGTAGGGGTTCGGGAGTGTTATGTACCAATCTCCCCTACAATTAAAGCATTCCATCCTGCAGGGAGGTGAACAACAAAATAACAACAACAACAACACAAATAGCTTCAAGAACTCCTTGAAACTGACTGGACACACTAGAACCTTCCCTGCCAGAGGAAGCAGAGCCCAGCTGCAAAGAAGACTCTGAGATTAGACCAGAAGTCTGGAAGAAGCAGAAACCAGCTGAGCTGCCTACAAGAGATTTAGACTAACTGAGGCACCTGCAAAGGACATTCTCTGACCTACTGAGCTGCCTGAAAGCTGAACAGTGCTGCTCCAGGTTTCCTAACTTTCGTGAGTTGTCACCCGTGCTGGGGTGGGCCTTGATGATGCAGTTGTCTTTGAGTCATTTCTGCTCCTGTAAGTAATCCCTCCCTCCTATTCTTATAAGTCACCCCATCACCCATATTCCTGTAAGTAACCCCAATAAAATTCATCGGTTCACTAAGTGGGATTTGAGTGGTTATCCATATGGTGATCTATCATGGGTTCCCTATCTGGGGTGAGTTCCCTATCTGGTGTGTTTCATGTCCCCAAGAAAAGTTTTGTTATACAATAAGGGGGTGCACTTCCATTCAGAAGCCAGAGGATCACGCCAGGTGTCACACCTCAAGAGACATCTACGCCGGGCGGTGGTGGCGCACGCCTTTAATCCCAGCACTCGGGAGGCAGAGCCAGGCGGATCTCTGTGAGTTTGAGGCCAGCCTGGGCTACCAAGTGAGCTCCAGGAAAGGCGCAAAGCTATGCAGAGAAACCCTGTCTCGAAAAACCAAAAAAAAAAAAAAGAGACATCTACTTTGTATTTTGGAAATAATGGTCTCTCATTAGATTGGCACTCACTGATTGGGCCAGGCTCACAGGCCAGTGAGCCCCAAGGATTCTCCTCATCTCCACCCCTCTGACACTGGGATTACAAGTACAAGACACCAAACTAGGTCTTTTTTTATGTAGGTTCTGGGGATGGTCCTTGGGGCCTCATGCTTGCAGGACAAGCACATTATCACCAGAGCTAACTCCCTAGCCCCATCATGCTAATTTTTATTCCTACAAATTGCAGAAATAAAAAGAGGGATCAGCCGGGCTGTGGTGCCGCACACCTTTAATCCCAGCACTCGGGAGGCAGAGGCAGTCGGATCTCTGTGAGTTTGAGGCCAGCCTGGTCTACAGAGTGAGATCCAGGAAAGGCGTAAAGCTACACAGAGAAACCCTGTCTTGAAAAACCGAAAAAAAAGGGGGGGGGGGTCAACAATACCCATACCCAGAAATCGGCAGCTTTTCTTTTCTTGGGTTAGTTGATTCCTCCAAGAAGAAGCCTTTTTGATCATGACCCACATGAGGAAGTTTTCTCCAAGTGCTGGCAACACACATCTGGTCCATGGCAAGTATGGAAATCAAGTGAGGATGTTTTGATTTCTTTAGAAAGAGTTGTTCCCCCATCCAAAAGAAGATATTTTCTCTTCTCTTTTTTTTTCTTTTATGCCATTCCTTTCTTCTTTTGTTTTGGTTTTTGAGATAGATCTCACCATGATATCCTCAAGCCAAAGGTATCCTCAAACTCAAAAACTTTCTGCCTCCACCTCCTGGGAGCTGGGAGTTACAGGCCTGTGTCAGCACACTCAGCCAGACAGGCTTGCTTTGTGAACCTTACTCATTATCCTTTTGATTCATAACATATTGCAACAATCACAGAGTATCGCATCCCATTACAACTGAGAGACTCAGACTAACAGCCACTATATGCAGTGGTTTTCAACCTGTGGGTCATGGCCCCTTTGAGTCCTGGATATCCTACATATCAGATACCTACTTTCCAATTCCTAACAGTAGCAAAATTACAGTTATGAAGTAGAATCAAAATAATGTTATGATTGGGGGTCACCACAACATGAGGAACTGTATTAAAGAGTCACAGCATTAGGAAGGGAGAGAACCACTGCTCTGGCAGCTTATGGCTTTGTGCCTATGGAATTAGGATTGGCTCCTCTGGCCAGCTCTGGCTTAGGATCTCATTAAAGGCTACAGTCAAACGTCTTCCAGGACCACGGTTATCATAATGCCTGACTTTGGCTGGAAAATCTATGCCAAAGAGGACTGTGTACATATGTGGCAAGTTGCTGCTGACTTTGGCCAGTTCTGTATAATGTGGTCTCTCAAGGGCTCCTTGCGTATCCTGATAACGTGGCAGCTGGCTTCCCCAGAGCAAGAAAACCCAGAGACCAAAGCCAGACAGTCACAGTGGTGCATGCCTTTAGTCCCAGCACTTCAGAGGTAGAAGCATGCTGATCTCTGTGAGTTTTAGGCCAGCCTGGTCTGTATAGCGATTTCCAGGACAGCCAGAGCATAAGGAGAGAGAGAGAGAGAGAGAGACTAAGTTATAGTATTTTACCTTTCCTGAGAAGCCACACTCTGTCATTCTGTAGCGCTCCAGATAATCAACCCTGATTCTCCACTTGAAATCATACAGGACCAGATTATTCAATTCCTTTGCTGAGATTCTACTTAATATTAAAAATGAAAAGAACTAAAAAGCATTGGGGTCTCCTTAAGATTTTTTTCCCCTAGGGCCATGCAAACTAGTAGACCTCCAGAGTGTAGAGTTACAAAAGATATCAAAACTTGCTATGAACACCTGTGTTGACTATATATATATATTGCTTTTGGCCATATCACTGTAAGAGTGAGTGATGAACTACTTTCAAAATAAAAATAGCATTAGTGCTCATGTTAAGGTAACGGGGAAGGAAAGAACAACTTTCTTGAGGTTGACAGCCATCTTTAGGTTGTGTGGTCATGTCCAACAGAAATTAAGGAGAGATAATGTCCCCACAGCGGTGGTGTCTGATCTCGTCTTTCTGTAGTCATTAACCCAAGCCTACTGTGCTGGATACAGAAGGCAAGGCAGCAAACAAGACACATGCCCTGTCTCCAAAGAAACTGCCGCCTAACTGAAATTGCTCATTCAAATTCTAATTGTTTCTCTTATTTAAAAAAAATTATCAGGACCAGGGACATGACTGAGCAGGTAGAAGTGCTAGCCAGACACACAAGCCTGACCCCCAAGTCTGATCCTGGAAATCCCCATAAAAAGCTTGCTATGGTAGCATGCACCTGAAATCCCAGGATTCCTGGTGTGAGGAGTAAGGCAGAGACAGCAGAATCAGCCAGAGGCATACGGAACAAGCGAACCTAGGGTATACAGCACAGCAGAGAAAAATGTGAAGATAGACTCTACCTCACAATAAGGTAGAAGTTGAGAACTGGCTCCCAAAAGTTGTCCTCTTACCTACACACACACACACACACACACACTTAGCTGCCATATACCCAAGTCAAAGTTCACACCAAGATTTATCACACTGCCCCCTTTGCCAAGGAGATGTGTTTAAGTGAAAACTAATGATGGCATGAATTCTCAGGAGAAAGAGGCAAGGCTTCCTGAAGTTGTATCCACTGTAGTTGGTGGAAGATGCCCCACCCACAGTCTTCAGTAGCTTTATGGTACAAAGTATTCAGTACTTCAGGAGGATTTCTGAAATATAGAATGAAAAAAAAAATGGGTGACAAGTTGTAACCCGTTACCCACACTTGACTTAAGTAAAAACACACTCATCCCTTGCCCTGCTCACTCAACCAGGACAAGCCTCTCCATGGTGTGACTACATTCTCTCTCTCTCTCTCTCTCTCTCTCTCTCTCTCTCTCTCTCTCTCTCTCTCTCTCTCTCTCTGCTATGAGTCTAAAGCTGATGTGCATGTTTTCAAAGAGTAAGTTGGCAATGTGCCCATCTCAATGTAAATATCTTTTATTAAGTATAAACTATGCAGGATCTCAAAATGTATCTAAATGTGCTCCTACAGATACTAGACCAGTTTTTAAAAATTCCCAAATCAAAGCAGCTACCCACTTCTAGAAGGCCAAGGAGAGGACTATCAGGCGAGGTTTCCGTTCAATAGCCGGTATCTGCACAGGGCATCTTACTGTGGGTATTGGCATAATTCGAGGAGAGCGGTGCTCTTCTGATTTTTATTTTTGGTTCACTCAAAAGGAAAACATTACTTTTAGCCTTAAGTTTCTCTGCCCTGGTCTCTAGTCTGAAGACCACATCCTCTTTGAGGACTTGGAGAGTTTCTGTGGAGCCATGTTTAAATTGAGTGAGTGAAAATCTAACTGCCTTTCATAAAAGTAGCATTGTTTTGCAGTCAGGTAATTCCAAGCCGGTTCAGCTTTTACTTTCCATGGGAATAGTCATTGAAGGAAAAAAGGACCTTTGTTGAATTTTGTTTTGTTTTGAGACTAGTCAATTGGTTCTTTCTACCTTTCATTTGGGGGTGCCAATCTTTCTGAAAACAACCACAAAATTCAGGCAGAAGTACTGAAAATGGAAAGAAAGACAGAATCTGTACACAAATCCAATTTGTCATTATCTGGAATTGATTTGTGTTTCCTGCCCCCAAACCTAGTATATAGTGGGATCCTGCCCAAGTTCTTATTTTATACGTTCTCAGTGATCTGGATGCAGGGGAGCACTGAGGGAGCCGTGGTGCCAAAGTCCTCTTTCCCAGCAGACACTGGGAACTCTGCTCCCTGGATTTCTTCTCAGGTGACTTCTTACCTGCAGACTTTCTGTGCCTATTCCTGTTTGGTTTCAGATAAGCCACTGAGGTGGCGATTGCTCTCAATTGGTCTGTTTATCAGTGCAGCTGTTTCAGCTTTCTGTAAGACACAGGGTAGGTTCTCCGTTTATCTGTATATTGGAGTGTGTTCTTCAGGTGTGGACTTAACTTTGCCCTCCATTTCTGGCAGCAGATCACCTTCCTTAACTTGGGTGTACATTGTTTGAGCCTGCTCTCTCTCTCTCTCTCTCTCTCTCACACACACACACACACACACACACACACAGAGAGAGAGAGAGAGAGAGAGAGAGAGAGAGAGAGAGAGAGAGAGAGAGAAGGGGAGAGAGAGAGGTGCTCTCTCAGAGCTCAGCTTCAAAGTTTCTCTTTTCCCAGCTCACAAGCTCAACCACAGAAAGAGTTTAGGTTCCCTTAAAAGGAAAGGCATCCTAGACTGAGTACAGTCTGGGGAAGGAAAAGGCAAGGAATAAAGACAGAGAGACAGTGAGAATAGGGGAGCTCAGTAAATCAGAGAGACAAACAAGGAACTGAGTGAATGACCACAGTGGTCCAGCGTAGGGCTTTGCTCTTCCATCAGCCATTTACCTTCAAAGTCCAGTGGCACTTGAGAGCAACGGTTGTTGGTCTATCTGCCTCAAAAGACAGCCTCCAGTTTTCCTTCAGTCTGAAGTGCAAGGATTCCAGAAGACAGCTTGGCATCAAGTGACTAAAATAACACGTGCTGTAAATAAATAGTATTGCCATTAGTGAATAAAAGCTGCAATTGAAGACAAAGTGAGCCTGACGGTGGTGGTGCACACCTTTAATCCCAGCACTCAGGAGGCAGAGGCAGGCCAATCTCTGTGAGTTTGAGGCCGTCTGGGCTACAAAAGTGAGTTCCAGGAAAGGCTCCGAAGCTACACAGAGGAAACCCTGTCTCGAAAAAAAAAAAAATAAGTGAACAAATATTGATACGTAATCCCTACAGGAATGTCAAGATGTTTAAGGATAAATATATAAAGTCTGGGCATTAATTGTCAGAGGAGTTGTTTCTGTCTTCAGGAATTGATATTCACTCTCCTAAGAGACTCTTAATTAAAGCAACATATAGAAACACAAAATAAGTAAAAATGAAATATTAAAAAAAAAGGAAATGCATAAATAAAGACAGAGTATGTGCTGTAAAATAAATTCTCTTACTTTCCCAAGTGTGGGATATGGGGAACGTTATTTTCTCTTCCTAACTGGAGAGGAGATTGGCATTTGGACAATGAAGAGCTTGCTTAAAATTATATGAGTGTTTAGTAATAGATTCTCTTGTGACACCCACTCACTTTTCAATTAAAAAAAATGTTTTCATGTGATTGTTATCACCATGGTGCGCAGGTGAAGAACAGATTTGTGTACTCAGTTCTCTCCATCACCTTTACACTGCTTCCCAGAACCAAACTCAGACTGTCATTCGCACACAGCAAGTATCTTTACCGACGGAGCCATCTCGCTGGCCCCGTTTGCCATTTCTTCCAAATGAATGGGAATCGGACACTGTAGAGCAACTCCCTCCAGGCTAGTGAGTGAACTAGTAGCAGAACTCTCTGACTCAAGCGACGCCCGTTGTGCCAAAATGATTTCATGGCTGCACTGAAAACTCAGAAGTCAAAAGATAAATAAATGCATAGAATGAGATGATCATGTCTTCATTTAAACACATCTAGGCCATCAGCCATGCAAGTCCTCAAGTGCAAAGGAAATACACATTTCTATTAGCCCAGGTAAGCCAAACTCTGCAGCAGCACTAAATACATTGAGATCTCCATGGCTTCACACAAATTCTTGATTCTTATTGACAAAACATAAATTGGAGGCCAAGCAACTCTAAACAATAGTTTTATTTGGTAGCTAGAGATCCTCCCATCCTTGGAATGAGTTCATGTTGAACCTAAATATGAAGAGAACAGAGGAAGGCCTGTGCTTTTCTTTACCTGGACTTGGAAATGGCCTGCTGGCCAAGGCTAATCGCTGGCCCCTGCCTTTCTGTGAGGGAAATTGGAGCACATGCAAAGCCTCAAATACCAGCTGAGAAGGAATGCTCTCTGTGTTGTATTCTGGCTTTCCTTTCCATCACTGTTAAACATTTAGTATCTGTGAAAAATGGACACTATGGAATTCCCTAGTAGCCACTGGGAGGGACCACTGCTAAACCAGTTACAAACACTTTCCACAGCTCAGATTCGTCACATAGGAATGATTCGTCACATCTACAGAGCCTGCAGGGTCACCATTGCAACCTCAGAGATAAGGAAATGCAGGGCTTCCCATCACATTTTGTTTTGTTTTTCAAGACAAGGTTTCTCTCTTGACTGCCCTGGAACTTGCTTTGCAGCCCAGGCTGGCCTCAAACTTTCAGAGATCTCCCTGCCTTTGCCTCCTGAGTGCTGGGTTTACAGGCATGGGTCACCACACTCAGTTTCCCTCTCTACTCAGAAAAAGTGATCACATCTGCCTTTTCAATCCATTGTACCTGATGATTCCCAGACAGGAAAATTCTCATTTAAATTGTTTTAAAACTTTTTACTACTAATATTTTCAATTCCCAGTCACCTACCTTCCTTTGTCAAGTCAGATATGCCCAGGGAGGGTCTCCAAGAATATTTTTCATGTATTCATTGATAATTTCATACATGTATGCAATGTATCTCAGTCATATCTAAGACAAGGCACCCACTCTCACTCTGCGATTTTCTGCAATGTCTCCTCCTCCCAGAGAAGGATCTTAGTAAGTCCTTGGGATGATGTGTATCCAGTTTCAAGGGTCAAGCCACTGTAGAGGGTAGTACTTCTCTGCCTTGCTGACTTGATGCTCTGGAGATTCATAAGGGACTTGTAAAAGCCCTCTGGAAACCATGACAGATGAGCACAAGCTGCTAGCACAGAAAACACACCCACACTGTCATGAGAAGACATGAAGAAGGGGTCTTAGAAGAAATAATTTCAAGAGTAACAGCTTGAAGCCATTTGGCTCTGCATTAAAAAAGATGAGCCCCCAAGACTGGAGAGATAGCTCAGTGTTTAAAGCACTTGTCATCTAAGAGTGAAGGAGAATTCAGATTCCCAGAATCCATGTCAAACATGCTAGATGGGTGTGGCAGCCCACCTGTACTTCTAGCCTCAGAAAACAGAGACAGAAGGTCCTCAGAACAAGCTGACTAGTGGGATGAGCCATCCTGGTGAGCTCTGGGTTAGATTAAGAGACCTGCCTCAATGAATAAGATGAAAGAAATTGAGGATGATTCCGAACATCAACCTCTGGCTTCCACAAGCACACTCACATATAGGCATGTGCACCTACATATGCATGTGTTCATGCAAACATACACACACACACACACACACACACACACACACACACACATGAAAATGGAAAAAGAAAATAATGAGGCACCCCTTCCCAACAAAACATGAAACAAACAGAAAGAAGAAAGAATATGTAAGTGAACATGTGAATGGATTTGGGGACTCCTTAAGACAGAATTCACAGATGGTTCACAATGGAGCAATGACAACAGACAGACAGGAAATAAGGGAAGAAACTGCAGTTGCTTTAAAGAAAGTCAGGTGGAAGGAAGATGATTGTAAAGAAAACTGGGATGGTAAGTTTCCATTGTGGAAACCTGGCCATGGAATTGCTGATTGGCTAGCTGATCTTGAAAATCAGGATACAGCACTGGAGTGTGTCACTTACCAGTGTGGGTCCACAGAGCATGAGACAACCAGGTGCAGAGCTAAGGGAGCCCCAGCTCTTGGAGGATTTCCTTTTACAGACGTTTTGTGTGTGGGAGATGAGAGATTGTTTCACACCCTGTCCCGGTAACCCTGAGAGCGTTTATGCTGGTGGTGGCGGTTCTGTGGAATAGTTTAAGACAGATTATCCTGGAGATAGAATTCAGATACAGTGGTCACAGTTGGCCACTTGGCAAAGGGAATGCACTAAGAAAAGAAAGAAATTTTGGATGGGCTTACACTGCAGAAACTTAATGCAAAAGATCCCCAAAGATGTTCATTGTTTACAATGGTAGTACTATTGCTAACTACAAACTCATTGTTCCTTTCCAAAATAGACCACCTCTACAAGATGGAGCTGAGCTTAGAGACAAGACTGTGGTGTATATTCTGCTCTGATGCTGGCGGAAAAATTCAGGCTCCTACATTCTATCAAGGAGAACTTTACCACTGTTTGGAGGAAAGTATGGGATGATTCAACTGCACTCTCTAGAAAAACATTTTATTTGGGGGCATTCTCCATATATCATTCAGTCTGACTTCAAACTCACAGTCCTTCTGCCTCAGGCTCCTAGGTGCTGAGATTATAGGCATGTATTTCTGTTTTTATTTCCTTTCTAATATTGTCATAGAATGGTCTGACCAAAACATACTTGGGGAGGGAAAGACTTATTTGACTCACAATTCAAAGTCACGATCCATCATTAAGGGAAATCAGGGAAGGAACCTGGAAGCAAGAACCACAAAGGAATTCTGATTGCTGGATCACTCTTTGGCTCACTTAAAGGCTCATACTGAGCTAGTGTTCTAATATAGCCTAGGATTCCCCTGTTTAGGGATGGTGCTGCCCACAATGGGCTGAGCCCTCCTAGTATGTTAATAATCAACATAATCCCACATAGACAAGGCCACATCTCAGGCTGATCTAGGCAATTTTTTCATCAAAGTTTTCTCACTAAATGACTATAGGCTATTTCAGTCTGCCAAAGCTAACCAAAACAACCTCCACGCCTGTCTAAAAATATAATTTATGGGTGGCAAGCTATCTCAGTGAATAAAGGCCCTTGCCTTCAAGACTGACAGCTTAATTTTGATTCCCTGAACCCACACTGTAGAAAGTGAGAACCAGCTCAAGTTGGAGAACCACATCCACTTGTACACTATGGCACATGCCCACAAACACACGCAGACAGACACACACACATACACACACACACACACACAAATATATAAACATGTCATCTTTTTAAAAGTCAAATTATGTCTTGAAGTGTACTATCCCTAAACAAAGCATGCAGTTTTGCATTTATAGGTATAAATTTGCATTTATAATTTATTATTAAAGTGTATTTGGTTATATTGCTTTCTTGATCAGAGTATCAATTTACTATAACAGAAATATATTTATAAGTTGCTACAAAATCTGCAATTTTTAAATTACATTTTCTATTTTCTTTTTATTTATATATTTTCATTACCTGAATTGGTGTTTTGCCATGGGGGTTGGGTCCCCTGGAACTGAAATTACAGAGAGTTGTGAGCTGCCATGTGGGCTCTGGGACTTGAACCCGGTCCTCTGGAAGAGCAGTCAGTGCTCTTAACCACTGAGTCATCTCTCCAGCCTCCTACATTTGCTATTTTCTTATTTTTCCAGAAAAGGTAAGTCCTTAGACCAGGGCTTCAGGGTCAAGTGGTCAGTGATGAAGAAAAGCAGAAGATGAAGAATTGCCTCCCACCCCCGGAAGCTTCACCATTTTCATTTACCCACATATAGCCAGGCTCCAGTTAGGAGAGAGACCTCCAGTACTATTTCATTGTTTGCAGGCAACAAAATGCTCCAACTGGCTTTAACTATTTTGGCTCAGGTAACCAGAAACAACCACATAAGAAGAGTTTGTCTAGGGAGGAGGCCAACTCACAGGTCTGGGAGGAGAGGCAGAGTTTTGATGAGCTGACCACACACCTTGATCCATCTGTGCCTGAAGGAAATATATGATTGTGTGAGCAATGAATCCGAAGGCTTTTTAGTGTGTTGTATCATGTGCTGTTTGCTTGGACAAGCTAGATGTTAGTTTCTATTGTTTACAGCTAAAAGAACCCTGGCCAGCCATAGACTGAAGTGTTTCTGCTTGGCTTACAGGCCAGGAGGAGCCATGGAAAAACAAGACTCTGAACCAAAGAAGGACAAAATCAAATGTTCCCATTAAAGCATCAGGGTTCTTGGTTTCTTGGTCTTTCTGAAATGGCATTCGTTTATTTATTCCACTAATATGCGCCATCTACTACATTAGTGGGGTCAGGTGGAGACACTTGAGAAGCAACAGTCAGGAAAGGTCTCTGTAGTGAGGTTTATATTTTAGGGTGGGAAATAAAGACATTAGGGTTGGGGAGGTGGTTCAATGGGGAAGAGTGCTTACTGCACAAGCGTAAAGACCTAAGTTCAAATTCCTGAAATCTGCATAAAATAAAAGGTCAGGCAAGCCTTCGACCTCGGTGCTGGGGGAGGCAGAGACAAGAGGATCCCTGGGGCTTGCTTGACCATTAGCCCAACTTCAGATTCCATGAGAGACCCTGCCTCAAGGGAATGAGGTAGACAGTAACAGAACACCACACCTGACATCCTCTTCTGGTCTCTATGCCTGTATGCCCACATGAGCACCCACATATATACATGCTCATACACCACACATACGTAACACCACACACACACACACACACACACACACACACACCACAGAGAAAGGGGGGGGGAGGGAGGGAGAGCAGTCAAATTATAAGAAGTCTGAACATTGACCAAATGAGAAAGTTTGGTGAGTACAACTCCAACTTTCCAGGGGAAACCAGTTAGCTCCATAGTGATAAACCCTGAAAGAGAATCAAGCTCTTCCTGGATGCTATCTGTTTTCCTAGCACCAGTCCTGAAGGAGTGAATTTCCACTTGCCATTGAGGTAGGTACGCCATTGATTTTCATTAGCTAAGACATCAATAGACAGACTGAAAAGAGCTGAAGGAAAGATGGAGTTCCAGCTCTACCACCACTGAACTACTCACCCCTCAGTGCTCCTGAGTCATAATACTTCAACAACAGAAGGGGTTAGACAAGCAACACCTGCTTTCAGTGACTCCAAGAGCAACCAAGAGCATCATCCAGGTCTCCACTGTAGACACTGACCACAATTTCTCTCTCTCTCTCTCTCTCTCTCTCTCTCTCTCTCTCTCTCTCTCTCTCTCTCTCTCTCTCTCTCTGTGTGTGTGTGTGTGTGTGTGTGTGTGTGCTGAATTTGTTCTTGACTAATTCCATAGCTAAGATTTGTGAAACAATTCCAATCCATGAATATAGTTCTATCACATGAATATGCTCATCAGAGAAGAAGGTATTTCTTTTTTACTATTAGGCTTACTATTCATTTCCCCCGGCTAGATTATAGAGAACAGGGGTTCTATCTGGTCCATCTCCTGGCCCAGGGTCTTGAAAATAGTCAGGCTCTTAGTTAGTGCTCAGTAAAATGAAGAATGAATAAATGGATTTCTAAAGTGTGTACAGGGGAATCCAGGTAAAGTTATTAAAAACAGACATTTGATCAGAACTCAAGTGGGTTCTAAGAACTACAAAAATGGCATTAGAACAGCACAATTTGTATGGATTGGTGATGGATTGTCAAAGTAAGAGACTGCAGTCAGAAGAGAAACGGAGAACCAGATTTAAGGCAGCATGGGAACACTCCAGAATAACCATCTAACAAGACGGTTGCCACCAAGCCTGATGATGGAATTTCAGTCCTTAGACCCCACATGGAGGAAGCAAAGAGTTGACACCTGCAAGCTGTCCTCTGACAACCAGCCAATCCACCAGTCTAAAAAATAGTCATTAAAATCATCTGCAGTCGGCAGTGGTGCACGCCTTTAATCCCAGCACTAGGGGGGGCAGAGCCAGGCGGATCTTTGAGAGTTTGAGGCCAGCCTGGGCTACAGAGCAAGATCCAGCAAAGGCACCAAAACTAAACAGAGAAACCCTGTCTCAAAAAAAAAAAAAAAATCATCTACTGTACACGGCATCCCATCCCCAAGCACAGGGTTCTGGAGAAATGCAACACAGGACAAACCAGACAAGCACTTCTCTAACCAGGTGTTCAAACTCAGCATCATCAGACACAAGTGCACTCAGGTGTATGAGAACAGAACTTCATATCCACAGTGTATTTTCCAAAACCTCACTATTGCACTTTAATTGTGGGGAAAAAAGAAACATAAGAGTGGTGGGAAACTCTACAAAGTACTCCTTGAAACTAAAATTCACTTAAAAAAAAAAAAAAACTGAAACATGGCAGTTGAAGACATTGTAGTATTTTGACCTGAACTCTGGAAAAGCAAAGGGACACTAATGGAAGGCCATTAGATCCTAGAACTCATGTGCAGTTTAATTAATAAGTGATGTACCAAGGCTGGTCTCTTCGATTTGGCAACTATACCACAGCAGCCTTATGGAGAATGAAAACAGGACCGGAAGTACATTAATTTTCCAACTTTTCCAACATTTTAAATTATTTTGGAATAATTTAAAATTTATTTTAATTAATTTCTTTAGAAAGCCGGGTGTAGTGACACACATCTGTAATCTCAGCTCTAGTGTGCTCCCCAGGCAAGGTGCAGAGCCCACTCTCCCATGCACTTCAGCCAGTGAAGGGCAGGGCTAGCTTTCCCATTCTCAGGACCCTGGAGCCAACAGGTAGCAAGCGGGAGGGGGCGGGTGGGGGGGTAGGGCATCTTTCCCTTACTCATGCCACCACATGGCAGATGGGGGAGGAGGGGCAGGACCAGCTCTCCTGCACTCACTCACTCCTGGCTGGCTCACCCGCACCCCTGCCAAGAGGGTCAGCTCTACTGTGCTGCCTGGGGGGAGGGGCAGGGCTAGTTTCCCCACTCTCAAACCCTCAGGGCCAGTTCTCCCATCCGCCACAGACAACAATGAAGGGACAGGAGAAGGGGGAGGTCTTGTCTTCCCAGCCCACTCCACAATATGGCAGATGAGGGATGGGGCCAGATCTCTAACACGGTTTCATGGGTGCCATCAATCAAGTCAGCTGTCGTGTGCAGCCAGGGTGAGGTGCAGACTTTCTCTTCTGAGTGCTGCAGCCAGTGAGGGTCAGGGTCAGCTCTCCTACTCTTGGGACTTCATGGCCAGCCTTGGCGAGGGACAAGCGAGGAGGGGGGGGTCTCTCTCCCTCGCCCACACCACCGCATGACAGACAGTAGAACTAGCTCTCCCACTCTCATGGCTTCACTCACGCCTTCCCCCCCCACGCCCCCCCCCCCCCCGCCCCGCACCCAGCCAACAGGGGCAACTCTACTGTCCTGAAGGAACAATTTTTACACAGGAAGTTTACCGCTCTCTCAGATATCACAGACCTGCTGGCAAGGTCAACTCAGAGCAGGTTTGGTCCCAGTGGGGCTCCTGAAAGGCAAAGTCATTTGTTCTCTGAACAGTCTGAACGGGAAAGCACGTCTAGCATCAGCCTTCCTCTTTTCTTAAACCGCTCATTAGGAGGCTGTTGCCATGCAAACTTCATGGAGAGCTGGACTAGGGAGCAAAGGGTCACAAAGTACCTCAGTGAGAAAACGGTGATGGGAACCTCATTGCTGGATCCTTGGAATAATCTTTTTAAGTTTAAGAATAAAAATACGCACCCATAAATCTCTTCTTCGGAACTCAGCTTTCTCATCTATCCAATGGAGGTGGGGAGGGGCTACAGGACACTGTCCTGTCCTTTATAATGCCATCTCCGTCACCCACTCCCCAATTAATAACAGACTCAACTCTCAAACATTGCATCCTTGGCATGGACTTGGTGCCCCAGGGACAAATTCTGCTGCTTCGGTCACTAAGGTTCTAAATTTAAAACTCCAGGTACCTCTCACCCTCCCCAGTGGAACTATTCCAGCACTGTTGTTCACACTACCCGCCTCCCTCAAGAACTATAGTTGTTTAGAAGCAAATCACTAGGGAGCAAGATAATGAGACTTTGAAATTACCAACATTACTCAAGCTCAAAGCTCAGATGGCTGCATTCAGAGCCTCCCACTATGGAATGAGAGCGGCATGGAGATGCCAAATGCTACACTTCCAGGGCTGGAAGGAGGGAAGGGCAGCTGGACCATTGCTGTCACCACACAGATAGAAGAGAAGACAGCAGGCAAAGTGGGCGTGTCTACAGAGCCGTGCCGAAAAGGGAGCAACCCCTGAATCCTTTGTGTTCCTTACCTACCTGCACCCCAGTGAGAACTCTGTGAGGCCATAGAACACAGGTTGTTGTTTTAGAAAGAGAGGCTGAGTCTGTAGATTGTGGACACCCGGAGTGTGGGTACTAAAGAGCCTGGTGTGTCACCCAGAAGGAGAAAGTCTTGTGTCACCCAATTGAACTCCAGCTCTTGAATGGGTGTCTAGAGGCAAATCAGAACTTCTCTGCACTTCAGTTTTCTCCTCTACAAAATGGCTGCAAGGTAATATAGAAAAGGGATTTTTCCTCAGTCTCCACCACAAAGAAATAACAAATGCAAGGATGATAATGACACGATGTATATATGTGTGTATGTGTTTGAGTATACATGTGTATATGTGCATGCATTCGTGTGTATGTGTGCTTGTCTCTATATATATTTATACATGTGTCTGCATATATATGTTTGTACCCAAATACATATGTGCACGTGTGTGCTTATATATTTGTATATGTCTTTGTGTATGTGTGTATATATATATACGTATGTGCATATGTGTATACATATGTCTTTGTGTATATTCATGTGTCTTTGTGTGTCTGTGTGTATATGTATATATGAGTGTATGTATGTGGAGGCCAGAGTAGAACTTGGTATCTTTTTCTATCACTCTACTTTATTATCCTAAGAAAGGAACCCTCACTAGGGCAGATGCTCACCATTTTTGGCTAGGCTAGCTGGCCACAATTTACCTATCTCTACCCTGAGATGCTAGCCTTGGGCAGCTTGGGATGCTGGAGATTTGAACTGAGGTTCTCATGCTTACAGGACAAGTGTTCTTCCCCACTGTGCCACTTTCCCAGCCCATTACTACCTGCAATTGGGTCAATGTACAATGTATTCTTGCAGCTGGGCATGGCGGCGCAATTCCAACACTGGGAAGGCCAAGTTGGGTGGATCTCTGAATTCCAAGCCAACCTGGTCTACAGAGAGAGTTTCTGGACAGCCAAGTCTACACAGAGAAATCCTGTCTCAAATAGTTTAAAAAAAAAAAAAAAACAGTGTATACTTGAATCAAAACATCAGACTGGATCTCCAAAACCTATACATAACCAAGTGTCAAATAAGTAAAAAGGGAACTGTGTATGGACATGGTGCCGGATCATGACACAGAGCAGCCTACAGGTGAAATGAAAGAAGACATCAGGCTCTTGACACAGACCATGCCTTTGAGTACATGTGCACTGAAAGCTGCGTCAGGGACTGACTTCCATTCTGCTCCAATATTTGACTTAAAAATTTCTCAGTAGCCACCCTGGAGCACTAACAGCTCTTGCTTGACTCCCTGATTTCTGGGCAACTCCCATCCTCCTCCTTCCTTTCATTGTCTATTTTCTTTCCTTCCTTCTTTTTTCATCACAGGAAAAGTGTCAGGGTGTCACTTCAGACACACAACACTTCTGTGTGAGCAGCAAAGAAACCCATAGATGATTTGCTCCCAGAAGGTGACCTGTTAACTCAGGCACCTTGCTTTATGACCTATTCTTTACAGCTCATTCGGCTTAGCTTTACTCAATCCCCAGAGACAAGACCCAAATGCTGAGGGTGGGTGGGACTGTTTTTCCTTTAGGACAGAGATCCTCATGTTGATCTGAAATGGCAAAGAAATGGTAACATCCTAGTATAAACCGGTAGGGTGATGGCAGATGTCTGGTTTTGCTGTGCTTCATTTATTATAGGCAATACTAAAGAACCTAATTCATTCTCCCAGCCAGAAAGACTTCATTTTGTTTTTCAAATTTCTATTACATGTAGTGTGTTGTGTGTGTGTGTGTGTGTATGTGTGCGCGTGCGCGCGCGTGCCTTCAGACACATGCATGTAGGCTATGGCATGAGTGTGGAGGCCAGAAGAGAGGTGTATGGAGTTGTCTCCCTCCTTCCATCCTGTGGGTCCTGGGGACTAACTCAACACCTTTTTGGATACTATTTATTCTCTTTTCCCAGTGAATCCCTTTCCCCTGAGTCCAATAAGCCACATAGTTACACTATTCCATCTCTCAAGACTTTGTTTGGGGTGGGGGGCACCGATGATTCCACTATATACACCAAGCTGGCATCAAATTCAGAGACCCACCTATCTCTGCTTCTTTGGCCCTCCACACCTGGCTTCTCTAGTGTTGTTATCCATAAACGTGTTTGATGGCAAGAAGGCTTTGTAACTACAAACTCCAGCTGTGCATTTTATTTTATCCTTTTGCTGGGTCATCCAAAGACATGTCTACTGGCCTGTTAGGGTACAGATGGGATTAAGGAGACAACTATTGAAAGAAACATGGAAGCATGTAAGTAGTAAGAAGTAATGTTTATTGAACACTTACTATGTAGCAAACAATGTAAGAATGTCACGGGAGTTATTATCTCAGCCAGTTCTCTCAAGAATTCTACAAGCTAGTGATGGAGTATGCCTTTAATCCCAGCACTCAGAAGGCACATGTATCTCTGTGAGTTTCAGCCCAGCCTGGTCTACAGAGAGAGTTCCAGGACAGCCAGGGCTACACAGAGAAACCCTTTCTTGAGAACAAAACAAAACAAAAATGACAGTCCACAATCTTACAAGATCGATAGATAAATACTGCTGTTGTCTTCCCTCTAGGGAAGCTCAAGCTTCTCCTGAAGCTCTGTGTTAAAGTCCTACCACTGCACTGTCTGACTGTCATCCATTACAGATGTTCACAGTACCCGCTGAATGGGCTGCTAACAGCAGTGTCCTGTGGATTCCTGCATATCCTGTCTCTTACAAGAACAAGTGAGAGTCTCCTATTCTGCCTTACCATCCACCTCCTCTGCCTGCTCCAAATGCTGTGCTTCATTTCAGGAAATCGGGGCTAGTTACTAGATATGCTCATCTTTTAAGAGAAATTCTGGTTTAAAAAAGAAAAGTAAGACTGAGCCAAGTGTGGTAGCACACAGCTGGTAATTCCAGCACTTGGGAGGCTGAGGCAGATGGATAACTACATAGAGGTGTCTAAGATAGTTTAGAGCATATAAAAGGACATTGTCTCAAGGTAGGGGAGGAAATGAGCCACATTTCATCAGTGACTATCCCATAACCATGCTTCATGCTCTCCTTCCTACCCTCTTGGGATCTCCATTTACCATGTATTTGATGCTAGGCAAGTTCTTTTCTGTTTTGTTTTTGTTATTTGAAAAACAAAGTCTTTCTATGTAGCCCTGGCTGTCCTGGAACTATGTAGACCAGGCTGGCCTTGAATTTACAAAGATCCACCTGCCTCTGCCTCCCAAGTGCTAAATAAGATTAAAGGCTTGTGCCACCATACCCACCCACTAGGTGAGTTCTTAAACATACCCAGGCTGTGCTTAACTCCTTGAAAACACACAAAGAAGAATGCAATTCTTCTGAGAAATAGATGAGATCTACATGAGCAAACTGTGGGTAAGGGGGTGGTAATGGTGGGCAAGGGATGGGGATGAGAACATAAGGGAATGGGAGGTTTGAGGTGGGACAGGGACAGAGTGAGAGAGCAAAGAAAGAGACACCATGATAAATGAAGACATCATGGGGATAAGGGAGAAACAAGGTGCTAGGGAAGTTCCCAGGAATCCACAAGGATGACCCCAGCTTAGATTACTAGCAATAGTTGAGAGGGTGCCTGAACTGGCCTACTCTGGTGATCAGATTGGTCAATACCCTAACTCCCATCATAGAGCCTTCATCTAGCAATTGATGGAAGCAGATGCAGAGATCCACGGCCAGGCGCCAGGCCAAGCTCCAGGAGTCCAATCGATGAGAGAGAGGAAGGATTCTATGAGCAAGGACATCAAGATCATTATGGGAAAGTGTACAGAGACAGCCAGCCAAACTAGGGGAAACACATGAACTGAGGACCAATAGTTGAGGAGCCCCCATTGTACTGGACTAGGCCCTTTGGATAGGCAAGGCAGTTGTTTAGCTTGAACTGTTTAGGGGGCCCCCAGGCAGAGGGATTGGGATCTGTCCCTGGTGCATGAGCGGGCTTTTTGGAACCCAGTGCCTATGAGGAGACACCTTTGTGCAGCCTTGGTGCAGGGAGGAGGGGCTTGGATCTGCCTCAACTGAATGTACCAGGCTCTGCTGACTACTCATGGGAGACCTTGCCTTGGAGGAGGAGGGAATGGGCAGGGGGGGGGTTGAGGGGAAAGGCTGGAAGGCGGGAGGAGAGAGGAGAGGGGGATCTGTGGTTGGTATGTAAAATGAATAGACAATTTCTAAATATTATAAATAAATAAATAATAAAAAAAATGTGATCCTTCTGATTAACACATCTAAGTGTGTGGACAGATGGAAAATGCTGGGAATCTTTCTGACCTCACAGCATGTCTCTGGGTCTGAATTTATGCCATAACCAGTATTTCAAGACCCTTTGCACATGAAAGAATAGACCCCATCACTCTCCTGCTTCTCGAGACATTCCACGCAGCGGGTTCTAACATAACGTCTTATACAGAGAAGAAAGTCTACCCGTAAACTAAGCTGAAATAAACATCTGGAACAACTAGTCCCCCAGCAGTTCCCAAGGCTTCTTTAACAGCAGCTTTCATTAGCTTAGGTCCTACGTTGCATGGACCAGGAATGAGCTGTCTCTGCAGCCCTTTTGATTATATTGCCAGCTCTAACCATCATTTACAGGGGGGTGGTCCCTGTTCTGACAATGCATAAGGAGGGGGAGGGCTAAGAATTGATAGTCTTAGCATATGACAATGGGAAATCTGCAAATCTTATGCTTTTACTCAATCTTTCTTGAGATCCTTTAGAAAAATGCACTCATAATGTAGCATCTATTTTTGGCTAGTGTATCGATTAAGTTTTATTTCCACTCTTCATGTAATTATTATAGTTGTACTCACCACCAATCAAAAAATACTTTAAAAAGTGAAGTGTATGTTTTAGAATGATAGTAAGCCCAGTGCTGAGAGGGGTCTGGCTAACCTCTTGTATGTCCCAGAGACAAAGCACATACCTACATCTTCCTTCCCTCTAACATTAACACTGTGTATCAGAGCCTTGCTAATGTTTTTGACTTAGTTATTCTACTTTTTGGGCGGGAGGGGGGGATTTGAGACAGGGTTTCTCTGTGTTGTTTTAGTGCCTGTCCTTGATTTTGCTCTGTAGACCAGGCTGGCCTCGAACTCACAGAGATCTGCCTGGCTCTGCCTCCCGAGTGCCGGGATTAAAGGCGTGCACCACCCAGCGGTTATTGTACTTTCAATGCTACTCTATGATTCAAGCAGAATCCCCAAATACTGAAGAAAAAATTTTGTGCTTGAAGATGTTTGTGCCAGTATTATTTACCAAAGCAAATCTACACAGATTTGCTTTGGTAAATAATACTGGCACACTACTTTTTTTGACCAATTTCAGTTTATGTGCTTCTGAAATGAGCACTAAATATTACTTTTTAAAATAAAGTGGTTACATGAGTTATTTTCAATTGCCATTAAATAATTTCATAGCCATTTAAAATTTTGTCTTCAATTATACCAACAAATTTTATAGTAGTGTTAAATGGGGGGGGGAGGATATAAATGTGTATGTGTAGGACAATTATCACTACTTTAAAATCACAAATTAGAAGAAAATTTAAAAAACACAAACCCATGCTGTTTTGGAAAGTATAGAGTTGTTCTGATATAAGCAGGTAGGTCTGGAAAGCCTCTCAGAAAATTCAGAAAATGAAAAAAGTGTCACTGTAGGGGTTGCATTGAGGTCTCCTATACTCAAGCTATTCCCAGTGTCACAGTTCACTTGCTGTTGCCCATGGGTTAAGATGTAACTCGCCGGGCAGTGGTGGCACACGCCTTTAATCCCAGTACTTGGGGGGGAAGGCAGAGCCAGGCAGATCTCTGTGAGTTCAAGGCCAGCCTGGTCTACAGAGTGAGTTCCAGGAAGGCACCAAAACTACACAGAGAAACCCTGTCTCAAAAAAAAAAAAAAAAAAGAAGTAGAACTCTTAGCTCATTCTCCAGCACCATGCCTGCCTGCATGCCACCATGATGATAATGGACTAAACTTCTGAAACTGTAAGCCATCCCAATTAGTTGAAATTTACAGGTAAATGGACAGAACTAGGAAAAAATGAGGTAACCCAGACTCGGAGAGACAAATATAGTATGTATTCGCTTATATATAGACATTAGAACTTAAGTCAATGATAACCAAGCTACAATCTGTAGAGCTGTAAAGGTTAGGTATAGAGTAAGGAATGGGGGAGGGCAGATACATATCCCTAGGAAAGGGAAATAGAATAGATAATTATGGGTAGGTGTGGGGGGGTGGTCTGGAATAAGAAGATCAAATGAGAAGTGGGAGGAAAGGGGGGAACGAAGGAGGAAATATAAAGAGGGATGGTTAAAATTAAGGGCCATTCGAGGGCTAGTATGAGAACCTAATACAGTACAAGCTTTCTAAAAAGAAGATCTACATGAAGGTGATCTAAATGAAATTACCAAATAATGGAGGAGACAAAGCCCCAAAGCTGGCCATCTCTTGTAACCAAATGAAGCTTCTAGTACTGAGATTGGGTTGTATCTAAATGAGAGGATGGCCAAAGGTAGTTCCATGGGACGCCCCCCCCCCACACACACACACCCAAACAACTAAGACTATTGCCAAGACTATAGGTTGCTCCCCACACACTGTCAGCAAGGCCTCATTGCTGAAGACAACACCTATACAACTCATTGAGCATAGAGAAATTGAACTGGTGTCTACATAGAGTCTTCGCCCCATGTGCTAACTTCTTTGTTACAGTAACTCTGCATGGTACCAAAGGAGAAACTCAAACATCCAGTCACCAACCTGTTGGTCTGCAATGGTGTCCTGGCTGCAAGATATGCTATAGCAAAACCACCCAATGTCTGGTTTGATTTAAAACCTACTCTGCAAGACAGAATCCATACCCAACATTGCTTGGGTAACCAAGAATATAAAACTAGATAGCCCAGAAACCTAGGGAAGAACCAAATACTACTGTTCTAAAACAAACAAACAGACATAGCAATAAAATGGCTCTGAATGACATTCAACTGTATTCATCTATCAGTGATTTGCTCAGCCGTCATCAGAGAAGCTTCCTCCTCCAGCAAATGCTAACAAATACAGAAACCAACAGCCAGACATTATACAGAGAGTGAGAGACCTTGGAACACTCATCCCTAAATGGTATATGTCCATCAAATCCTTCCCTTCGGGCTCAGGAGACCTCACAGAAGAGGAGGCAAGAAAAGTGTAAGAGCCAAAGATGATGAAGGACAGCAGGAAAACAAGGTCCTCTAAATCACCAAGATGGATGCACACAGGAGCTCACGGAGACGGTCAGTGGCATTGCACAGGGCCTGCCCAGGTCCGTACCAAATGGGGTCCTAGAGTTCAGAGAAGTGGACACAAGTCCTCACCCCTAACCCAGAAGTAATCTCAAATTGATAACTACTTGCGAATGAAAATATCATTTTTTCCAAGGGAGTCTCACTGGGAAAACAAACTACTCTAAAGGGTAGGCCCCTTGGCCAGCAGTTGATGGCCAATAGAAAATGAAATCAATAGCATCTTTGGTTTGTCTCATACTGTCATGACAGAGCTTTTTTTTAATTATTTTACCTTTTTTTTAATTTATATACTTTTCTTTCTTCCCTCTTTTTACCCCGCAGGTCCTTTGCATACATATTGTGAATTCCAGTTTAGTGTTTTTATGGGATTCCTGGGTTTGTGAGCAAGTGGGTGTAGCTAGAGTTTTCTCCAGTCCCACCCAGGGCCCCGCAGCCACTCAGACCCAAATAAACACACAGACACTTATATTATTTAAACTGTTTGGCCTAGTGGTTCAGGCTTCTTGCTATCTAGTTCTCACATCTTAAATTAACCCATTTCTATAAACCTGTACCTGGCCACATGGCTAGTGGCTTACCGGTACTTTACATCTTGTTTCTCATGGCCAATGGCAGCTGACAGCGTCTCCTGACTCAGCCTTCCACTTCCCAGAATTCTTCTCTCTCTTTGTCCTGCCTATTCTTCCTGCCTGGCTACCGGCCAATGAGCACTTTAGTTATTAACCAATCAGAGCAACACATTCACAGCATACAGATGTCCACAGCAAATGGGTCTTGGTTTCTTGTGCCTTCTTTTGGGCTTTTGTCCTTTTGTGTGTTTGTCTTGTCCATTTCCAATGTGTTAGTGTTTGTTTGATCATATTATATTTTATTTTATTATCATCCCTCAGGAGCCTATTAGCGTTCTAAGGAGAGACAGAAAGGGGTGGATCTGGATGGGAGGGGATGAGGAGGAACTAGGAGAAGTAGACAGAGGCAAATTGAAATCAGGATATATTATGTGAGAAAAGAAATTCTATTTTCAATAAAAGGAAAAAACTTTAAAAAAACAGATTCTTTCTTCAAAGAACAAATTTAATTTACAATTTTATATCTCTCGTGAAGTTAATTTTTCATCATTTCCAACATGTGGGTCTACTGGCCAGAACTCCAATATGTTCTTATTTAGTGTTTAATCCTCTAACACAATCCAATTAGTTACTTCAGTTTTATGGCAAACTGTCTTCGGCCAGCATCCAAGCCTGGACGGACATTCCATGCCTCTTCTCCTCCCAGTCTGCTCCTGAGCTCGGGTGGTGTCCATGTAATTACTGAAGGAGCTAGAAAGGTAAAAGCCAGGGAGGAGGAAGGAAATGGCCCTTGCAATACTGTGCCATGTTTCACCAGTGCCATTCCTTATATAAATTATTATTTATCCTGAAAGGGAATTCCCCTGTGCCTATTACTAAATCAACCCCTTTTAAAAAATTCCTTGTTGGGCCTGTGAAGTCAGTCCCTTGACCACTTTCTAACCTCCACTCCCTCACCCCACAGCCTACCCAGCAGAACTACAGTGTGAATTCAACGAGAGCCCACAGGTCACAGGCAAAGAGTCCCAAAGGTATCCAAGTTCAAAATATAGCTCCAGAAAGAAGCACCCAAGTGTTCTGTTTCTTATGCTGACTGGAGGCTGAATGCAATGACCATGTGGTCACACAGCTAGCTAGCATCCTTGCCCCATTTGTGCCCTCAAATGTAATACTCTCCAGGCTGGCAAGACCAAGCCATAGCCATATGATCTAGGTTTGGTGGCACACATCTTTGATCCCAGCACTTGGTAGGCAGAGGCAGGTGGATCTCTGTGTGTTCTAGACCAGCCTGATCTACATAGAGAGTTCCAGGACAGCCAAAACTACATAGAGAGACCCTTTAAAAATAATAATCTCTGTGAGTTTGAGGCCAGCCTGGTCTACAAAGTGAGTTCCAGGAAAGGCACAAAACTACACAGAGAAACCCTGTCTCAAAAAACCATTAATTAATTAATGGTTGGGTGGTATAGGTACCTGCTGCCAAAGCTGATGGCCTGAGTCCAATGCCTGGGACTTACAAAGTGGGAGGAGAAAGCCCAATCCAGGAGAGTTATCTTTTAAACACACACACACACACACACACACACACACACACACACACACACACACAGAAAGAGAGAGAGAGAGAGAGAGAGAGAGAGAGAGAGAGAGAGAGAGAGAGAGAGAGGAGAATCAGTAAGTATATAAATAAATAAATGTAATTTTAAATTAGAAATAGCTAAATAAGAAAAAGTACTCAAACATAACTAACCTACAATAGGCTTTCATATTTTTCATGTCCCTCCATCTATGAAGACACTGACTGTAACTTGTAACGTTGATTTCATGACCTACTAACATGTCATACCTCTCTCCTGGGAAACTGATAGTGTGAAGTTCAGCCTAGCTTTTACTGTGGCATTCCCAAAGCCCCCTTCCCTCTTTGGCTGTACTAGGATTCTCTTCTGGTGACCTGCAGTAGACAGTGTTCTCAGATATTGCTGAATGTGGACTGGTATCTTCTTTGTTGCACTTGTGTTCAGATGAATGAGTCCAACACCATCCCTCTAGAGCAATGATTTTCAACCTGTTGGTTGTGACTCCTTTGGGGGTTACATGTCAAATATCATGCATATGAGATATTTACATTATGATTCATAGCAGGAACAAAATTGCAGTCATGAGGTAGCAATGAAATAATTTCATGGTTGGGGGTCACTGCTGGTATTAGACCATCGCAGCATTAGGAAGGTTGAGAACCACTGCCCTAGAGACTGTCTCACCTACATCCCTTTCACATCAAGTGTTTTGGTACCCAGGTTTGTTATCTGACACTTATAAATAAGGTCTCCCGATGGGCAGCAACAGGGGATGTGTACTTTGGCACATTCCTTGACAAAAGCAAGGAGTCCTTCTTAGACCTTCCTTCTCTCTTGATAGAAACTCATCTGGCATTCTTGTAGTCCCCCATCTAATGTCACCCATTCTGAGATGGTGATTGGTTGAACATTCTATCAGGCTCTAGACCAGGCACCCTGCAAATGGCACCCTGGGATTATATAACACAGGGACTCTCCTCACAGGTAAGAACAGAAATGACATGATTGAAGCCAGCCTCAGAAGATGCTGAAGGTATAAGAATTAAAACCCACAAAGGCGCCGGGCAGTGGTGGTGCACGCCTTTAATCCCAGCACTCTGAAGACGGAGCCAGGGAAATCTCTGTGAGCTTAAGTCCAGCCTGGTCTACAAAGTGAGATCCAGGACAGGCTCCAAAGCTACACCGAGAAACCCTGTCTCAAAAAAACAAAAAAAAAAAAAAACAAAAAAAAAACAACAACAAAACACACACACACACACACACACACACACACACACACACACACAAAGGCAGCAAACTGTTAACACTGAAAGTGTGAGTGAGAAAATACTTAATCTTCTCAGAAGTGAAGCAACATGGAAGACTACAGAAATACACATCGCCTGAGCCATGGATGGAGGCTTGGAAGGGGGCCTCTCAAGCCACACCTGCTGCTGACTCCTTTGACTTCTCCAAGTGAATGATTTTTATTAGTCACCCACATTTTAAAACCTGGATTTCCACATTCCCTGGAAAGCATGAAAGTGCTGCTACCAGTGGGCCTAGGTTGCAGGGCCACCAACAACCAGGTTCTGAGCCACAGGTACCAACTATGGCCAAGCAAATGGTCCCCACTGTGCTATAGTCCCCTGTGTTCTGGAGAGTTCCTCAGCTGCACTTCTTTCCAAACCCATGAGGGTATCTGAGTATGCAATCATTGATCTATAATGGTAATGGAACTGTGGGTTAGAAGCTAGAGATACTGAAGGTGGGTGTTTAGCTAGATTAGAAGGGAATAGATTGCCGGGCGGTGGTGGCGCACGCCTTTAATCCCAGCACTCGGGAGGCAGAGCCAGGTGGATCTCTGTGAGTTCGAGGCCAGCCTGGACTACCAAGTGAGTCCCAGGAAAGGCGCAAAGCTACACAGAGAAACCCTGTCTCGAAAAACCAAAAAAAAAAAAAAAAAAAAAAAAAAAGAAGGGAATAGATTTTCCCAACGTGTATATCATTTTACCCTTCTCAGGGTAAAAAGGCAGAGACCAGCCAGGTGGTGGTGGCACACGCCTTTAATCCCAGCAGTGTAGAGGCAGGCAGATCTCAGTGAGTTCAAGGCCAGCCTGGTCCACAGAGTGAGTTCCAGGACAGGCCCCAATGCTACACATGGAAACCCTGTCTCAAAAAAAAAAAAAAAAAAAAAAAAAAAAAAAAAAAAACTCAGAGACAAGTACCAGGGAAAACTGGTCAAATATGAAACCAAGAGGCTGTCCTGTGCCACAGCCCTGAGTCCACACCCTTGTAGGGTAGCCCCAGACTTGTCAACTCAGTTAAAGCAGGGAAGCCCTAATGACATGTCTTGATTCACACTTAGGGGCAATGACGACCTCCGCTTTCCAAAACGTCCAGAATGTAACTGACCCTCAGAGGAGCAAGCTACATCAAGCCACTGAAGACAGTAGTGAGCCTGATAGGGTCAGATATTGTATAACTAAGAATCTGGGATTTTCTGCCTTGGTTTCTCATCTGGCCCAATTTTTATCAAGAGAGAAGGAAGCTCTAAGAAGGACTCCTTGTTTTTGTCAAAGAGTGTGCTAAAACACACATTCCCATTACTGCCCATAGGGAGAACTCATTCATATGTCTCCCAATAACATCCAGTGGTATGTGCCTGTTCATGATTTTTTAAAATAATTCAAGACTATTTTTTATGTACATGTTTTACCTGAAGAATGTATGTGTACTGTTTTCCCCATGCATGAGTCCCCCAGAGATCAACACGAGTCCAAGCTAGTATGCAAAAGCAAAGAGTCTTTACTGCAAGATCGAGCTTGGGCTTCCCATCTGTTCTGACACAGCGGTTGGATCAGGGAGAGCCTTGAACTTAGTTATGGCAGGGTTTTTAAGGAGTAAAGGCATGGGGGTGGAGGTGGGGGTAGAGGAATTCCAGATTCAGATGGGAGTTGAACTCCTGATTGGGCAGGAATGAGGTAACAGAAGTCTTGTCAAACAAGGACTGGTCCTGGCATTGCCGCAAGGAAATTGGCAACCTATATAGAAGTTATGTAAGCTATCCTTTATGTCTTGGGCCATCTAGTATTTGTTTGTCTCAATTCTGATTGGTTCCCCTGCAGGGTAGAGTTTGTAACTTTTTCTGGTTATTGTAATGGTGAGGCCTAGTCCCAGTGTTGTTAGCCTGCAGCTGTCATGGCTGCACTAATGTTAAATTAGGCTTCTTCGTGTACTAAGTGTGTGCCTGTGCCTGATGAGGTCAGAAAAAGGTGCCCTATTCCTGGAATGATAGTTGTGAACCACCATGTGGATGCTGTGAACCAAAGCAAGGTCATCCACAAGAGCAAAAGGTGCTGTTAACTGCCATGCCATCTCTCCAGCTCTTACTCAGAACTTTTCATACTTAAAGGAGTGATGACTAAGCAAGACCGCGGTGGTGCACACTGTTAATCCCAGCACTCAGGAGGCAGAGGTAGGCGCATCTCTGTGAGTTCAAGGCCAGCCTGGTCTACAGAGTGAGTGTTCAGGGCAGCCAGAACTGCTCAGAGAAACCCTGTCTCAAAAAAAAGAACAAAACAAAACAAAACAAAACAAAAAAAAAAAAAAAAAAAAAAAAAAACCAACAACAGAAAGATGGCAGACACAAATTTAAAATAACCCAACACTCACTTTTTCTGCAAAGTCTGTGACCCATACTAACAATACTGAGAATATGCTGGGTGGTGGTGGTGCACACCTTTAATCCCAGCACTTGAGAGGCAGAGGCAAGCAAATCTCTGAGTTCGAGGCCAGCCTGGTGTACAGAATGAGTTCCAGGACGACCAGAGCTGCACAGAGAAACCCTGTCTCAGATAGATAGATAAATAGATTAGATAGATAGATAGATAGATAGATAGATAGATAGATAGATAGATAGATAGATAGATAGATAGATAGATAGATTGATAGATAGATAAACAGACAGACAGAGCCTGTCATGGATTTTTCATATTAAAGTCTACTTTAGTCAAAAATTCTCTGGATCCCGAACTGACAACGCACATCTTTATTTCAGAATGGTTTAGTTAGAAGTTTCTTCTAACTTCCTCAGCCTCCGTAATTTTATGTTACCTTAAAGAAAAAAAAAGTCTCCCCAGAGAAAAGGAAGGTTTAGTCTCACAGAGAAGAAGCAACACTTAATCAGGGAGAGGCTGGGAAGCTGGGAAACTGAACCAAAGTGCTGAGATGGGAACTGGCATGTCCCTCAGAGTGACTGAAAATAGACCTGTGTCTCTAAGTGTAGAGTTGCTGGGAAATAGGGGGAGATAAGGTGGAGACCAGATGCACTGGAGCTTGAATTCCAGGCTCATGAGGTAGGACCTCATCCGGGGCCATTGGGAGCCACAGAAGAATTTTAAAGGAAGAGGCAAGTGTGTCTGGATGCAAGCTTAGTGTAAATGGGGTGGCAGAGGCTGGAGACAGCAGGAAGTCCTGCAGCATGGCTTAGGCGTCTCCCTAAGGGGAGACGCCAGTAGCCAAACCAGCCTGACAAACAGCTAGCTCAGAGTCCATAACACAGCAGCGGAACCGTGGGGGAACTGTCCCCAACAACAAGACGGAAGAAGAGAAGCTACTCCTGAACGCTGTCATCTGCTCTCCACATCTGCACACGCGCTGGCACACACCGGGGCACGCTGGCACACACTGGTGCACACACACACACACACCTAAATAATACGTTTTAAAGAAATAAGGATTGCATGATGATTGCAGCAACTACAGGCCATGGGAAAAAAGGAAAGAAACAGTGGAGCCAAGAGAAGAGCAAGCTGCACACACAGGAGGAAAATGTAGAGTCACCCAAGTGTTCTCAACCTCCGCACGTTGGCATCCAGGGCCCAACACCCTAAGGGTATTGGCAGCATCCCTGACCTCGACTCACTAAATGCCAGTAGCAAGCCTCAAACCCCACCACTTATAACAAACCCCAAATGTCTCCACACACTGCCAAATGTCACGTGGAAGTGAAATGACCTCTGATTGAGAGTCACTGACATCTAGCATCAGAAAGCTTGATTATTTCCAGAAGCATAATAGCAGGCAGCAAAGTCAAAGGGGGGATGGTCACAAGGCCATTGGTGGTGGTGAAGGCAGTCTCTGAGCATCTCAGGAAGGCTCACTCAATAATGAAATCCAGGTACAGGAGTCATGAAGGAAACAGGCAATGTGAAGCGAAGGGCGAGCAAGGCTGAGCTGCCCGAGAAAGTCTGCCTGCAGAAGTGGAGTCCTAACCCATAGTTTGGGGTCTGGGTTGGCCAATAAGAGGCACAGGCTTCTAAGTGGAAATCAAAGTTTAAGAAGCAAAAATGTCCCTTCACGTGTCTCCTCCTCAGGCACCTTTACCCCCTACTCAGCAAGGGTCCATCGTAGAGACAGATGCTGCCCAAAAGGACCATAACAAAGACGGGGGCCAGTGACCAAAAGTGTGAGATTGACTTGGGTTTGGCATTTGCAGAACAATAAACGAAGCCTTTGAAGCACTGTTAAACAAAAGCGCCATTTGTCTATGCTGGCAGCTACAAAGAAAAACAGGACTGCAGCAGAGGACTAAGAAAGAGAAAATGCCAAACTGGGGTATGCCTAGGGTGTCCCCGGGTCCTGCCTGAGACCTTATGCCAGGATCCAAGGTCTAAAAGCCAGTGGGTAAGAAAACAATCAAAATGTATTTGATGCGGCACAGGAAATGTAGGCCCTTGGGTATTGTGTTTAAAATAACTATTCATTTTTTCCCCTTGTCAGCTCCTTTAAGTTATGCAGTATGGGGAGGGACCGCATTAACAACAACTACAACAAAAGACTGTGCGTTTTTAAATGCACAGAGATTGTATTCACTGCCTGCTCTGTCTCTATGCCTACGGATTAGGGGTGCTAAATTTTATTTATCTCACTTTCTTGTTTGTAGGGGGGCATGACTATGTTCCTTGAGGCGGCAGTGTGCCTGACATTATTAACATGCTTGTGAGACCTTCGTTTCCTTTAGCATTCCGTGGCTAGCTTGCTTTTTAATCTAACAGCCCTTCTTTCAAAATGATCTCTCTGCTGCAGATAGATATTTATCATTCTCTCTCACTGCTCTCGTCACTCCCTGACAGGACTCACGGGAACTGCAGCCATTTGGAAAACCCAGCGCGGCCTTAGGGCCTGCTGCTTCTCTCCCACTGTTGGAGCTGGGTTTTGGATCACCTAGGTCCAGTTTCTTTGGATGTTAGTAACTGTTCTCAGACATAGAGGGTGAGCTCAGCGGGGGGTGGGGGGTGGGGGGGTGGCTTTTGAAAGGGTGGCAGACTTGCTGTGGCAAGAGGAACTTGAGGGAAGAGTTTACTTTGGCTCACAGTTTGAGGGGAAAGTGTCATGGTAGAAGTCACAGTGAGAAGAGCAGCTGGAGGCTTTGGCATCTGGAGCCTGCAAAAGCCTGGTTACACTGTAGCCAAAGTCAGGAAGGAAAGAGAGGGAAAGAGAGACAGAGATAGAGATAGAGAGGGAGAGAATACTGAAGTCTAGCTCTTTTTCTGGTTTCGACCTTATTACCCACATTGCAACTCGATCTAGTCCATTGGTTGACACTGACCACATTAAGGAATGTCTTCCTTCCCGATTCAAACCTCTCCAGTAATATACACACAGATAAAACAGATGTGTGTCTCCTAAGTGATTCCAAGTCCCATCAAACTGAGAATCAAAATGAATCATCACGCCAGGCAGTGGTGGCACACGCCTTCAATCCAGGCACTCAGGAAGCAAAGGCAGCAGATCTCTGAGTTCGAGGCCAGCCTGGTCTACAGAGCAAATTCCAGGATGGCCAGGACTACAACACAGAGAAACCTATCAAAAAAAAAAAAAAAAAAAAAGAAAAAAGAAAAAAGAAAAAAAAATCCAACAACAACAACAACAAAAAATTAACCATCACAATGAGACAGCTCCTGGTAATTTATTCGAGCCATTTATTTGGAACTCTTCTCCTGTGTCTTTGCAAAAAAAAAAGAGAGAGAGAGAGAGAGAGAGAGAGAGAGAGAGAGAGAGAGAGAGAGAGAGAGAGAGAAAAGTTGAGTTAACTAGTTCATTCTAGTTGGGGGTATACAGCTCAGTGATAGAATGTGTGCTAACCATGTAGGAGTCCCCGTGTCAATACCCAGCACACCTTCCTCCCCCTCCCAAGAACTGCTCCTTCTCTCTGAAGGTCCTCCTTCCTTCCAGGGCTGCTAGTGTGAGACAGTGTGGGACAGGCACTGTGATTCTCAGAGTGTTTCACTGTAGGAGGGCGTGTACTCTCTGCCACAGGGTAAAGGTATGGAGCTGCCTACCGGAAGTCTCACCTCCAGGGACAATAGCAGGGTCTTCTGGAGGCCTGCCTATTTTTGACACTCAACTCACACCCAGCAGCATCTCTCATAAGAGAACCTTAGAGTCACAATGTTCCAGAGGGACAAACCATTGTACCATCTTCCACTATCTTCCAAAATGAAACTTCACAGCAGAACCAGCAATTGCTTCCTTTCATAGGCATATAGAGTGATGCATGTCTGTCTTCCCAGCACTCCAGAGCCTGAGGCAAGAGGCTGGCAAGTTCAAAACCAGATTGAGCTGCTTAGTGAGGCCCTTATATCAAAACACCACAGGCTAAGGATATAGCTCGCTGATAAAGCACTTGTCTAGTATTTGAAAGGTCCTGGGTTCTATTCTCAACAACAACAACAACACACACACACACACACACACACACACACACACACACACACACACACCACACACGAAACTCTAATTCCAACAGTAAGGAGCCTGAAGCAGGATGATCTTTTAGTTAGAAACCATCCCAGACTACATTCTCAACAACAAGAAATTCCAACAACCACACCTCGTTGCCAAGATTAGAAACTTGTGGGTTTTTTGTCTCTCTCTCTCTCTCTCTTTTTTTATTTTTCAAAACTTATTTTACAATGAATAGGGTACCTATTTGTTTCCTAATATGTAAAATGGGGGTGGCCCCTACCTTCCTGTTACTTGAAAGTGACACCACAGCTGATGTCACCAGGCTCAGATATAGTTTGGGTAAGTCCCCAAACCACAGGCTATTCTGCTATCTGGGTTCACACACCTACACTACAATGGCATGATTTGGGAGTAAGACCTTAAAATAGGCCATAATTATTCATTTTTAAAAAGTACCTTCTGAGGGTCAGCTATACTCACTCTTGTATTTGTTGGTAGTATCTTGTGTTTGGGGAGAAGAAGAGGGTGGCTTCTGACAGAATAATGCAAAAGATGTCAAACCCTAGGAAACGTGCCCAAGAGTCTTCCTCCAGGAGAAGGCCACCCCTGTCACTTACGCTGAGGACCTTGTCTGTTGATCGGAAGCCATTAAGAATTTTCTGCGTGGCCAGGAAGTGGTGGTACATGCCTTTAATCCCAGTACTCTGAGAGGCAGAAGTAGGTGGATCTCTGTGAGTTTGAGGTCAGCCTGGTCTACAGAGTGAGTTCCAGGACAGCCAAGGCTGTTACATGGAGAAACCTTGTCTCTAAAAACTGGGGGGGGGGGGGGGGGGATTTTCTGTGTGATGCTAAGACATTCACAACCACTGAAGGTTGTACACAATTTCTTTGCATAATACCCTTCTTCTTCTTCCTCTCCTCCTTCTCTTTCTTGACAGAATCTCACTATGTAGCTCTGTCTTATTTCTTGAACTAAGAAATCCACCCTCCTCTGCCTCCCAAGTGCGGGGATTAAATGTGTACACCACCATGCCCAACTTATACCCCATTTTTTAAATGAGTAATTTGTTTTCTTTATATCTAGTTTTTCAGTTCCTTACATTTTAGATAGTAGCTCTTTTTTTTTTTTCCCCAGAGCTGAGGACCGAACCCAGGGCTTTGTGCTTGCTAGGCAAGTGCTCTACCACTGAGCTAAATCCCCAACCCCTAGATAGTAGCTCTTTTTTTTTTTTTTTTTTTTTTTTTTTGGTTTTTTGAGACAGGGTTTCTCTGTGTAGCTTTGCGCCTTTCCTGGAGCTCACTTGGTAGCCCAGGCTGGCCTCGAACTCACAGAGATCCGCCTGGCTCTGCCTCCCGAGTGCTGGGATTAAAGGCGTGCGCCACCAACGCCCGGCTGATAGTAGCTCTTGATCAGATGCGTAGTTGGTAAAAAATCTTTTTCCATTCTGTAGACTGCTACTTTGTCCTAATGATGCCATCCTTTGCCATCCAGAAGCTTTTGTGTTTCCTGAGGTCCCATTTATTGATCTGCATGCCCCTGCCTCTCAAGCACTGGGATGAAAGACATGGACCACCACACCTTACCTGGCCCAGAACTTCCTTCCATACAACAGACTAACCTAGACCTCAGAGATCCTCTTGCCTCTGCCTCCCAGAATTGGGATTAGAGGCACTCATCCCCATACCTGGCTAAAATTTCAACCTTTTAATAAATTGATCCTCTAAAATACTTTGGCAGTCACTGGGCGTGGTGGTGCATGCCTTTAATCCTAGCACTTGAAGGCAGAGAGAGGCAGAAGGATCTCTGTGAGTTCAAGGCTGGCCTGGTCTACAGAGTGAGTTCCAGGATAGCCAGTGCTGTTACATAGAGAAACTGTCTGGGAAAATAAAAATACAAACAAAACAAAACAAAATTTGGCAGAGGATTCTCAGTCTTCTTCTGCACTAACAAAACGTCAGGCCATTGGTCACCCACCCCATTTATTACAAGTAATAAGCACGGAGCTGAGGATCAGCTCACAAAGAACATAAAAGCAGGGTGTGGGGGCTCAAGATTTAGTTCAGTTGCTAGAGAGCGTACATAATATGCCCCACCTGGATTCCATCCTCACTCATCATGGCATAAAAATCCCGGTGCGGTGGAATATATCCTGAGGGTTGGGAATTTTGCTCAGTGGTGGAGTGCTTGCCTAGCAAGCGCAAGGCCCTGGGTTCGATCCTCAGCTCCAAGAGAAAAAAAAATGTATCATATCCTGCAATACTGAGGACTTGTGTGAAGAAGGAGGAGGAAGAGGAAGAAGAAGGAGAAAAACTGGGTGAGTTTCCGGCTAGCAAAGGTAGTGAGACCCTGTCTCAAAAAGAAACAAAAAAATAATGATGATAATGAAACGAGGAGCTGATAAACTCGCCTTGCACTCTGCCTTCCCTTGCACAATAAAATATAGTGTCCTGCTTTGACACTAGCAGTTTAGAATATGACAAAGATGTGAGACACAGGGTCTAAAGGTTGTACTAGTGCTTTTTGGTTCTGTTAGGATTTTTTTTTCACATGTTTACCTGTGAATTATTCACTTTTCCCATTCACAACTAGGGCTTTCCCTTGGGTGACTGTAGTAATGATGGGTTCGTTTTCGACACCTCAATGCAATTGAGTAGCTACCTCTGAACCACTTTTTCCTTAGTAATTTCTCTTCCTTTGGCTCTTTTGCAGTCTCAAAGAGTCGTTAAAAGGTGCCCTGGAAACTTATCTGAGACAGCGGAGCGCCTAGCCTGGAAACCCCGCGGGCAAAAGCCCTGCCCCCACCCGCCCTCCGCCCTCCTTGGCTTCCCAAAGCCCGGATCTCAGTGGCCAGTAGAGGGCACACTTACTTTACTTTCGCAAACCAGAAAGCCCGTGCAGCCCGGGGGAGAGGACAGGGAAAGAGTCTTTGCAGCTAAATGCAGCCTAGGGATTGGCGGCTCTTGGCGTTTGAGGCAAAATCCTAGAGGCTGTAGTCATTTTGCAATCCTTAAAGCCGAATTGTGCAATGAGCTCGATCTGGAGGAAGATACTATCATTTAACAGCTGAACCCTGAGTTGCAAACTCAATGGATAATGACTACCTTGAACAATGTGCACACTATACACTCTATACAGTAGTTTTTTTCTTCTTCTTTTTTAAGGGGATATCAGTGGGAGGTTTCTTAAAATGCCTTGGAGTGAAGAGTCATGAATGAGATTACTTCGGGTTTTGATGCTGTGGGATAAGAAAATCCCAAGGGAATTTTTCATTATATAGTAAACCTAGAGCAGAGTAAAAGACTCATGTTTCAAATTGGTTAATAGACTAGGTTATCATATATATGCATATGCATATATATCAAGTGTGTATGTTTGAGGATTGTATGTAATGCACAGCAATGTATTCAGGGGAAAAGTAAACTGGGAAATTAATGTATAAATTAAGTCAGCTTTTAATTAGCTAAAGCCACACACAGACATAAATAAAAACTCAAAAACGCAACATTTCTTTGATCAGATCGGCGCCGGCTTTCTTTTTTTAAGTGCCTAATTACAATTCCAGTAATAAAGAGAAAAGAAAGACTTGGGTTTGTTCGGGGAGGAAGGGGTTAACGGTTTCCTTTATATTAGGGTCTTCGCAGGCTCCCCAGATCCAGATCCGACTTGGCAAGTTCTACTCCTCCCCCTTTCTGGGAAGTCCGGGTGTCCCTCCTAGCCACCCACCCACTGTGTATTCTCGCGTCTAGCGCCTTGATTTCCCCCAACCTCTAAGCGCGGAGTCTGGTGCAACTTGGCTCCACAGGGGCAAAGAGGATTTGCCTCTTGTGAAAGCTGGCTGTGGAATAGGAACTCTGAGTGAGCGCGGGTGGGATGGGGTGCAGGCCGGTAGAGACTCGACCTAGAGGATCCGGGTGGAGAGCACCCACCACCGCTCCCCTACTGTACTCCAGCTCTGGAATGCGCAGGGAGACCTACATGGTTAGATTGTCATGGGGAAACAGCCGCCTCCCACCCCTCTGCCTGCTGGAAGTCGGAGCCAGAGGTGCTGAAGTGAGTGTGTGTGTGTGTGTGTGTGTGTGTGTGTGTGTGTGTGCGTGCGTGTGCTTTTTAACAGCAAATTGGGAGATCCATTATGGAACGAATGGACCAAGTCAACATAGCTGTACGTCCAAAATGCATAATGCCCTCCCCAAAAGATGCAGTGGGTGTTTATTTATAAGTGGCTCTCCAAGTATACGTGGCAGTGCGTTGCTGGGCAATTTTAATAATTCCGGGCATCGTTTTCCTCTGTAGACCTTGTCTGTCATTGAAACCCATCTAACACTGCACACACTGAACAGGGGCTCATAGATAACCCATTCTTTCTTCCTTCCCTTTTCTAAATTCTGGTTTCCCAACCTTAAGAGAGGCGCCTGGCCGCCTGGGACGTGCGTGAGGCGGCCCAGGGTACAAGACGTATTGTGCGGAGCTAGGCAGCTGTTCCACCTGCGGTGACTGAAACACGCAGGACAAAAACATAGTTCACCCGATAGCTGCGCCCAAAGAACAGTACGGAAAGGGAAAGGACGGGCGCGCCAGCAAGAGAAAATGGTCGGGCGCGCTGTTAATTCATGCTGCGCTTTACTGTTTACTCCCCAGGAACTGGAGTACTGGGCTGCGGGGCTGAGGCTCCTCCTCTTTCCCTGGCTCCCCACTAGCGCCCCTCTCGGGTTCCCAAAGCAGAGAGCGGGGGTGGGAGGGAGAGAGAGATTCTTTGGCAAATCCCCGCCCACCAGCCCTTTATAATCCCGGGGTCTACGCGGCCGAGGACCCCCGGGCTGCCCTGCTCTCGGCCGCCGCCGCGCCCCACTCTGCTCCCCCCCTCCTGCTTCTAGAAGGGCTGGGCTTCACCGAGGCTTGGCGGGAAAAAGAGCCGAGTGGGAGGGATTCTGAGAGTCGCAGTATAAAAGAAGCTTTTCGGGGCGTTTTTTCTGACTCGCTGTAGTAATTCCAGCGAGAGACAGAGGGAGTGAGCGGGCGGGTTGGAAGAGCACAGTGTGCAGAGCCGCGCTCCGGGCGTCCTGGGAAGGCAGCTTGGGGAGTGAGAGGGGCTTTGCCTTCGGGCCTGCCGCCCCCCACCCCAACCCTCCAGCTGACCTAGCACCAGAGATCGCAACCCTCGCCCCATCTGGGAAACTTTGCCCATTGCAGCGGGCGGACACTTTTGCACTGGAACTTACAATCTGCGAGTGAGGATAGGACTCCCCAGGCGCCGGGGAGAAATTTTTTGTCTATTTGGGGACAGTGTTCTCTGCCTCTGCCCGCGATCTGCTCCCCTGAAAGGAGCTCCTAGCGCTCTTTGAAGGCTGGATATCCTTTGGGCGGTGGAAAACCCGGTAAGCACAGATCTGCTGGTCTTCTCATGTATTTTCTCTGCGTCTTGAATGCAGCGACTGGTCAGGGTAGTCTTTCTTCCATTCCTGTGCTTTTGACACTTTTCGCAGAGTAGTTGGGGTAGGCCGGGGTGGAGCTGGGGTGAATCCGAGTCTGGGTAGAGAGGCTTGTCAAGATGACAGAGGAAAGGGGAAAGGAAAAACCGGGGTGCCTTTTGAAATTGGGTTCCAGAGGTTACTCTTGGTTGACGCTGACCCTGTCCTGTTGGACATTCTTGCTTTACTACATTAATTGCTATTTGTGTCCTTTGGGGGGTTGGACCCGGAGGTCGCTTCTCCCTGGACAGAAAGTCCTTCGAATCCTGAGGTCTTTGGAGAAGGCTTTACCTTTTGCGTGTGGGATAGAGAAGGCTCGGCAGCCTCTGACTTTTCCCAGTCTCTGGGAAGGCATTTAAATTTCGGCTTAGTCCATTTCTGACAGCCGGAGACCGACTCAGATGTTCGTCCCGCCCGCCAATCCCCGGCGGCGATTCCAACTTGCCCCTGTTCCTTTTAAGAAGTTGCCATTTGGCTTTAAAAATGGTGATAATAGTAAAATTTAAACCTGACCTCCACGGTATTAGGACTTGGTGCTGGGCTAGCGCAGTGACGGAAGGCAAAACTGGGGCAAGGATGTGACCGATTCGTTGGGGGAAACCAGGGGGAATCCTCACATTCCGGATTGGGATCCGCGGGTATCCCCGCGCCCCTGAATTGCTAGGAAGACTGCGGTGAATCGTGATCTGGGGCTGTTCCGTAACAGCTGCTACCCTCGGCGGGAGAGGGAAGACGCCCCGCTCAGGGTGCTGAATCGCTGCGGGGTCTCTGGCGCAGTGGCGTCGCGGTATAGAGTGTAGAAGGGAGGTGTCCCTGTTATTATTTGACACCCCCTCCCCTTTTATTTGGCCAGGCTTGTTAAAGCGGGAGGGTGAGCTCGCCCCTCTAAGCCAGCAATCGGAAAGGAAAGCCGGCAGAGGAAGGAAGGGGGGCGCGCTGGGGGTGGAGAAAGAGGAGGGCGGAGAGGGGCGGCGGCGCCGGCTGGGTAGGAGCGCGGCGACGGCGCAAGTGGGGACCCAGACCGGGTTGGCGGCGCAGAGAGCTGGTGCGGGAGGGAGCCTAGCACCACCGCGGCGCCTCTCGCCTTTCTCCTTCAGGTGGCGCAAAACTTTGCGCCTTGGCTTTTGGCAGGCTGTATTCCCTACAGTCGCCTCCCTCAGCCTCTGAAGGAGGCCAAGGCCTATGGCGATTCCTGGGCGTCTGCAGGGCTAAGTCCCTGCTCCAAGGAGGCGGGGACTCGGAGCAGCTGCTAGTCCGATGTGCGTCGAGATAGTAGGGAGTGAAAGAGCGCTTCCCCCCCAACACACATACACACACGCATACACACACACACACACACACACACACACACACACACACTTGGAAGGACAGCACACTGGAAGGGGAGTGGTTCAAGATTGGGGTACGCGCTGCGCCGGGTTTCTGCATCAACCAGAGCTGGGTAACTCTAACCTTGCTTCCCCCTACTGTACCCCCTCTAGCAGACAGCCGCCACGATGCCCCTCAACGTGAGCTTCGCCAACAGGAACTATGACCTCGACTACGACTCGGTGCAGCCCTATTTCATCTGCGACGAGGAAGAGAATTTCTATCACCAGCAACAGCAGAGCGAGCTGCAGCCGCCCGCGCCCAGCGAGGATATCTGGAAGAAATTCGAGCTGCTGCCCACCCCGCCCCTGTCCCCCAGCCGCCGCTCGGGGCTCTGCTCTCCATCCTATGTTGCGGTCGCTGCGTCCTTCTCCCCAAGGGAGGACGACGACGGTGGCGGCGGCAACTTCTCCACCGCCGATCAGCTGGAGATGGTGACCGAGCTGCTTGGAGGAGACATGGTGAACCAGAGCTTCATCTGCGATCCTGACGACGAGACCTTCATCAAGAACATCATCATCCAGGACTGTATGTGGAGCGGCTTCTCCGCCGCCGCCAAGCTGGTCTCAGAGAAGCTGGCTTCCTACCAGGCTGCGCGCAAAGACAGCGCCAGCCCGAGCCCCGCCCGCGGGCACAGCGGCTGCTCCACCTCTAGCCTGTACCTGCAGGACCTCACCGCCGCAGCGTCCGAGTGCATTGACCCTTCGGTGGTCTTCCCCTACCCGCTCAACGACAGCAGCTCGCCCAAGTCCTGTACCTCGTCCGACTCCACAGCCTTCTCTCCTTCCTCGGACTCGCTGCTGTCCTCCGAGTCCTCCCCACAGGCTAGCCCGGAGCCCCTAGTGCTGCATGAGGAGACACCGCCCACCACCAGCAGCGACTCTGGTAAGCGGGGGGGCCCCCTTCCGAGAAGGTTGGATGGACCTCCTTCTCCACTGCTCCTTGGCATTAATTCAATTGACCCCTGGGCTCACCCCGTCTTTCCCTTCTCTGTCTAAGGGCTCTTCATCCCTGGATTCCTGTGCTTCAGAGATTCCCTCCCTCCCCTTCCCCCCAGACCGCCCTGGTTGTCAGCCTCCCCCCCCCCCTCGCCCTTCCCACCCCTCAGGAATTTCATTTGGGTTTTTAAATCTTCAGGCTTATCTTTCAACTCAATCCACTCCCTTTTACCTCTCCTAAGCATTTTAATTACCCTGGGAAGGGTGTGAATGAGGATAAAAGAGAATTACCTGCTTCTTCTCTTGACTTCCGGAAAAATATTTGAATTTTAATGGATAAGTTTATACAAGACCCAAGAGAAGCCACAGCTGAAGCTGGACACCCTTTAGCCTCAGTGCCAGGCGCTGGTGAAAGTTCCTAAAGAGTTGAGATGGTCAGGTTTTTTTTTTTTTTTTTTTTTTTTTTTTCCTCATCCTGTTTTGAATACTTCAAAGCCAATCCTGCCCGATTTGGATTTCTTTTTTTTTTTTCTCCCCCCTCCCACACCCCTACCAGGACGTTTGGCAAAGCTACAAGACTTTTTTTTATTATTGCTCTGACAGTAAAATAGGGAGTTGCTAAAGTCATACCAAGAGATTTGCAGCTCTCACTCACAACACCTGAAGGGTTCTTGGTAAAGTCCCTTAAAAATAGGAGGTGCTTGGGAATATGCTTTGCTTTGGGTGTGTCTGAAGCCTCATTAAGTCTTAGGTAAGAATTGGCATGGATGCCATATCCTGGTACATGATAATTTTCTCACCTGTGCCCTAACCCTGTTCTCCTTCCTTTCTGGGGAGAAGGGGTAATGGTGTCTAGATCTGGGTTCTTATTTTCTTTAGCATCTTTTGTGACATATCAGTATTTGGTGTTTGCATAGCATTGGTGAAATCCTATAGAGTGGCTGGGTTTAAGGAGGCATTACTAACAGTGTTCTTCCACTTCCTTCCTTCAGAGGAAGAACAAGAAGATGAAGAAATTGATGTGGTGTCTGTGGAAAAGAGGCAGCCCCCTGCCAAGAGGTCCGAATCAGGGTCATCCCCATCAGGAGGCCACAGCAAACCTCCACACAGCCCACTGGTCCTCAAGAGGTGCCATGTCTCCACTCATCAGCACAATTATGCAGCGCCCCCCTCCACGAGGAAGGACTATCCAGCTGCCAAGAGGGCCAAGTTGGACAGTGGCAGGGTCCTGAAACAGATCAGCAACAACCGCAAATGTGCCAGCCCTAGGTCCTCAGACACCGAGGAGAACGACAAGAGGCGGACACACAACGTCTTGGAACGTCAGCGGAGAAACGAGCTCAAGCGCAGCTTTTTTGCCCTGCGTGACCAGATCCCGGAGTTGGAAAACAATGAAAAGGCCCCCAAGGTAGTTATCCTCAAAAAAGCCACCGCCTACATCCTGTCCATCCAAGCGGAGGAACACAAGCTCATCTCAGAAAAGGACTTACTGAGGAAGCGGCGAGAACAGTTGAAACACAAACTCGAGCAGCTTCGAAACTCTGGTGCGTGAACTGACCTCGCGTGCGCGAGGAGGAGCTGGGATCGCTCGTGTATTCTCACTCCTTACTCAGGGAGAGTAAGGAGAACGGTTCCTTCTCTTAGAACTGATGCGCTGGACTTGAAATGCATGCTCAAAGCCTAACCTCACAACCTTGGCTGGGGCTTTGGGACTGTAAGCTTCAGCCATAATGTTAACTGCCTCAAACTCTAGGCATAAAAGAACTTTTTTTTATGCTTCCCATCTTTTTTCTTTTCCTTTAACAGATTTGTATTTAATTGTTTTTAAGAAAAAAAAATCTTAAAGTTTACCCACTTTTCCCATGTAAATAGGACCCTTAAATGTAAATAACTTTAATAAAACGTTTATAACAGTTATACAAGATTTTAAGACATGTATTATAAACCATAATTTTTTTTATTTAAATACATTTTCATTTTTAAAGTTGATTTTTTTCTATTGTTTTTAGAAAAAAATAAAATAATTGGAAAAAATATAACTGAGCCAACTCCTACGTTGTGTTTTGTTTCCTCTCCCTCTCCATTTTCTCTTCCTCAACTACAGATTGACAGAATTCGACCATTTTCACAAGGTGGGTTGACAAAGCTGGGAAGAGTAAGAAAGGCAAGGGGGTTTCATTGTTAAAATGGGGTTGGGGGCCTCGAGGCCTTTAAATTCTCGGGGTTAGGAGACACTTCCTGCAAATGGTGATAAGAACCAGAGTTGATAGTTAGGAAAGGGCAAAAGGCGGGGGAGAAGGTTAGATGCAGGAGAAAGAGAAGCAAGAGGTTAAAAGATAACAGTTAAATATACAGAGAGGGAAGGGATGGCAAAATCCCCTGCAGTTAACTGAAGACATTCCCCCTGTTCACTTCAAGCCAGGGACTCTGCCCTGCAGAGGAGCTGATGGGGGAAGGGAGGGAGCCCCCTCTTATTCTTCCCCTATGGCTCCCAGGTTGCGGCAGTCCCTTCGCCTCACTTATCTCCTAAGCCTCCGAAGAACCTGAGGAAGAATACTACCACTGCCTGGTTTCCAGAACAAAGTATAAAGGTCCAGAGAAGGTTGTCGAACTCAATTCGTGATGACCCAGAACAAAAATCAGAAGGCAGGCTGCCATGCCTTGGCTCATCTGGGTGTCCTCAGCTGGGGAAAGCTGCTGGTTAGGGGCCTGAGAAGGAACTCCACTTGGGCCATGCACTGTTCTGAGAAGTCTAAGGCAGTGCCAAGAGGTACTGGGATTTGCTCATACTATACAGATAAAAACAGACATGAAATGACCCATCTGTGCACCCAAGGGATTCAGCATCAATTAACACTTAGTTTATCCAGTAAGACTAACCCTGCTACCTATGAGAACAGGAGTCATTTAAGTTTCAGTATTCAGACCTACTCAGGCATCAGTTCCCCTCTTTTTGCTGGTGGGTTTTCTGAGGTTTTGTGGGGATTTTGGGGTGTGGGGGTTATGTTGTTGACTGTTGCTTAGTCTTTTACTCTGAGAAGCACATAGCTCATTCACCTCGGTCTTACCCATTTTTTTTTTTTTTTTACACATCAGATTCCTGCTTGCCCCTGGGAAGAAGCCAGTTTGGAAAGGCTACTGTTCAGATCATAAAATAAAACATACTTAGGCTTTGTCATGTGAGTCATTATTTTAGAAATTGCAAGCTCTCCTTCCTCCCAAGCACTTTCACACACTCATGACACATGCTCATCATTAGTCCATGAGAAGGCATTTTTGAATGGGTGTCTTATTAATTATAAGTCTCTGAAAACCCACAGACCAAGCCAGAAACTGGAACACATCAGACGAGGCCACAGGAAGGTACCCTAAGCATTCTAAATGACTTCGTTGTCTCAGAGAAGGTCTCTAGCATCCTGGAGTGTCTTTGGGACTTGAATCTACCATCACTCATAAACCAATAAGTAATCCTGTCTTTGGCCTCCTAAAATAAATTGATTCAAGCAAGCATTTAACGTTCAGTTTTTGATCTTTTCTTTTGGGCTCTTTTAGACCCACCCTCAACTTCAAACTGTCACACCCTCTATCCTAAATTCAAAGGAAAAGACAAAACCCAGACACTGAATAGTTCAAAGGGTAACGAAAGGGGGGGGGTTGCTCTTAAACAGTTCCCTCTTTGCCCCTTTGTGGCCCTAGGCTGGAGTGTAGCCCTGGCATGACTCACTGGAGCATTGGGAAGATGGTAGGTGAATCACTATGTCCAGGCAAGCCCAAGGAATGGGAGAGCAGTCCTCGTTAGGAAAACAACTCCCTGTTCCAAATGATCAGGAAACAAGCTTAAGGATTTAGAGTTTGCCTGTGGGGGATGGAAGGGAAGTATCCCAGGTGCCTATCAGGGTACCTCTCAGCTTTACCATGCCAGGGAATGAGCTGAAAACAGGACATCAGCCAGCTTCCTTCCAGAAAGTCAGGAAAGTTCTCATAGCCAGTCTGGATTCCCAGGGGTCTGGGACATTGTGCAATCAAATTAGTACGTAGTAATCAAGATGAGGGGTGAAGGGGGAGGAGCTTTTGATGCAGCCTGGATTATGCAAAATTTAGCTAATCTCAATCATTTAGCCATGACATTGGGACTGGGGGCTCCCCCAGAGGATTCCCAGGATGGTGTTGTTCAGGGATAGGCTGGACAAGGAAGAAGGAAGGGCTATTTCATGCTGCCATTTGGGGGCAACATTGGAGACCAACATTAGAGAGCAGTCAATCCAACTAGAAGATGAACAAAGTTTTCACAACCACAGAACAGTACTTGGATCATTCCAAGCTTGGATATGTAAGCAGAGTCCTCTGCTGGTCTTTAAGACAAACTTTGGCACCAAGTTTGGAAAAGAGGACAAAAAAAAAAAAGTGAGGGGATTTTCTGTGGCTTGTTTACAATAACTGATGACTCATTCAGTTAATAATTATTTTTTAGCATGACTGTTAAGGGACCCTGAAGCATTTCTTCCCTACAAAAACTAATCCTTAGGTTATAACATGCTGGAAGATGGTCCTCAAGCCTGTCTGTAAATATACCACTAGGTACCTTCAGGGAACAAACGTTTCATTTAAGGTTAGAGAGCACTCTAGGTCTATTTCAAAGGAGGGGGATGTAGAAACCAAGTCTCAAACAGGACAAGAGCAGGGGCTTTGTGGGGGAGGAGCTGAGGATCGAACCCAGGGCCTTGTGCTTGCTAGGCAAGTGCTCTACCACTGAGCTAAATCCCCAACCCCACAGGGGCTTATTTTAAACAATGAAGCCTGGACTGTGGTTGTCTTTCATTGAAAGGACACTTGCTTGGCATGTATAAGGACCCATGCTTGATCCCCAACACTACAAAAATAAATAAAACTAGACTAAAAGGATACCCCTACTCATTACCAAATTCTTAGCAAACTTTTGTTGTTGTTGTTTGATCTCTTTATGGAGAAATGCAACAAACTGCCAATTTAGGGAGAACACCCAGTGACCGAGGCTTTGCCAAGCTGGTGTAAGTTGACTAAATGACTGAGTGGATTTCCCTTTTGAGATTTATTTCACTCACTCTTAGGCTACACTAAGCTCTTTAGGAAGACAGGGTTGAGGGGAACAAGTGTTAATGGGATGTAGATCTTCTGAGGCCGAAAGGAATGTCCTTTGTTCCTAAACAATGCCTAGGGGCTCCACCACAACCCCCAACACTCTCTTCCAGTTGTCCCCACAACATCCCATTAAAGGCTGAACACCACAGTGCAGCCAGAGGTCTGTAGAGTTGGTGATCAGGAGCTCTGGGGAAAGCTATGTTAGAATACACCTGCTATCTGCAGGACCCCCACAACCAACTCAGCTGGAGGACAGTTGTTGAATGTGACAATACTGAAGTTTATACACAGACATGTTAAATTGCTAGCCCAAAGTCACATAATCACTAACAATAATAGCAGTCAATGTTTACTGTGTGCTAAAAATTTGACAGACATTATCTCATTTTATTTCTAAAGCATCTCTTTTTGTTGTTGTTGTTTTTGGTTTTTGTTCGTTTGGTTGGTTGGGTTTTGGTTTTTTGAGACAAGGTTTTTCTGTGTATCCCTGGCTGTCTTGGAACTTGCTCTGTAGACAAGGCTGGCCTCGAACTCAGTGAACTTCTGTCTCACAAGTGCTGGGATTAAAAGCATGCTCTATTATGCCCAGTTTATCTCAAAGCAACACTTAGGAAGTAAACTCTCTTTCTTTCTTTCTTTCTTTCTTTCTTTGGGGGGAAAGGGTCTTACTATGTAGCCCTGACTGGTCTAGAACTGAGAGAGCTACCTGCCTCTCCCTACTGAGTACTGGGTTTAAAGGTGTATGCCTCCCGACCCAGCAGTGAATTCTATTTGTAATGTCCTTGTTGTACACAAGACCAAGACCGGGAGCTGTTGATTTGCCTGCATTCACAAAACTGAAAAACAATGAGAGCAGATATTATTTAGATTATTTATTCGATCGTACATATTTGAGTCCCTACTATGCATTCATACTGTGCATGTGTGTGTACTGAGGGATGGGGGGGGGGGATAATAATAAATAAGCCATAGCAGATCCCGCCCCGGGTATTTGTAATCTGGCTGTGAACAAAGAAAGCAACAAACACTGAGGCACTAAGTCAGTTTATTGCCTTTTTCAATATGCTATTTTTAATTTATTGCACTGGGAATAGACTCCAGGGCCTCGTGCATGCTAGGTAAGTGCTCTATGATGAGTAACATCTCCAGAGACTGTGGGATTTTTTTTATTAAAAGTTTCAGGGCACTTCAATGGAGTAGGTGGGAGTTCAAGCCCTGGGAACATAGAACGAGGACAGAGTCTGGGAAGTTTTGAGAAAGAAGCTAAAGCAAAGGCATCAAGAGCAGATTGCAGAAAGCCCAAATGAGGGAGAGCGAATGCCAGAAGGAGGCTTTGCTATTTGAACTGTATCTAAGGCAGCAAGAGGTAAGGCAAGGACCCACTGGGTTAGGCAAGAGGAAGCTTCTCCAGGCCACACCTTCTGTCTCCATTCACCCACCCACTATCCTCCTGCTCCTTCATCTGCTTGAGACCACGGCCTGTAGTTAGGTAATTAGCTGTCCCAGCACCCAGCCCTCCTGCAGTACTTTGGTTTTTTGTTTGTTTGTTTTTGAAGCAGGATCTCACTATGCAGGCCAGGCTGGCCTCAAACTCTAGAACCTCCTGCCTCAGCCCATTGAGTGCTGGGATTGGTTTCAGTATTTTCTCCAGGAATTCCCACTGTATGGTTCTCAGATGCAAAGACATTCATATTCTCAGTTAAAATGCTATTTTTGCTTTGTTTTGTCTTGTCGTGTTTTGGTATGTGGTTTTGTTTTTGTTTTGAGATAGAGTATCCTATTGCCAAGGAATTGAACTCACTGTGTGAACGAGGAGAAATTCAAACAGCAGGAGCTTCTACCATCTCCCAAGTGCTAGGATTACAGACATTCCACGCCAACTCTCACAGAAAATGTTCTAACAAGCCCTGGGACTTGATGAAGTCTGAGAACAACTGTCTCTTCCACCACAGCGAACCCGGCCATCTTTTTAAATCCCAGATACACCAGGCCCTTGCTTATCATAAAATTCTTTAGTGGATTCCTGCTACCTACTGGATTAAGTCTAAAGCCACCCTCCCATCCTCTCTGGTACTAACATTCATCACCTACCCATCCACAATCATGGCAGCCGGTCAGCCTGACACACCCTTAATTCAGCCTTCTATGTTCACCTTTAGTATCATTGAGACAAGGCCAGTTTGGGGATTCTACTTCCATCCTTCCAGATCACATGTCCTGCTCATCAGGTCAGTTCATTGACAAATAGAACCTCATTGGTCTTACTCAACAGTGCCTGGCATGAAAATGCAATTCAGTAATTCTTTAAATGGCTGAGTGAAGGGTTTTTTGATGGCTTGATGACGCATCTGACCTGAGCAGGAGGTGAAGGGGAAGCAAAGTTGTTTTAAGGTGCATAGCTAGAAAGGTAAGGGAAGAGATGGGTGCATTGGGCGAAGGAAAGGATTTTGATTAGGCATGCTTTGCTTGATGTGATGTTGAGCTGATAAGACAGAGGCATAATTGGTTTGCATGATGGTAGGCTAGACTGGAGAGGAAAAGAATTGCAAACAGAAAAGAAAAGGAATCCAAGTGGCCAGTCCTAGGTGAGTAACTGGAGGTAGCTTTGCTTTGCTCGCTCAATGTCAGGAGCTCTTTCTTAGCTGTGTGTAGAATATGACTGACCAAGCGCAAATGCTTTCCTCCCCTCTACGTAAGGATTCTTCCAGGTGGTGACCTCACTGGCCAGGCTATTCTCCTTGGGATCCCACAGCTCTCTACCTGCACCAGTTGCCATGTCTGTCTTTAGAGAAATACATGTTTAAACCTCTTTCCCCCTTCCCCCCAGCCCCCACCCCCCCACATACACACCTTTTGAGATAGGATCTCTCCATTTTGTAGCTTTGACTGTCCTGCAACTCACTGTGCAGACCAAACTTCCCTTGAACTCAAAGATCTGCCTACCTTTGTGCTGGGATTAAAGATGTGCACCACCACATACCCAATGGAGCAGTGGCAATCTCCCTCCCCCAACCTAACTCTTGGAACTTAGCCGCCTCCTCTCTTCCTATTAAGTCTGAGAGGGAAGAGCTAGGTTATGGAGGGAAGGGTTTGGCCAGAAGTGGGAAGGAATAGCCAAGTGCCCCAGACCTCTCATTCCCCTCCATCCTGCTTTCCACCTCCCTTGGGTACTCACACACAGCCTTCTGGGAACAGCCGGGACTGGGTCACCTATGAGCTGATTCAGCCTCTCCTCCTGAGTCCCAGGGCCCCTGCAGTTCCCAGCCTCTTCTGTCCCGCGGCCTCTTGCCCTCTGGTTCCACTTTATATTCACCTTTTCCTTTTGTTCAATTTTTATTTTTATTTTTTTATTATTAAATGATGTGGTCTTAAAAAAAAAAAAAAAAAAGATGTGCACCACCACATCTAGCCTTGCTAGAATTTTTAAGAATAGGGAGGGAGGGAAGGAGGGAGGGAGGGAGGGAGGGAGGGACAGATGTTAGTTTATGCGACTGAGACATGACTGTATCCAAAGCTCAAACACGAACTTCAGTATCCTCTCTGTAGCTTCGTCTCAAACACAATTGGCCCACAGCTGCCAGCAGCTATAGGCTGCTGTGGATTCCTTAAAAGATTAAATTTTATTTTTCAAATTTTTATTTGAGTTTTTTTGGGGGGTGGGGGTGGGGGAGATGGAAGAGTTGAGACTGAGTCTCACTCTGTAACGCAAACCGCCTGCAACAGTTCCGTTTCAGCTTCCGAAATGGTGTTGTGCTGACTCTGGCTTTTGAAGAATGAAATACCCTCCCTTCCAGCCGGAAGAAAGCAGCAGTAAGGATTATGATTGGTCTTCTGGAGCCACGTGCCCACCTTTAAACCAGCTAATAGATCTGGTTGCCAGTGTCCCGCCCCTCCTGTGATCGAGTTGGGATCCTATGATTGTCCGCCTCTGAAGCAAAAGGAAGCTCTTTCCAGGACTTAAAAGTCAATATAAGAAAAGGAGGAGCTGGCCGGTGGTGGTGGTGCACGCCGGTAGGATTTGCTGAAGGAGGCGGAGGCAGGAGGATCACAAGTTCGAGGCCAGCCTGGGCTACACACTTTAAAGAAAAAAGAAAGAAAGAAAGAAAATTTTTTAAAAAAAATTAAGAAAAGGAGAAGCTGGACAGTGGTGGTGCACACCTTTTACCCCCACACTCAACAAGCAGCGCCAGGCCGATCTCTTAGAGTTCGAGGCCAGCCTGGTCTACAGACACAGAGGAACCAAAAATAGAAAAGAAGGACTGTCCTCTAGTTGGATTCTAGGTAATTATGGTTCTTGATGCTCAGATATATAAGGAAGAACACGTTGTTTAAAACCCTGATTCTTTACATCCGGAGAACTTTGTGTAAAAGAGAGACTTTCATTGTTCATCTTAGAGCTACCGAAACAGTCTGAAGGGTGAGGCCTAGAGGCCTGTGTTTTTCCCAAGTTCTGTGAGTGAGAGGTTTAAGAACAAATATAGCTAAAGTCCTGGGTCGATTCAGTTGTGGCCACAACTAGCTGCCTGACCCATACAATCACTATTATTTTGAGCCAACCCAGCCCTGGTATAATTTGCAGTGGGGTGGGGATTTAAGAGACAACCAGGGAACTGCAGAAGGTACACCCCACCATGAGGGATTTGCAGAAAATTAAGATTTGAGACCCATTTCAGCCATAGTTCAGTAAGGGAGAGTTTTGTTACCTCTCCTCACTTCCGCCCTATATGTAACCCATCATTAAGTCCCTCCTGGCTGTCAGCCTAAATGCTCGTACTTCTTAGCTCTAGCCACATGTCTCCTTGCCCATCTTGTTTCTGTCTCTTGATATTTTCAGTCTGGGACTCTATAGTTGATTCCACTTGCCTGTCTCTCATTTGATTTCCTCAAAGGCAGAGGAGTGGTCTTCACTGCCTGGCATAGGAAAATTTAGTGGTTCTCATGCTCTGCCTATAAAATATAAATTTGTGGTACTGGTGGTACAGATGTGTAATCCCAGCTACTCGGGAAGCTGAGGTATATGGACTCCAAGTTCAAGGTCTACCTGGGCGACGGTGAGTGCTGGGAAAGTCTGTAAAAACTATCTCAAAATAAATGCATTCTTAAAAATGGTCCAGGGAGCTGGAGAGATGGCTCAGTGATGAAGAGCACTTGCTGCTCTTGCATAGGACCCAGATTCAGTTCCCAGCACCTGCATGGTGGCTTGTAAGCATCTGTAACTCTAGTTATGATCCCCTCTTTTGAACTTCTCAGCCCCAGGCATGCACATGGTACACATACATACATGCCAGCAAAATACTCATGCACATCATGCACACACAATTAAAAATAGATAAATCTTTGTGGGGAGGGGGGAGAACAGCCAGGATATAACTTAAAGAGAGAGTGCTTGCATGGGATGCTAACAACCCTGGTCTCCAGCTCCATACCACAAAAACAAATAAATTAGAAATGTCTTTGAACCCGTCCATGAGCCACCCCTCAGATACATGTTCACCCTTACCCCTGCCACAACACTCCTCTGATCTACAGTCATTAAGGCATTCCCAATTTCTCTGAAATGCCAGGCAGGTTCTATCCTTGATCTCTAATCTGAATCCCCCATCTGTCTTCATCCTTCCTGCCTTATTTCACAGAAGGTCTCTCGCATCTTGCTTGGTACCCCTTCTCCACTTACATCCTGCTCCCGATGCGAGTGAATAATTACCCACCATGTCACCCATCTCATTTGCCAGAATCTTCATTTGTCGTACTATTAGCTGTACCCTTCTCCCATGAGATGATGGCACACATGTGCACACATGACTTTACATGTCAGGATACTGGGAGCAAGAGTCAGCGGGTAGCTTTCTCAACTTCATCTAAACAGGGTGGTTTGTTAGCAGGGAGAGCATCTAGGGTCTTTCTCGTTGCCACCCAGCATCTGCACTTCCTGCTGCCTCTCTACAACCCCACTATATTGAAATTACCTTCTTCCCTCTCTTGCTTCCCCATTGGAACCGAGGCTTAATGGAGCTGGCTACATGACCTGATTACCTCCCATCACATGAATGACTTGCTCTCATGCTGTGACATCTCCAGTGTTTACCAAGACAGGACATACAGTTAAATAAGTGTACTCTACAACCATGACCAGAAGAGCTGGCACATTATCTACTCAACGCAATTTTATCTGCCCTCCTCTTAAAGGTTGAACCATGCAACATGCAACTGGGACAATCTTGGCCTCAGTTTTTCAAGTGAATCTTCTAGAGAAGTAGCAGTTTTCCTGGCCTGGAGATATGACATAGCATTCATGAAGCCAACATATAGCACTCCAGAGATCTCTCTACTTATTTGTAGCACAACTGTTTTAAGATATTGGGTATTCTAGGAGATAAGATCTGTTCCCTTACTTTTCTGAAACCCAAAACATAGCACTTCCAAACTGATCCAGACTCTGGCTCTGTACAGATCTTGTCTTCATATCCAAGAACTCACCAGTCAGTGGATTATGCACAAATGCTTCATTGTGGAATAGCCATACTCCACCACTTAGCAGGCAAGGCATACACTGAACAAGTATTTACACAAATAATTAACCAGATTATTTTCAGAACACAAAGTAATGGGACAAGGACAAGGCATGGCATATCAAGTTGCTATGGGACTAAGCTCTTCCCCTTGTATTAAGGCTGGGCAAGGCAACCCAGTATGAGGAATAGGTTCCCAAAAGCCAGCCAAAGTGTTAGAGACAGGTCTTGCTCCCATTATTAGGAGTCCCACAAGTAGACCGAGCTACACAACTGTCACACATACGTAAAGGGGCTAGGTCAGTTCCATGCAGGCTCCCTGGTTGTCAGTTCAGATTCTGTAAACTAACAGAACATCTGATAGCCTTAAGGTTCAAGGAAAGTGTTCAGCCAAGACACCGAGGATGACTGTAAATCAACCATGCTAAATATCTTGAGGCCCTGCTATGAGAAAGAGTGAGACTTTCTAGGGGAACAGAAAGCAAGCAAGGATGTAAGGAGTAGGAAGAACAAAGGGAATCCCACCTTTGGATGAGACACAGAGTGATCCCAAACCTTGCAGGGACTTGGACCATTGTTTAAAAATGAAATCCAGAACGGGGACGTTCACATCACTCCCCTGGAGTCTTCTGGGCCAGGAGGGTACGCTGGCAACCTACCCGCAGTCGTGGGTGTGTGATGCAGTGGGAAGCCAAGACGCTGAAAGCCAAGACACTGTGTTGCCTGTGCTGCTGTCTCCTTCCCCAGACCCCAGTGCCCTATCTGTAACCAGGGTCAAGCACAGATAAGCCAATCATAAACACTGGGGGGCATATAACCATGGAAACAGAAACACTAGCCCTGACATTTGCAGAGTGTTTTTTTAGTGCGATGCTAAGCACTTCACATGGATTTCCTCACCAATTCTTCTTTTTTTTTCTTTTCTTTTCTTTTTTTTTTTTTTTTTTTTTTTTTTTTTTTTTTTTTGAGACACAGTCTTTCTATGTAGTCCACCTGACTGTGTTAGAACTCACTATGTTGACTGGGTTAATCTTGAATTTACAGGTCCTCCTGCATCCCAAGTGCTGAGATTATAGGCATGCACCACCATTCCTGGCTTCTCACCAATTTTTTTTAATTAAATTTATTTAGTTATTTTGCATCCTGAATGTAATTCCCCCTCCCTCCTCTCCTCCCATTCCCTCCCTTTACCATCCCTCTGCTCCCCACCCCCAATCCCCTACTCTTCTATTTGCATTCAGAAAGGGGCAGGCTTCCCATGGGTATCAACAAGGCATGGCATATAAAGTTGCTGTGGGGCTAAGCTCCTCCCCTTGTTTTAAGGCTGGGCAAGGCAACCCAGTATGAGGAATAGGTTCCCAAAAGCCAACCAAAGTGTTTGGGACAGCCCTGCTCCCATTGTTAGGAATCCCACAAGTAGACCAAGCTACACAACTGTCACTTATATGCAGGGGGACTAGTTCAGTCCCATGCAGACACACTGAGATTCTTGACAAAGTCGTGGCAGCTTGTATCAGCCTAACCGTTTGTTTGTTTGTTTGTTTGTTTGTTTGTTTGTTTGTTTTGAGATAGTGATTCTCTGTATAATGCTAGTTGTCCTGGAACTCACTCTGTAGACCACGCTGGCTTCAAACTCAGAGATCTGCCTGCCTCTGCCTCCCAAGGGCTACAGCCTATCGTTCTGGAAAGGCACTTTCTCACTGAAAATCCTCAGGCACAAGTCTCCCTCCCAAACCACATTTCCACCACCAGCCTGGAATCTGTCACAGGATGTCTTCCAGATTGGTCTTGGGAACTTGGCCACCAGCATGGCACCTTAGAGAGAGATTTGTCCTCTGTGGGTGGCAGGCCTGGAAAGCCAAATGGATAGAAGTGGGTGGGAGGCCTGTGAGATGATGGCTGTCTGGTTGTCAAGGCGATGGATTTATCCTATAGACGAAAGAAGGCCGGCAGGGCATGGGCCGTGCACGGGGCACACATCTCCAGAGCAGACTGGGACTGTACTTGTGTCCCTCGGGTACACTTGATGTAGCACCCATGATGGCCTACCAGCTCTCTGTCCTCTTCTTTGATGAGGCTTCCATCTTCTTGTGGCTTTCTCCCCCTTTTCCATCCTTTTTGTTTTGTTTTATTTATTTCTGTTTTCTTTTTCTTATTTTTCATCCCTCCCTCCCTCCCTCCCTTCCTTCCTTCTTTCCTTCCTTCTATCTCCCCTTCTCTCTCTCTCTCTCTCTCTCTCTCTCTCTCTCTCTCTCTCTTTCATTTTCTAACAAAGACTCATGTATCTCAGGCTATTCTCAAATTGTCTACATAGTCGAGGAGGACCTTGAACTCCTGTTCTTCCTACCTTCATCTCCTGAGTACTAGGATTACAGGTCAGTGTATAGGCATGCACAACTACAACCAACCCTTCCTGCAGTCCTGAACTTAGAGCATGCTAGCAAGCATTTCACCAGAGTCGCTCCTTTTGGCATTTTTTTCTTGCCCAAGTGGGAGTGGGCTGGGCCAGCCTGAGAAAGCACCATGCCCTCCTTTAGCCCAGCAGACAACAAACTGACTTGAATCTTCACTAGGGTGACCGAGTGCTGAAGATGCCCCTCAGTGATAAAGTCTGTGCTTAGCAAGTTCTAGGTCCTGGATTCAAACCTCAACACACAAAAAAGCAAAAGCACCGCAAGACAAAGACACACCTCCCTGGAGTGAGCCACGGGCAGAACCCAACAGTCCAAATACACCCTTTCTCATGGCTCCCTGGAGACAGCAAATTGTGTAGCTCTCTTAACACCTGGCAATGCCCATTCCAAGCCTGTTCCTCCCTAACTCCCCTGACTCCACAGTTCTGAAAATCACTAGTGCCTTTGAACAAGCTTCTTCCAATACTGAATGAACCAGGGGGACTGTCTGTTCATTCCAACTAAAAAGTCCTGAAGGAGGCAGAATGTTCCTCGCATTTTCTTCTTTTTTTTAATTTATTTATTTTATGTGCATTGGCATTTTGCCCGCATATATGTCTGTGTGAGGATGTCAGATCTTGGAGTGATAGACAGTTGTGAGCTGCCATGTGGGTGCTGGGAATTGAACCTGGGTCCTCTGGAAGAGCAGCCAGTACTCTTAACCACTGAGCCATCTGTCCAGCCCACCCCCTACCTCCCCCCCCCACCTTCCCCATCCCCCCCCCACCACCCCCGTTCCTCACATCTTCACTGCAGTGTCTCACTGTCTTGCTCTGGGACAAGGCAAATGTTTTGAGAGAGGCAGGAATAGGAAAGGTCATGGCACAGCACCGCACATGGGTTCCTGGTCCAAGGCTTGTTTTCAGACAGTGTTGTTCCTCAGCTTGCACAATTTGTTCCTGCGCTGTCTTCAGTTAGAATTCGTGTGTCCTGAAGGTCCTCCCACAGTCACAGCTGATGGTGGGGGGTCTGGCCTGGGTAGTGTCTTGACTTCTACCGCAGAGTTTCTGCTCCCACTGTCTACAAGTTTACTTCAAACCCAAATAAGCTTTGAACAGTTGAAACACAAATTCTTAGAGCCTTTTAGACTACTGCTTGAGAAATCTGCATTTTGTGGCCGATGTTGTTCTAAGGTACTTTTTTGTTGGTTTGTTTGGTTTCAGAGGGGAGGGGGGGTTGGGGGAGTTTGTATGAATCATCATCATCTTAGTAATTCTATGGATTGCACAATATGATTAGTTTAATTGCATTCATAAGAAAAACTGGTCTTCAGAAATAGCGGTTGTTCATCCAATGCCAAGGTCACATTGGTAATGACCTCATACAATCCCAGCATTGGCCAGAGACCTGCTTTCAGATCCCTAGCCTGCACTGCCTGGAAATGTCTCAGTGACACCCAATCCAGATGGTTCTGAAATAACAGAACACCCGGAAATGGGAAGGCTGAAAAGCAAATCTTCCAGGGAAATTATTTTTTGAAATATATAGTTAACATGTTACTATTTCAACTCTAAAATGTAACAAGTCAAAAACCGCCTCACCTATTTTTACTACAAACCAGGACACCTTTGAAAGCGAAAGAGGTCATTTTAAACATCTAAGTCTTCAACTTCCTAGATAAATGAGGATATAGGTTCACCATTTCATGAGGGAAAGGACACAGGCTCAGGAATACACAAACCTCAGGGCAAGCATATGCAAGGTACCGAGACCCTAATAATAGTAACAGTGGGAACCAAGGAGACTTTTCTGACAAGCCTATGTTCTTCCAAATCTTTCAAAACCTTACCAAAGTTCATTTATGCCACTACTAAGCCAACTTTTGAGTAATCTTGGTCTCTTTTACATCTGCTAAGTGGGTTTTTTGTTTGTTTTGATTTGTTGGTTTGTTTGTGAGATAGGCATCTCCTGTCTTTAAGGTTGGCATTGAACTCTCTCTTTAGACACAGATCCTCCTTCCTCTACTTCCCAAGTGCTGAGATTACAGGCTGGGCCACTGTTCCTGGCTTCCCTAAGTCTTCTGACAGAGGATTGTACTGCTCTTCCCTTGGATCCAAACTGCATCTGCCTCTGGATGAATGGGGACTTCACCTCAGTTTCCACAGAATCCTGGCAGATGAGGACGCCATTCAGTTGTGCACACGCCACCATAAGCACAGTGGTAAGAAATAAGGAGTGCCTGGTTCCGTCTTTCCTTTAAGATGGCATATTAATTTCCTAGTATCCCCTCTCTCTTTAGCACATTTCCCACCTTTTGCTGACTTATACCAACAGTGTTTTGTTCATGTAGGTCTAGAGAGCAGAAGTCTGGAATAAAGGTATCAGTTCCAAGGGAGGGTCCTTCCTGCCTCCTGTGGCTTCAGCAGGAGGTCAGCAATCCTCTGCTCTCCTTGCCTAGTGGTTAGAGCACTGAATTCCCTGTTGCCTTGTCCACATCACCTTCTTCCCAGTCTGTGTATGGCCCTACAAGAATAGCCCCTCCTTTTATGTTTAATGTTTATGTATATATGTATATGTGTGTGTGCATATGTATGTTATCATCTGTGTTTGCATTGCATGCTGTGTGTGAGTATGCCTGCATGTGTGTATGTGCACATGGAGACCAGAGGACAAGCTCAGGCATCATCCTCAGGAATGCCATCTTCCTCCTTGGAGACAGGATTCCTCGTTGGCTTAGAGCTCACCAATTAGGATATAATGGCAGACTAGACAGTTCCATGGATCTTCCTGGTTGTGCCTTCCAGTGCTGAGTGAGAAATTGATGACAACACACCCAACATTTTTATAAGTCTTGGGCATAAGGTTCAAGTCCTTACGTTGTGAAGCTTCAAGCACTTTACATACTGACTTGAGCCATTTCCCCAGCTGAGACCCCTCTTTTACTGCAGACTTGGGATCATCAGATTTAGAAACCACCCTCATCTAGTATGACCTCATTTTAACAAATTCTGTCTGCAAAGATGTGGTTTCTAACAATATAGTATTCTGGAGTTCCTGGTAGACATGATTTTAGGAAGACAAGCCCATCCTATGCAGATAGAAGAGCCTCTGGGGCTTAAGTTGAAACTCAGAACAACTCTATAATCAACCTCTAATGGGGAAGTGCACATAGTAGGTGCTCAGTAATCCAGATTGGAAGCTATGAATTCACGCGCGCGCACACACACACACACACACACACACACACACACACACACCTGTAATCCCCACATTTAGAAGCTGGAAGCAGGATGATTGCTGGGAGTTCAAGGTCAGCCTGAATTACATGGTGAGTCCCAGGCCAGTGGGGACTTTGTAACAAGACTCTGGCTCCAAAGCAAATCATCATCATCATCACCACCACCACCACCACCATCATCACCATCCTCATCATCTACGTTAGACTTTTTCATGAGGGTAAAGGAGCTCAGATTGTTGGAAGAAGTTTCCTTCCTGCTTGAGGTCCTTTGCACATCAAACCACACCCAAGCCCCCTTCCTTCCCTTTTTGACTTTGCTTTCTCTTCCCACTCTCTACCCACCAATACCTCCTCTTCTCTTTGGCTCCTTCTAGTAGCCACGAATGTCAGGGCTTGACAGAAGCTCAGATCCTGTGCACCCCCCATCTCTCTCTCTCTCTCTCTCTCTCTCTCTCTCTCTCTCTCTCTCTCTCTCTCTCTCTCTCACTTACTCTTAGTGTGTGTCTGTTTTTCAACTCTCCTCATTCCATCTCTCTGGTCTCCCGAAAGCTGAACTAAATCTGCAACCCTTAGTCAAATATCTTAGCCACATACACTTCAGACTGTGTTCTCCACAAGTCACAAGTGAAAAGGTTCCTCATCTCAGCTCGCTCCCGAGTCTTCCTCTTTTTTGGTTTTTGGATGTCAGCTTACTGCTAATGAAAAACTGGCTGCCACCAGATAGGCTTCTCCTATGTGCCAGGCGTCTGTCTCATGCAAATGTCACCCACTCTTTCTAGGATTCTCTTCATGGTTTGTCAGAGGTCATGAAGCTAATCCAACGTGGAGTCAGACATCAAAGCTGGGTCCATCAGACTCCAGCATACATTTCCTTTACTCTGCCACAGGGTTAGGAAGTTTTGACTCTCGGGGAGTTTTGATTCTTCAACAGACTCCCCAGTTAGCCTTTCCCCAAATACACAAGGCTGTGGGGTATGTTCTGTTATTTTCTCTTCTTCTTTTGAAAAGGCTATTTTAACTTTTCTTTTGTGACAGGATTTCACTGTAACTCATATGCTGGCTGTGAACTCAGGGTAATTCTCCTGTCTGAGCCTCGAAAATGCTGGAATTACTGGGGTAGGCCATCCCACTTGGTTTGCTTTGTTATTTCCTTTAAGCTCAATAGACCCTTTTCCTGAATTCCCCCTGAAATCACTGGGGTGAATATGGTTAGGGACTTCTGATAAAGAGGAAGGTACTGTCACCCTGCCAATCATTTGTAAGATCACTTTGGAGTTTTTTTTTTTGTTATTTTTTTTGTTTTTGTTTTCGTTTTTGTTTTTTATGGTAGTTGCTTTGAATTTCTAGATGCAATCATTGAAGTCTGAAAATACAAACTATTCAAAATTGAAAACTACTCTTCATTGGCACATTTCCATGAAGCTTGATTCAGCATGTTCTGCATGCTAAGGACAAGCTGCAAAATGCCCTCAAAGCAGAGACACAAAATAGCCTCACACACTGGACCCCCGCCCCCAAACTCATGGCAAGCTTCTTGAACTTTCATGAACAAACCTGTTCCTTTCTGCCTCTTTGTACCTGCTGCTATCTCTGCCAGGCACCTCTTAAATGCAACTATTAGCCTGTTAGCGCATTCTCCAAAATATCCTAGCATCAAGGAAGGCACTCTATCCTCCTCTATCCCAGGGGGGCCCATGTGAACCCTAAAGCAGCTCTGGATAGCTCACATAAAAGCAGGGGAGGGGAGGATGTTAAAACCTGGGCCTGGCCCCAAAACGACTAGGTCAAATTCTCTAGGGTGGAGCCTGGGAAAGGCTCATCTTAACAAGTTCCCTGGGTGCTTGGGAAGATCCTGGGCCGAGCTTCCCAGAATTGAGTCATCGCTTCATCTTCACAATTTTATCCTGCGCTTGAAGCCAAGTGAACAAATACTTCAGGGATGCTTACTCTGTGCTCAGCCCTTCGTGTGCAACACACAGTCAGCCCATGCAACGGTTACTGTAACTCAAACAATGTGGAGACTCTTCCTATCACTATGTTGTTGTTAAAGGGGAAACTGAGGCATGGAAAGATTAAGAAACTGGTCCAGGCCAGGCCAGGCAGTGGTGATGCACACTTTTAATCCCAGCACTTGGAAGACAGAGGCAAGGTGGATCTCTGTGAGTTTGAGGTCAGCCTGAACTACAAAGTGAGTTCCAGGACAGGCTCCAAAGCTATGCAGAGAAATCCTGTCTCAAAAAAAGAAAGAAGAAAGGGAGAAAGGAAGGAAGGAAAGAAGGAAGAAAGAAAGAGAGAGAAAGAAAGGAAGGAAGGAAGGAAGGAAGGAAGGAAGGAAGGAAGGAAGAAAGGAAGGAAGAAAGGAAGGAAGGAAGAAAGAAAGAAACTGGTCCAAGGTCACCCTTCCAATAAGAGCTGGCTCCTGATTACCCCCCAATATTTCCCAACTTTGTGATATTTGTGGATTTCTTTCCTTAAAAATCATCTTGCTTTAGCATGTATATAAATTATTTGAATCTAATGCAAAATCTGTGAAAACAGAGACTTTGGGCTCTTTGCCCACTGTTGGATTCCCAGGAACTAGAATAATGTGAGACAGGGTCACAGTCAATACATATATGTGAAATGAATGAACGAACATGTGAACATCCAATATAGAGTCTGGGTGCTGGTTCCATTTATTCCCTCATCCTCACTAAAATTACACTGCCATTAAAACTTAAAAGTGTGTGTGCCACCTGATACCTGTATATCCCAGTTATGAAAACCTCAGACCTGGAATTGACATCTCACTGTGATGACTATGATTAATTGGAAAATTTCTAGCAAGGGTGTTAAGTTCCTGAGAACAGGGACTCGATTGATTCCTCTTGCTATTGGGTAAAAGCCAACTGAGTAAGTCGTGTTCTTCTTGCCTCTTGCCAGAGAGCAGGTTACAGAATTCTTTCAAATGCAAGCTATAGATTGTTCATTCAAAGCCATTGAGATCTAAAAGGTGGTGGCAGAATTTAGTGGATGGTAAAAAATAATGAGGATAAGAGACCTGGATTAGAGCAAAAGGAGGAGTTCTTGGCTTGCCTGTTAGACTGGGGCATCTCAAGCTCTCCTCTGGCTGGTGCTCATGTCTCCTGTGTACTGGTGGCCTTTCTCAAGCTGAAAACTTCTTGCAGAGAAAGGTGATGTCATCATCATTCACCAATGTATCTTTAGGATTTCACTGGTGCCCAGAAGAAAGAAGATGTTCAATAAAAGAAACCGTAGGTTGCTGGGAGTGGTGGTAGCACATGCCTATTGTCCCAGCTATTCTGAAGACTGAAGCAGGAGGATCCTGTGACTCCATGAGTTTGAGATAGCTTGGGCAATATAGCAAAATCACAGTTTCAGTAAGTATATACACATATAATTTTAAATATAGAATTTAGACAGTTTATTTAGAACACTCCTGGGAATGGAAGCAGGCTAGTGAGCTGGGGAAAGGCATACACTCAAATTCCTAATGTTTCGAAGCTGTTGTTTGTAGCCAAAGCTGACCTCAAGCTCATGATCCTCTTGCCTTGACCTCCAGAGTAGCTGGAATTCTAGGCATGTGGTGCTATACCCTGCTTTAAACCCTGCGCCCCCGCCCCCACGTTTTGAAATGCAGTCTTATATAGTCCAGGCTAACTTTATACTTACTATGTAGTTGAAGCTGTCCTTGAACTCCCCATCTGCCTACATCCACCTCCTAAAATTTTAGATTATAGGTACACATCATCATACTTAGTTCTCTGCTCAAGAATTTTAAGAATATATTCACCTACTCACTATTTAAATGCTTTCACTCACTCGTGGTGGGGGTATTTATTACATAGCAATAGAGAATTAATACACTCACTTAAGCATTATTTTATGGAGGCAGCAGTCTCTATGCTATTGGACATGCCTTGCTTGTTTAGGCTCTGGACTTGCTTCCCGAGCACTGTGTTAGATCGTAGAGGACAGGCTGATAGGTAGGTAGGTAAATAATAAGCAGATAGATGATAGATAGATGATAGATAGATAGATGATAGATAGATAGATAGATAGATAGATAGATGATAGATAGATAGATGATAGATAGATAGATAGATAGATAGATAGATAGATAGATAGATAGATAGATAGATAGATAGATGAGAGAGAGGGGGAAAGAATAGATAGCTCCCTAAATATAGTCATGTGGTGTGTACTCTAAATATTCCCAGTTCTTCACACTGTTGGAATGTGGTAGTGTTAACTTGCCTATCCCCCTTCATTAGGCAAGTGCCTGACGTGCCCCTCTGACACGCTTTGGCCAATGAAAGGTGAGGAGACCCGAGATTTGATGTTTGGAGGTAAATGTTTTCAGATGCAGTACATGTACTCCCATGAATGTGCCACTTTATTTCCTGTCTGACAGTCCATGGCAATCCTGGAGCATCATCCCTGTGTCCTGGCTGAAGAGGACACAAAACAGACACATAGTTAGCCCAAGGGAAATACACATGACAAGGAAGAAATGGAACTTTATTGTGTGTCAGGAAGATTTCAGAGTTTTTTGTTACAGTGGCATTGCTTTCCTTGTCTTGACTAATAAAAACCACAATGTCTCTTTGGCTGCTATTATTGCTGTTCTTGTTGTTATCATAGTTCTTGCATTCAAATCCATGACCTTGTGCATGCTGCGTTACATTTCCAGCCCTAATAATTGCAATAAAACTCAAATTGTAATTATTCTCAACCTTTAGCTATCAGCGGAACACATTATCATTTTGTTTTCCTACATTGTTAGTAATTTTTACATATAGTCTAAAATATACCTCCTGCTATATAATGCTGCACAATAAGGATATCATTAAGGACCATCAGTTCATTAAAGTTACCTTTATGGCAATTCATGAGAAAAAAACTTCTTTCTCATTGCCAAATAACTCTGTCTTTGAGCACAGAGGCTGCAATTATTGTATTATTCTTAATACATTGATTTTATTTTAAGCTCTGGAGGTGTTAAGAACAAATAACTGAAAATGTTTTTCTCTTTCCCTAGCAGCTAGAAAGCTCTAAGGCAAATTTCATCCCATCTACAGCAGGCATGTAAGACTTCATGACTCTGTTTTCAGTAATTAATATTGTCCTTAGCTTTCTGGTATTTTCCTTACCTTGATTTCTTATATTAAATAAATTCTTTTACATGTATTTACTTAGTCAGTAGATTGGGTGTGTATATCTGCCATAGCATGTTGTGAAGGTCACAGGAACACTTGCTGGAATGAGTTCTTTCCTTCTACTACATGGGTTCCATGAATCAAATTCAGGTTGTCAGGTTTGATAGCAAGCTCCTTCATCCACAGAGCCATCTCATTGGCCCCTTGGATGACTGAAATGAGAATTACCCCCATAGGCTCATATTCTTGAATGCTTGGTCCCCTGTCAGTGGAACTGTTTGGGAAGGATTAAGAGGTGTGGCCTTGTTGGAGGAGGTGTGACCTTCCTGGAGGTGTGTCACTGGGGTTAGGCTTTAAAGTTTTAAAAGCCCTACCAGTCTTTCTCTCTCTACTTACTGCCTATAGATCAGGATGTAAAGCTTTCACTTACAGCTTCAATGACATGTTTGCTTGCTTCCCATCATGATGATCTTGGACTGACCCTCTAAACAGGAAGCAAGCCTCCAGGTAAATGTTTTCTTTATAAGAGTTACTTTGGTTATGGTGTCTCTTCACAGCAATAGAACAGTGAATAAGATAACCCCTCACTCTGATTTCTTTACTTAAAAGGGAGAACCTCACAGCCATTTTAATAGGAGGAGAAAAGGAAGTTCTAGACCAATACAGTGTCAAAGTACTTTCCAGTATATTATGTTAAGGCCACCAAAATGGCTCGTCCAGTTTTAAGGGCACTTGCTGTAGAGCCTGAAGACCTGAGTATTGGCCCCACCCCACCATAAATAAATAGATTACATGAAATAAAAAAATTATTTATTTATATCATAGATGAGTGCTGGTCTCAGTCCTAACCAGAGGCACTTCTTTTTTCATTGAGGAGAGACTCCTAACTACTCAAAGCCCTGAGAATAATGACTGTTGGGTGCTCAGCATTAAAAATAGGACACCTGTGTCACCCCATTCAAGGCTCAGAGAACATCTGAGTGGGAGCAGAAAGAAAATCGGAGCCAGAGAAAGCAAGGAAGCGTATCATGAAAAGCTGTCTTCTTTTGGACATGACGTGGTCATTGTGCCCATGAGCCCATGATAGCAGTGCCTACCTTCACAGGCATGCCTATCAACATCCTGTCATGGATCATGGAGAAGCTGAGCCCTTTCTCCTCCCGGAGACATTTAATGTTTGCTGGCAGAAAGAGGTGCAGTCATACTTTTCAGTGCTGTGACCATTGGTAAATTGCCCTTGGTTAAGTAAATACCCCTCCTCCCCCCACACACCTCCCCCTGCCCCTCCAGGACAGGATTTCTCTGTGCAGTTTTGGTGCCTGTCCTGGAACTCACTCTATAGACCAGGCTGGCCTCGAACTCACAGAGATCCGCCTGGCTCTGCCTCCCGAGTGCTGGGATTAAAGGCGTGTGCCACCACCACCTGGATAGCACACCTTCTTTAGAGAAAGAATGATACTAGAGGATAGAAAGATAAAGAGGAGGAAGAAGAAAGCAGGGAAGTAGATCTTAATCTCTCAGACCATTGTGGTGCGAGAGAGTCTCCACAAAGAACACTCAATGCAAAGGGCAGAGGGGTCAAGAGGATGAGAGTAATTTGCAGGTCCCAGTACAAAATGGAAACATACAGTTACTTGTTCATCTATTAATAGTTTTCAGGTGGCTACCTGAGAGCATTAAACCAGATGGCAGTCTTTCTGAGTTGGGGTCCTGTGTGACCACCACCCATAACATCCTGCTGGGGACAAGAGCTATGCTGTCATAGACCAGGGGAAGGAAGTTGTCTTTCTCAGGCCACACGCTGAATCATTATGGCTAGCAGGAGCCAGGTGTTTTCTAGTAGCTGAAGCCTGTTTCCCGGAAGTAAACAGAGCCCATTGTGTGCGTTCTTCCAAATCCTGTATTGATACTAAGAAGCTGTGCAAGCTGAGGTGGCTCGGCCCAAGTTCTCAGAAGCCCTGCTGGGGAAAGCTCCTCACAGCTTCAGCAAGCCCTGAACAAAGCCTAGCCTGCTCTCCAAGGGCGGAGAGGCCACAGATCCTCCAAGGATCTTCTTCCTAGTCTGGTCAACGCCGCTTCCGCCCGCGTACCTGGGAACATAGCAATTTGTTATCAGCCCGTAAGTGCTCACTGATCCCATCTCCAGGTAAAACCTACAATTTCCGGGCTGTCTTCGGGGATAAGCTTAATTAGGATGTACATGTTTTGTATCCTGCCGTTGTGATGATCTCAGCCATCAGCTCAACTATAACCTTTTAAACATTTTATTTGTTTGTGTGTTTAATGTGTGTGAGTGTGTGCATACACACTGGCGTGTGTGTGGTCAAAGGACAATTCAAGGCAGTTGGTTCTCTTCTTCCACCTTATGGGTTTCAGGAATCAAACTTAGGTCCTTGGGTTGGCAGAAAGCATCTTTACCCACTTTGCCATCTCACTGGCCCAGCTCAATTACATGTAAACAGCACATGTTTATGGATGGTTACTGGGGAAAACCCTTCTGGGTGTAATTTTACATGTGATGGGAGGGGGTGAACGTGTGTGTGTGTGTGTGTGTGTGTGTGTGTGTGTGTGTGTGTGTGTTCATATGTCTGTGTGCATCTTTTACATGCGTTTGTGTATATGTGTATGCATGTGTATGTATGTATATGTGTGTGTTCTCATGCTCACATACTAGCCCTTTTATGAGAATTGTCCATGTATGAATATGAAAAGGGAAATCACTCCTTTTACTGTCTCTTATACACATCTGGTAATCCCAGACCCCTTGGAAGTTTCTTTCCCCCATAGAAACCAGCCTATTAAACAAGACCTTCTCCTCATGAGAGCCTAAAGGAGAGTCAGGGACTGTGACAGCGTGAAAATGAAGGTGATGAGTCAGTCAACCTGCTGCCATTGCAGGCTGCTTGGAGAGCTCATGACACAGTCACTTCTGGGTATGCTGAGGCTTGTGGAAGACTTGAGCCCTAGCAGCTCCACCCCCTTCTATTGATTTTCAAATGTCAAGAGCCAGCCGCAGCTCAAGAAGGTCAGCAGGGCAAGAGCAACATGAGGAGGGAACTCAGGAGAGTCCTTGACCTTCCTTTGACTGCCTGTCTTTGTGGACATCCTGTAGCTTGTCCTGATACTTGGTACAGCTGAGCAAGCAATGACAGCTGGGTTGGAAGGTCAATTCTGCCATGTATCAGCTGTGGGACTTGGAGCAGAAGTCATTTAAGTTCTCAGAGTCTCACTTTGTAAGTCGCGACAGTGGTCACCAAAGCATTTCCCATGCTTGCTGATGAGAGAATTTTTCAAGGTATAAACTTTGTCTTAACAATTAAACTCAGAGATGTTTATCTAGAGGCACTGTAGACACAATGAAATAAGATGAAAGCATGGTTCCAGTGATATTCTCTGATGGCCACATTATTATAACATCCCAAGCTGGGTGGTAGTGGCACACACATTTAATCCCAGCACTCAGGAGGCAGAGCCAGGAGGATCTGCCTCCTGATGTAAACTCTTTAATCAGAAGCGGATATTATTTTACAACATTAAAATGCATCCATCCTTTAGAAATGAGTCTGAAACCTTCGAACTGACCTTGTAAAAGTGCCCCCCCCCCATTTTTCTCTGTGAGTTCGAGGACAGCCTGGGCTACAGAGTAAGTTCCAGGAAAGGTGCAAAGATACACAGAGAAACCCTGTCTCGAAAAACCAAAGAAAAAAATCACAATTATTTACAATATTGATAAATCTAAAATAACTTAGTGTATGACTGTATGGACTTGTTAGATACTTTTTCATCACTCATGTTGTGATGTGCACAGGCATTTAAAATGGATCAGAAGATCTCTGCTTATTGAGTTTGCCCTTTACCTTCTATGTGATACTAATGGACCATCTCTGGTGACCTGTATTTCAGGGGCTATAGTGATACTGACTATCTTTGGTGTATTTTGAGATTTCTAGCCAGGAGTATTGGTACATGCTTATAATCCCAGAACTTGGTAGTCTGAGGCAGGAGGATTAGTAGTTTAAAGATACAAAGCTAAACTATCTAAAACACAGAGAAGGAAAAGAAAAGTCAAGTTTTTACCTTGTGTTTGGCCTAAGAAATGCTTGATTCTGGCTGGGTGGTGGTGGTGCATGCCTTTAATCCCAGCACTGGGGAGGCAGAGGCAGGTGGATCTCCATGAGTTCAAGGCTAGCCTGGACTGCAGAGCAAGTTCCAGAAAAGGCAAAAAGCTACACAGAGAAACCCTGTCTTAAAAAACCAAAAAAAAAAAAAAGAAAAAAAAGAAAAGAAAAGAAAAGAAAGAAAAGCTTGATTCCTATGAAGCACAGTGACGACCAGCATGGCAACAGTGGCACTCACAGCATGGTGGTAACCAACAGCTTTCTAATTGGACTTAGGGCCCACTTAACAAGAAAGAAATCATGCTGAGTACTGGAAATCCAGCCAGCCACCTGGGGCTAATGAGGTTATGGATCTTAGAGAAGAACCTACCACTGACACTTTACTAAACCAGCATAATTCTTAACTGCATTCTAAAACCTTTCCTAATATCCACGTATGTACATGTAGCTCTCACCCTTCATCAGAGAAGCTTCTCTCTGCAGTAGATGGAGACCACTGCAGAGATCCACCGTTAGTTAAAATCAGATATAACTGATCATGGACTATGCAGCCCCAGTGGATACATCTATGACACAACTATACATAAGGCTCAGAGACCATTACAAGAGAGGGTGAGAAGATTCTAACAGCTAGAGGATCAGGAAGTCATTTGTGAGACTGTAGCTCTTAGAAATGGCAGGAAAGCTGTACCTTTTGATATCTCAACAGCACGGCTACCTAAACAACGATAACACCAACAGACCTGCTAATGTGGAAGAGGGGAATCTCACAGGACCCCACCTTTAGATGATAAACTACAGGCAACTAATGGCTATGGAGAGAGAGAAAATTAGTCTTCCACAGGCATAAGGCTCTAATTGGTTATCTAATACAAAGTGGTCAGTCCTGATATCATACACACAAGCAACACTAAATGGGCTCAGCAGGTTGTATTTATATGTTTATGCATATATACATAAAAAAATCAAAGAAAAAGAGAATATGAATTTGAAAGGGAGTGAAGGGAGGGACATGGGAAAGGTTAGAAAAAAAGACATGGTTAGGGGGCTAGAGGGAGGAAGAAGGAGGAAATGATGCAATTATATTTTAATTCATTTTTTAAAAAATCAAAATGTAAAAGAATTGTTTGGTTACTTAAAATATATAAATATACAAAAAGTACATTATTATATGATTGAAGACATGGCAATGATGGCCTTCATAAAATGACCCCTGACCTCTACCACAGCAAGTAATCTAAGAGATAGTAAGGCAGAAACCACAATACCTTTTCTGACCAAACCCCCAGAAGCCACACTCACCATTTCTGCCATAGGTTGTTGATACATTCACCTTTCCCATCTTGCATGGGAGAGAATACAGAAATGAATGAATACATAAAAGTAACCGTCTTTGGGCTTGTTCTGGACGCTCTAACTATACACATGAAAAGTCTTTTGAAAATCATTGGATATTGTCCAAATGAGAGGGACACTTAAATGTTGCCCTTCCTCTTTCCCAGGGAGCTGCATTCTGAGAGCAATGTCTCTGACAACTTGACCACTCATTGTCTCAGCCTGTGTCTTCAAAGACTCCATGTCCAGCTCTTGCTTCATAGACTTCCCATACTGTGTCCAATGTCAGAGCTTCTCTTACTGGGGTAGTTGGTGGTGTTAGCTTGCCAGGATCTAGACTCACTTAGGAGTTGGGCCTCTGGGCATGCCTGTAAAAAATCATCTTGAATACATTAATTGAGGTGGGAAGACCCAACCACTACGGGTGACGTTATTTCCTGACTGGGTTCCTGGACCGTGTGAATGGAGAAGTAGAACTGAGTATCAGCAAGCATTGATTTTTTTTTTCTCTGCTACCTGAATGTGGATAGAGTATGTGACTGGCTGCTTCACATTCCTTGTGGTTGACTTTCCTCCATGACAGATTGTGAGCTAAATGAGCACTTTCTCTAAGTTGCTTCTGTAGGAGTATTTTTTTTTTTTTTAATTTCAGGGCTGAGGACAAGCACTCTACCACTGAGCTAAATCCCCAACCCCCTGTTGGAGTAGTTTATCACACTAATAGGAAACAAACCCAGACATTTATTTATTTATTATTTATTAGTTCTTTATTATTTTGCATTTGTCTTTAGATGTCTTGGAGTATCCCCAGAAAAAAAGGACAGAGGGCATACCAGACTCACCAATCCAGGAAGTTCTTTAGGCTAGAACCTCTGTGTGTTCTTCGTACCCAAAGGGCTTAAATACTGGCCTGCTAAGCAATTGTTAAATACTTGCTTACTGTCTTCACTGAATACAGGGAAACCATGACATGGAATTGGATTTAAGGCCCATTCCACAAGATGGAACCTATGCCTGACACTTGCTAAAGTGCCAAGAACCTAAGATTACAAAGGTCATGGTCCTAGGGGAAAATGTACTACTGTTATTTTGATAAAGGAACATGGCAATAAAATGACTCCTACTGACTTTTGTTATATCCAGAGTTCAGTGTGCTGTGCAATCCTATTAATGGACTAGACATTGTTAAAGTAATTCTTGACTGTATATATTGTATATACTTATTGTACTTATCGGATATAGTTTTTCTTATATTAGTTATAACCTTTTATTATTTTAGACAAAAAAAGGGCAAATGTGGTGATATATTGTGTTCCCCAATATATTGTCTACTCTAATAAAACTCATCTGGGGCCAGAGAACAGAACAGCCACTAGATTAGACATAGAGGTCAGACAGTGGTGGCACACATGCCTTTAATCCTATCACTTGGGAGGCAGATCTGTTTGGATGTCTGTGAGTTCAAGGTCACACTAGAAACAGAGCCAGGCAGTGGTGGCACATACCTTTAATTCCAGGACATGAGATCTCATGTCTTTGCTTGGGAAAGACACACACATTTAATCCCAGGAAATGATGGTAGGAAGCAGAAAGGTATATAAGGCATGAGGACCACGAACTAGAGGCTTTTAAGCTTTCAGGCTTTTAGCATCAGTTCAGCTGAGACACTTTTGGGTGAGGACTCAGAGGCTTTCAGTCTGAGGATCCTTGGAAACAGGATCAGCTGAGGAGTTGTCGAGGTGAGGTTGGCTGTGGCTTGGTCTATTCCTCTGTTCTTTCAACATTCACCCCAATATCTTGCTCTAGGTTTTTTTTTTTATTATTATTATTAATAGAACTGTTTAACAATTTATCTTATACAATCCTCATCAGAAATGGATGATTTCAGTGAATAATAATTAGCACAGAGACCCACACCTGGACAATGTGCAGAGAGTGAGAGACTTTGGAGCACTCAGCCCTAAACGGGATGTCTAATCAAACCCCTCATCTCAAGGAACAGGGATCCACTCAGGAAAGGAAGTAGAAAGATTGTAAGAGCCAGAAGTGGTGGGTGATTGCCTTCTAGACACAGCAGGCATGATCCACATATGAACTCACATAGACTGTGACAGCATACACAGGTTCAAGCTAGACAAAAATCGCACCACTGAGGAGGAGGAGTAGACACAAAGTCCCATCCCTAGCCATGAAGCCGTTTGCAATTGATGCCTGCTGGGAAAGGGAAACTAGTTTTCTCCAATGGAGTATCACTAGGAGAACAGGCCCATGCCCAGGAGTCGTTGGCCAACACAAGATGAACTCCATGTTTTATTTGTTTGTTTGTTTGTGGGCTTTGTGTTTCATTCTGTTTTATTTTGGCATGTTTTGTCTTCCTGATTTTTTTTCTCTTTGTTTTGAGAGAGAGAGAGAACACGAAGTTGAGTGGGTAAGGAGGTAGGGAGGATCTGGGGACATTTGGTGGAGGGGAAAACATGCTTACAATATATTGCATGAAAAAAAATTAAATTAAAAAGAAAGGGTTAAGTGTGCTTCTGCTTGAAGAAGTGCAAGTCACCAATGAGAAAAGTCATCTTTTGACCTCATTAGAGCTTGTATCCTTGGTTCTCTCTGCTGTCATTTCTGCCTAACTTTGCTTCTCACCTCACTCTTTCCCCAGTTCCTCTGGAGTGTTCTTCTTGGTCCCCTAGAGCAGTCATACTTGAACTACTTAATTTGGAACAAGTCCCTTAATAACTCTGAGCCTCAGTTCTCCTATGTGAAACAGTAATAATTCCTCACAGCATTATTAGTAGGCTGACATTAAGGCTGTCAAGATGGGTCAGTCAGTGAGTCCGCCTGCCACCATGCCTGATGACCAGAGGTCAATCCCCAGGGCTTACATGGTGGAAGGTAAGCAATAATCTCCACAAGTTGTCCTCTGCCCTACACCCACAATAAGTACATAAATGTAGGTATTAAATTTTTCATAAATGAAAGTTAAATTTAAGAACCAAACCAGAAGGACTGGGGTCTAAGGTGACACTAAATACAAAACCCCATCATCCCTGTCTGTTCTTTATGGGGTCCTGAGCTGAGGGAACATTTCATCTCATGGTTTACTTTTGCCATTTCATATAATTTTTGTGTAATTTTTACAAGTAGTCACCTAGTTTTCCTAGCTATATTTTTTAATGTCAGTGCAATACTCTTTCAATTATTTCCATTTCACAGAAATATTTCAGATCACTGAATGCCTTTTATAATGCAGTGTGTTACTAGTTTGTAGGCTCTGCTCAACCCCCTGGTCTTTCTGCCTCAGCTGGATGATGGCTAAGATCACAGGAGTGTACCACCATGCCTAGTTCAAAACCTTTTTTTCTTTCTTTTTTTTTTTTTTTTTTTGAAGACAAGGTCTCATGTCTCCCAACCTAGACTTAAACTTTGGATCTTCCTGACTCTAAATCTCAGGTGCTGGGATTACAGGTATTCACTACCACACTGCATTTATGTGGTGCTGGAGATCAAATCCAGGGCCTCATATGCCTTACAAGCAGTCTGCTAACTAAGCTTCAGTCCTAGCCTCCACTTCAAAGTTTCTAATGTTACATATTGGACTTTCCCACAGAGCAACTTCACAGGATTAATGTTACCATTGTCTATGGCCAATAGGAATTCGGTATCTGAATTTTGTCTTCTTTTATTGATGTGTAAAGTTTAGGTCTCTTTTCTCCACCTGAGTTTTATTTTCCTTATTATGAAGGCTCACACAGTCTCCTCAGTAGTCAAGTGTCTGATCACTTGTAGGTTGATTGACACAGACAAATAGAAGCAACATTCTCAGAGACCTTGTCTTGTTATTCTCTCTCTCTCTCTCTCTCTCTCTCTCTCTCTCTCTCTCTCTCTCTCTCTCTCTCTCTCTCTCTCTCCCTCCCTCCCTCCCTCTCTCCTACTTCTCTCTCCCTACTATCTTTACATTTCAGTACTGGGAGTTGAACCCAAGACCTCAATCATGCTAAGCAAGCCATCTACCACTGATTTATACTCCCAGCCCATCAGAATGATTCTGATGACCTATTTTGCTGTTATCTGAACCACCCCTTTGCTCACTCCCCCAAAATAGCAGTGTGCTTGCGCTGACATTTTGCTTTCCTGATCTTTCTCCTCTTTCACTATTTTTAACCAATCATGAAAGTTGCCAGTGACAGGCAATACTGTGTGGTATTGTTCAACCACACACCATTTGTCTCATGGCTCAGATAAACTGTCCTGTATGGTTTGGCCCAACATAGTTTATCTAGATCACGTGAAAAAGGATGTTAAAGATAAGACAGATAAG